>NC_070568.1:4280000-4880000 GCF_026914185.1 Puccinia triticina
CCAAACAGTGGTATTTCACTGCTGAAAGTAGAGGTCCCTAATTCTAAAGCAGTCCAGCTAGTGGGGCAGCTACTTTCTGTGCAGCAAAGCAGATGCCAAAACCACTGTGCTGCACAAAGTGCAGCACAGTGGTTGCACCCTTGATATATTTGGATCAACTGATGATTGAACTTGGAGAGTTGAAAAACCACTGGACCAAAAACCAGTTTGGTCAAACTTTTCACCAAAGAGATGGGATCTTGTTTTCATGAGACCACTAGGGGCAGGTAATAGAAGTCAAACTTTTCAGGGTAAATTGTTTAAGTTCTACTACAACAAAACAATGTTCAACAATTTGAGAAGTGTTTGAAAAATGGGATATTCATCAGGTGTTTGGAATAGTGACTGCATGAACAATTTGGAAGGCACCACTATCAATGTCACTTAACCACAATTCTCTAACATCAGTGATCATTGAATCTAAGCCAATTTTCAAATTATCACTAGTAAGGGTAGATTCTTCAGATTGAACTATTCTTAAATGCGGGAACCTGGCAAGAAGGATGGCCTCCGGATCTGGTTTCTTCGGAAATGTTGCGTTGGGAAGATTGACAACTGATCCTGTTATGTGAATTCAAATGTCAATTAGCCTCCGAAAATAAATAAAGGAATAATCAGGCAGGAATCTAAGTATATTAAATCCACGCTTTTGTGGAAATTGGGATCAAGGGTTCCCCCTGCATTTTTCTGAAAAGGGGTGGCAAATGATCTATAATTTCCACTTGTCTCCCACCTCTCATTTCCTCAGGTATCAATACCGTCAGAAAATTAAATTATAGTCCCCGAACATAAATGCCTCGGACTGGCCCCCCAATCCCTGAAGCAGGAATGAAAAGGGGCCGGGTTCAACCCCCTCGTGCCAGTTGCAATTGCAAGGGCAGGAGAGGGGCAAAAAACTGTGAATTAATTAAATAAGGTCCTCGGGTCACTCGCAAGTGCAAAGTGACGGAGGGGGGCTAAAATATAACTGTGCAAATGCAGCAGGTTTATGAAAGGTTATGGTTAACCCCTCGGACCTATCACAAGTGTGATGGCGGAGGGACCAGGGCGAGCTTGCTCTACCCGTGCAAGCGCAACGGGGGAACTCAAGCCGCCAGCGGAAAACCACTCAATGATCAACCCATTATATGGTCGAAGGGCTTCTTGCCTGTTTCTCCTTACCGGTATTTTTCACAGGTTTTTCACAGGGATGTTTCATCAAGAATCTTCATTGGGAAACTGATATTCCCGTTTAGATAATGTTTCGTCGCTTCCGGATCAGGGCTGACCTTTCAGCTTGCGGTTTCAATACGATCACGCAACTGTAACCACTCGTAGAGGACTACACCTCCCGGAAAGGCATATACATACATACTCCTAATGTAAGTCATCCTCCGAGTGAACTCTTAGCTGGCCGTTTTTTTTTCGATTTACAACTCTTGCTTTCCCCCCCACGTTTGATTCCCAAGGGCCCGTGAATCATAGAGTGCAGGAAGCCTTGTATTTTACCCCTCGGCAGGGATCTTTGCTGCCTAGCGAAGAAGAAGGCTAATATTATACTGGATACTCGATGTTTTCTATTCATGATTTGATGTACAGGTCACACGTCGGGTCGCTTCGCAACTCAGCTAACCATTGACGAGGTCTTTGATCAATCAGGGTCTTTTCACAGGGGCGTTAGTTCACATTAATCTGGTCCAGCACCTGGTTGCAGATTCTCAGGCTCCACCACCCGTGAGTGCATCTGCGAATTCCGCCGGCAGTGCCTTGTCACTTGTCCTGAAAGGTTGCAGTCATCGGACCCTTGAGTCAAGTTTCAATTGGTACCCTGATTGGCGCCACACAGGGACCGGGCCTCAAACGCTTGTGGTAAGAAACTGTTGCTTGGTTCAATTTTACTTCCCTTGGCGCTAACAACTACCTCATGCATAGTGTTCTCCCTGACTGGGCGAATACCTTTAAAAGAGAGGCTTTTGCCACACTGATTCTTACTTCACTCGGCATCAACTCACCTACTACGCTCCTGTTTTGTCTCATTGCCGCCTTCTCCTCAAAACCCTGCTGAGCTTGCTCCGCTGCTGTTGGTTTTTCCTCAAAGCAATCACTCGCTGTTCCTCTACACTCGTCTTCGCCGACCCCTCAAGCAGAACTCGAAACTCCCGCTCCGCCCTCTCCCTGTAGGTCTCAATTCGAGTGTTTAAATCAAAAACTTTAGTACAATTGATCTCATTATTATCCACATTGTTAACAATTTACCTTCTAATTATTTTATATTGGTTTCCACCTTAGCCTTCACCAAGACAGCGCCAGAACTCGACCGTAACGCGCACCACCGATCCTCACCAGCACATCTAACATTATAGATTAGGAATGGCTATGAACAGGAACCCAAACCACCCCGTTCACATGACAAGCATGTACGAACCTCTCGCGGATGTACGTTGCCCCCATGCGTCATATGTGTGACGTTTTCGCTAAAGGTCCCCACAGTCTGTTCCAGAAAACATACGCGCAAACCAGTACGGTAACGTGACGACGCAATCATTCTTGCAATGCGCCGGTGTCGACGGGGCTGCCCAAAGAGACTTTGAGATCACTCTCACTACAAACACCGCCCTTGCCAACGTCCTGGCTGCGAATGTTGTCTACTTCATGGCTGGGAAGTTAATTGCGACGAACGACGGCAAGACGCCAATTTTGACGTACAATCAACATTCGGTCTCGCGCGTCAGGGAAATTGGCGAGGAGGGGTTCGATTTCGCCAATAAGGCAAGTGTAATCGGCCTCGGAATCGTCATCAAACGAGAAGAAGTCACTGCCGGGAATGACAGAGCCCTCGAAGTCACAATGGAGCATAGTGATTGGGATTCTCAAGTAAGCCATCCAGTCTTTCAATCTCGCGCAGAAACTGAGCTGTTACTGCTAGGAACGACGTCACAAATCCTTCAAGGTCACATATGTTGTCCCCGGGTCAAAAAACTTTATCAAGACTCACGCGCTCTACGTCATTGGGCGGGAATGTGAAATCAGCGGGGTTTTAGTCGACTTTGACCTTGATCAAAAAATGGCTGTCATTTTGGTAAGGACTTGTCATTTTTTCCCTCACAGCTCGCTGACCGGATAACAATTACAGGTCAACGACTGCAGTATAACCAGCGGGCACCAACCCAGCCGAGCAAGTGGCTCAGGCTTACCTGCGAAGTTGGGTCCTCATGGCAAAGGAAGAAACATGTGCGTGGCCCGGAGACTAGGCAGCAATTAGCCACTGACTGAAAGTGATTTATAGATTGAAGCTTGGATCGGAAGACCCGACCTCTCCATTGGCTACACCGAGCGCTTCCCCCTGCAAAAGGATCTTCACGAAGATGTCGCCGGACCCCGTTCCCTCTGGCTCTAAGGGCAAGGCGAAGGCGGTCATTGAAGAAGAATCTGCCGGTGAAGAAGACAATGAGGTGGAAGTCGAGCCTGAGGCAGAGGAAGACGATGAAGAGGAGGTGGCAGTTAAACCAACCCGAGGTCTACCGCGCAAGGCTATCCTCTTGGATGCCGCCAAACGCCTCAAGAAGTTGTGAGGTTTACAGGTTGGTGCGTAATCTCCCGTGCCGTAGTAGGCGAATAAGCCATTCTGACGGGAATGTATCCACTCAGACACCCTAGGTGGAGCGGTTTTTTTCCAAACTCCTCGCACATAAGTCAGTTTTATCAGCGACATAGTATCGGCCGAGTGTCAGGCGCGGCGGCTCTACAAGGCGCTTGTCGACTTAATATCAAACGAAGCGTTGCCAAACCAATCTTACAGAAAGTCTGTAATTTCCTCTAATCTGAAGCGTCTGTTTTCCTTCTCCCTTTGTCCTACAGTTTGAGGATCATTTTTTGTCCGGAATTCAAGGTCCTTTGAAGCAACTATGAGCAAGTTCCAAAAATTTTTTGTCAACTGGAATGTAAAACATACAGTGATCAAGTGAGATGTGACAAATTGGAAGCGAAGGGGCGTGGTACTATCAAGTCGCAGGGAAATGGTGTCTGTTGTCTTAAGTTCGCGTGAAAACATTTGAACGAGAGAGATCTTCTTACAGGGGCGATGCTACGGCGAACGCAAATATGTGCCTACTCCACGCTGGAGTTCATAAATGAAGACTCGCCGCATTAATTGGGTGATCTGACCCGAGTATCGTTGAGCCGCTTAGCTGAAATGACAATGCCCCCCAAATCCCCGATGACCTGATTGACTAAAACTGAAGGGAAGGGGGGAGTCTCATAGTGCGGTGAGCGCCCTGTAACTGAACTAGCCAAAGGCATACAGTTGATTCTGATGGGAAGCACCACTTAATGTTTCAGCCACCAACGCTAATGGTCTCAAGATTAATGACTTGGCACGGACGATTGCGCAAGAGAGAAGAACGCGAAAACCAGCCCGGGCGAACGGCCCGAGAAGGTCAGCGCAACGCTCAAGCCTCGCATGATGAGCACAGACTGTATAGCGGCACACATATCTTGATCAGAACCGGCTAAATTTTTGTATGGACCAAACTGGTCCAGGTTTTGATAGAAATATAGAGACTCGACGAACGAAGGAGAAATTTTGAATGACAAATAGTGAGGCAATGATGAGGCACTAAGAATAAATTTGAGTAGAAAAGAACCATCAGCCAACACCGCAGGCAGCCGCAAACTCCAATCACCGGTGAAGACTCAAGCGCCAACCACTTTTACTGTACCCTCCAAACCAGTCTCCGCTCTCAAGTAATTCAGCAAGGTGAAGTCACCGCCGTCGCGAAACGTAGGTCGCGCATTTCTGTTGGCTATGTAATTGATTCAATATCCAAGTTGAAATACTGACTCATTCGTCTTTCTGCTCGAACAAATTGACTTGATGTTTGCGCTCTTAGAAACCTGACGGGATGGTAGAATCAAAGGGAAAAGTCATCGACCACCCGTCACGAAACTGTGAAAAGAAGATTCTTGGTTTCGACTTTGTCAGTATACCACATAATATTGGGCTGTGCAATCGTCTTTGCGCTTCCTGTGGGGCCTTGCACTGGGCTGGTGAATGTGCAGTCAGCGATAAGAACAAGGCGGCAATAGACTATACAATGTGCTGTGGGAAGAACAAAGTACGGCTGCCTATATTTGACGAAGCGGCAAAGTGCTACCCAAAAGTTCTCCAGAAGCTGTTCACACTGAAGACTCCTTGTGAGTACCTCATTTAAGGACGTTATCCAACAATCCAACAACTAATGTGTGCTTTCCAGCTGCGCTTAACTTCCAGAATCTGACGCGGATGTACAACAACGCCGTGTCATTTACGTCACTGCGCACCAACATTGACTACTCGGTGCAGGGGCCGGCTGGTGTTAATGTTTTTCGGATGAGCGGCGGCCTTACTCACCTGATTTCTAGCATTGAGCCTTTAAGACCGGCTGACCCGGGGTTTGCCCAAATTTTCGTCGTCGGCGATCATGGAACAAACGAGGCAGAACTTCGGGTTCGGAAGGCACAAGGATTGGGAATCATCAACGGGGGAGTTTCAAGGCTGCAACCTTCGACCGTTTCAACAATCATGGCCTATATGTATAAGCATAACCCTTATGCAAAGTTGTTCAAATCGGCACGTCAGGTCCTCGAAGAGTCGAACGCGAAAACGCTGAAGCTTAAAGGGATCTCAAGACCCGGCGAAGACCCAAAGCGGTACAATGAGCCTACCCTCAGCGAAGTGGCCGCGGTGGTGGCGGGCGACGGGGAAATCCTGCAGGAAAGAGATATTTTACTCCACCGCAAGGATGATAAGTTGATTTCAATTTCAGACACGCATTCTTCTTATTTTCCTCTACGATACCCGCTCTTTTTTCCGAGGGGCGAACAGCAATGGCACTTGCATTACCGTTGTTCAACTGAAAGGGGTTTGCCAGTCCCGCTTACTGGAAATTAGATCAATGAGCTGACGCTGCCTTCAGTCAAGAACAGGAAAGTGGGATCACTCAAATGGTACGCGCATCTCCTTTTCGACCGACCTGGAAGGTTCTCCCCAATTCTTCGCGGCAAATCACTCCTCCAAGAATTCTTTGTCGATATGTACGTTTGCGTTGAACGCCAACGATTGCAGTACATAAGGGATAATCAGGAAGCTATGAAGGCGAGTCAATATAGTGCACTGATAAAGGGTCTCGAGAACCAGAAATCTTATTCAGCTAGGCGTGTCGTGTTGCCTGCCACTTTTATTGGAAGTCCCCGCGGAATGAGCCAACTTTACTACAATTCAATGGCAATTTGCAACAAGTTCGGCCCGCCGTCCCTTTTTATAACCATGACCGCAAATCCAGATTGGATTGCGATAGCGTCGATGATTCCAAAGGGCGAAAAGGCCTTCGACCATCCCATGATCGTCGCGCGAGTCTTTCGTCTCAAGATTAAAGGATTAATACATGAACTTGTGAAAATGGGTCGTCTTGGAAAGGTGGTTGCATACGTATACACCATTGAGTTTCAAAAGCGCGGTTTGCCGCACGCCCACCTGATGGTCACGCTCGACGAAAAGGACAAGCCGACTACGCCGGAAAAAATTGATCTCCTTGTGTCAGCGGAAATCCCCGACGAAGTTGAAGAGCCGCAACTGCACGCCCTTGTCACCCGGTTTATGCTACACGGCCCATGCGAGGGCAGGTCTTGTTTTCGGGAGAAGGGTTGCAAGCTAGGATTCCCGAAACCCTTCTCGCCACGCACAGTCACTGTTGATGGAGCATATCCTGTGTATTTGCGACGCAATGACGGACGTTTTGTCCAGAAACAAGCCACACGGTTTGACAACGGTTCAGTTGTGCCTTTCAACAAATTCCTCACGTTAATGTTCCAGTGCCACATAAACGTTGAGATTCCGGTACATAGCACAGCAATCAAATACTTGTATAAGTATATAACAAAGGGGCATGACCGGAGTTACATGGCATTGGAAGTTGAAGATGAGACTAAGGCTTATATTGACGCCCGGTATATATCACCGCCTGAAGGTTAGTAGAAGTATTGGTTCTCCTGATTAACTACTTTTGGAGCTAACACATCAACTGCAGCTGCTTGGCGTCTTTTTAAGTTTCCCCTTTCAGATAGATCACCGGCGGTAACTCGCCTTACCATTCACGAAGAAAACGAAAACGTTGTCTATTTCAATGAGAACGAGGGGGCTGAAGGTCAGATCAAAAGCGGGAAAGCAGCACAAACAACGCTTACAGGCTATCTACAACTGAATCAGACGGACGCAGTTGGTGCAGATGGCCGGCGAGCGAGAACGTTACTATATGGGGACATTCCCGTCTTTTTCTGGTGGCATAAGGGCGAAAAGGAGTGGAAACCTCGAAAAACTAAAGCAGAATGCGTTGGCAGGATTTACACGGTGTCTTATCTTGCTGGGGAAAAATTTTACCTTCGAGTATTGCTGCTCCACATAAAGGGGGCACAATCCTTTGAAGATTTCCGGAAATTCAATGGCGAACTCTATGCTTCCTACCAGGATGCTTGCAACGCTCGCGGATTACTCGCGAATGATTCTCTCTATGACTTAGCTTTGGCGGAGGCGGGGTTAGTTCAGTCGGGCTACCAACTCACCCAAATGTACGCTACCACTCTCCGCCTTCAGACCCAAAGGCACTGTTTGATGCGCATCTCGAGGCTCTTACCGACGACTTAATCCGAGTGGACATGACGGTACGGAATAGCCGCCAACTACGGTTGGAAGAGCGCCGTGTCCTCGGCATTTTCCGCCTCGAGGCGATGATGGAAAGCATGGCTAGCTCGCTGGCGAGTTGCGGAATCGCTGTTTCCTCCGAAGAAAGACTTGATGAGATGCGACGAGAAAGGTTGACGCCTCACCAAACAACCGACATATGCTCACGACTTGAACGTCACCAGGCGCAGTTCAACCATGGCCAACGGACGATATTCAAGAAGGTCGTAAGCTCGTTGGGTTCCGCGAAAGGGAGAATGTACTATATCGATGGGCCGGGAGGAACGGGGAAGACCTTCCTCCTCAATTCAATCATTGATGCATCCGAGGTTCGAGGTCACCGGAATATCGTAGTCGCCTCGTCAGGGGTTGCCGCGCTCCTGCTCCGCGGCGGCCAAACTGCACATTCCGCTTTCAGCATTCCCATCGATCCAGTTGAGGGAGCCGAGTGCACCGTGGAGGCCGACACGATTTTGGGCGAAAAGCTGATCAATTCAAACCTCATCATCTGGGATGAGATCGTCACGATTCACCGCTTTGCAATTGAGGCGGTGAGTATCACTTTACAGCGGCTCTGTGGTTCCAATCAACCCTTCAGCGGGAAGACTGTCGTATTCGCTGGCGACTTCAGACAAATTCTTCCTGTTGTGAAATACGACGAATTTCCTAAGTCCTTTAATGCAACATTGAAATCTTCGGTACTTTGGGAGGCACTCACGCAGTTAAAGCTGAAGGAAAACATGCGGCTTGCCAGGGCACTGGCGGAAGATGAGGCAGCCGACAACGTCAATTTTGCGGAGTCCCTGTTAGCCCTTGGCGAAGGGGTTAACCAGTCGAACGACTTCGAGGTTATCAATCTAAATAACATAAACATTATTGATTTTGATTCGGATGTCACAAGTAGCATCGCATTGATTGATTTTGTGTACAAGGATATATCCGAACAAAACAGAAAACCGATTGGAGAAAAAGTCAAGTACCTGAATGAGCAATGCATATTGGCCCCATTGAACAGAGACGTCAAGAATATCAATGAGGAAGTGATGAGGATGCTTCCGGGTCAGGCTACTGTTTTGAGGTCAATTGATACTCCGGATCCCGATGCATTTGACAGTTTACCGGAAGAGTGCTTGAATAAGCTTTCTCCACAGGGACTGCCGGATCATATTTTAACCCTAAAAGTTGGGATGCCAGTTGTGGTGACCCGTAACTTGAGGATTGGAAATGGTATTTGCAACGGGACTCGGGTCCTTCTAACTCAAGTTGCGCAAGGTTTTTTATGTGGCGTGATAATGGGTGGGCCATTTGGTGGCGAAGAAGTTACTTTGCCTAGGATAAAGCTACAGACTAAGGCGAATAAGGGATTGGGCCAGTCGTTTTTCAGATTTCAGTTTCCAGTCAAGCCAGCGTACGCCATGTCCATCAACAAAAGCCAAGGACAAACCCTTGCGCGGGTCGGGGTGTTTCTGCAGACAGACATATTCGCTCATGGTCAACTTTACGTTGCGTTATCGCGGGTCTCAAATGTGAAGGATTTACTTGTTGCAAAGCCAAAGAATCGGGATGGGGTAATCAACGTAGTCCATAAATCAATTTTCAACCCGTCCCGGAATAAGAGTGCCTTGAAAACTTCTGGCTCATCAGCTCGTGACTGACGCTTTCCCGTTCCAGGTTGAATTCAAGACCATTGGCTTTCGAGGAAGGTTCAAATGGAGGATGTATGCTACGTGCGATTTTCGTGGGGCGGGTTGTAACCTGACAACGGCACGGTGAACGTTTACTTTATCTCGCGTCTCTCGCGCTTAATGTATTTTCGTCATTGGAGAAGTTCCCATGTTGATGATCAAAGGTGATGAACCTCTGCAGGAAAATAACGTCGAATTGTTTTGCTGTTGAATTATACATTTCGCGCGTAATGAAAAGCTCTTGTATGGCCTTAACAATGAGTTCTCTCGCGGATGTGGTAGAGAAATCTTGTGGCCTTGACGACCCATGCTTTGCATGCCTCAGGGCCTTAACAGCAACAGAGCCTAGGTTGACAGGGCATTGGTTACAACCGACATCATCGGAGGAGAGGTGCTGAGACGGGAGCAGGTTTCGGGATGTCCCGCAGGTGTGAGGCCGGGATGGATTCACCTGGGCCATTGTAACTCGTTGGGCGCGATGGGCATGGTTTGCTTGGAAGATGTATAATGATACGTTGTTTTCGGCATCCCTTCAAAGGTACAAGACGAATCTGGCTGTTTGCCACGGACGCCGTGGCATTCACGGGTGCAACACGCCTCGGGGAGAGCTGTGGCGTAGGACGCGGTGTCGTGGCGGGCAGAGGATTATTGGGCGCTCAGTTGAAGTGGCAAATTTGCCTTAAAAGCTGTTGCCCTGGACTGACAAACTTTTTGTCAATCTAATCCAACGCCTCTCAGCTTCGGACAATCTCTTTCAAACTAACTGGAATTTCATTTAAATTGCTTGAAGCCATCCAACATGCTCCAAAAGGCGAAGATCACTTTGGCCACTGGCGATTCATTTATAGATGGCGAGGATCGTTTGCGCTTTGTTGGAAAGTTGATTCCAGTTGGAGAAGTGAGTTGGTCTTGATATTTAAGCTTTGAAAAGAGACTCATGGCCCCTCTCAGGCACACCAATTTGTCAGGCATCCAAGTGGCGATACTCCCCGCGCGAGTAAGAGTTACGCGGCTTCGTCAGGGACGTGGACTCGCGGGAAGACAATTTTCCAAGTAAACTTAATGACGGCGGACAACTCAGATACACCGCTCGTAGCGGGCCAACTTTATGCGATTGAGGGAGAGATAAAAGGAGTAAACTTTATGCGTGTTCCTAAGCTGACTTGGACGCCTGGTGATCAGAGGAACTCGAACCTCGAGCGACATCACACGGAATGGAGACGCGTCCAGGTTTCCGGTGTTGGGACTGTTGTTAAAATTAAGAGCAAGCCTTCCTGGCCAGACACGAGTGTCATTCTGGCGGATATTGCCGTGGAGCATACAGGCGAGGTGCGGCGTCTGCTCTTTCTCTTTTGTAATTGTGCTGACGATTTCCAAAGCTGTCAAACAATGGAGTTTTCCGTGTGCGTTGTATATTAGGCTTGGCATCGGATGACTTCCCAAAAGGATTGAATTTATTCAACGGGAGTAAGATCGCGTATAAGGGGTCACTGGAGGGTTTTGGGAACAGGTCGTGTCGAATGATTGTTGAGGTGAATGACTATGATGGAATCTTTGGCAAAGTATTGCTGCATTGGGCTGACGCTTTCATGCTTTTCAGGTTACCCAGGTGACCGTTTCATCAGAGGATCTGCTGGATAATGATTCTGATGGGACGTCCAGCTCGCTGAATGTTGACTTTTGAAAATGTTTGTTTTCCTCGGAGGGTGTGGGTTGATTTGCTACTTGTAAAGTAGAAACCTTTTCTGCAGTGCGTTTTGCTGGGGGAATAAGTCATACTCCCAAGTCTTGTATTTCCAAAACACCTGTTGGTAATATGTTTAGCGCGCTCCCTCAGTCTTCTTTCTGTAACCATATCTTGTGGAGGAACTTAGCATTGATAAATTTGTAGTTGAGGTGTGTTACTTGCTGGGTGCGCCTTGGTCCTAAATGAGCCCCTCCTGCTTGACTTTTGAACATTTTTGGATGTTTCTCGCCTGGGCCAACGGTTGTCAGTCGGAATTTTAACTGCTTGTGATTGTCTTCAAGGCAAGATCTACAGGGTTAGAAAGTCAGTTGCGCGGCGGCCTTCTCCTTGGTGTCAGCAGGGCTGACGGTGCGGGGTTTCCTGGTGTCGCCGCTGTTTCACTTTCTCCAACAACCCTCTGGGTGCGGCGGCGTAGCCGCCTTGGACTCTAGTAGTGTTCTATTACACACGGAGCAACATGTTCAATTTTTCCCTTAACTTAGTTTGTATCGCATCGGATTGTTTGGCCTGCAATAGTCTTGGCCTTTTTTTTGGAGGTTGAAGTCCTTCGAGAATCTCTTGAATGGATCGACCTTGACTATAGGATTCAAATATGTCTTTCGAGGTCCACTTATCTTCTGCAAAACCAAGCCATACAGGATCATTGGAAAGTTCTTTACAGAAACTACCCCTACCAGGAAATCGGGTAGCTGCCATTAAGTAGTAAGTTAAATTATAAAGATTTGATATCGTATAAAGCTGAACATTGGAAAAATAAGTTCAACTTGTGAATGGTTGGTAAAAAAAGATGCGGAATTGGATTGCTTACCTCGGAATTGATTCGAGTAATATGATTCATAGCTTGTTTCTCAACTGTTGATTGGGCATCAGGGGTGTGTTTTGTTTTGAGCAACAACTGGACCTTTTTGTGGTTGACAAGTTTCTCGTACAGGGGCTGATAAATTGCTTCTTCTTCAGGGGAGATAAGTTCCTTGATAGTGTTGTCTTCTTCTTCATCATCTTCGTCTTCTCCTTCATAGGGAATGGGTAGTTTGGAAAAGAATCTAAATACTCGTGAGTCAAAAACCTCCTTTTCTTCTAGAGATAATGATTTCCAAGCAATTCCAAGGTCTCCATTTTGTTTATCCCATCCAAGAGTCAATCCTTTATGGGGGACTAAGTATTGACCACTGGTCAATTTAAAAAAGATAACTATTTTCGTAAAACTTACATACCAGGAATAGTTGCACTGGTCATACTGAATGCAACAAACCGGTTCCAGCCGCATTTTTTCCTAGGAGGGCGATCTTCCCCTCTGACAAATATTCAGGATTTCAGAACAAAAGGGTTTTGAGGAATTGTGAAAAGCAAACCATCAACTCACAACCAGGAATTGATTGTTTTGATAGAAACATTATCAACCAAAGCCAACATGAGCTTGATCTTGGTGTAGTTGTTCTTATGGAATCTAAGTGCTTCTTGAACTTTGTTTGAAATGCGATTGGATTGATTGGTTTGTTTGGCTAGACCATTTAGAAGTTGGTTTTCCGACCACAAAGGCAACTGCGTCTCGTAATTGTCCAGCAATAAGGCTCCGAAGTTCAAACTTGGCTGAGGTGAGCTTTGGTGTCGATTTTGCTCATCATGAGTTGAATCTGATTGAGATCGACCACAACCTCTGGTATTGAGTCGTCCTCCTCCTCTACCACGAGTAGAACTGGCCCTCCCACCTCGGTTTTGTTGGGGTTGTTGGCCAGCTTGGCCTCTGTTTGATCGGGTTGAAACCATGATGACTGTTCAAAAAATGAGATTGAATTACAAAATCAGCTAAAGGGAGAAGTCATTTAAGCATAAATCAGCTACCTGAAGTATTATATCTCTTGGTTGGTGACTCTGATTCAGATGTTGTTTGGAGCTAGGTTGGTGACTCTGATTCGGATGCTGTTTGGAGCTAGTTCTTGGTAGATTTTCCCAAGTGGGCTTTCTCAGGCTCAGGTTGTGTGTCAGTATGCAACTTGAGGGGATGTCTCAGGCTATCACCAACCTTTCACAACAGACCATATTTTGGACTGTGAATCATGTGGGCAAGTTTTTTTTTGGACTCATACTTGATAAATTATGACTCATCCAACCCAAACTTTTCCTCATTCTCCACTAACATTACCATTTATAATGCTGTGTCCAAAAATTGCTGAACAATTTGATACAATATTGCAGGTTTTCATATGGTAATTACGTCCCAAGTAGTTTTTTTATGCTGTGGGTGAATTTTACAAAGTGAATTTTACCAGGTACAATGACCATTATTGTGAAATTTACACAACAGCTAGTAATTTCAAACCTGGTTGCCATTTTTATTGATTTTTACAAGGTATATTTTGCATGGTGTACTGCTTCCTCCAAATTGGCCTTGTAAAATTCAGGTTTTGTCTGCAAATATGCAATTTTGCAAGGTGCATTTTTTACAAGGTGGCACTTTGTAAAAAAAACACCAAGTAAAATTCCACATGGAAGACTTCAGGTATATTTTTACAAGGTTGTTTTCATATTGAAAGGTGGGAATCTAGAACAGAAATTTTAAAATTACACATACCCCCCAGAATTCTTTACTGCCTTGTACCTTGTAAATAACACTTTGTAAAATTCAATATCCACTTTTTTTATGAAGTTATTTCAACCCAAAAATTTTACATTGTGTGTTGAGTGTATCAAAAACAGGCTATTTCCAGGGCTAATTGAATTTGCTCTGTTCACCGCTGTGTGAGCTGCAAATGTGTGACAGGTGCTGCTAGGTCAGCTGAGAATTTTTGAAGAGTGGAACTAGTTCAGCTTTTACTTTGGGTGCCCTAGTAGAGCTGGGTGAGCTGAATTTTGTGTGTTGAGAAGAGCAGAGCTGGGTGAGCTGAAATTTTGGGTGCTGAGGAGAGCCGGGTGAGCTGGATTTTTGGGTGCAGAGGGAGATGTATGAGCTGGATTTTGGGTGATGAGGGTAGCTGTATGAGCAGGAATTTAGGTGCCAGTGGAGCTGGGTGGGCTGAATTTTCTGGCTACAAAGGGAGCTGCATGAGCTGGAATTCTGTGTGCTGAGGGGTGCTGGGTGAGCTGGATTTTGTGTCCTGAGGGGAGCTGGGTGAGCTGGAATTTTGGGTTCCTGTGGAGCTGGGTGAGCTGGTTTTTTGGGTACAGGGGGAGCTTCTAATAAGTTCAGCTTTTATTTTTGGGTGCCAGTAGAGCTGGGTGGGCTGAATTTTCTGGATGCACAGGGAGCTGGGTGAGCTGGATTTAGTGTCTGGAGGGGAGCTGGGTGAGCTGGAATTTTGGGTGCCAGTGGAGCTGGGTGAGCTGGTTTTTGGGTGACAAGGGAAGCTGCATGAGGAGCAATTTAGGTGCCAGTGGAGCTGGGTGAGCTGGAATTTTGGGTGCCAGTGGAGCTGGGTGAGCTGGAATTTTGGGTGCCAGTGGAGCTGGGTGAGCTGGAATTTTGGCTGCCAGTGGAGCTGGGTGAGCTGGTTTTGAAGTGAGCTGCATGAGCTGGATTATTGGTGTGGCAGGATCTGGGTGAGCTGGAGCTGGGTGAGCTGGATTTTGTGTCTGGAGGGGAGCTGGGTGAGCTGGAATTTTGGGTGCCAGTGGAGCTGGGTTAGGTGGAATTTGGGCTGCCAGTGGAGCTGGGTGAGCTGGTTTTTTGGGTATGAAGGGAGCTGCATGAGCTGGATTATTGGTGTGGCAGGATATGGGTGAGCTGGAATTCTGCTGGCTTGGTGGAGCTGTGTGAGCTGGAATTTGGACTGAACGTGCCAGAGCTGACCACAGCCAGCTCCAGTGATTCTTCCATTCCAAATGGAGGATGAGATCCTGTTTTCCACCATTTGGAATGGAACAATTTCTTAGCCAAAACTCCCCAAAAAACCTTATTTTGACGGGTTTTTTGCCCCAAGCTTCATAAACAGAGCTGTCACAGTCTCCCCTCTTATAAAAAAGAAAAAAGAAGGGAAGAAAAGAAATGGTTAAAAACAAGGGGCAATGTGAGGAAAAAAGGATAATTGAGGTAAGGGAAGATTGGTTTGTGGAATGGCAGGATAGTGGTGAGGTTGTTGTGGCATTTTAAGGGCAGAAGGAGGTGTGTAAGGTGGAGGTGAAGCTGGAGAGGTCGGCTGAGGGGAACAGATTTGCAAAGGAGAGGCGAATGAGAACGGTGGGGAAAGCGCAGAAGAATTATGTGGCGTGTGTGCCGAAGAAGGAGGACGGCTCTGGTTGAATCGGTCCCCAAGGAGCATTCGAATCTGAGTGAGGCATTGATCAAGGCTTCTCAGACTGTTTGAGGTGCTGTAGGGTTTCAATGGGTTGGTATTGTGGTCCTTGTCAGTGGTGTTGAGGAAGGCTTGTGGCCTGAGGGGATCTCAAAGACCAGATGGGAGCAGATCAGTAGATGTTATTTTGTCAAGATTTGGCGGTCCCGTTGCTTGTAGGAGCGGTGAGCAAGTGGAGACCAAGTGTGAAAAGCAACAATTCAACGGTAGCGTGGACAATATTGACGGTGCCTCGGGGGGAAGGGTAGCGTTTGAAGAGAGTCTGGCAACGGGCAAGTGATTTGAGGGGCAATGGGGGTGAAGTCAAGGGGATGCAACGCTTGAGAATGCAGGAGAAAGGACAGGGGAGCCACCTCGGTTGTTGGTGGCATTGTCGCGAGCAGTTGGGGGGCCGATCAAGGCTTGATGGTCTACGGCGGGCAGATGGGTGGGGCTGTTGTGGGTGATATTGGTGCTGGTTGAGTGAGGGCGAGTGTGGTGGGAACCTTGGGTTGGTGGCTGAGCTGCGTCTGGCGAGCGGGAAGGTGGAGAGCTGCAGGGAATCACGTCTGAGAGCGAGGGGGTTATTGGTGTGGCTAAGGAGGCAGGTGTTGAAGGACACCAACAAGGTGGTTGGACGGAAGCGGTGGGGGCAGCGACAGCGGGCGGCGGACAAGGTTTAGGTTTCTCCTTTCAAAAACAAATTCAAATGGGCTAAGCCCTGTGACAGGGTTGATATTTGAGTTGATTGCGACTGTTACCGCTGGTAGAGATTCCAGCCACCTGCTTTTTTGCTTGGCTGTGAAGTTCTGAAGAATTTCCTTGACCGTTTTTCCACCCATCTTGGCGCTGTTAGCTTTTGGAGGGGGCGACAATAAGCAAACATGTATTTCATACTTGTTCAATAGTGTTGTGGAAAATTGAGATATCCAGCTTTTGTCTAGGTTGCATATGAAGGCGGTTGGAGCTCCGAATGCCGTCACCCAGCTCTCAAAGAAGCATCTGGCTGCTTTTTCAGCTGTATCAGCATGTCGGAACGGAATGAACCTCACAAACCCCAAAAGCCTGCAGACGCTGTGGTGTTCCATATGCGTGACAATGCCAAAAGCCCATTGCAGAGGTATTATAGTGGAGGGAGTGTGTAATACAGTGCGGGGGAAGAAGGGAAGAAGGAGAAAGATGGGAGGAGAGGCCTTGACCCCCAACATTGGGAATGGAACAGGTTAGACAATGGATGCAGAGTGTGTGGAAGAGGATGGAAGATGGCTTGGTTGCATAGCAACACATGACATCATGCAGCGCAGTACATGCATGAAAGTGCTGTGTAGCTCAAGCGCCTCATGCAGTATATATCCCTCATTGTTTGTACGCATAGTACAGCATATGCAGGTAGATAATGTAAGAGTCCGCTTGGGACTCTTCACTGTCTGGGCTGGCACACAGCACAGAGGCCTGAAACGGTTTCTAGGAACCACTCGTGTATTGCAAAGTACTAGCCCAGGAGAGAAGTTCAGCTTCTCTCCGTACATACAACTGAGAAAGGAAAGGAAGGGGAAAGATCGGTGCTCACCTAGCCCAGGAGAGAAGTTCAGCTTCTCTCTGCTGAGCTAGGAGGGCGCGGGGGAGCTGAGTCTAAGAGTCCGTCGATGGCTTATGTAATACCGGCTTGTGAGTTCCCGAAGGGGGCTTCACAGTCTCCCCCCCTATAAGACATAGAGGACGACTGTTCAGGATGATCGGAGAGAGTCGAGTTGTCGTCCGGAGTAGAGGGCATTGATGAGGAACGGAAACGCTTGATTTTCGAAATGTGGAAGGTTGGATGTCGCTTGTCGCCTTCTGGGAGAGTCAGGGTCACATTTTGTCCGTGATTGAATGTTTTAACAACTGGATATGGACCCTCAAAACGATCTTTCAGCTTGTCAACGCCAGTTTGGTGTTTCCCACGCCAGTCGGCCGGGTTTAGGAAGACTCGATCACCAACTGAAAGAGGAGGCGGGTCGGCTCGTCGTTTGTTATGTTGGATCGCTTGTTTGACCCTGCTTGCGCAGAGTGTGTCCCGGGCTTCTGCCCAGGTGTCCTCACGGAGCTTGATCCACTTGTCAAGGGTGGGGAGATCTGGCGGTGAGTCTGTAAGTGGCGGGGGTCGACTTGGGAAAAGGGAGGGCCTCCGTCCGTAAAGTAGTTCGAAAGGACTGAAACCCGTAGCCACGTTCACGGCTGAATTGATAGCATATTCGACGGCGGGTAGGGCCTCGAGCCACTTTGATTGTCGTTTGGAGGTGAAGGTACGTAGAATTTGACCGACTGTTTTATTTGATCGTTCGCTACGGCTGTCGGCCTGAGGGTGGAACGAAGTGGACATGTGAAAATTGATGTTGAGACGGTTCATGAGGCATTTCCAGAAACGGGATGTCCAGGTTTTGTCCCGGTCGCTGATGATAGAGGTCGGGGCTCCAAATCTGGCAACCCAGCCACTGAAGAAGCGGCTAGCAGTCTTTTCGGCCGTGTCCGTTTGGAGAACCGGGATGATTTGAATGAATCCCGATAAACGACAGGTACACTTCAAGATCATATCGTAGTGGGTTGCCTTACGCAATGGGCCCACGAAGTCGATTGCGATGTTGGTTAAGGGTTGACGAGGAAACGAGGGAGTGAGCATCTTGCCCAGCGGTGCCGTCGTGGGAGCCTTAGTACGCTGGCAAACTTCACACCGCTCGAGGAGTTGTCGTATGTCTATTGACATCCGAGGCCAGAAGAAGTCCCGGCGAAGCTCTTTGGTGGTCTTGAGGACCCCCAAGTGGCCAAGGCGTTGGTGGGCCTTGTTGATGAGTGATCTTCGCAGTTGAAAATTTGCTGGGATGACAAGTCGGCCATCAATGAATAGAAGTCCGTTCTCTTCTATACAATCCGTGCGGAGGGGAAGAGCATCACGTAAGGCAATGCAAAATTGGTCATGTGCATAACCAGCCAAGATAGTTTGTTTGAGAGAGGGGTCAATGGACAGACCAATTTCTGTCAGCGCCGCCACGCATGCTACTTCTTCAGGTGTGGATGGATCGTCGTCGGGGAGGTCTTTCCTTGAGAGGGCGTCCGCGACCGAGTTATCCTCCCCGCGAATGTAGTTGAAGTTGAGGTCGAAGTCAGCAAGAAGTTCTGACCATTGTGCTTGTCGCTTGCTGAGAGTGCGTTGACAAGGGAGATGTACAAGTGAGTGATGGTCGGACATCACATTGATCTTCATCCCCAAGAGAAGCATGCGCCATTTTTGAAGTGCGTGTATGACGGCCAACAACTCTTGCTCGTGAACTGGGTAGTTGCGTTCCGCCGGCGTCATCTGGTGGGATTCGTAAGCGATGGGAGAAGCGACTTTCCAGTCTTTACCCTGGAATAGGGCCGCGCCGAGAGCGGAGCCGCTTGCATCTGTAAAAAGCCAAAGTGGGTCTTCGGACTCGTAATCGACATTTTTTAAACACGGGAGAGAGGTCATGATACGTTTAATGTTTTGAAAGGCTGCTTCCTCTTTGGGGCCCCATTGGAAGGCTTTATTCTCAAGTTTTGAGCTTGTTAATGGAGTGAGCGTCCCTACGTAGCGCTGTAGACCCCATATGAATTTCTTCATCCACTGCACCGTCCCAAGAAAGCATTTCACACCCTTTGCTGATTGCGGTGAAGGCCAGGATTGGATGTCTGCAATTTTCTCGTCATCCGCTTCAATACCCTCCGCCGAGATCCAATGTCCCAGGAACTTTACTCGTGTGCAAAACAGCTTCGTCTTCTTGGGACTGCAGTAGAGGTTGGCTTGACGGAGTTTACGGAGGACCGCTCTGACGTGTGCTTCATGTTCTTCGAAGGAATCCGAGAAAACGACGATGTCGTCGAGGTATACGACGCAAATGTCGTTGATTAAGTCACCTAGCGCTTCCTCTAGTCTCGCCTGATGGGTGGCCGGCGCGTTTGTGAGTCCCATGGGCATAACGACCCACTCCATGAGTCCCCACGGGGTCTTGACTGCCGTCAATGGAATGTCTTCCTCTCGCATTCTGGTCTGAAAGAATGCATTCGTTTGATCGAGTATCGAGAAAACTTTGCCTGAAGCCACCACTCGTACGAGTTCATCCACATTCGGCAAGGGCGAGCGATCACAAACAGTGAGGCTGTTGAGTTTGCGGTAGTCGCAAACCCAACGGGGAAGGGCAGAGGGGTCTTTTTTCGGAATGATTAGACTTGGGGACGCGTACTGACTGGTTGACCGTTGGATGCGGCCCGCTTTAATATGTTGATCTAAGAGTATTCTCCACGATGCGAGGTGCTTGGGAGGGTACGGGAATTGACGCTCGTTGATTACTGCATTGGGGTCAGTCAGTACGATTTTGTGTCGAGTTCGAGACGCTGCGTCTTGTAGTTTGTTAGGAAACAAGCTTCCTTTAGATTGATCTGAGTCGTCAACGTCCTCATTGACCGCAGGGATGTCCTCGGGAAACAGATCAGCAAATTCCTTCAAAATCAACCTCTCCGACTCCGCGCACGGATATTGATTTGCCTCGGAGGGGGTGTCGACTGCGGCTATGGATTGAAATTGTCCAGGGTCCACTCGGTAGTCTGGGATGAGGACATTCAGTCGGGAACACTCCATGGCTTGTTGTTCCACCGAGACGGATAGCCCATGACGATGCAAAAATGGCGTTCCAAGGATGAGGTCGAAATCGCCTAGCACCGGTCCCACCCGCAGAGAAGTATCTTCAAATATCAATGTGGGTCGGGTGACACGCAGCGTCGCCACGACGAAATGACGGATGGTGAGGGGCATTGCGGAGCCGTCTCCCAGCGCCAGGCGAATTGAGCTAGGTCGTGCCATTGGTTGGCGTTCCAGAAAGGAGTCGTCCACTGCTCTATCCGAGATGAGATCGATCTCAGAGCCTGTGTCGATGAGAGCCCTGAAATAACGGCCCGTGATTTGCAGTTCAATTATTACTCGTGCTGGTTTGATCGGATTCAGAGAGGGGTTGAGTACGTCGGACAACTTTGAGGAAGGGAGCGAGGTCGAGGGCAAAGACGAAGGCAAAAGGTGAGCCAGATTGCTCGACGAAGACGAAGAGTTTAGAGAACCCATCACGAAAGGGTTTTCAGGAGTGGTATCGAGAAAAAAAAAGTGTAAGAGTCCGCTTGGGACTCTTCACTGTCTGGGCTGGCACACGGCACAGAGGCCTGAAACGGTTTCTAGGAACCACTTGTGTATTGCAAAGTACTAGCCCAGGAGAGAAGTTCAGCTTCTCTCCGTACATACAACTGAGAAAGGAAAGGAAGGGGAAAGATCGGTGCTCACCTAGCCCAGGAGAGAAGTTCAGCTTCTCTCTGCTGAGCTAGGAGGGCGCGGGGGAGCTGAGTCTAAGAGTCCGTCGATGGCTTATGTAATACCGGCTTGTGAGTTCCCGAAGGGGGCTTCACAGATAAGCTGTACAGGAAGTGTCTCCCGCAGCATAAATCCCTCATTGTTTGTACATGGAGCACAGCATATGCAGGCAGATAAGCTGTACAGGAAGTGTCTCCTGCAGCATAAATCTCTCATTGTTTGTAAGGCAGTGCAGCACACGCATGCAGATGCTGTGTAGTTGAGTGTCTCCTGCAGCATAAACCCCTCGTTGTTTGTACATGCAGCGCAGTACATGCATGAGAGGCTGTGTAGTTGAGATCTCCTGCAGCAATAATCCCTCATGAGGAGCTTCCCTGGAGCAAAAATCCCTCACCCTTTAATATATAAGGAGGCCCTTTCTCCCCTCATCAGATGGTTTTGCCATCAGCCTACAGAGGTTTGGTCACAAGTGGTTAGTTAGTTTAGTTAGGATCAGCCTACAGAGGTTTGGTCACAAGTGGTTAGTTAGTTTAGTCAGCAGTGGTTATTAGCGGTATTAGTGATTAGTACAAGTACCGTAGAAGTTTAGTAGTGGTATAAGTGTGTCGGCAGTAGTAGAACCAATCATAACACAACAAAAAATTCGAGTTAAGCAGCATATTAGTAACGTGTAGTACGAGTATAACAAAGTAAGTATATTGCCTGCGTGCGAAGAAGTTATAACAGATTTGCTAGCCTGTTGAATCAAGTGATCTAGGTCTGATAGAGATTACTATATGAAAGTAAGATCTATCTTGGAATCAGCCATATCTTTATAAATATTGATTACAAGACTCTTAGATATTTGCATAGTATTATTAGAGGGGCAGGTCTTTCAAACCACCCGTAAGTTGTAATAGCCTTTCAACCTATTAAGCAATTTATTTCCCCCTCAGCAGATATTTCACCAAATTATATTTAGTGTCCCACACGAGTCCTACAACGCACGTAAGGATCATGTCAAATTCGCCAGTTGAGGGGAGCGGGCCAACAAATTCTAATCTCAAGTTTGTGAGTGGGGTCGTCATCTTTGTCCTGATGTGTTTGGCTAGAGTATCAAGGCTTGGAGCAGAGTGATCAAGGGATGGGTAGTGTGCGGTTTGTGAAAACAGAAAAACGGAGAGATATTGTTGTAAAAAAAGGTTTTGCCGGCGATCCAAAGCAGGCAGTAACGTTGCAGCAATCGCAGGCCGAGTGCAAGAATGGACAAAGCAAGGTTGGGTAATCAAAGGCACGGATAAGGCAAGGTCAGGTTGAAAGGAAAAGGAGGCAAGGGTTGAGCAGAGTATGGCTTGTTGACGTTGATAGCAGAAGATGAAGTGTTTGGCACGATTCAAAACTGAAGGGAAAACAATTCTGGTTTGTTTGCGGGTTGTTTGTGGGCTAGAAAAAAAAAGTGTAAGAGTCCCGTTTGGACTCTTCACTAAAGACTTGCAAAGGCGCTGAGAAACTCGTCTCAATGGTTTCTAGTGCCCAACTGTGATTTATTTCAAAGGGGGAAGGAGCTAGCAATGAGAGATCAGTATCTCTCAGTATATACAACTGGGGAAAAGGGAGAATGGAGAGGAAAGAGAGAGAGGGAAGAACATACCTAGCAATGAGAGATCAGTATATCTGCAGAGCTAGGTAGGTGAGGAGGAAACAGGACTATATGGGTCCAGATCTGTGTCTTGTGATATGTGTGTGACACCTTGGGAGGGGGCTCACAAAGTGACAGTCCATCAACACATCCAAGGAGATGTAACTCTCCTCAATGACCACTACAGCTGGTCATTAAGAGGAGCTACAACTCCCTCTATGACCTGTACTTTGCAGGGAAATTTCCACCCTGATGTTTAGCCAAAAATCATGAGGGAAATGTTACACAAGTGAAACTCCACCTAGATACCAGCCTGCCAAGAGGAAACCCCTCTTAGGGGGCTGGCATACATATACCAGCTTGCCAAGCGGGATCACTCTCAGCAGGCTGGTATACATATAACAGCCTGACAAGGGGGATCTCAGATTTCATTGCAGGCATGTTATTAAATCTTGGGCTTTATGAGGTTCAATTAAACCTTCATGAAATTAAGCCCTATGCGTTGGAACAGGCCAGATTTACAACTCAGTCTCCTGCTGCACTTATCTGGCTCAAGTTGGGGATCTTCTGTGATGGTATCCTGTAGAAGAATCACATCTGTCCCATCCACAAGTTGTGACAGTAACCCATGATGTGAGCCCAGAGCCAACTTGGCCTTCAAATATGATTTAAGTTGAGTTGCACTTGAGTCATGAATTGGTCAAGGTGATTTTTTCTTACCGTATTAAGTTACAGATGACATCAGCTTTAGTTGGACACGTCATCAAAATGGGCTGAAGCTTGAATTGCACACTCTACACAGTTGACATCCAGCAGGGTTCCAGAAAGAAATTATGGTCTGGCACTCTCCAGAGAGTGCAACACATCCCTCCCTGTTGACTGGTTTGTAATGGTGGATTTCTCATATTTGATACCCCCTAATGTTGGTATTGTACTTCATGAACCTGTGTTTAGTCATGGCCAGCTCTATGTTGCATTTTCAAGAAGCAAGTCAAGCCAAACTACAAATTTAGTGATTCCACAGCCTGAAAGTGGCCAGTCTTCATATGAAACTTCAAAAATTGTTTAAAAGGAGGTTCTCTCACATTTTCAGAGTTTCTGATTCTCTCTAGTCATCACCATTTTTCCAAAGATTTACCTTTTCAGTAACAAGTTTTGTGTCTTTTCCCCCCAAAAAAATGGCCTTATTTCACCCAGTTTTCACTTGAAATGTTGTTTTTCCACCCATTTTTCAGTTAAAAGTTGTTTTCTCCTTTGACTGAATGAATGCATAGTCACCCTGAAATTGCATCATCAAAATATCATTTCCTTTGATCTGTCCCATTCCCCTTTGGGCCTTTCACATCCTGTGGCTTTCACACCCCCTGTAACCCCAAATTTGGCGGCTATGCCCTTGTAAGCACTAAAAAAAGACATGTAATCCTAAACTTAATTCCTTTCTTTCTTGTGCTGTCGGAGCTGCCTATCGCGCTGCAAGATTGCCCTTCTTCAATTTCGACCACCAAAGGGTTTCTGGCCGCGTCCAAAAACGATGACGATCCAGGCCGAGCCGTCGACCAGCACGTCTGTCCATCTGTCTGATCTGCTTTCAGCTCACTCTTGATTGCTTGTCTCGGTGCTTACCTGGGACGTGTCCTATATTTCTTTCCGAAACCATAGATTTATAGGTGTTGGGATTTCCGTCGCAGGTAAGCTCGAAATGAGGTGCCTGATTGTTATACATTTTCTGTGCTTGTTCTTTTTCTTCTGGCTCACAATGGCTGGCTGCAAGTAAGATCATTCCGGGAAGCGAGCTGACCTCGACCACTCCTTTGGCCTACCAAAGGGCATCCAAGTTCGATGCTGATGTGATTGTTTGTTGGCGGTCTGGATGAATCTCCCCGTTCGCGCGGACTCGACGGCCAGGCAACCTGTTGATTTCGCTGGCCCTGAACCTCCAGAAACTGGCGCACCAAAGACTCGAAAACCGAAGAGCAGCCGACTCGCCGCCATCGAAAAGGCCATGCGACAGTCGGCCATCCGAATCAACCCATCTGCTCGAACAGTCCCAGGATCTCGACAACTCAACACCTGATCTCGAATCCTCCTCAACCGTCCACCCCTCCGATCGATCTCTATCGCCCTCATCTTCGCGCTCTCAGCCTTATCAACCTAATGACCTCGCTTACTTATCTTCTCCGCTATGGTGGCTTGGTTTCATTCTCATGTCCACTGGCGAATTGGGCAATTTTGTGTCTTGTCAGTCCAGCTCCAGTCCAGCTGCAATCCTTCGGATGCTATGATGCCCACAGCATGTTACTTTCCGGGCTTGTTGAGACACAGAATCGCTGATTTTTTTTTTTTTTTTGATGAACTTTTGACTGTTTGGTGAAATTGAACAGATGGCTTTGCGCCTGCTAGCGTAGTCGCCCCGTTAGGTACGGTGGCCTTGGTCGGCAATTGTGTTGCTGCTCCAATTCTGCTGGGTGAACAGTTCAAAAAGCGCGACTGGCTGGGGATCGGATTGGTAATAATAGGGACCATCACCAGTTGAGTTTTGATAGCTGTCACCCTCCATCCGTTTCTGCCCACCATGGCTGAATAACATGCACCAAATATGGGTTTCAGTCGTTCTCAGTAGTCCTAGGAACTCAGAAGCCCTATCACCCGACCAACTGACCGTTGCATTCCGTGGATTGGGATTTATTATCTACGCCAGTCTCTGTCTACTCGCCATCCTGTTAGTCCTTGTGACCTAACTCCTCATGCGGAGAGCAATGCTCATCTGTGTTTCTAAATTATCAACCAGGCTTCTCATCTGCCTCTCTAGCACTAAATGGGCCAACCGCTTCATCGGGATCGACGTCGGACTTTGTGCAATCTCTGGTATTTGATTTGTCTGCTACATAATCCACAACAAAAACGACACTTAATATGTAAAGTGCTAATGCCAACCTCAACTTGCTGAATTGCTTCCAGGCGGATTCACTGTCTTATCGACGAAAGCCTTCAGTTCATTGCTAAATGCGCTGTTTCTTGATTGGTTTGTGGCTTTGCTTTATCATTCAAGTACGGTCACCCTCCTGGTCGGATATCAATTGACATATTTCTTACTTTCTGCGCACAGCTTCAAATATCACATCACCTGGATCATGTTAGTGGTGATGCTGGTGACCGCGATCTTACAAATTATATTTCTGAATCGTGCCTTGCAAAGATTCGATTCAAAGGTAAGCCCCAATTGCGCTGGACAACTGATGCTGGGGGTGGTCTGTAACTAACTGGCTGCTTCCTGAACCCACAGCACGTAGTACCCGTCCAGTTTGTCATATTTACAATTATGGCTGTGGTTGGATCGACTATACTCTATGGCGACTTCAGAAATTTGGGCTCGGCCCAAGTGGGAAACTTCATCTTTGCTTGTGGTTTTATCTTCACTGGAGTGTACTGCTTAACTAGAGAGCCACCTGCCTCGGAGAAAGATGAGACGGCACCTCAGGAGCAAGCAAAGCTCCGCTCGACGGGTCGCCATACCACACTGACGCCGGTTCCAGAAGAGGAGTCAACTGAATCGACCAGTGTCGCCGACTTAGTGATCCAACCAATAGATCAAAATCAGTCTTTCGCGATGGGCATTCAAGGAACCGCGAACCATTTTAATCATCTGCCCAACTCCCACAAGATATCTAGTCCTTCTTCCTGGAATTCCGTCCAGTTTTCGTTCAGCTCACCCTCTCGGCCAGCCATTCGACGCCAACGTTCGCAGCCAATCTTATTTCCTAGGGCTTTCGGAACGCCTGGATATTATCTCATCGCCAGCTCTATCTCTAGATCCCACGGAACCTCGCATGGTTTCGCCGGATGAGTGTCATATTCTCATGGATATTTCTTCGCAGATCGGTCATTGTAATCTTAGACTTTTGGCCACCATTCAACGTCACTTTTGTGTAGTATGGAATCTTGCATTTAGTGCATTCACCCTTTGTAAACATCATAGATGATCTGTACATTTTGTACACTGATTTGCATCGTCTGTAGTCCTCCATGTATTTTTTTAGCTCTTTTTATATTATCCATATTTTGATGCTGTAAATTCCCTTGAACTGCTCCCCTCAGAAACACTGTAGTGATTTGAATTTGACTGAACTGATTGGCCATTTCCTGGGGGGGAACCCTGAAAGCAACCAATTGCTTCAAGAAGTAAACAGAAGGCAAATTTTTTTCTTAGTCATCTAAGGATAGACACAGGTTCAAAGCTCATTTCTCTCAAGGCAATCCACAAAACTTGAGAAAAAGGTGATGGTGTCACACTGTACCATCAGAACCAGGGCACTAAGTATTCAACACAAAGGTGTGAGGGGCCCCCTACTACTCTTACTTCTTAAGCAGTTATGAATATCCTCAAGAGAGAATATCATCAGTGTTCACATGTAGTAAAAGTAGTATGTCTTTGAGCAAAGATAAACTCTTGGGGATTTGAAGACCCTGTTTGGACACATCATAACGGTAGGTGTTATATTGCACAAATTGTTATATAAGAAACAAACTATTAGAAATGTGATCCCTAATTTCTGTGTCAGGCAAGGTGAACACCTGATTCCCTCAATATTTTTATCAGATTGAAATAATTGGACCATCTTCAGCACCATAAAAGCAATATTGAAATTGATATTGGTCAAGGGTGTAATAGCCCGGTTCATGTTGGTGACTTTGACACCATTTTTGTCACATTTTATTGTAAAATTTGCACAAATTTCTGAATCATCAGAAAAATTGGTTTCAAAAGAATCAGGCCAGCTTGAAAAAACTGAAAAAAATTAATGATAAATTGGATAAAAATGGTGCTAAGAATCCAATGTGAACTGGGCTAATATTGCTATCATGGAGCTGAAGATGGGCATTTTCTTTTTGAATCTGATGGGAATATTGAGATCAGTTTTTCACCTTCCCTGACAAAACATTTATGTAAGGGTTGTGATCCCTTCACTGAACGGGGGAGGAAATGGAGAGGAGCAATGGCACAGAGGGCGATTTTTCTAGGACCAAACTCAGGGGTTTGATTTCACTGGTCCAGAGAGACTGCTGTCAGTTCTCTCTGTGATGAGGCAGAAGTAAAAAGGAAGAACAATCTGAGGAAGAGAAGATAGCTTACCTGGTCCAGAGAGACTGCTGTCAGTTCTCTGCTGAACCAGGGAAGGCAGAAGGGACCAGGATATCTATCTACATGTGACATGTTTTGTGTCCTAGTGAAACCTAGTGAACCCCAAGGGAGGAGGGGGGTTTACAATTTAGGTACCACATTTTGAATAGTTTTTTTTTTGATCCATTCTACCACCAGTGCACCGGCTGGGTTGGGTAGAAAAGGATTTGGTAGCCTGGTGTGTTGCATGCCATAGCGGTTTGCACACTCTGCACCTCTTCTGTGAGGTTCCTGAGTCTGACACAGCTGGAAGGCTCAAATCAAGTGTGTGCGGGTCAGAGGAGAAAAATTGTCTCCCTAGAAAAGACTGTTGCCAGTACTTTTGCTCTCACTGAGTCAGGTAAAGAAAACCCACAAGCAGACACTGGAACCTGATAGCTCAAGGGTGGGATGAGGCACCAATCCCAACCCTCTCCTGGGCTAGAAAACAACTGAAGGGTGGTTGGGTGGAGTGAAAAAAGGAAAGTAAGTATTCCTCTGCAAGATGATGTAATTGTTAATTTTCACACAACTAAGAGGTTATCATTTCCTATGAGTTATGGTCTATCCAACAATCTTGGAGACAGAGGGGGAAATGAGAAACAAATGTGTACCTAAGAGCATCTGCATTGGTTGTGGACTAAGGCAAATTAAGGAGGGATTAGCCTAGCTAACCCTTCCTTGGAAACCAATTGGGTCCGATTTAGTCAGACTAAACTCCTCCTTGGAGTACAATTTGGACTAAGGAGAAGTAACTTTACTCCTTGCTAATCCTGGGAGTAAGCCTCTCATGCATATTCCCATGCATGCGGGCACTGCTCCCCACTCAAATGTATGCACCAAACACAGCTGACATAAGCTGCAGGTGCATACACCATAATTGCACATCAAATTGGCACTCACTGATGTGTTTGATGGCCAAGATTAGCGCTAATCCAGCAGTAAGCTAATCTGATACTACTGGGCTTACTCCTGCACCAATGCAGATGCTCTAAGAGGAGATCCGCTTAGTACTGATTTATGATAAAGAGGAAGAATTCTTAAGGCTGCAGTGCAGCTGGATGAATACAAGGGTTCTAAAGGCTGATGAGACTGAAGGATTCATCAGTGATTACACTCTGTAGGATGCACTAATAGAAAACTTCTGCTTACTTTGGCTTGTGGGTCTTGTATCTCAAGAACCATTGATACAAGCTGAGAGGGAGTTGAGACCGCAGTTTTCTGTTGCTGTGCACATGTACAACTGTCAGTCTAGGGTCATATATGACTAAGGATCAGCAGTGATGATCTTACCTCTGTTACTGGGGCTAGAGATTCTATTTCTGAGGCTTGGAGCTGTTTGGTCTTGGCTGGCCTTGGATATGAGTGTGCTGTGAGATCATAAAGATAATCTAATCAGCTCCATCAATCCTAGCTGAGGCTATCCCAACATACTCACTTACCTGGTAGGTGGTTTGTCTTGTTTGGGTTGCTTAGGTGCTTTGTTGGTTGCTGACATGGCTGAAGGTTTAGGAGCAGAGGAATTAGTTTTAGTGTATTCCATCTGCCTGAGGGCAGCATGCATATTGCATGCACCTGGAGGTTGCGCCAGCTCACCTTTATCCCTTATAGGGTTAGGTTGAGTAGCCTTGCCCTTCCTCTAATTTGGGATTGACCCAAAATCCTGACAGCAATGAACAAAAGGCTGTGGGCACACAGAGAAACTCCTGAGGTTGTGCCTTGTTTGAGTGGCCTGCTTATCAGGCCATCATCTCCCTGGCCTGGCTGACACCTCTCTAAAATTTTCTTGGCCTGGGCTACTGTCCTACGGCTAAGAGAGGTTGTGTGTCATGCCTGCCGCGGGAAAACAACAGTTAATCCTTCTGTGTGATAACTACTGCTCACAGGCTAGCAGATCTAGTGTATCTTTTCTTGCACCCATGGAGGCTCTGCTTGATTCCATGTCTGCTCTCTCAGGGACCCCAAACACCCCGGCTGAGCCATGGACACCCAACCTCTGGGCTGCGCCTTGCCGGCCACCTCTCATGATTTGTGCAATATAACACCTACATTCATGATGCGTCCAAACAGGGCCTTAAACTAAGGCCCTGTTTGGACGCCTGGTGCAATATGGTAAATACATCATAAATTCCAAATTTTACTGCTAGATTATGCAAGTTGATATACATATCAATATAAATGGATATCAAATGATTCCATGCAGCCTTGAAGATTTATGACATATAAAGAGGTTGTCTAAACAGGGCCTAATATATCAGTGTAATTGTCAGAAAAGAAATGGCTCCACCAGGACTTGAACCCGGGTTGGGCTAACTCTAGGTGCCTGCTTTACCACTAAGCTACAAAGTCCGATTTGCCAGATTCATAATCTAACATCCTCCTGGAATCTGGATGCTCTAAGGCTCTCCTAGACCCGCTGGTGTGCCCTCTCCTCTGCAGGTAGGCTTGGCTCTTTGAGCTCAAGACTGTAAATCTGTCAGAAAAGAAATGGCTCCACCAGGACTCAAGTTGCCAGATTCATAATCTGGCAACTCAGGCTTTGTAGCTGTTGTTGTCTGAATCCTTGGTTGTCATTGCTCCCCCTCGCCCACCTCTTGAACTCTCCACACTCCAAATGTGGAGTTTGCACACCCCATCCCTCTACACCCCCCCTCAAACTCCACACCTCTAAATACAAGCATAAGAAGAAAATGAGAGAGGAAGAAATATATGATGAGAGAATAATATTGAGACTTAGGACAAGTGTTTTTTTTTTTTTTTCTTGTTGAGAGAGTGAGGATTTAAAATCAAATGAAAATTTTAACAAGATCTAAATAAAAGAAACAAGATATTGGATCACACTAATATTTTACCCAGCGAAACCGCATGAAGATTGGCCCTGAGTGTTTTGGTGAAAAAATCCGCCAGATTTTCCAAGGTTGAAACCCATTTGAGCCGGATGTTGTGTTCACAAACCGCGTCATTAACAAAGAAAAAATTCCTTTCCAGAATTTTCATACGTCCTTTGGAAGCATTATCATCAGATACCAAGACTGCCGCGCGGTTGTCGCAATTGATCTTGAGTGTTGTTTTGACGCCTAGTGATTTGAAGATAGGAATGAGAAACAAAAGGAAATCAACCGATGAACCCAAAGATATGAAATCCGCCGCACAAGTGGACATCGCTACCACCTTCTGTCGCCGTGATCCCCACGCCACAGGACTGCCAAAAAGAGTAATTACAAAACCCAAGGTTGATTGCTGGAATTCTCCTCCCCAATTCGCGTCCACCCAAGTCACTAAATCATTTCCAACTGGTCGTAGTCGGAGACGCTTGGATCGAGTTGTATTAATGTAGTGAACCAGATGAGATAGTGAGTTCCAGTGAGACTCGTTTGGATTGGAACTAAAACGAGCCAAATAGTTTACCGCAAAGCTGATGTCGGGTCGAGTTCCTAGAGCTAGGTAATTGATTGAGCCGATGAGGGATTGGTACAAGGTGGCTGATACAGGATCACCCCAAGACGTTGTGAGGTTCTTGCCAGGCAACGGAGTGTGAATGGGTACCAAGTTTGAATTGACTTCATTACAATATTTGTTGACGAGTTGATTGATTAATAGATGTTGACTTAAGAGGATGCAATCATCCTCATACTCAAATCAAATCTCAACGAGTTTGTCAGGCCGTGGATCCCATTTTACCCAAAGACTGCCTTCCATTTTCTCACAAAACAGGTCAATATCCGGCTGACAAGTCCCAAACACGATTCCATCATCGACGTGAATCCAAAAAATGATCACCAAGTCGCCCTTCCGGTAACAATATAGACATTCTTTGACTTCGTCGCATTCAAAACCCCAGCCATGTAGTAATCCTTTGAAGTGCTTCCACCAGCACCGGCTGGCCTGGCGAGTCCCGTAGAGAGCCTTTTTCAGTCTTAGAACTTTGCCCGCAAGGTGAGGAAATAATTCAACAGGTGGATCGACGAAAATTGTCTTGTCAATTGGGCTGTGTAAAAACGCCCCGGTGATATCGAAAGAGTTGATGTGCCATCTATTTTTGATTGCCAAGATAAGGAGGACTCGTAAGGTCAAAAGCGATGCCGTCGGAGCAAACGTCGAACGCACGTCTTTCCCAAGCCGTTGTTTGAAACCACGCACGACGAAACGTACCTTGAGTTTATCTACCGATCCATCCGGTTTTCTCTTGATGTCAAAAAGGAACCAGGTTCCGATTGAGTGTTTCTTTTCCTTCTCTTCTATTTCAAACGTGTCTATTTCTTCTAGTTGTGTCCATTCGGATATGCATGCCTGGCGCCAATCGGACGATGCTGGAGACCAAAGTGCCGCTTTCAGTGTTGCCGGTATTTCTGCGTCAGACAGAGCTTGAAGATGATTGATTTGGTTGTCTTGATCCTCGCAGATCTCCTTGGTCCTCTCCTGGCCAAGTGTCAGAACTCTACGAACGTTCGGATTGTTAGCAAGAACAGAAGGGACTGGAAACAGAGGCTTCCCTTGAAAGCCAAGGAACGTGGCACACTCTGAGTTCACCACCTTTTGCAAAAAAGGATTCCAGAGAAACTAGCCGCGTTCATCATCTTGGTACGCGACCAAGTAACCTGTCCATCCCCGTTGATCTAATTTCCGGTGTCGTTCCTTTGGAATGTGGATTGTTGCCCAAGCACCAAACGGGTAGAAAGTTGAAGCATCTGGTTGTTGGCCAGACCATAATTCAAGCGGTGATGTTTTGCATCACTGGTTTGATAAACGGTTGACGAGGAAACAAGCACATCAATAAGCGTATGACCATAATTTCAATGGTAATTCAGAGTGGGTAAGAGTTGACCGAGCTATGTCGCCAAGGGTGCGGTTCAGCCTCTCTGCCTCACCGTTTTGTTCTGGTGTATATGGAAAGGTGAAGATTATGCTGCAGCCAATGGAATCGAGATAGTTGTTCAATGGTTGTACTGTATACTCCTTGGCGTTGTCACATTGGATGAACTTTGGAGCCGAATTAAAGTGAACTACAATCTTTTTCACTAGAGCCATGATGATATTGGGGACTTCTGATCGTGACTTCATCGGAAATACAAAAGAATACGTAGTCGCGTGGTCCCGCACAGTCAGAAGAAAACGATTGCTGGATGTATCAGGGTCAAAGGGACCCATGACGTCGGTGACTAATAAGTCGAGTCGGTTTTCTCGTGGGATGACCTCCGGTAAACAATGTTGTTACCGCTCGCTTTTTGTTTGCTTGCATGTCTCGCAGATAAAGGGTTGCCATGATTTCAGATTGAACAAGGGTACAAATCGCCAAAGAAAGTCCTTCACAACCAAATCCGATACGTGGCCCAGCTGGCAGTGCCAATCTTATGATGGAGAAATTGGCTTGGACGATGAACAAGTGGATACTTGGTAGACAGAATGAGGGAGAAATTGGAAAGAAGCGGGGTTGACTATCCAAGACCGGTTGAGATAGCGTGCGGTGATCGAAGCAAAAGAAGATGTCAAAAGGATATTGTGGTTTGGTAAGAAAGCGGGCCAAAAACCAGAATCAATAAGTTGTCCAAGACTAAGGAGTGTCCCCGACATCTCCGGACTGAACAGGACCTTTGGTATGGTTAGGGTACCATCCCCATTGACCATCTTCAGGTGACCACTGTGAGTTGCCATCATTGAACCCGTGGACAATGCGAGATTCAGTTTGATAGTCGGCTGGAGAGGACAAAGAGAAGAAAATAAGTGAAAGTATCCGCTCACGTGATGGGTCGCCCCAGAATCCAAAACCGTGCCTGCGCTGGCGGAACCATTTGCATCCGCGCCCACCGCTGATCAAACTGCCCCATTCTGATCAATTCTGGTGGGTGGGTCGTTTGGTGGTGTGGCCTGACGGGCGTAACCGGAAGCGGGGCGACCAAGGGTGGTGTTAGGTGGGGGCATCTTGGCATCGCCGCGGAGAGTTGGGCACGAGGATCGCCAATGACCCAACACCTTGCAGTAAGCACAAGGTTTGCCAATGTAGATGGAAGGATTGCTCGGACCATGATTTCCTTTGCGGATGTTGTTGAGCGCAGCCGCAATATCATCGACTGGGATTTCCTGGTGTACCCACGTTAGGATGTCGGGGCTGTTGGTTTTGAGGAGGATTTTGTCGGGTTTGGTTTGCCGGACCGCCCCGGTTGCCTGATTGATTTGAAGGATGTTGTTGCTGCTGAGTCCAAGACAATTGTTGTTGATTATTCCATATCGGTTGGTTTGGGCCGGAAGGATAAGATCAAAAAACCGAAACATTTGGTTGAAGATTAGAATCAAACCAAACACTTTTGCCATAGGCCGAAGTGATAATCGTTTGAACGTCACGTGCCATGATGCCGTCTTTTGAACCGATTTGCAGAGATATATTTTGAAACAATTGGGACTGGGACATTGACGGCGGAACCGGGGAAACGGCCTGTAAAATGAGACTTTCAACCAAAGGTGAGAGGGATGCCCCAACTTTCTTGAGGTCGGCAAAGGTATCAAAGAGTTTGTTGAAGAAACCTTGAACCTGGGAAGGTTCAGTAGCTGGTCCAGTGATGCGGAATTCAAGAAGTTTGTCAATAAGTTCCATCTGTCGGAACCTGACCGTGCCTTGGAAATTTGTTTGAAGGGCATTGAAAGCTTCGGTGCCAGTAGTGAAACGTTCCGTGATTGATTGTAACTCATTGTGGATCGTGACTTGGATAAGATAGAGGATGCTAGCATTTTCTTGAGTTTTGACTTTCACGTAATTTTCCGGGTTGTCAAAAAGGTTCTGGATGCTAAGTGTGAGGAAAAGTACTCTATTGAGGCTGCGTTTCCATTTCGAGAAGTTCAAACCGTCGGCGGCCAAAGGCTCAACATCCTGTTTGTAAATACCAGGTTGTTGAAGGAATTTGGTCTTGGGAGTCGCTTCCAAGGCCGATGTGGACATTGACAGTAGGTTGATGGTCTGGACGAGTGAATCACAAGATTTGGGCGATGGAGATCGTCCAGCAGATCCAGAATCAGACGAACTCGTGCTATGCGGTGATGGAGACAACGATTTGGAATCAGATCAATGGCGTGGACAAGTACTGATGGGCCAAAAAGGTTGACGTTTGTTTGTCGACTGTCCTTTCTTTTCCGGTTTTGCCCGAGGGGTAGGCCTGAGTGTCTTCAAGGGTGATGCTAATGCTTTGATGGGCGTATCCGGAGGGTTTTGTTGTGGGAGATTTTCATGCGAGGAAGGTCGGTTGTCAGTGGGGGAGGGAGGGAGTGGAGGTAGCGCTAAGAGTGCTTTATAGGCATTTGTTTGTTTAGGTCACTTTGTTTGAGTTGGCGGAGGAAGAGGACCTAGAAGTTCTGGTCGATTACGTCTGGTATTGACCATACACAAAAAGACTGGTGCCGAGTGCCGTGGTGCCGATAGCTAGCGTTGTTGGAGAGTAAGACTCTTAATCTGTTGTTGTCTGAATCCTTGGTTGTCATTGCTCCCCCTTGCCCACCTCTTGAACTATCCACACTCCAAATGTGGAGTTTGCACACCCCATCCCTCTACAGTAGCTTAGTGGTAAAGCAGGCACCTAGAGTTAGCCCAACCCAGGTTTGAGTCCTGGTGGAGCCATTTCTTTTCTGACCGATTTACAGTCTCGAGCTCAAAGAGCCAAGCGTACCTGCAGAGGAGAGGGCACACCAGCGGGTCTAGGAGAGCCTTAGAGCATCCAGATTCCGGGAGGATGTTAGATTATGAATCTGGCAACTCACACTTTGTAGCTTAGTGGTAAAGCAGGCACCTAGAGTTAGCCCAACCCGGGTTCAAGTCCTGGTGGAGCCATTTCTTTTCTGACAGTAATTTTGAAAACATTACAATTAAAAGAATTGCAACATCTAGAAGTTTGATGGCTAATTAGAAGGCTGTAATCTATGTACATTGAAAGATGGCATAATTTGTGTTGAAAGAAATAAAGGTTGAGAATTTTACCTAGAAGTGGGTTGAGTCCTTCTCTGGCTATGACAAGATTCTGGCTGGCTATCAAAGGCCAGCTGGGGCTGAGTGATGGTAATTGGTGAGAGAGAATAACTGCACATGGCATCAGCACCTGCATCACTTGCTGGAGTATACTTAGGAAAAGTCTATCTTACGCTTTGCTGTTTTTGTTTATAGACCTTCATGATTGGCAATGTGTTGGGACAGGCAGGCAGAAGTGCTGTGATCTGTGGTCAGTCACTCGCATCAGTTTTATGTACTGCTGTCTGTCCTAGGATTGGCTCTGCATACTGGGCTACTCACCTGTGGTCAATGCCAAGGTTATTTGCTGTCTAAGGCTGGAGCTGTTGAGGCCTGGGTGAGCTTTGGTACTGTGAGTTCTGTAGAGTTTCACATCTATCAGTAGACATGGCCATTTTGCACCCGCTGGCGGGTACCTGCCGCCTTTCAGGATGCAACTGTGTGCCCTGGGAGGTACCCAGGGCTGTTGTGGAGTGAATTCCTTGAATTTTTACTGGGATTGAACATCCCACACCGCCATGGGTACCTGCAAGGGCACACAGTTGCCTTGTGAAAGGTGGCAGGTACCCACCAGCGGGTGCAAAATCACCATCTCTATCTATCAGTAAAGATTCCTTCAGCTGAACCTGGACCAGCAAGTAACACTTACCTTGAAGGTTGTTTGCAGTGTGTGGTCTTGTTTGGCTCCTTGTTGAGTGATGTGGCTGTTAGGGACGGTGGAGTCAGCTGTTAGCTTTATCCATCTGTCTGAGCAACATGCATATGCATGTGCCTGGGGAGTGGTTACTAACCTGTCTCCTTAGATGGGTGAGGTTTCATCCTTAACCCTCTTTGCCTTTATGGGGCAGGGTTCAAGTCCAGATCCTCACAACAAAAGGCCATACAAGGGGAGCAATTGAAAATCTAACAAAATATTAGGCAGAGAAAGGATCTCTGTTTCCACGTAATACACCAGGGAAGATTTTGATGCACTACCAGGGGAGATTTTGACGCACTCTCCAGAGAGTGCCATAGTATACCCTTTTTGGTAACTGTGCTGGATGCCTTTGGTGAAAGTAGTGTAAGAAGTCATGAACAATGCTGGAACTCATCCACAACTGACCTGAAACTGATCCTGGATTCATCCATAAATCATCCAGAAGTCATGCAGAAGTCAACTGGAACTCAACTGGAATACAGTTGAAATCACTGGAGGATTTCCCGTCGCAATCTGGGAGCAATCTGAGAGCCTCCCAGAGTCTCAAAGGCTAAATTTCCCTGCAAAATTTGGCTCAGATCTGGGTCTGGAATGGGTTCCCAGATTGACGGGAAGTCCTCCACTGACACAATGGCCACAATCAAATCATAAAACAGCAACATGTTTGCCGGGGCCATCTCTATCAGAAAGCCATTAAAGCCCCAGCTAGTCCTTGCACATAGAGAAATTGATCCACAGAAATTCACCATAAATGATTAATCATGGGTCTTTGAGTAACTATCATTTCATTATAGGTTGTAATCAAGTTATCCTTAGAGAATGAAATGGTTCTAAACAACATTGCACAAGGTCCTGTAACAATTCCACCTCACTTCTGACACACTTCCCATTGACTTCTGAAGAATTTATCAATCATTTCCTAATCCACATCTGACTCACATTCAACCCACAAAAACATGAGGTTAGACTCTGGCACTCTCTGGAGAGTGCATCAAAGTCTCTCCTGGTGATACATGCCACATGAAAAAGACAAAATACACAAAAATGCTGTGAGAAGATTAAGCCCAGACTAGATACAGAACCTTGATGTTTAAGACCAAAACAAAATTAGCTCTTGAGCAGATGACACTCCTCTAAAAAAGGAGCAACTCATTCTTCAGGAACCCAGACTCTATCCAGCAACCCATTAGCTAAGACAAGCACTCCAAACTTAACGCCACGATACAACTCATCATCAACACCACAATGATTGTGATTATCATGATCATTGGATGGATCCTGGTCCGGATTTGTGGTGCTCTGCGGGGTGTTGTTCTTGGCCTTGGTGATAGAGGCTGGGAAGACAAGATGAGGGCAAATCGGCTTAAAAATACCTGAAAGAAAAGAACTCAAATCGTGAATCAATTTCTTTCTTTATGAAAATAAAAGTCAAGTAAGGGGGAAGGAGACAAACAAGAAAGACATCCATGGACGCAAGAACATTGCTCCAAGAAGGATAAGATCTGCGTCAAGACTTCTTCGACATTCGTCGCCAAGTCTTTCAACCCAGAAACATCATCATCACTGGTGCCAACATCATTGTATGAGCAATTGACGATCGATCGGTCCAAGTTTTTCTTCGGGTCCTCGTAGATCATGAGTCTTGCGATTTTTTGAGAAATTTGATCAAGGATTATCGGATGAGTTTTTTTGGAGAAGTGCATAGATTGGGAAAAAAGACAGAGAGAGGAGAGAGCGTACCGGTCGATCAGCTTGATCTCTTCGTGACTTGCTGTTTCTCCCCATGGTCCCCCGTTATGAAATCCGCGCTGGGAGTCGGTTTTCGGCGAGGAAGACTTGAAGAGTGGGCAGCTGGTTTTCAAGGTATGGGGCTGCTGAGGACCCCGAAATCTTGCTGACTCCGTCTTATGACTAGGATCCTGCGGATCTTGATCTGAGAGTTTCTTATTATTACTGCTGAATTTGAGATAGAGGATAAGATGTTCGAGTAAATGGATGACGAGGTTGATTTTGGGATAGTAGGACGAGGGCAACAGAAGGTCTGTGCTGCTTTCGTCTGAAGGATGGGGAAGGGAGGCGGAGTGAGGAGGCTTAAAGATGGAGACCAAGGACTGGATGATCGCGGTGGGGAGATCGATCCAGACCCCGACAGTCTTAGTCGACAAGACATTCGTCACCGTCCCATCCTCCCCTGTGTTTCCTACAGCGGCCGGCAGCTCGATCCGGTCCAGAACCTTCGCCCGGTTCTTCGCATCCAGCTTCAAGTAACCTGTAATCCTCGTCGTAACTGGCCCAACCAAAGAAAAAAGACCCAATCCACTCAGTAATCATGTCCTCCGTCTCGGATCTCGAAGAACAAGATTAGAAGGTATGGTTAAGGAGAAGGAGCTGACTTAGAATGTTTCCGTAGAATACGAAGTTAGAAGAATCGGGAAGGATGGGAAAGTTTCGAAAGACCTTGTCAGGAAGGATGAGGGTGTTGACGATAGGTTGAGTGAGGAAGTGAACAGCGGCGGCCCGGACGGAGATGGAGCGAAGGGGATGATTAAGATCGACGACAAGGAGGGAAGAGCCTTGATGCAAGAAGATGGCACCTTCGAAACACTCGAAGAGTACCCGATCTCTCTCAATCTCTTCGAGGATTTTAGGACGGTTGGGAACTGAAATGTCGATGATAGTGTAGCTCTCCGAGCTCCCATCGAGGCCGGTGTTGGAATTCAGGCCTCTGATCGAAACCAGTTGGGAGGGGTTGGATTGGCGGGTGTGGAAGAAGCCCTGGTCGTCTCGGGCGAGATGTTCGAGACACAGATCGGGCAACTTGGGCCCGAAAAACTTGGTGTCTTCGGCCGGCACGACGGGGATCTCGTAGGCGGCACAGTGGAGATGGGCGAGCAGGAGGCGAGGGTTGTGTAGGTCGAGGGAGACGGAGGTGCCTTGGGCGTCGAAGAGCTCCTCCGGGTGGTTCGCAAAGTGTTGGTCCAAGCCACGCTGTTCGAGCACCAACATCGCCAGCGAATCCTTGCTTCGTCGGCCCGCTCGGCCGGCTTGCTGGATCAGTCCCGAGAGCGAATGGGGGAAGCCGAGACTGATCACCGCATCTAATCCGCCGATATCGATCCCCAGCTCCAGGGCTGTCGTGGCGACGATCCCAAGCAGCTCGCCGCTGAACATCTCCGACTCGATCAGGCGGCGCTCCTGGGCAGTGTAGCCGCCCCGATACGCACGCACCCGACCCTTCAGCTCCCTCCGTCCACTCTCCACGAGATCCTCCTGGACCTGCTTCATCAACAACTCGCACGTCCTCCGAATCCGACAAAAGACGATCGTCCGGACGCCGCGTTCGAGCAGTAACCGGAACACCCGCGAGGTCTCGACAATCGCGCTCACCCGGCCCGCGCCAGGATCCCGACTATCGACCAGCGGCGGGTTCCAGATCACGTGCCGTTTGGCTCCCGATGGCGCCCCGTCCTCAGAGACCAGCGAGACCTGATTGAAGCCAAACAGGCTCTTCATATGCGCCTCCGGATTGGTCGTCGTGGCCGAGCAGCTGATGAACCGCACCTCCTCGTTCCCCACCGCCTCACACACCCGTCTCAATCGCCGCATGATCATCGCCACATGCGCACCGAATATTCCCGCATAGATGTGCAGCTCATCGACGACTACAAAACGTAGGTTCTGGAAGAATCGTCGCCAGTGTTCTTCGTTCGGAAGGATCGCCCAATGGAGCATGTCCGGGTTCGTGAAGATCACGTTGGCATGCTTCCGGATCCCTGCTCGATCGTCCGAGGGCGTATCTCCATCGTAGGTCTCTACCCGGACGAGTCGGGAGAGCGGCTGGCCGTAACTGAGGATGAGCTGATCGAGCGAGCGTTTCTGGTCCTGTGCCAATGCCTTGGTAGGAAAGATGTAGAGGCCGCAGTTGGTATGGCTCTTTTCGAGCGCCTGAAGCATGGGGATTTGGTATATCAATGATTTCCCACTCGAGGTGCTGGTGGTGACGATGACATTCGAGCGCTCTGCGAGCAGGTCGATCGCCCTTGCCTGGTGGGAGTACAGCCGGGTAATGCCCTTGGTGGACTGTAAGGCCTCAATGATCTGTGGAGAGAGCTGGGAGCGTTCGAGATCTTGGAAACACGCCTGACGGGCGGGTGTCACATATTCGCCGTTCTCGACAATCTGGCCACGGAAATTCGGGCTGGCCTTGAGCTGCTCCAGCACGCTCTCGATCGTCGGTACTTCAGAGGAGGAGGATCCTAAGTTGGGCGGGAGCTTGGAGATGTTTGGGTCGGCTTCCGTGCTCTCCCGCCTGAGCGGATTGTTTGAGATGGCGCATTCGATCAGCAGCTGGGCCGGATCGACCGGCGGATCTTCGGCTGCACAGGCCTCCAGAAGCTCCTCGACGGCTTCTTTGAACTGGAGGTTCCGTTTCTCGACCATCTTGATCATCATCTTAGGCGAGTAGCTGGGCGTGAGCAAGTCTTGTGCCGTCAGGGTATCCTGGGTGGGGCGGGTTGAGGGATCTGATTGGCTCTTCAGACGCGCGTGCTGGCTCGGAAGCTTTCGCGCATGTTTTTGGGCCGTCTTGAGCTCTCCATCAAGGAATTGGAAAAGCAGGACCTGTGCCGCTTCTTCCTCGGAAATCGCGTGGCCAGATCGCGAAGGTTGGGGATCATAGATGTTCAGATTCTTGGTGTTACGCTGCTGTTTGCTCGGTGCAGAGATTTCGTCGAGCGCGCCTAGCGTGTCTTTATCCACATAGGTGAAGCGGATAAGGTCGGGTAGGAGAGTTTTGATCTGAGCGACCGATTCAAGTTCCAGTGGGCTAATCAGACAGGGAGAAAATTGGAAGTTAGTATGAGTTAACATATTAATAGAGTAGATAATGACAGACCACTTGATGAGACCTTCGACGCTTGACCTCATGTTTTCGATGGTCGTATGGAGATGTTTGCGGGTGGAGCAAAAGGTGAAGACGGTGTTGAGGGCCTGCCATCCGATTGCGCAAGGTTAGACACACAGATTTCCGAGGGTTAATCGGGAAGCAGGACCGAATTAAGAAGCTTACTTGATAGACCGGTTGCAGCTGCTGGAAGAATGGGGGCCATGCTCTCTGGGCGTTGCCTGCTGGCGAGTCGGTTCTCTTTCGGCGCTTTGTTCGATGGCCAGCTGGGGGCGAAGCGCTTCCCTCAGGAGGTGGATTGTTGCGGTTGAGTTTTTTCCGTGGGGGCATCGTCGGAATGGCAGGATGCAAACTCTCACTCAACCCCCCGCTTCCGCCACTTGAGCCGCAGGAAAATCACCACAGCTATGCCAAAAAATCCAGAGCATCCACCATTAAGGCTTGATGATGGTTGGGCCGTCGGCCACTGCCCCCGCCGGCAAGACCCAAACATGAAGAGCTCTGACCGGGTCGGCAGGCTTTCCCAACACGCCTCGTCACAAAAAATGCTTGAAATTACAGTTCAAATTCTTGAGACAATTCTTTTTCGGCTGCAATGCTCCCGTCCTCGCCACTCGGAGCCGAAAAATCCACGTTCCTCCCTTGGAGAGTAGAAACCCCCAAACTCGGCATCGGCTCCTCAATCAGCCTCTCGGAACCTATTGGAATGGACAATGTAGCATGAGCTAGCATGAGCTGCATGAGCCCCAGAGAAGGATATACGTCTTGAGTGTGTTGAGACTTGTAACAAGTCTCACGAGCAATGTTCTCAGACCTCCCTGAAATAGAATGAACAATCAAGCTGACCTCAATACCTCAAGAATTTCCAGCAGCAGTCTTTCCAGCGAGTGAAGAAAGAGGGATATTCACCATATTCGCAATCATCGACAACACTTGCACCGGCATCTCTCGTTTACCTTTTCCGCTAGACATTCTTCTTCCCACAGATCTCCTGTCCAACGTTTCAATCATCCCTGCCGATATCCATTCGAATCGGCCATTTGGGTTATCGCAGGTGTGCAGTCTGTGCTGGTGGATGCTTCTTGCCGGGTCCTGCAAGCTAATTGGTCGAAGCATGAAATCTTACCAATAGGTACAATCCCTCTGCAAATTCTGCCGCATATTCCAACGTCTTCCAGTAAAGGACAACAAAAACGCTTCACCTTTTCGCAATGGCTACTTGGTTATTATTCCTGATGGTTAAGCGCTCTTTGTTTCATTAAGGCCCGGGGTGATAATTCTCAGGACTTGCCACTGATGAGTAAATATTTAGCTTCTTGGGCATAGCTTACAAATGGATACTGTAATAGAAATCGGACAGCATTCAGACTTGGGACGCGCTCGAGAGACCGCGAGTCACTCCAACCCATTTGCAGCCCACTCAAATCAAGTCAATGTCAATTCGCCTGAAGAGCCAGCCCCCAACGTGAGTGCATGTGATTCAGAGGATCAAGCCTTAACTTACAAGCTTCCTACGAGCTAATTTTTTATCTGGGGACGTGAGCAGCCCGAGTTATGTTTGCAAATTGGTGAAGATGACAAAGCAACTAGGCCGACAGACCCCGAAACTGCCAGTCAAGCTGATCCGGCAGGCTCTAGTGTTGGAGTACGGAAGTATAGAACTATCGAGTGTCCGATTTGCCTAGAATCTTGCTCAGAAAATGAAGGCAGCGGCTTGACACAGGTTGCAGGATGCTTGCATGAATTTTGCACTGCGTGTCTGAAGACATGGATCACCGAAAGTCCTACTTGTCCAACTTGCCGAGGACATGTTCATTTGCCGCAAACTGACGTTCCAACAAGCACTGACCAGACGGCGCCAATCAGAGTAGAAATCGGCGTAGAAGTCACTGAGCCAGTTCAGGCACGCAGGGCTCAGGCTCCGGTGGCAGCATCCACTGAACGACTACCAACAATCAATGTATTACACTTACAATCTCAAGCAGTAGCACGGCGCAATTTACTCGATCGACAATTAGCCCAACGGAATGCAAATCGGCAAAATTGGGCGATGGCTTTTGGTTTTTCGTGTGCCGTCGTGGCAACGTACTTCCTGGTCGAATATGTTGGGTATTTAACACAGTAAGCTCTCCTGTTGGGCTCGCCTGCGGCATCTCAGTCTTCGTCAACTTTCGATAACTTGAAATGCTTCTGACACACCTCTTTCAACACCAGTAACAAACATTTGTACCACCCAGGAACTTGAAGTTAGCAGTAGAAATTTCTATTATCCTCTCCCTATACAGCGATAATTGTTGAGATGGAAGCCTTCAAAACAGCTGGAAGCATACAAAACAGCAGACCGCTTGCATCCAATTGTCCAGGCAATCCAAGATTGACAGGGTCTCCAAATTTTATATATGTCTTCAGATGCAACAAATCACGAGTTTGTGTTTTTCTGCGTACTCAGCTTTGGTCTAAGCAGAAAAATGTTTTGATTGTATTATTGGAATAATTTGTAGAATTCGGTTCTTTCTCAACATGTGTTTCTATACTCGATTTCCAAAATCACAAATGCATCTGACACCAAGCTTATATGAGAGGAGGCATTGCGGGTTGGATTGAATAAAAAAAAGTCCGCTAAAGTAGCATATATTCCAGGTGGTAGAAACACCCTCTCAAACAATGGAGAAGTAAAAAAAAAGACTGTATAAGGATTTCAAGAACCTGCCACTCTTGGCTTTTCTGAGAATTGGAAAAATTATATGCCAGTTGTCTGGTACTTTGTGCGAACTTCCACATCAACAATTCTGTCTGAATTATCATAGGGGAGAGATAAGAGTTATAGATACTGCTTGGAAACTCATTTTTGGTTAAAGAATTTCCAGAACTGGTTTTGAAAGAGGTGTGTCAAAGTCAGACGCATTTCAAGTTAATAAAAGTTGATCAAAGCTGAGATGCATTAGGTTCAATCGAAGTAGAGAACTCAACGGGTTAGAAACTCAATCCACGTCAACAAGGAAAGGCCTATGAGCAAAATCTTGAAACCGCTGATAAATAGTTCCCGTGGTTTTTGCCAATACGCCACGGCTTGATTGAACGTTCCTACTTCTTGAGCCAGTGATTGCGATGCCTCAACTCGAGAATTGCGTGCTACGGGAGTTGGAGGTTGAAATTCTACTGCGATTGATGCCACACGGCGAGCACTGAGTGACTCTTGCGCCTCAGGATCGGGCACTCGGCATAGTGGACAGGTATCGTGTTCTTCGAACCATTTATCAACACATTTAGTGCCAAAGACATGCTTGCATGCTTGGAGTCGTTTTAAGCCAGTTGTGTGAACTGCATGGCAAACTGGACACCATGTTGGAGGAATGTGAATCATGTGGAGGGCTTCACCGCTAGAGCTTGCGATACTGGTGGGTGACCGTGTGTGACTCGAAGTTTTCGGGGCTTTCCTTCTGGCTTTTTGTTCACCAATTGGCCAATTCACCACGAGCTGCTCACCTCGCCATATGGAAAATGATTTTAGCTTGCAGAAACCTCCGAATTTGCGGCTCAATCTTGTAAAAAAAAGTACTCACATGAGGGGACTGAGGCAAATTCATGTTGACTTGATCTGGGTGGTGTCCAACTATGTTCCAGTGACTACCGGGCTCTCGAGCGTGTCCAAGGTCTGCGAATTCTATTGAAATGGCCATTTGTAAACTATGCCCAACAAGCTGAGGATTCAAATGTTAGTGCTAGGATTTGAGGAATATGATCCCGTGCCATAATGAAATAAAGAGTGCTCAACTATCAGGTATATTAGCCACCCAGCCATTGCGGAAATAAGAACAGTTTTTATTCTCAAGGACGCAATAAAGTCAAGGAGGATTTCAGACTGTTGAAGTAAAGTTTAAAAACAGGTTTTATTGTACGATGTTGTAATGTTTGGTAGAGTTCACAGATGGATTGTACCTTTTGATAAGTTTTTAAGACTTGACTGTTTGCTGCACTCAACGTGAATTGTCCACCAGCACACCTGAAATACCAAGAGTGTTCAAGCCGAAAAATATATGTTGATAGGGATGAGGGTCACGATAGACAGGATTTCTGCAGAGAAAACGATGTATAAAGAAAAAGATAAACGAGAAGTGATCTTTTAAGGCAAAGTGTTGTCGATTTCGTTGATTGATTGTTAGAACGGAATTCGGCTGAAAACTTGGCCCTGATAGTTTTTCTTCACTTCTTGGGCAGCATTGGAAATGATATCTATCTAGGCCCTCATTGAGATCGCTTCTGAAGAACTTTTCAACTTCGAATCAATATTTATTTAAGATCCTCAAACAGGAGATACGCCCGGCTCCCCCCAGGAATGTGACTACATAGCAGCAGTGCCTGCAGAGAAGGATACAGGTCTTCAGGCGCGTTGGAACCCGTATCAAGTCTTAGTTATTCCTCATTTTCGAGCTTCAAACCGTCTTCGGAGGAGATAACTTCAGGCGTCTTTGAAAAAGAAAATGTTAGAATCTCTTTTTCAAGAAGTTCCATCTCAAGGAGGTGCCCAGAACCATTACCGCTGCCAAAAAAGTGAAGAAACCCTAGTAAGTACGGTTAACTTCACCACTTTCCATCCCAGTCATCAAACAACCGAATTATCGACAACGCTTAAACTATCATCTCTCGTTTGTATTTTTCTCTCTATATTTTTTTCTCCATAGATCTCCCATTTATCTTGTTCTTCATCCCTAGTAAAAATTTGTCCGGCTCGACCACTCTGGTTGGCACCGGTGTGTTGCGTGTGCTAGCGGATGATTCGCGTCAACCACAAAAAACTAAAGTCAAATCATGAAACATTTTCTACAGGTGCAATCACTCTGCGAATTCTACCGAATATCGCAACGTTTTGCGATACACGCTGCTTAAATTTTTACGTCCTTGGAAATAAAAAAACTTCGTATTTCGTAATGGCTAGGTGGCTATTATTGCTGATGGTTAAGCGCTCTTTGTTTCATTATAGCTCGGGATAATGATCCTCGAATCTTAGCACTAATGTTTGGATCCTTGGCTTGTTGGGCACAGCTTACAAATGGACACTGTGATAGAAATGGGACAGTATTCAGACCCGGGACACGCCCGAGAGCCCGCTAATCACTGCAGCATATTTGAAGACCACTCCAGTCAGGTCAACATCAATTTTCCTCAAGAACCGGCCCCCAGTGTGAGTGCATTCTGCTCATAAGATTGGAACTCGAATTCTGACGTTTCTAAGAGTTGAATTTTTACTTATCTTGCAAGGCAAGCAGCCCGACGCACGCTTGACAATCAATGAAGACAATCAAGCGAGTACTGGGACAGCTCCAGAAACTTGCAGTCACCCATCCACTGATCCGGCAGGCTCAAGTGATGGAGCCCCAAAGAAGAGAATTTTTGATTGTGCAATTTGCATGGAAGATCGCTCAGAAGAAGATGTCTTGGAGTTGAGACAGTTCCCAGTATGCACCACTTTGTCGACAAGCATTGGCGCAACCTGTAACACCAAGCACTCGCCAGACCGGACAACTCAGAGCAGAAATATTTGGACAGATCAATGTAGAAAGCAACGCTCACACTCCGGGATTGAATGAAGAAGTATCCAGAAACAATCCACCACATTTGCAAGTTCAAGTAGTGGCACAAATGAATATACACTCTCAACAAATAATACAACATAATGAATCAGGGCAGAATTATGGGAAAGGTTTTGCTTTTACTTGTGGGTTGACATTTGTCATTGTGTTAATTCAATTTTTTGGGTATCTAACACAGTAAGTGATCCCCTGTGGCATCTCAGTTTTCATGACCTTTCAATGACTTGATATGACCCTGACACGCCTCTTTTGACCTTAGTAACAAGTTTCTGTACCATGGATGAACTTCTGTACTACGGATGAAATTCTCTACAGTGGCTGAACTTCCAAGCAATAGCTACATTATAATAGCCTCTTCCTAAAAAATTTACAGAACCCCAATTCAGGAGTAATCAAAGAAAGAGGGACAATTTTTAGATTTCTGACTATTGAGTGAATCAATGAACTTGTTCTTTTTGTTCTTAAGCCAGAACTTAAACTCCAAATATTTCTTGAAGACATCATTGGAGGAGATTGTCTTGACATCCTGGGGCAGCTCGGGATTCAAATGAGAGCAGGGCAATGATTTGTGGTGGTGTTTGTCAAGCTTATGCTACTTATGAGTCACCTTCACCAGGAAAAATCAGTAGTCACTAGATGACAACTGACATGACACCTGCTCCAGCTGGCTATCCAGCCTCTAGTGCAATTTTCACAAGCTGATCCTCAGCTTTGTCCCAGGCCCAGCTGCTGCTCAGCCTTGGCCCAGGCCCAGCTGCTGCTCAGCCTTGGCCCAGGCCCAGCTGCTGCTCAGCCTTGGCCCAGGCCCAGCTGCTGCTCAGCCTTGGCCCAGGCCCAGCTGCTGCTCAGCCTTTGCCTGAGCAAGAACGGGCATTGATAAATGCACACCCGTCCCCCGGGGGCACGCCCACGCCCACCCCCTTTGAAAAGCTTTATCAAGGGCGTGCGAGGGCGTGCACGCCCCCACATAGGCGTGACAAGCGTGCACCGTGCCTGCTCGCCGAGAGCCCCTCGGTGGGCAGGTGCATGTACATACATATACCTGCTCGCCGAGAGCCCCTCGGCGGGTAGGTGTATGTATCCCTGCTCGCCGAGAAGGATAACTCTCGGCGAGCAAGTATACAAACACCTGCCCGCCAAGCCTGCTCACCTAGAGCCCCTCGGCGGGCAGGTACAGATCCCACCTCGCCGAGAGCCTTGCCTGCTCGCGAGAAGGATAACTCTCGGCGAGCAGGGCATGTATACCTGCTCACCGAGAGCCCCTCGGCGGGCAGGTGCATGTATACCTGCTCGCCGAGAGAAATTATCGGCGAGCAGGCATACAGATCCCACCTCGCCGAGAGCCTCTTGGCGAGAAGGTATACATATACCTGCCCACCAAGCCTGCTCACCGAGAGCCCCTCGGCGGGCAGGTGCATTTATACCTGCTCGCCGAGAGGAATCCTCGGCGAGCAGGCATACAGATCCCACCTCGCCGAGGGCCTCTCGGGAGCAGGTATACTTGAACCTGCCCGCCGAGGGGCTCTTGGCGAGCAGGCTCGCCGGGAAAGTGTTTGTATACCTGCTCGCCGAGAGTTATCCTTCTCGGCGAGCAGGCAAGGCTCTCGGCGAGCGGGGATATGTATGCCTGCTCGCCGAGAGGTGTATGCCTGCTCGCCATGGATTTCTCTCGGCGAGCAGGTATACATGCACCTCCCGCCGAGCCCGCTCGCCAAGAGCCCCTCGTCGGGCAGGTGCAAGTATACCTGCTCGCCGAGAGGCTCTTGGCGAGGTGGGATATGTATGCCTGCTCGCCGAGGAGGTATAAATGCACCTGCCCGCCGAGGGGCTCTCGGTGAGCAGGCTCGGCGGGCAGGTGTATGTATACCTGCTCGCCGAGAGGCTCTCGGCGAGGTGGGATCTGTATGCCTGCTCGCCGAGGATTTCTCTCGGCGAGCAGGTATACATGCACCTGCCCGCCGAGGGGCTCTCGGTGAGCAGGTATACATGCACCTGCTCGCCGAGAGTTATCCTTCTCGGCGAGCAGGGATACATACACCTACCCGCCGAGGGGGGCGGGCAGGTGTTTGTATACCTGCTCGCCGAGAGTTATTCTTCTCGGCGAGCAGGCAAGGCTCTCGGCGAGCAGGTGCATGTATACCTGCTCTCCGAGAGGCTCTCGGCGAGGTGGGATCTGTACCTGCCCGCCGAGGGGCTCTCGGCGAGCAGGTATACTTGCACCTGCCCGCCGAGGGGCTCCCAACGAGCCATGGTGCACGCCCGTGAACGCCCATGTGGGGGCGTGCACGCCCTCGCACGCCCATACAGCGGCGTGCATGCCCTTCGACTCGCACACCCTTGATAAAGGGCGTGCGGTCCACCTGACCGGTCCGCATATTCCCCCCTTGAAGGATTGTTCCCGCGCGCGCGGGAGACATCCTTCAAGGGTGTGTTACACCCAACCAGCGCCACACGCCCTTTTCGAAGGGCGTGGGCGAGGGTGTGCCCCCGGGGGACGGGTGTGCGTTTATCAACACCCGTTCTTGCTCAAGCAAAGGCTGAGCAGTGGCTTTTCCTGTGCCAAGACTGAGGGGCAGCTGGGCCTGGGCCAAGGCTGAGCAGCAGCTGTGCCTGGGACAAAGCTGAGGAGCAGCTTGTGAAAAATGCAAGCTAGAGGCTTCAGCTGTGCCAAAATGGGCACTGAGCTGTGTGCCAGCCAGCCCTTAACTAGCAGATGGAGTAGCTTTGGAGCTGAAACCAGAGCTGTGTTATGTCAGTTGTCATCAACTGACTACTTTTTTTTCCTGGTGCTTGTAGCGCTATAGCTGTGGACTGTAACAGAATAAAAGCACGTAGAAATTAGTGTACTTCTGAATCTAAGGCGGCTCGGACTATGTCAACAAGGCTTAGGCCGCTTCCTGAAGTCTGATGACCCGGGCACTCCAACGGCGAGGTGCGGAGACTGTCAGCCTTAGAGTCAGCGCAGCTGACCTAAAGTCTGCCTTTATCATTATTTCTACCTCAAATCTCTTATATATTTTCATGCTTAAGGTTTAACCTTGTTTTGACTTCAGATTCTGATTTCTCATGCAATTTTGAACCTAGTGTTCACTGATCACTTTACAATATCTCTACTCCTTCATAGAGTTTGTGGTTTGTGACACACATGCGCAGCAGCGCCGTGTAGTTGCGCCTGAGCGCTCCCAACCACATGTACATGTGTGATTATGTCATCCAACTTTGAAAATTTTCGAAGTCAGGATCCCCCATGCAGCTGGAGGATCCACATATTCCAGCACACCAGAACCACCACCCAGATAACTCCAGGATCACCACCAAAGAGCCTACTATACTCCCAGTATACCTACCATCACAGGCGCCTAGGATATTGACAGTAAGTAACCTCTTTCACTGAACCTTGTTTATCTCAGAGGTACAACTCTGTGTCTTGCTTGATCTGCTCTTTCTTCTGGTTTTGCCTCCTTCTTGATCACAGGGCTGTCCCTCCAAATCTACAGGCCTTTGCCTCTATCTTGATCACAGGGCTGTCCCTTATTATCACTTGGCCTTTGCCACAAATCTAGGTTTCAGGGCTGTCCCTCAGGTTTCCCATTAAGAACCTTGACTGTCCAGAGAGAAGTCTAAAAAACTGTGGCTGGTTTAAACTTATCTAATCCAGATACCCTCCTGAGAGGAAGCTGTAGCACTTCTAGCACAGATAAGCAGCACTCTTCAGAAGAGTAGCATTGCCAGTGGATGTGCATTCCCACTAGAATAACCTAGTACTTCTCTTCTTCCTTATCCTGCTTGGTTTCCCTTTCCCTTTCTCTTTTTCTCTTATAGTTGTAGTTTCTTTATCCCAAGAAATCCAACCATTGCCCCCCCATTTCTTGTGTCCTGAGGTCACTATAGAGACCCAGGCTCACAGAGACGCTTGGTGGGTATATAGTAAGATAACAGGAGAAGCTAACAAACCTATGGGAACAGAGTTGTAAGTGGAACTGTTGTGAGGAGGTGTGAAGAGAGTTGTCTGAGGTTGTGATGGATTATAGGTAGGTCAGTTTTCAGAGAATTAGGAGAGGGTTATAGCTGTGAGTCTCAATAGCAGATAGTTGGAGGTGTCAAAAGTCTGGTCAACTAATGAATGCTCAGAATACTGCAATGGAGGTTTTTGAAGGCCCGACCGCTGCACTAATGTACTATTCACGGATGAATCAAAAATTCTGAGGGGAAAAGGGAGGCAAAAAACTTGAGTGAAATTTCAAATATGAATATCCTCTGTGACCTGACATTTTTAGCAATGTTGTGGCATCATAACATGAGATGTAAGGGATGCGCAGTAGTCATAATACCTACTACTGCGCACCCCATATAACTCATGTTCTGATGCCACAACATTGCTAAAAATTCAAGGTCATGGAAAAGATGCATATTTGAAATTTCACTCAAGTTTTTAGACTTCTGTGATATGTAACAAAAAAGCTATTCAATTAGCCGGATTTTTCCCCTTAAGACTGCCGCACACCCCTTATATCTCATGTTTTTATGCCACCCCATTGCTGAAAATTTCAGGACACGGAGAACGTACATGTTTTAAATATTCCTGGAATTTTCAGCTTTTTTGGAAATGTAACAAAAAAGTTATTCAGTTAGCGGGAATTTTCCTACTAAGCCCACTGGGCACTCCCTGAAAATCCTAAAAATCTCAGGGAATGTAGAGTATTCACAATTACAAGTGCCCTGAACTTTTATGTGCGGCTGGGGCATGTAACAAAAACGTTATCCCCTTAGTATTTACCCCAGAAAAGCAGGTACGCAAAAAACCGGGTACAAATCAATTAATCAATTGGAAATTGAGTTTTTTGCAATTCTGATTGCATGATAATTATGTTCATCATTTTAGATGAATTTTGGTATTATTTGTGTTGCGTAGAAATGAGTAGAAAAAAAACCGGGTACTCAAAAATTTACCAGGTACAAACGCGGAAATACACGGGTACGTTTATTAACCCCCTTGAAATAAAAACAACTGTTAATTAATTAATTATTTTTTGCACACCCACTTTTCTGGGGTAATTCATAAGGGAAGAACTTTTTTTTTAAATTTCCCAGACCCACAAATATTTCAGGGCACTTATACATATGCATTTTCTGCTTTTCCTGAGTTTTTTGGGATATGTAGGGGGTGCGCGGCAGGCTTAGTATCAAAATTCCTACTAGCTGTAAAACTTTATTGTTACATCTTCAAACAGTCTAAAAACTTCATGGATTCTTAATATTTGTATAATATTTGTGCCCTGAAACTTTAAACAATTGGATGGCATCAAAACATGAGATATAAGGGGTGTGTGGGCGTCTTAATAAGAAAAATCTGGCTAACTGTATAACTCTTGTGTCACAATTCCAAACAGTCTAAAAATTCCAGGGATTATTAATCTTTATATATTCTTTGTGCCCTGAAATTTTTTGCAACTCTTTGGCATCATGTCAGCTGGCTACTATGTCAGAGCCACCGTGACATAATATCACAGAAAAATAATAAAATTGTTACATATGTTAGAGACATTATTACTAATCTCCTACATATGTAACACTACAAAAAGTATAAATATTACCGATGAAAGAGACATTATTACGCACTCTTACATATGTAAATTGTAGAATATTACTTCAGATTCCTAATCTACGCCTAAAATAAACTAGGGTGCCTCACTGCAACGTACCCTAAACTCTTACTCCTTCCCTGTGTAAATTACACATGAAAATATACCCAGTTACCACGGATAAGGTAGCGCTCATGCTTATATGCTCATGTACATATGCTTGTAAGCGCCACAGACACCCAAAAAGGCCGTGATCACGCCATACTATGAAGATATGACACCTTCTGAGTCCCATGAGCGCCTAGAATATTCCATTACATATGTAATGATGTAAATAAAACATTCTTGACGCACAAAGATAAGAAGTACCAACCAATTGGTACATGTGATGTCATTATGTAGACCAAAGCAGAACAATTGGCCACACGTGACAGTCTGCATGTCCCAAACAGTAATTACTATTATGTAACCTGTAAATTAGCCTGAAACAATTACCATGTGTTTCAGACTAATTATGATACAGGAGCATCATAAGTGGCCCAATCTAGAAGATAGGACACACGTAACAACCCCTACTAGTTAGAAGTGTTTTAGACTAGTCCTGACACGGCCAAATATTACTTTTGCAGCCATTTGCACGCCCCAAAAAGGAATAGTCCTCCTGTAGCGTTGCCAAATTGGTCTAAAATCACGCCCACAAGTTGGCCAACCGCCAAATTGAGCCAGAATTACGCCCAAAAGTTGGCCAGCAGCTATATGGCTCCCTGAGGGCTTTCATGACTATTTAAAGGGCCCTCTGTGCGCTCCAAAGACCCTCCCGCATGCTATTACACCTACTCTGATCATTACCCGCTTCCAACACGTGCTCAACACCTGTTCTCTGCCTGGTAAGATCCTTAGTTGCTGACTTGAGCTCAATTCCTTCGTCTGAATCTGCTCAGATTCTCCCCTGAAGAACCTCAAGACTTTAAGGGCTTAATTCTAGTAAGTTTAACCCCTTTCTCTTGAGATTCTCCGCTTCATTCTTACTGGGATCTAAACCACCCCTGCTTGCAGGCCCCAGTACTAACAGGTACCTAAATATTCTGCTTTTGCACGATACCTTAGAGGGATCTAAACCACCCCTGCTTGCAGGCCCCTCTTATTTTAATTATATTAATTTTATTAATATAATTAAACTACTACTTCTCTATTTTTTACGCCACACAACCTCTCCAAAGCCTTGGATATCATCCCCAGAGTCCTTAAAACTCTAGTATTTCACTTTGCAGCTCGTGTAGCTAGAAGGATTATTGTCCTTGGCATCACGCAGGCTGACACATCAGAACATGAGATATATGAGGTGTACAATAGGAAGTGTTGTGCCTACCGCAAATCCCCTATATCTCATGTTTTGATACCACCCCATTGCTAAAAATTTGAGGGCGCTGGGAGTATACAAAACTTAATAATCCCTGAAATTTTCAGACCGTTTTAAAATGTAACACAAAAGTTATACAGTTAGCCAGATTTTTCTTATTGAGACTGCTGCGCACCCCTTATATCTCATGTTTTGATGCCATCCCATTGCTAAAAGTTTCAGGGAACAAATAATATACAAAGAATAAGAATCCCTGAAATTTTTAGACTGTTTGAACGTGTAAAAAAAACGTTATACTGTTGGTAGGAATTTTCCTACTAAGCCCGTTGCGCACCCCCTACATATCCCAAAAAACTCAGGAAAAGCAGAAAATTCACACTCCGTAACCTACCGCGCCTGCGCTTCTCTATCTCTGACAGTGTTTGTCTTCTTCTTCCAACGGTGTTCTACCCTTTCAATGACGGGACAGACCGGTCATTGAGAGGGTCAAGTCCTCATGATGACCGGTCTGCATCCATCATTGAGAGGGATGAATCCTCTCAATGAACAGCACAAACCGGTCATTGAGAGGTTCGAGTCTGTTGTAGTGTGGGGTGGACAAACTCCACATTTGGAGTATCTGGAGACAAGAGGAGGTTGGGGAGGAGCAATGGAAGATCAAGGTTTTTAGCCACAACAGATTAAGGTTCGATTCCTCTTCAACTCAGCTAGCCTTTTGGAGACCTTTGACCATCGCATGGTAGAGACCAGACGAGACCTACCAAAACTAGCAGGCCTACTACCTCCACTGACAAGAGCGAAGAGGCCCAAACAAACCAAGGCGTATAAAGAATTATTGGGCTTCTGCCGCTGATCAACCTCCGTCCCCGTTCCTTTTGACTGTTTCTTTCATCTTCTCCCAGTATCTCACTCGACACCATCGAACTTCAGAAGCGATCCGCCTTCGACGGGCGTATCAACCCAAAGACGACCAATCAACCTCCGTCCCCGTTCCTTTTGACTGTTTCTTTCATCTTCTCCCAGTATCTCACTCGACACCATCAACCTTCAGAAGCGATCTGCCTTCGACCGGCGTATCAACCCCAAGATGACCATAGACGGGAATCCACAGCATCAAACTCATCTCTCAGTTCTCCCATCACTCCACGCTCAACTAGCCCTCAGAGTCCGACCGGCGAATACCAGCCAGATTTCGACAATATTCTTGTACAGCAACTCACTCATTTTTTGATGTCCCAGTCAACATCAGATGTATTGCCTAGGAACAAATTCCTACAACAGCCAAGTATCTACAAATCAGAAGTCGACCCGTTGTGATGCTAAAACCGGGTTGGGGACCTGGATTTGTCCGCACAAGTTTGCGGCGGTTGCGGGCTGCGGATTCCGCAAGGCTGGCGCGGAGCGGCACAGTGCGGAAAATGTTCATGAGGCGGAGCGCGGGGTTATCTCAGCAGTGCGGCGGCAGCGGAGCTCAATGGCTGAGCTGGACTCAACTTAAGCAGGCCGGCGCGGACTGGATAGTATAGGCTGTGACCGGGGGAAGCCGTGGCAGCCAAAGCGGGCTACGTCAGCGGGCGTAGCTGGGGCGGAGGCGGCGTGTGGGATCCCGGCATTGAAGGCTAGACAGAGGCGAGGAAGCTAAGGCGAGAGGAGTCCGACGATGGGTGATGACGTGCGGTGATGTAGACAGAAGATCTGTGTGAGAGCGGAATGGGCGGATGACGTGCATGGTTGTGGGAGCGGGGCTTGGCGGATGGCGTGCATGAGAGGCGGGCGGAGGAGGATGGTTTTCTCTTTTTGTACGGGGATGGGGGGGAAAGTTTTTCCCCCATCAATCCATCCATTGATCTGTGATAGTTATTATTACTTGGTTACGGATTCTTGACGGAGGAATATTATTTTTTACTTATGGCGGAGTTGTTTTGTGTGTACTTTATGGCGGATTTTACGGTGGATTGCGGCTTTTCTACGTATCTTTGAGGTTATTTATATGTTACTTGACTCATTCTCTTGGATCATGATGCCCACTTGCGGAGCGGAGCAGAGTTTCCCAGATCACCCGACTTTACCCAGGAATCATCTTGGAGCAGCGGAGGTCCTGAAAATTCTGTGCAGTGATCTCTTTTGTTCACCACACCGTTATTACCGAATGGATCAAATTTCAACAAATGGAAACAAGGGCTTACGCGAGTTGTTCTCCTCACGCTTGGCCACGCAAATTTCTTCAATAAGGCCAAGAACTACACCAAGTTGTCCATTCAGGAGAATACCTGTCTTCTGTTCCTTATCCAGATCACGGTGCACGACGAGCTATCTTCTCTTGTTGATCAATTCACAACTGGAAACGAGGCGTACGAAGCAGTTCAAACTAACTTTCAGGGGACTATCCGCTTTCGCCAAATGGAGCTCATGGACAAGTTGTTGGAATTACGGATTTCGGGGCCATCTACTGATCCGTCGCAAATACCTGGACTGTTCAACAAGTTATTTGACATCTTCTCAGACCCCCAGAAAGTTTGAGCGACCCTATCTCCACTCGTTGAAAGTCTCATCTTACAATCCATTGTCCCTCCTCCAGCTTCTATGTCTCGTTCCCAGTCATTTCAGAACATCTCTCTACAACTCAGCACAAAGGCCAATGTTACGGCGAGAGATATCCAAACCATCATCACCTCCGTGTACGATTTGATTCATCAACTTTTTCAATTTCTTTGGTCTACCGGACTTGGCCAAACCAACTGGCTGCAAATAATCCAACGTGGAATGCTCCAACACAACCCAACGCTTGATCTCAGCAACCAGCGAGGTCTAAACGTCCGCCAAATCAACAACAACCGCCTGTACCGCAGTCCACTCAACAACGCAACCAAAACGTTGGGACTCCGGGGAATCCCACTATTGACAATATCGCTTCGGCGGGGCAACACTGGACCCAACAATCCTAACCTTCTCTCAGGAAGGCCATGCCTTTACTGTGGGATATCAGGACATTGGAGATTGACTTGTCCGACTCTCCGCAGGGACGCCGGCCTGCAGTTGCCCAATACCCCCGTACTTGGTCGCCCCGCTTCCGGTTTTGCCCGTCAAGCTGCGCCTCCGAACGACCCACCCATCCATCCCAAGGAGAATGCGGCAGTTCGATTGGCGGTGGGTGCAAATGCGACAGGCACAGCTGGCGTTGGCACAATTCTGGATTCTGGGTCGACCCACCACGTGAGCAGATCTATCCATGATTTTTCTTTTTTAACAGCGCTGCAACCTTCCATGAGGCCTAATCTTGCGTCTTCAACGGGGTACATGACGGCGACACATAGTGGACACCTCAGGATAACCAGTGGGGTTGGTACCCTGGCGATCCCCAAGGTCCTGTACAGCCCGGAAATGACAGGCACTCTTCTTAGCCTTGGTCAACTCATTGATTCCGGTTTCACACCGTCTTTCCTCCCAAATAACAACATTCAATTGACGTCGTCTTTCTTAACATTCACGGCTTCTTATTGCAATCAATCTTGGCTGGTTTTTCCCGACTCTTTTCATCCTCATTCTGTTCTCGTTAGAAATGTTTTGACTCCTTTATCTTCTTCAACATCTTTTGACTGGCACTGTTGTCTTGGGCATGTTTCGGATGTGATCGTTAAGGATTTCCTCAAGTGTTTTGTTCCCACATTTGATCTCAAAACCTGGACACCTTTTATATGTGAATCTTGCAAACAATGCAAAAGCAAGAGGCAACAACATCACTTGCCAGAAGTCATTCCCATGGAGTCCAAGCTGGACCTTACAGTCACCAATGTCCTTGGTCTGCTCAATGCAGACATACATGGTAATCGATTTCTATTGACGGTCAGGGATCACGCAACAACCTTTGCTTTTGTATTTGCCATGAAATCTCGAGCCGAAGTTCCGACTATCATCATCTCTCTTATAAAAAAGATCATTTCTCATTTCAATTCGGCCCCAAAATACATCCAATGCGATAATGCAAAGGAATACACGACTTAATCTTTTCACAATCATCTTTCATCGGTCGGAACATTGATCATTTTCACTTCGCCATACACACCCGAGCAGAATGGTGAAGCAGAGCGCCTGAACCGTACACTAGGCAACATTGCTCGAACGACTCTGCAACATTTGCAGATGCCTGGAACACTCTGGTCTTACGCGCTGTGGAACTACTCAAAGGGGAGAATAGAGCTTGGAAGGGAAATGGATAGCAACACTAGTTCTAATGTAAGCTATGCAAGGGTGCTGATGAGGCTGCCTTCCTGACTAATGCTGAGGGGATGAGAGTAACACTAAGAAAAAGAAGAAAAGGTGTGGCTGATTTCTGCTTGATCTTAGGAGCTAGTACTATGAGCTTTAACTACTGACTACTGAGGGTAAGAGAGTTGGAGGAGTGATGAGAGTGGGGAATGCAATGGCAAGGTTCAATGGCAATGGGTTGATGAGAATGGGCACTTATAATTTCTGTATCTAAAATTATCTATAAATTCTGCATGAGGTACAAGTGAGGGGGGAAAGACAGTTCTTTATATGAAGAAAGGATGAGCACAGACAATGAGGAATTCTGGCTATGGGAATGAAGGTTGTACAAATGAGGAAGAGTGATGTGAACATAGTGACAGCATGTAATGATGAGCAATGCTGAAAGGGGAATGCTGGTTATGGGAATAAAAGAATGTACTAATGGGGAAGAGTGATGAGAACATAGTAACTACTTGTAATGATGAGCACTACTGAAAAAGGTAAGCACAGATCCAATGATGTAATGTGTACAATAGGTATAGTACATAATGAGAAATGTATGTAAAGGGTTTAGTATGTGAGAATAAATATGCAAAAGAAATGTACTGTATTGATTCAAGTAGGTTACTAATGAAATGAGTATTGTAACTAATGAAGACTGTAGGTTGTCTGTAAGTCTTATATCCTCTATAACTACTGAACCATTGAAGATAAGGGGGTACTATGTATGAGTGACTATAGGTAAAATCTGGCGTAGAATCTGAATATGCAATAATAATGAGGTATTTGTGAAGGTTTATGGGGAGATGGGAAATGTAATGATGAATATATGTAAAGAAAAGCAATAAAATACTACTTATGGTTTGGAATGGAGCACCACATCCTCCCCCAACTTATTGTCTGTCCCCAGGCAATGCACCAAAGAGAAGAGTGATCCAGAAAGAGTTGAAGAATGTTGAGTCCAAGAGTCCAAAGTCCAAAGTCCAGTGTTCTTCTTCCAAAAAGGTGAAATCCAAAGTCCTGAGTAGCAGTCCAAACCCAGAGTCCAGTCCAAAGTCCAATAGAATCCAAGTATAAGCCAAGTCCAGTATATCTGAGTCCAAGGTATCCAGGTCCAATCCAAAGTCCAATAGTCCTATGTATCCAGAGTATCCATAGTCCAGTATCCAATCCAAAGAGTCCAGTATCCAAAAGAAGGTCCAATTATCAATGAGGGTTGAATGTATAAGAAGATCTAACTCTGCTGAAGGCAATATCCTTGAGACAGACACATATTAGACTAAATTCCACTCTGATGAATACTAAAATTTTTCCCGCCTAACTGAGGCTAAGGAAGAGCAATGCAATGATGATGATGATTGATGGGGTTGATAATTGTAGTTTCTGAAGGTTTGTGAATGATTTGGGGTTGAATGACTGAGTTTCTGAGTGTCTGAATATATAATGTAGAGTCCTTTGAAGAGAATTTGAAGTCCAGGGAGGTTGATAAGCTGTCCAAAAGAATATTCTTGCTCTAATTGGGTGGTTTCTGAGCTGCAATGTGTTGGAAGAAATTGATTATAATGGTGAATGAACGAGTGATTGGATTGATGGTTGAATAATTCCTAGAATACAGGGTGAAGATGATGAAGAAATTCCAATATTGAGGTCGTTGGATGTCCAGTAATTGCTATGGGATGGTAAGGAATGATGATGGATGATTGGATTGATTGATGGAGGAGTGAATGATTGATGGATGATTGGATTGATTGATGGAGGAGTGAATGATTGATGGATGAATGAATGATTCATGAGGGAATGAATGGATCCTCTCTCCTCAGGAATTCCCCCAAATTCATGATGGCAGGGAATGATTGATTCTTCATGTTCAGTGCTGGCCACCTTGGAGTTCACCATTTCATCAAAGAAAAAGCTTTGATTTTTGTCCAGATGGGGAATGGAACCTAGGTCCATACGCATGTGCTGTCGAAAGAGGGGTCCTATTGTCTGAGCGGGGGCTCCATGCGGGAGGCGCGCGTGCGGAACGTCGGAAGAAAAAAGAAGGAAAAGGTCGTCCTGTATCTTCGGAACGGCTTGATGAAAATCTTCGAGACCGAGTTCATTCGAAAGAGCCAATTCTGCAGATTAAAATGGTATATACTGGTTATTTTTAAGGGTTGAGTATCGATTGTGTAGGGCCGGTTAAAGATCCAAGCGAAATCCGCGGGCGCGCGTAGTAGGAATGCCGTGCAGTTTTAAGAGACCATCTTCCTTCGCATATAACTCCAAACCCCGTCGATGAAATTCTCTAATTACGGTCTTATTTGAAAGGCAGGGTCGAGAAGAATTGAGATTCCTTTCGGCCGATAGGTCGCCGTAAACGTTTAATGAATGGCACCCGCGGGGCCGCGTAAATCCTTGGGAAACTTTGAAGGGTTATATCTTCTAAACAGCTCGATAGAATCGTCTAGAACCGAGTTCAGATGAAAGGCAAGATCGGAAAGATCAAACCTGAAACCAGGAATGTTAATTTTGTGGCCGGCCGAATGGTTGTTGGAGCCGTTCAAAGCATTGTTATAATTTTCCGCGGTTTTCATCGTATAATAGTTGAAAGAAGATGAATACATAATGAAATAACTTTAAGGTAGCGCCAAGGAGCTATCCAATTAAACTCCTGACGCTGGCCAATCGATTGAAAAAGGTTGCAGGCGGAAAGAATGATGTGAAAGCGTTCCACGAATTAATTAAACTGGGTCGAACACCAGAGTCAATATTAAAGAAATGAAAGAAAAACCGCGTCAACCAATCCTGAAAGGTGAATGCGTCCATAGTGACGTCATGAAGTGAGGAAGGAATAAATTCTATAAGGCCTAGGTCATTGGTCAACGGAAAAGTTCCCGTTATCGCCATTTGTTATCCGTAATGTTTTCCTCCAGCGCCACTTCCACGCCCTCGTCACCAAAAGAGAACCTTGATAAATCATTAGATTATTCGTCAAACACATCCATAACCTCATCTCAACTTGACGAAGAGGCCGCTATTAGGCCTTCCTACGAAATCCCCTTCTCCATTCGCAGAGCGCACTCGTTTGTCAACAACGTTCACGCGTACAACGCTGGTATGAGAGACTCTTTTAAGCCCAAAGAAGTCGATGCCTTGCGCCACTATATCCAACAAGGACTCCTTGCCTTCGCTCGTGAGGACCTCGACGACCCGTTTGCCGCACGAAACGCACGCCTTAAATTGTATAGCCGGTTCCACGACGCTTTTACACATGTATGTCGAGTGGATTCTGTATGTATATGAATAAGAATTTGAAGAAAAAAAAGAAGATTGATTATAATACTGATATTTTTCCTGTTTCTATAGATGGATACCCATTCAATCATAGATGCCATGATAGCGGAAACTGAAGAAAGGAATGCCCTGGAGTTGTTAAGGGTGAGGGACCAAGTGGAAGAGGAGGAAGATGGTTGGAGGGTAGAAGCAGAAATGGAGAGGATAAGAGCTGAGGGTAAGTTCTATTTTTTTATTCTACTAAGGTTATGCTTAAATTTTCTTTGTTTGTCTTTTGATTTTTATTTTTTTTAGATAAGGAGAAGGGAAAAGAGAAGGAGAAGGAGGAAAGTGAAATGGAAGAAGGTGATGTAGTGATAAAAGAAGAAGAGGTGAGCTTTTTTTTTTTTTTTGATTTTTATATTTAGTTATTTTATTTGAGAGTGTTTGAAACTGATTTTTATTGATTTATTTCTGATTTGTTTATAGATTTGATTTTTATTTTGTTTTTATGTTATTTGTGTAAGAAGATGAGAAAGAGAAAAGAGAAGAGAAATGAATTGATTATTCCTTATTTATTGTTTTTACCTGGAGTGGTATTCCTTGACATGAGTTGCAGCAAACCTTCTGGCCAATTCTGTGCCATCTAATTCTTCCAAGATGTAAGATCCTCCTGGATTTTGAGCCTTGATTCTGTAAGGGCCATTCCATTTATTTTCAAAGAGCTTGCCAAACTGAGAGTCCAAAGATTTGTTATACACTACTACTAATTGACCTTTCTTTAGTGGCTGCCTTGATGTTTTCTTCTTGTTCCAATAGTCCACAGAGTTCTTCCTGGAATCCATGAGCTGCTGGTGTGCTTGCTGCAAGATGGTATCCCTGTTTTCAAGCTGCTGAGTCCTAGCCAATAAAAGATCCTGAGTTGATTCTACCTTTGACCAATCCACTCCAAAGAAGGTTTCCAATTCTAGGTCAATGGGTAAGATGGGGGGCTGTCCAAGAACTAGTTCATAAGGTGAGTATCCAGTTGATCTTTTGGTGGAAATTCTGTCTGCAAATAAAACCAAAGGTAAATAATTCCTCCATTTCTTGCCTTCCTTTCCACAGAGCTTGACCAAGGTATCCTTGATTGCCTGATGTCCTCTTTCTACCATACCATTTGCTTCAGGATAATAAGGAGTGGTGATTTTGATTTTGATTCCAGATTCCAGAAGGGATTTTTGAAATTGCTGTCCAAATTCAGAGCCTCCATCCACTGTGACTGACCAAGGGGCTCCATATCTGTAGATCCAGTTTTCCAAGAACCACTGAGAGATTTTCTTTGCCTGAATCTTTTCTAGTCCAACTGCCTCTACCCATCCAGAAAGGTCATCTCTTGCAATTACCAGGTACTTCCATTTGCCAGCTTTGATGTGAACTGTATCCAAACTGACTCTTCCAAAGATGGTTGCTGCTCCTGTAGGTTTCTTGGGTTCCATTGGCAATTTTGAACTCCTCTTCTGGCAAGCTTCACAAGACTGGACCCACTTGGTAACACCTCTCTTGAGACCTGGCCACCAAAATCTGAGTTTAATTCTTCTGTAGGTTTCAACAATACCTCTGTGGCCTAAGGATTCATGAAGGGAATTGAGGACGGAATTCTGAGCTGAAGGGGAGGTGACTACTATCTGGGAGAATGGTTTGTTGATCCTGTGCAAGACTCCATTGGAAAGGAAAAAGTTGGCTGATTTGTGCAAAATTTGCTTGAATTCCAGGCTGCTGCATCCTGGAGGTTTGTTCATGGTTGAAAGGTATTCCTGGAGGTGCTTCCAAATTCCTTGCTGCAAGTTACTTACCCCCTCCCCCAACTTAGCTGATGTCCCCAGAAGCAGGCCAAAAGAAGAATGTTTAGTTCCAAATCCAGGGTGAGGTTTGATCCAGGTTTCATCTTCATCAAAGCTAGGACAATCATCTTCATCAGAATCAGGGGGTCTTCTTGAAAGTCCATCAGGTAAGGTGAAAGTTTTTCCAGGAGTGTGAACAAGGTCATAGGAGAATAACTGAATAAATCCAATCCATCTGTTCATAGGGGCATTGGGAAGTGAAGGGTTGTTGATCATTCCAATAAGGCACTGGGCATCCACTCTGAGTTGAAAATTTTGGCCCCACAGTTTGGTTTGAAGTTTCTTGAGGATCTTGGCAACACCACAGAGTTCTAATTTGGATTGTGAGTACTTTGATTCCCTGGGTGAAAAGACTACTGACTCATATAACACAGGCCTATCCAATCCATCAGAATCCTGTTGAGTAAGAACAGCACCTGCAGCAATAACACTGGAGTCCACTGAGAGTTTGATTAAGCCAGCATCAGGGCCATAGTCCAATTTCTTTAGGGTGATATCAGTTCCAACAATCCTTTTAAGGTCCTCAAAGGCATCCTGGCAATCTTCAGTCCAATCCCAAGAGGAGTCCTTCCTGGTGAGTCTTCTGAGTGGAGCAGTAAGGGTTGAGTAATTTTTAATGAACATTCTAACATATACACAGATACCTAGGAATCCTCTGACATCTGAAGGAGTGGTGGGAGTTGGCCAGGTTTCAATTTTGTTGAGCTTCTTGATGGATATCCTTCTGCCTTCCTTACAAACCACATGGCCAACCAGATCCAGAGCAGGTACACAGCAAGCAAATTTCTTCCCAGAGATGGTGAGTCCAGCTTCTTCAATCCTGAAAAGAATCCTTTCCAGAGTAATGGCATATTCATAGATAAATCTTCTAATCTGGGGGTTGTCCTTTAGAGTTTCTTCATTGTAGTCAGAGGTTGGTCCTTTTATACCTCCATCATCCACAAAGATTCCCATATGTTGAGGTAGTTCATCCTGGAGTATCCACATCATTTGGGCCTGGTAAACTGCAACTGAATTGGTGGCTCCTTGGGGTAACCTGGTAAGTTGAAATCTTCCAAGGGGTGTTTCAAAGCTGGTCAAAGGTCTGGATTCTGGAGCTAATTCTCTTTCATCATATCCCCCCATAATATCACCTAGTCCATAGCAAGCCCTTCCAGTGAATGATTCAATGAGTTCCTCTGTCTTTGGTGGTAGTCCAGCGTCCTTAATGGTGACTTTGTTGAGTTTCTGAAGGTCATGTACAATTCTGAGCTTACCATCCTGCTTCTTTACACAAAATATAGGGCTGGAATAACTGGAAAAGGATTGTTCATAGAGGCCAGTGCTGAGTCTTTCCCTTACCAATTCTATAACCTGGTCCTTGATGGGTGCAGGAATTGGAATTGGTTTCTGTTGCCAAGGTTCATGGGGAATGACTGAAATAATATAAGTCTGTCCATAGGTGTGTTTAAGAAGGCCTCTTTCTGTTTCCACAAAAGCCAAAGCACCTTGTCTAATCACAATTACCCATACCAGCAGGAGATATTCTTGAGGAGAGAGCCATCCAGGAGGTCCAAAGTTGATGAGGTCCAGCCTTTCTTGAGTAATCTTAGAGGTAGGAGTGAATGGTGGAGGAAATGGGTTCAAAGGAGTGAGGTAAGGATCTCTGGAGAGTGGTGGCCTTGATAATGGGGGATTGAGGGATAATGGCATTGGTTGGTTTACTGGTTTTATTTTTTTTAGAGTTGATTTGTATTTTGCTGAATGAGTGTCTACAGTTTGTTGCTTTTGGTTGTTTTCCAGGGTTGCAGTTGTAAGGGAAGGGAACTGAAAACCTGGTCTCAATCTAAAAAATTTAACAGTCCAGAATTTGAAGGTATGCTGGTTTCCCACTTCTGATTACTGGGGAGTATAATTGGAACCAAAAAAGTCTGACCAGCTGAATCCATGATTATAAGTGCTTCTCCTCTGGCTCCATTGTAGTTGATGTTAGCTGAGACATCCATCAAGAAAGGCTTTCCAATAATCATCTGAACTGGTCCTTTGGCTACCCAGAAATGAACTGTCCTGACTACTTTCCGAATGGTTACCTCCACATCTTCAGCAATTCCAGGTATATCAGTAAGGTGACCTCCAATTCCTTTGAGCTTCATAGATTTAGCAGTGAGTACTAATCCAAGTTTATGTGCAAGAGTTTCAGGAATAATGTTGACCATAGAGCCAGTATCCAAGAGTGCTTGATGTTTCTCTCCTCCAATAGTGATGGTGATGTATCCAAGGGGGCAGGAGTAGTGAGTAGTGGGTTGCTCCTGTGCTGGTTCTTCTCCATCCTCCATGTCTGTGAAGTTTGCTGATTTGACACCATCCAATGGGACCCTTCTGTTGGTTATCTTCTTCCTAATACAGTCAGTAACTCCTGGTGATATAGCAAAGATTTCTCCAAAGGCCAACTCCATCTTTCCTGCAGTCAACATCCTACTAGCCACTTCCTCTTCAATTCCTGGGTACTCCTTGGCCAAAGTCTTTTCCAAATAGGTTTTCTTAACTGGTTTGTCCTTAGGTGCAGTGGTTGAATCCTTGTCCTTATCCTGGAATCTGACCTGAGGGGAGCCTTTTGAAGTAGGGGATTTGGAAGCACTAGGAGTATGGGGCTGCGTCATGTGAAGTAAGTCCTCTGTATCCATGTCCATTAGGTCCTGTTTCTCCTTCCTGATCCTTTTGTCTGACTTGGCTGATTCCTCTTCATCCTGATCCTTAGAGTTGTTTCTGGTCCTCTTTCCAAGGTCTGCTTCATAACTATGGGTTTGATAATAGACTGGGTCCTCCTTTAGTTGGCCAAAAGAAGATGTGAGCTTAGTTTTAGAGTACTCTTCCACTGGGGTTCTGATTGGTCTGCTTGGAATCCAGGGAATAACTGATTTGTCTGGAAGTCTGTAATCTCTTCCATCCTTGATAACAGCACCACTAGACATGTCCTGGGCAAGTTGAGAGCAGCTGTTGGTTCCATGGGTTTCCTGATGACAATAATAGCATTTGAATGGCCAGGTCCTAGCAGGTTTATCCATGTGGGGAGGTAGTCCTTTGCCAGCAGTGAGAGATGCAAGTTGTTTGGTAAGGAGTTCCACTTGTTTGTCCAGAGAAGTAGAGGCAGTAGGAGCAGCTCCCTGAGTAGCAGGTGTGAGTTTGGAGGTCCTAGGTGAGTTGTCCAAAGTGAATTTCTCTTCTGCCCTCCATTCAGTCCTTCTGTTGACCACTGATCTTGAGTAGACTTCCTGGTGAATGTAGGTAAGAAGAGTTTCAGTGTCTGGCAAGATATCACCTCCATCCTTTGAGGCTAGCATTTGATTGTCCTTCATCAAGCTCCTAGTAACCCTTTGATCCAGATCCTTGTGAAGAGTTTCCAAAAGAAGGTGTCTGAATTCCTCCAGGCTGATACTGTACCCCATTCTTACCAAGTAGTGAGTGATGGTTTCAAACTTGTTTCTGAATGTGTTGAAGGTTTCCAAGGTGCTGATTCCTCCATCCTGAGCTGATTTGTAAACTAGTTTCCTGAGATCCTCCCTGGTATATCTGACCAATGGCTGAGAGGTTCCAAATCTGGTGAGTAACTATTTCTTCAGGGTTTCCCAATCCAAGTTTTCATGGCCTGACATGTCTTCCACTTCATCCTTAAGGTCCAATGAGAGTGGGGAATGCAATGGCAAGGTTCAATGGCAATGGGTTGATGAGAATGGGCACTTATAATTTCTGTATCTAAAATTATCTATAAATTCTGCATGAGGTACAAGTGAGGGGGGAAAGACAGTTCTTTATATGAAGAAAGGATGAGCACAGACAATGAGGAATTCTGGCTATGGGAATGAAGGTTGTACAAATGAGGAAGAGTGATGTGAACATAGTGACAGCATGTAATGATGAGCAATGCTGAAAGGGGAATGCTGGTTATGGGAATAAAAGAATGTACTAATGGGGAAGAGTGATGAGAACATAGTAACTACTTGTAATGATGAGCACTACTGAAAAAGGTAAGCACAGATCCAATGATGTAATGTGTACAATAGGTATAGTACATAATGAGAAATGTATGTAAAGGGTTTAGTATGTGAGAATAAATATGCAAAAGAAATGTACTGTATTGATTCAAGTAGGTTACTAATGAAATGAGTATTGTAACTAATGAAGACTGTAGGTTGTCTGTAAGTCTTATATCCTCTATAACTACTGAACCATTGAAGATAAGGGGGTACTATGTATGAGTGACTATAGGTAAAATCTGGCGTAGAATCTGAATATGCAATAATAATGAGGTATTTTTGAAGGGTTATGGGGAGATGGGAAATTTAATGATGAATATATGTAAAGAAAAGCAATAAAATACTACTTATGGTTTGGAATGGAGCACCACAGCGCACAGATGTGCGTGTTTCCTAATCAACCGGTTACCCAGCACTTGATGCAGAACAAGCCCTCTTGAGCTCTGGTCGGACAGAAAACCATTGGCAGACTGTTTTTATCCCTTTGGTGCCAAGGCATGCGTACACATTCCCAACAAACGCCGCCAGAAAATGGACATCCGGGGTTGGACGGGGTACTTGGTGGGATACCAGGACAATGAGAGGGGCTGGTTCTTTTGGAACCCAACAACAAAGAAGATTGTCAACTCAGAGTGTGCTGAGTTTCTCAACTATCAGGGAAAACCACTGATTAATGCGCCTGAGCAGACTTCTGACATCTCTTCCGTTTGCAGGACTCTTGTCCTTGGCCAAGAAAAGAAGAAGGAAGTGTGTGATGCTCAAGATGATCAACTCAACAACATTCAGGCAATTTCCAATGCAGAAATCCCCGTCAACTTGCGCCAGCCACTGCGTGGCCCTGCAAGCAATCACTGGCGGTCTGCTTGCATATCTGAGTGGGATCAACTGGTGGAGATTGACACATTCAAAATTGAAGACAAGGAATAGAAGCACTCCATCGGCACACGCTTTGTTTTTGACATCAAACGCAAGTCAGACGGTGCTATTGAGAAGCTGAAAGCACGGTTTGTGGTCAGGGGTTTCAAGCAGAGACTCGGCCAAGATGTCAAATCAACATTTGCACCTACAGCTCCGCTTACGAAACTCAGAATGCTTATCATCCTCTCAATGAAGAAGAAATGGAACATTAACTCATTTGACATCACGGGCGCTTTCGTCCTTAGCCCTATTGATGAAACAATACACGTCAATCCACTGGTCAAAATTTTCTCCCATCTTGCTGGCAAGGTCCTAAAGCTAAAGAAGGCGCTCTACGGTACACGCCAGGCCAGCAGGTGCTGGTGGATACATTTCAAGGGGTTGTTACAGGAATGGGGATTTGATTGTGATGAGGTGGAGGAATGTCTTTACAGATATCAAAAAGGCAACTCAATCATCATTATCTGGATTCACGTCAATGACCGGATTGTTTTCAGTAACGATTCATCAGCTCTGGGCCTATTACGAAGCAACATGGAGAAGAACTTGCGGGTAAAGTGGGACAACAAACCAGAGAAACTGGTCGGGATCAAGTTGGATTACGAAGATGATGCAATTTTTCTGAGTCAACCCCTTCTGACGGATCAAACAGTTGCAAAGTTTCAAGAACTGGTACAGCCAACCATTGTTCCAACTTACACACCTCTGTGGATAACAATCTGACAACGTCGACCAAGGAGCCGGTGAACGCGACGTTATACCAATCTCTGATTGGTTCTCTGAATTACATTGCTCTCGGGTCGCAGCCAGACTTGAGTTGTGCTGTGAACTACCTAGCGCGGTTCAGCTCAAATCCGGACGAATCTCATTGGAACGGCCTCAAACACTTGGTGCAATACTTGGCAACGACAAAGGACAAATGACTTAAATTGGAATGTATGGATGATTGTTTGATTACTTGGTCAGATGCCAGCTGGGGAGGCGAGTATCAGCGTTTGACTTCAGGTTTCATAATTACATTTCTAGGCAGTCCCATTGCGTGGGGTTCTCAACAACAGAAGTTCGTGGTGACTTCAACATGCGCTGCGGAATTCATTTCAATTGGATCTTTGATGGATTTTCTCGTCTTTCTCATACCAATTGTTTGATCACTCAACATCAACCCGGAATTAATCCTCAAATGTGACAACCGCACGGTGGTTTTGGTGTCCGAAGACAATGCCTCAAAAGGACAAATGAAGAGTTTAGAAAGAAACTTCTTCTTTGTTAACAATGCGGTACGCAAGCACAAGATCAGACTCAAATGGGTATCAACTTCCGACAACATCACCGATTTTTTCACTAAACCTTTCCGGGAAAATCTCCATTCCATTTCCATGAAGAAGATTTTCAAATGATCCAGTTTCTCAATGTTATTGTCTCTTCTTGATTTTACTCTCATCACACATATGGTTTTAATTTTTTTTTCTTTTCTCTTCATTATCAGTCTGGTTGTATGTAGAGGTGTGGAGTTTGGGGGGGGGGGGGGGGTGTTGTAGTGTGGGGTGAACAAACTCCACATTTGGAGTATCTGGAGACAAGAGGAGGTTAGGGAGGAGAAATGAAGGATCAAGGTTTTTAGCCACAATAGAGTCCTCTTGATGACTGGTCTGCATCCATCATTGAGAGGGATGAATCCTCTCAATGACCAGCACCAACCAGTCATTGAGAGGAGTGCTGGGGCACATTTATCCACCTAGAGTGGGCGGGTGTTGCCAATGGGTACCCAGGTACCCGGTTTTTTTGCCAAATTCCAACACCCGCAACCGCACCTGGCACTGGCGGGCGGGTACCTGGCCGCTGTGGTAGACAGAAAAGTGGAAAAATAATTTTTTTTTCTATGCCACATAATTACTCATAATAGGCCTCGGGATACCATCAAATGGACCCCAGAAATGGATTCTACGGCCAAATTCACCCCTAGTCACCACTGGAAGCACCCCTGGACCCCCTCTGGTGTGGAAGTTACCCCTCATGGACACCTATCACACGGCCAGCCCCAGTAACCCACACCACCCTTAAAATGGTGGCAATGTGTGCACATTGCCATGCTCAAAGATTTCTATAAAACTACTTGTAGATGCATCAAACAACACTGAAAAATGGGTTGTATATGTTTATTGTGTGTTCCTTGTGTGTTTCTTACATATTTCTTACATATTTCTTACATATTTCTTACATATTTCTTACATATTTCTTACCTATTTCTTTTATTGCTTTTTATATCTTCCTCTTCTCCCACCAAGACATACAGTACCAATACTTTTCAATTGTAACATGAGAAACAAGATTAAAAAACTGCACAGTTTATGATAATGTCTCCAATTTTTGATATAATTTGATAATCAATTTCATGTGGGGATGTTTCCAATTTTCTCTCTCATGATATGACTCCTCTCCTGGTTCCTAATTGAAATATATCCAAGCACAGAACTAGCTGCCAATTATTTCAGTTGGAGCTTTCCCTCTTCACAAAAGTGCTGGGGTATAATTTAAACCTCAGATTAACCATTTTAGTAGTTTCTGGCAAAAGTGGTCAAGAATATTAGGTTTGTTGTTAGATCTGCTCCCAATTTGAACCCAAATGCAACAATTTACACCAAAATTTACAAAGAAGTAATAAGTAGACACAATTGGTGACAGGAATTTATGTTAATTAATCAAGATCAAACAAGCATTATAGAAACGCAAAAAGAATTTCTCAGGAAATTCAGGTTCAATTCAGAAGCAGAGAAAAGCATTTGTCAATAGACCATATTTTCAGCAAAGTTAAAATTTCAGACAATAGATCGGCACAGGTGATCAAAATAACACATACAAGCCAGATTTGACTGTGCAGTTGATAATTATGTATTTTGTGGAGAAACAAGATTTAAAAAAAGGGCAGGCATTTTACACAGGATCAATTTTTTGGAGAGGAAGAGAAACAAGTCATTTGCCAGTAATGGAACAAGGGAGTTCAAATTTACTTGTTGGAAATTGGTTTTGAAGGCAAACCAGGAAGTCTGACCTAATTACTTGGGCAAGTGGAACGATTTGGGCTCGGCGGAAATTGAAGAGGCAGTCGGGGGTGAGGAAAGAATCAATGAAAAGACTGTCAATATACGCGCCAAGCCTTTTCCAAACAGGCTCCAAAGCCTCGCGTTGAGGAACATTTCTTTTGTGGAGGAGTTCCACGGCGCTCAAGAAACCCAAAGTACATGCGCCAGAGGCGAACTGCCGGTCGTGAGGAGCCAAAATGAGACCACGAACGCCGGCAACAAGGTAAAGGCAGAAAGGAATATAGTTATGTCGCGCGCGATGTTTGTCCAGCTCCTTCTTTTGCAGAACGACTTCTTGACTATCAGCAGAATTAGAGTCTGGTTCCACTTTGGCGGTCGCAGAACCTCGTATGATTGCGTAGGTGATGAAGATGTCCATTATCATGTCATGCAAGTGATACAACGGCTTAAGCGTCATGTCGTTTGGCGTCTTCCCGTCTTCTGCATTTGAGCTTGATCCAGAAGTCTTGCAGGCTGTGAGATAGTCGATAATGCGCAAATGGGAGCCAAGGTTGTCACTTTCCAAGTTACTCAATGACAGCGGTTTAACGGCGAATTCCTGGGCAGTCAACAGTATAGAGGAAGCAATGCAGTTGGACCATCGAGACAAGTGGAACTTCAATGGTTTCTGGATTTCGCAAATTAACAGGACCAAGGGATATTCAATATGGCTGCTGGCCTTCAAATCTGCCAGTTTTGCCGACTTGAGCTTCGGAATATTGATCAAACCAGGCGCAAACCAAGGCTCATCGTTGGAGGGTAATAATATAGTGCCCACTGAATTCAAGAAAATGAATGATGAGCTGGGTGAACTTTGAAGCAAATAAAACAATATCTGGCTGAAATGTATAGCTTACAATACTTTTGAATGTCTTTCAGCCATACTTTATGGGAAGATTCCGACTGGACAAGAGCAAACTGCGGTAACTCGGGTGGCAGCGTCCTCTTGTGCATAGATTTGGATCAACAGTTGAGGAAGGAATGGATAGACTGGTGCGCTGCCGTGAACTTTTGACGGTTCAATTTGCCCTGGAAAGTCTGCAGGATGACATGGACCTCGCCCCTGACGGATACGTCTTTGATAAAACTGATTGGGCTGGGCTGGGGTGTAGATGGAGGGGCAGCTGCTTGATCTGAAGCAGCTGGGGGCTGAGGAGCCAAACCTGTAGATGGGGCAGCTCGAACAAGAGTGATCATGGGGGCTGGTGGTGGTACAAGCAGGGGGGCATTGCTCGGATTCGCTGGCGGAGGTATTGGTGGTCCGAACGAAAGCAAGCCATCAGAAGGAATTGGGTTGACCTCTGGGCCAGTTGAGGGTGGTAAAGCTGTATTGGTCGCAGGGATTGGGCTGGTTAAGGTTTTTGTGGTCAGATTTGTGTCGACCCGGTCACTAGTTGAGTTGGCTGATGACTGAGTGCTAGCAAGCTCTAGCCCAGTCCGGGTCGATGCGGCGTCAGCTGAGGTGACCGCAGTTTCGGGAAGGGCACAGGTGGTATTCAGCGTGGTCTGAGATGCTTCTGGATTGGCTTACAAAAAGAAATCATTTAAAATTTGGACAACGAAGGAGTGAGGTGACAAAAACATACTGATTTGACCGGGGGACCGGGCATCGTGAAGATCTTTGGCAGGACCCAAAAGATGTGGCTTGTATTGGCCAACCGATGGGGAAGAACGGCAAGATTCGGGGGGAGGGGACTTCTGGGAATCTGTTTGATTGGACGGTAAATTGTTGTCCTCTAAGCGCTGACGTTTGGTGAGTGGGGGAAACCCTGAGGTTTGTTGGTTGTATTTATCAACATCCTTGTCGTCGCTCTCGTTGGTCAGATCTATCAAATCCTCAGGAGGTATAGGCTTCCCTTCGTTCACGTCTGGGAAATTTGTAGAGTAAGTGTTGTGGTATGCATGCGATGAGACTAAAAATAATTCACCTTGCTTTCTTTTTTGGCACTGCTCTTGAATCTCTCAAATTCTGGAAATGATTGTAGCTGGAGGAACGGGAATGGACTCTGAAAGTCCCAAAGCCTGCTCCAATATCTCCTCAAGTTTGGTGCAACTTGTCACAAACTCCTTCTTGCCCGCTTGTCGTCTCTCACTACGAAGGAGCGTAGGTTGCGAAAATGCCTTGTAATTGGCGTACGCTTCAAGTGAAGGGGCCGGTCCTCTGAGCGTTTCTAAAGCTACACAATCAGGAATCAGGAATGAGGTATGGCTTAGGCGACTGACTCGCGAGGCAAGAACGAAGTATGATATATACATACCACTGTTAAAATCCGCATTCTCTGCTTCTTGTGGGCCATCGGGAGCAGGCTCTTTTGGTTGGAGAGATTTGATTGGGTGGAGCGGGGAGTTGGTAGTGGAATCCATAAATATGAGTCTCGGGGGGGAAGATCAATTCAGTATTTAAGCAAGGATACGCGTCAGAGCGGACAGGCGAAGGTGGGGGTGGTCAAGGCTGGGAAATTTTGAAGGAGAGGCGGAAAGATGTTGAGAAGGGACGAAAGCAAAAAACCTCAAATACCTGTCAGGAGGGTGACGATGGAGGGCCTAGCGAGCTTTGAAGGCAGATGTGGTGGAGCTCGATGATTGCACAGCTGAGGGTAGATGATGACGAGTCCTGCAAATCGTGCATGATTGTGACTGATCGAGTAGAAAGTTCAAAGGAAAACAAGCTTTGGGGCAGTAAAAGTACAAGAGGCATCGAGTTGATGACCCAATCCTCAGCTCTCTAAGGAGATTATGTCGTCAGCCAAGAAAAGAAGTTGAGCTAAAAAGTGCGGATTGGCAACCTACATCAAAGCTAGAACGGAGATGAGACTTACATGTACACATACAGTTCCTGATCCTAGAAAAGCGATCAAAGGCAATGAGCTGATTGGACATCAGTAAAAGGGACGGTCCAGCCAGAAAGGTCGGGGAGTGATGGCAAGGAGCCCGTTGATGGCCGAACCTAGCTGCAGAATGGCGCAAAATGATTGCAAGTGGGTCAAAGTGGGGGGAGGAGTGTCGGCAATCACTTGCAAGGAGGTTGAGTACGTACATAGTAGCAGCTATATGCTGTCACATGCCTACATACATAATCAATTATCGTTTATGATCCATGTGAGCTTTCTCGGAAATGAACATGTATGTATTTACAGTAGGCGCAAGGTGATTGCGTACGATGGGGTGCATGCCACGTGCAGGCGTTCTAGATTGTGTAAATTTGGTTGGATGCATACATTGATATACTGATGTAATGCATGTGTGTAAGGTTACGCCGCATGTTGATCAAATGTGAATTCAAAACCCTCCAATCATCCGGTTTGTGTCAGGCAAGAGGTGGTCTCCTCCATGTGTGATATACCGCCCAAATGGTGACCTGAAAGATTTATCAGCAGGTTCAACTTGGACAATCGTCCAAGTTGAACCTGCTATCAACTGGACCAATCAACCAGGTCGATCAGGCAATCTAATTGGGCAGTCATCGAGTCCAAGCAAGCAGATAGATTTTGCAATTCTGCCTTGACCTAAGATGCTGTGTGGGATGATCATCTGAGCTGCGGATGGGCCCACAAGCCCAATTGGGAAGCACTTACTCAACCGGTGGTCTTTGATAGAAGGACGGCCCAATCAACAAGCGCGTACGTACTGAGAAAGTATGAATTGTGTAGGTTACTGTATCTGATGACTTATTGCAATGTTGTAGCGCTTCTTGTTTTGGACGATCGTCCAAAGTCGTTGCAGTTGGACAGGTGTCATTTGCCTGGGGTTTGTCAGTTATTGCGACAACAGGTGGAATGTTTGGCTACACAATCAGTGGCTGGCTGCTCCATTTGATTCGGCTATTTTTTGAGCCTGGTTCTTTTTGCAAAAGAAACCGCTGATGCTTCACCACGGAAATGTGCATGTTATTGATATAACTGGTGAGCTCCTCGGGCCAACTCAGAAAAAAAAAGTTTCTGGTTTTTGCATGGAGGGTTCAATTTTGTAAACAATCCGAGAGTTGTGGCCACCCTACGTAATGTCACAGTCCATGGATTTTCAATGGTGTTTTTCTCGTAAAATAACAGAGATTGACAGTGGCAAGACCATTGTTGTTTTAATGTGTGTACATCAGAAGGCCGCGGCTGGCCACCGGAAAAGAAATGAGCAGGCAAAGAATGGCGGAAAATTAGGAAGGTGGAGCGCATTGCTGGAATAAAACTTACATAAAAGCAGGGCTTTCTACATAGAATGACGGTCGTGGGCCACCATGTGGTCATCGGAAGTAAGGTGGCCTTTGTGGAAGCCTTTCAGGAAATGTGTCATGGTTGAACGGAAGCATTTCTGGATCAAGCAGGACCACAGAGTCTCAAAGTCAACACTTTCCTCGCTTGGTCAGGGTAGCTGTATCCATAAACATTTCCAATTGAGTGATCACGTCTCAACACCACCGCGGTCCTCAACTTTGCACTGGCTACATTCTCTTCCAGCCGTATTTAGTTTGACCTTCCCAGCCGGTTACTTTAAACCCCTCCAATTCTCATCATGGATGTAGACGACAATATTTTCTTCACCTCTGCGGGCGACGACAATCCTGTGGAGAGACCCGCGGGAGGTAAGGGATTATTTCTCTAGTGATACCAGTCCGTACTGAAAGAACTGACACCGGCTACTTTGATATTATCTTTATAGAGGTCCCCTTGGAAACCCTAGCTGAAGGCAGCAACCGTCGCCGAAGGACCACCAAGAGCCGCACTCAGGACCGACAAACCAATCAGAATTTGTCCAGGATCATTACGCAGGCAGCTGACGAGAAGCCTCATCATCGGGAAAAAGTTCTGCGTAGTCTTCAAACTTTCACTCGGGCCATGATGGGGCTACCATCAAATTCTAAGCCTCAAGAGCTGCCGTATTCTGTAACTGTGGAGGAGCTCGCATCTTGGGACACCTGGAGAGAGCGCCAGAAGGAGGCTTTTAGTAAGCGATTGGAAGAAGTAACAAAGAATCACCCGAAGGCGAATGAACAGGAAATCAAACACATCCGCAAGACTGAGATTGATCGGCTTAAAACCTGCCTTGTACCGGTTACTTTCCGACCTTCGCCCTTCGCCGCAACCTCGGCCGTCTCCATACATGTGAAGAGGGAGATGGAAGCTGATCTAGCCAAGCACGGATTTCCCCGTTTCACCTTTGACTGGAACACACGATGTGCGCAAGATTGCTTATGGAACACAGTGACGGTTGACATTACAGTGCGGCACTGGCTGCCGTGGGCGAAACACATCAATGTTGATGTTCTTGAATCTGCAATCCCGGGAATCAAAACATGATTTTTCAAATGGGTCGGCAATCAAGGGTTGGCTCGGGTGAAGGCGCAGGTAACCCCAGCTGCCGTGGTTGCACAGAGGAAACGGGCCCAGTATCTTCGATCTACAAAGAGAAAGGTCAGATAGAGCCATTCCATTTCTCCACATCAGCCGATTGGAACAACTTAACTAAGTGCCAGATTTACGTCTTACACATATCAGATTGCCAACCTCCGCGCCAAAACTTTTCTGGCCCTCTACCCCGCAAAGAAGATTCTGGGACATTTACTTCGTGATCCAGACGCAGTCTCTGACTTTGAAGAAGAGGATGTAAACTCCTTGCCCCAACGAATCACAGCACACTGGCGAAGCGCTGAAATGGACAACATCATTTGCTGTATCAACCACGCCGCATTGCAGCGCGCCAAAACCCCTCAGAAGAAGATGTCTGTGAAAGGCCTGTTGGACCGCAAAGCCACCCAAGTGCCTACCTCTCAAGAAAGGATCGAGCAAAATGTCCCCAACCGCTTCCCCCTCGACGCGTATGGGCCAGCCTATCTATGAGAAGTTGGCGAATTCCAGGCAGAACATCTCGCAAGCGAACAAATGGAACTCGACAAGCTGGCAAGCGAGATGATGCAAAAATCATTTGGTGGATCAAATCGTTCCTCCCCGGTCCATGGAAGCGGTCATTCGAACGCACACAAACAGGCGGCACCGGTGGCCAGCAACCACACAGGGTTGACAGGTCAAGAAGTCCAAATGTCTGGATGATGGTATGTAACCAGTCACTTAAGCTGCAATTTTACGCAAGATACTGAGAAATTTTGGAATGTGGGCTGGATTCGGAATCATCTGACGGGCAGGGATTGATTGGTTTGTGCTAGAGGAGTCTAAAATTTTCCCTTGTCAGCTTGTCAAAATACCGAATTGCGTTCAGGATGTCATCAACCTTCACAACAGCTTAGGAGATGGGGAAGAGTATCAGGTATAGGATGAATACATGTATCTTTGTTAAACTGTAGGCCAATCAAAGGAGAAGAGACTAGATAATGTTGTTGATCACGGTAAAAACATTCTCCGGTATAGATGTACATATGTATCTAGTTTCAGAAGCGGCTCAGGTATTTGATTTGTTTGTATACGCGTGTCAGTCAAGAGGAGGGAGGAACCTGAGGTTTAGGGTTTGTAAATATGTATTCCAGGAACAACTTCTCTCAATCAAATCCCATTGTTGGTGAGGGGGATTTCACCTCTCTGAACGGCCAAACAATATACTATGTTGAATTCCTTGTTGACGGGGATTCCTGCTTGGGAAGAATAGTCAGAAGTGTGTCCCGGGTGTTTTTGCGGGATAATGACTAACCTCTGCCAAGCTTGGCCCGGCAAGCTACCCAGAGAGAGTAAAGGTCAGGGAATTGCTCACTCAACCCCATGGATAGGGCCTCCTGTCTTGCACCATTGTAGTAAATGTTAATGTGCCTCAGGACATGATCGTCGTCCAGGGCCTTTTGGAGGGGGGTCCTGAGGTCGTTGTCTGGCTCAAACTTGCTATTTACCAAGGATTTCATGGAATCAATTACGCCGTACAACCATTCCTTCTGGGATTGAGTCAGGTGCTTGGCCCAAGAACTATCCAAATCTCTTTTTTTGGAAGACTCCGGGTGGGAACACATAGAGAAGCTTTCTTGGATATCAGTTGGGAAATTGTGCTGGAGGCGTGAATGGGGGAAGGCACAAGAGATATCCATTAAGGCTGGGGGAGCTATTATTTATTTTCAAAAGCCTGCTGGCTGGCAGGTGGCAGTCTGAAGACCAAACGCCGCACCGGATCTACTGAAACATGTGGAGATGCTCTTCAGAGTAGAGGATGGGCTAGGCCGGACACATCTTATCATGCAGTGAGATTTGCCAAAAGGTAAATCTCTATCCAAAGTCTTAGGGGAGGACCGGAGGGGGTGTCAGATATATTGAAATTACAACATTGCTGTAGTTTGAGAACCACACTGGGGAAGATGTAGAAATGGAACAAAACGGGGTAGGATTACAAGGGGGCAGAAATCTTCTGATAGGTATCAATTCTGGAGATCGGTTGTACAGAGGCAATGCGTCAGAGGGGGAGTGGGGCGGAGCAGCTGAGAGAAAGAAACTGGGGTTTGAGAGTAGGAAGTGTTTGACAAGGGTTGTACGGTGTGGAATGACCTGTCTGCGACACATACAGCAAGGGGAAGCCTAATAGGGACTTGGACAATCGTCCAAGTGGGAAGGATTGGAAACTTGGACGATCGTCCAACTGCTCAGGGTTTGGAAACTAGGACGACCGTCCAACTGGTGAGGGTTGGAGACTTGGAAGATCGTCCAAGTCCACAGACCCAAGGTTAGCGTGCCAAGCTCCGCAATACATGCAGAGATAGAGCCATTTGATCTTGTCAATCCCTGGTCACACCCTGTGGTGAAAACTTTGGCATCAGCTGACGCCGGTGACAATGAGAAGGATAGGACGGTGTTATGCCAGGGGTTCACTCACCCAATGATGAACTAAAGCCACTGATATGGTTTCAGTGTTGATTCCAAAGACACCCAAAGGATTCGACAAAACTGCCACATATCCAACAACGTTCTTGGTGTGTAACACGAGTGTTTGAGGCGAGTTTGATCTGACAAGCAGTTGGTAGTGGAGGGTAGAAACTTCCCGGTACGGATTGATATGCGTGTCCTTCTCGTCAAGTCGCGCAAAGACGGCCACGTGTACAAATGTGTTTTTGGGAAACTGCTCAGACGTGAAGATCGTTTGGATACTTCCAAATAAGTCCTTTCCTCCTAACCTAAAGTGAACATACGAGTTTCCTTTATGGCCCTTTTCAATAGTGTAATTCTTATCTTGTGCATCCTTAAAGCTTGGCTTCAAAACCACTATAGGTTTTAAAATGGTGCCATTGTTCGAAGGACTTCCTGATGCTTCAGGAACCCATTTGGCGGATGAGTATGGAGGGAATTTGTTGAGGTGATCGAGCCAGCTGGCATATATTTCGCCTGGGAGCGCGGTTGGAGCAATTGTTGTCCTGGAATCCCGCCCGTCCCCATCAACGCCCCTATCAGTGAGCTCACTCAAGCGTTTCAAAGTACTCCGCTGAATCCATCGCCGGAACAACGTCTTGCTCAACACCCCTGCAGCCGGCGCACAGTATGTTAATATATGTAGCCAAACAAAACCAGAACCAAGTGAAAGAGCTAACCCGGATGATTATTGGTTTTGGTTTTGCCAAGGAGTCCGTTCAAGCGCTCTTGTGCCCATGCGGCGAAGGCAGCTGGTGGGCCAAAGCGCTCAATTACTTCGGGGAAATGTTGTAGGATATGTATATTGGGTTTTGAGTTGACTTTTGGCCAGTTTGCAAGAGTGTGCCTCCTGTATTCCCGAATTGCCTCGCAAATTGAGCTTAAATTGACGGCAGTGATCATACGATGGCTCAGCAAATGTGTTATGTGAACTATTTTTACCAAGTTTTCAGCTAAGACTTTTTGATCATCGTTTGCATCACACAAGTTCCATAGAGGCAACAAAACTAGGGGGTAAAATACGGTGTACAAGATTCCCCATTCGGCTGCCTTCAGGGAGCCTGCACTTGCGGCACCTAATTTGAGAGGCAGACGGTCGACCCATGATGGTAAGCAGGCCTGCTCAATTGCTCGCCGAACACACTCGAGTTCTTCGGTTAGCAGATGCGGCATCTGATCATCCAGCTCCCGGTCCGGCGTGCTTTCCTCCTTGTCGTGAGTGTCCGCTTTGCTCACCAAGCTTTCCCCATGAGATCGTCGTGATGCTTGGCTACCTTCCTTGTCCTTGCGCGGATTTATGGTTGCTTGGCTTGAGACACTTGCTTGTCGGTTGTTCACGCGCGCTCGGAGGAGTTACTGATGTACTGTGGCACCAGAAGCTTGTGATCCTCAAGACAAATTGGCATGTGGTGTTGTTGCTGGAAGTTTATCAGCACTTGTTGAGGCCAAGGCTAGAATGTTTTCCGTTGTCAATCGGCGCTTTGCAGGATGGTCGTCATCTTCGGCAGGACGTTTTTTGCTTTGAGTTCTCATTTGAAGTAACACCTCAAACACAGGGCCTTGTTTGCTCGGCTGCATTTTCCGCAACTTCTTCAGATCGGCCTCATGTTTCTTCCCTGCAGCCGCCAGCCCAAAGTAGGATAGAGAATGATCTTTCAGTACGCCAAGCATCAACGCATGCATAACATCAATACTTGAGTATTCCAGGGGCCTCCAATATGGTAATTCGTTCAACGGACTATAGCGGACACCTTTTTCTTTGACTATGGCGTTCCGGCGCGTACTGTCAGGGCTATCAAGCCATTTCCTAGCCCATTCGATGTGATCTTCATGCTCCCGCGGGGGAAATTGTGATGGATTGAAATTGTTGATCTGTGGGCGAGTGAGCTTACACAAAGAACAGAACAGAGTAGCTGAATGAGACGCAAATCCGGCCACCTTCCGCAGTGCTGGGAGATCGGCTATCAATGGGAGCATAATTGCGCGGATGGTTCGTCCACTGGGAAAGCGTGATGTTTCTTTGAATACAACACCATTAGCAAATTCCAAGAACTCCGTCACAAGCGGTTGAAGGACATTGTATATGTGATCTGCTGAGGGCTGGCCCGGAGTGATCCCAAAAAGGAAAATATTCTGCTCTAGATAGCGTTCACCCGGAGGCAAGTTAAGACAAACTAAAGTTATAGCACCAGCCTCCAAACACTTCCCACCTATCTTATTCCCATGGGGATTGAACCAGTCGACGTAGAGGCTGAATACGAGGTTCCCGGAAGTGCTGGTGTACGGTTCAGAAGCAGTGCTGGGGAACTTGAAAGTTTTCCATACGGTCCCGTCCCAGATATCCCTCATGACACCATCTTGACGCGCATACTGCAAAGGCGCTTCGAGGAAGTCCTCAAAGTCCTGACAAAGAAGCTTCCTTTTCAACCAGTCCTTCAGCCTCTGGTAACAGAAACCTTTAATTGGTCGCCACGCAGGTTTCCCAGAGGCTACGAATTCCTTGAACACTGGCTCTTCACACAAGCGAGGGCCCTTTTCATTTGACTTTGAGAGGCTCCTGGCGGATGTGAAGAATTTGGCCGTACAGGGAGTAGTCAACGTGGTGTGAAGTTTTTGTTTCGCCCAACTTTCAGAATCCGGAATTGCTTCGTAGAGCGTCCAACATTTCGGGCAAGTGGCCTGTTCTTGAAAACTACAGTCTAAGCCAAGACGACGCGTTACTGTAACTATTGATGCGGGTATGTTTTTCAAGATGATAGACGTGTGGAACTGAAACCGGTTCCCCAAGCGAGATAGCTTCACCTTCTCATCAGCCAGGAATCTTTCGCAAGCTTCTTCACTCATGTAGTCCTCAAAGTGGAACCGAGCGGCTTGAAGCAAAACATGCAGAGCATGTTGATCAATGAATCGGAACTCCGCCTCTCGTTTGTTATCTTGGGCGGCCAACGGATTTCCCCCACCGCTTCGACCAGCAGCGCCTGATTGTAATGGGATGTGAGATATAGCAGCCTCATTACTGCTTGATCCTACAGTTTGGTTGTTCTGGGCAGAGGCATGGTGTACTGGTAATTGGGATCCAGTCGGATCCATTGCGGATGGCATTGGAAGGGGCCGATCTTGTGGAGTAGGATGGTGATTCCCGGAAGAGCTGGATCCGAGTAGGATGTCCAATTGAGCCAACCTTTGGTGCTTTCGGTAAGTCACGTCTGACAAAGGGACCCCCATGCGTTCAATCCCATTTGCGTCCCGATAAATGCTCCGTGCACACCCAAATTTCTCGCAGCTGCAAACCCTCATTGTCTGAGATCACATTAATTCTTATTTCCCATGTTATTTGAAGGCGCAAAAGGTCATAGAGGTACTCACTGATGGTGGTAAACTTTTTGTTGTGTTGCGTGTCCTTCAACCAATAATTGATTTGCGCGGGAGGGGTGTGTGCCTGATTTTCTGGGTAACATGGGCTCTTCTAATTTACGTTGGGGGTTTGAGTGCATTCTAGGAACTTCGGCTGGGCTACCCTACATATGCATCGCCCTATTTTGGTACAAACCTGAGTGTCGGCCGCGGAAATCACCCAATATGGCTGGTTGACACACTTGAAGACCCTTCAGTTCACGCAGATCAACAGGTCATGGTTCACTGATCATTGACCATGAGGAGATCATTTGCCCTGCTGTTTGTGGTGAGCAGTTATCAGCGCATCCAAAGTGCAAATTGCTCCCATTTTTCTTTTTGGACGATCGTCCAACCCGTAAATTAGTGGTACGGCTTGTCTTGACATAAGTAGTATTACAGGTCGCAGAGTTTAAGTGTCATAACTTGGGCGACTCCGTAAGAATGGGCTAATCCACCAGATTGCAAGCTGTATCGACTTGGACAATCGTCCAAATCGTTTGCGGCCTTTCGTAACATGTGCTTCCTACGCAATCCGGCCTTCCGCAAAATCTGGGACAAGCTGCCACAAACCTTGGGTTTCAGAATCTCATTCCAGCATGGACGATTGTCCAAATGGCTAACAGCTTCGTCGACACAATAGGTCTGTCAACTCCACCGATGACATATGGGTTAATTTGGAGGGTGCTACTCAATGAAAGGATATTCTTACGTCAAAAAATTAACCTAGTGTCATAGACTCCCATTGTCTTGGCCCTTTGCCATCAGGGATTGGGGTTTTTATCTACCAACAACACATTTTTCTCATCTTTGCCGCTCATTCTTTCCGCCACCTCACCTTTCCTTCAATCATGAAGACCCATCACACCAGCCTCAAGAATGGCCTAATGCCTGCCACTATCACTCACCTTCATTCACAACTGGTCGCAAGCGGCATTCCATCCGCAAATTCCGCATTTTCTCGGTCCCTCCATGACTTCACCCGGGTTCTCCTTGGCGCGGAAGCTTTGAAGAGCGACCTTCCTCCTTCTCCTCCCGAATCCCAAATTTCCACTTTCAAGACGCGTTCTGACGAGGCATACACTAGCGATACAACTTTTGCCCGGTTCCGTTTGTACCTCACTGAGCAAAATATTGCAGACCTCGAGGTCGGAGGGAGAATCAAATGTATTCCTATCATTTGTCGCCAATTTTTTGTTGAAGACCTTGCCGAGGTAAATATTCATCATGTTAGTTTTGCATGGGACAAATCCCCAGGTTCGCCTTACAACGAGTGGTTTGCAACAATGATCTGGAAGCATTGGTTGTTTGCAAAAAATAATGGCCTTTTGTATAAATACGCCATATCACCCACTGACGATACAATCCCTAATGGTCAAAAGATCTTATTCCGTTGGATTCATGGGCGCCAGGCTGATCTCCGACAATCATCTCGCAACCCTGCATGGCAAGAGCTGAAGTTGGCCCGAGAAAAACGAAGCAAAAGGAGTAAACAGGTCCGTCTTCTGGTTGCTTACAGTAGATGCACTTCCTCTGACATTCCTCTGACTTGAAACCTCCATTTGGCTTTCAATAAATTTGTAATACACATCTCAAGCTCAGTGATCGACGTGTTGATAATTGCGTGGCCTTGTCTCTCCCCGCGAATTTAACCCGCATCTTCATGGATCCCGCTTGCACCTCTGACACCGAAGAAGACAGCGCCGGGGACCTCTATCGAATGCGCTTACCGTGGCGCTACCAAAAACTCACGGAATTTGCACACAAATTAGACTTAGCCACGGTGGAGCGTTTGCGCAAGGAAAAAGGTCCTTGGATTGTGCATAGGGCTAAATTGCTTGAATTACGTCGTCGAAATCCCATCAGCACATCCAAAGTTTCGCCCGTCCCAATTGGTTTGCCCCAGTGCTGCTATGATCCCGCTTTCCTCCATTCCAGACCCAAAGTCGCCCAGGATATCTTGAATTGTAGTCAGGAAGACCCACTCGAATTCCCTTCCATCTGATTGTTCTCCTGACGTTGAAGATGAATCAATTCCATCATCATCCGTACCACCTCCTTGATGTTATTGCCCGGTTGATCTAATGTCAAACTGTACATTCACTGTCATTAGTGTGAGTTCTTATTAGATATATGTAAATAGAAATGACCTACTGCGCCAGTTCCTTTTTCCGCTTCTGTATCTATAAATTGGAACATGTGTATCTTCATTAGCTTATGTGACTACAATTAAATCCGATAGCACATACCTCCATCATGTTGACTTCAATGCTTCCCTCAATGAAGTAACAAATAATCTGGGTGGTGCAGACTTGCCCCAGCCGATACGCCCGATCTGTTGCTTGGCTTTCAACACTTGGATTCCAACAAGGTTCCTTGGGTAGTTTACCGTCAGTCTGAGGCCAAATATTTGATTTTTATTCGCGCCAACTCACCATCAAGTACACCTTTTGTGTACAGGTCAGGTCAATCCCCACTCCACCTGCTCCAATTTTTGCCAGAAGTACTCAAACGTCTGGCTGCTGCCTCATTCTTGCCAAAGATTTTTCGCGCTGCTGCAGTGAGCAGGTTCCATCTAGTTTTTCGTACTCTATCCCGTTCTTGACGAGAGCAAAATCCACCCTGTGTGAAAACCTCATCAACAAATTAGTCACTCCTGGTGCAACTTCCTAAAAAATCATAGCACATACATCCCCAGGAAGTTTGTCCACTGAGAAAAAACCACCGCCTTTGCAATTCGTCCACCTTGCTCCGACTTTAAGTGTGCTTTCAGATCTTCTATAAGATGTACAATCTTCGGACTATCGTGCCATGAAGTTTCCTGCTTTGGTAGATCATATTGGCTTGCATCTACCAATCCTGGATGATCACAATACAATCGGAGGATTGTTAGTTGCTGAAAAAATTCCGCTGAATCCCAGCTTTTGCTGCCTCTGTCTACCCCAAACCGGTCGGCAAAATCGTGATATTGACGGCGGTAATCTTTGTCCCAAGGTTCTTGTAGTGGTAGGCCTACTTGTTCCTCTATTTTAGGCGGCAATTGGAGCACATCCGTTTTCAGCCTCCTTAACGAAACAGTGGCGAGAAGCTGTTGAAGTAATTGGATTGCCTTCTCTGATTTGCGTCTTATGCTTGGCTTGATGAACGTCTGCCACACTTCGTCCCTCGACCATGGGTCCAGTCTGATAAATTGAAGTAGGGTGTACAGGTCACTCAAGTGATTTTGCAGCGGTGTTCCGGTCAAGCAGAGTTTTCGTTGAGACTCTAAGGCTAAAATGGCCCGGCTTTGCTTGGGCGCTTGGTCGCAAATCACACTACTCCCAAAAAATACCAATCAATAATGCTTTCTACACGATTCCAAGCTGCATTATCGACTTACTGGGCCTCATCCAATATTGTTCGAAACCAGATTGCTCCAAAAAGCTCATTGCACCTCGACTCGTAAAGATTGGCTACAGTGTCGTAAGTAACAAGAACAATATTGTTTTCCCTAAGCATGTGCGCCGTCCACTTTTTTCGTTCTTCTCCGTGATATACAGCATATTTTGTGAGATTTGGGTCCAGGTGCTTATGGATCTCGGCCTTCCAATTTGCCAAAGTTGATAAGGGGCATATCACCAATGTCGCCTTCGAATTTTGCTCGTTCGTATTAGCAAACAGTTCAGCCGCATCCTTTGAAGTCACAATGAGTGCCAGGGATGTTAAAGTTTTTCCGAGGCCCATATCGTCGGCTAGGATGGACCCTTGATTGTTATGATTGATATAATCCCTGGTTTTACCGGTGTTTGCTGAACTATCAAATAATTGCTTCAGCCACGAGCAGGTCGATGAATTCCAAAAGGCGGAAAGTGCAGTTGATTCCGGCGATTCTAATTTCAGAATGAACTCCAGGGCTTGTTGCTGGTGCGTCAAGAGGGTTGTTTTGCAGCCGTGAATCGGATTTGCTGGGGCCAACCGTTGCCCAACCTCGAGATGCAAAGAATGGGGAATCCCCCAGCAGCTTTCTGGACGGTAGCCTTTGATGATTTTGACTTTCAGACCGCTTTCTTCAAATATTTGGAGTACCTTGGGAGCATGTCCAGAAGCGACGAACAGCATTAAGATCACTGTCAGAGTAGGTGTGGGGGTGGGGGCAGCGACAAGGGTGGAATCAATAATAACTGTTGGCAGTGATGTCTTGGGCAAGCTTTGATTGTCTGTCTTGCGAGCTAAAAAGGCATTCAGCTCCGTTGACACCATTCCAACCGGCCCTACGAGCAACTTCCTCAAAACACCAGAGAGGGGTTCGGCAACATGACCGGCTTGCGCCCCTGGCCAGGTAAAAATGTTGATGCTCTCGGGTCCTTTTTGAAGGAGTGCTTGTGTTTGGCTTGGGTATTTGATTGATTTCCGAAGGCCATCAACCATGGTGCAGTTACCGGATATCGTTCCGAGGCATTCGAGGTATATTGGGTTTTTGCGTTGGGTATTTTGCTCTGGGATTGGGTTCATTTTGATGCAGAAGAAAACAAACAGTCAGTATTAGCAATCATTAACAATCATACTAGGCAATATGAGGGGAGAAAAAGAGAGAAAATCTAGTGAAAACCGTCATCTCGGATGACCTGTGTGGTAAGCTTTGGTCAAGTGGATGGTTGACGACTCAGCTCCTATGCAAAGCTTGGGCTGAAAGCTTGGTGATTGGTTCTAAAATTTGCTGATGGTATTTTCTTGGCTTGACTGCGATATGTATTGAACTTCATTGCTTTCGGAAACTATTCACTGACTTCAACCTATGCTTACAAATTACAAGTACAAATAAAGGACTTCAAATTCCATGAATGTGACTGATAGTGATAGAAAGACATGGCTTCAGGACAACAAAGTGCATACAGGAAATTCACACAATCTGTGAGCTGATCCCAATCCTCCTTAAGCATTGATCTGGCTTCCATGAGATGTTCAGGTATGTATATATAATTTTTTTTGAATCTTCATAAGTCCTTATGACACAATTGCCTGCCTGCCTTAAACATCAAATCAGGACTAGACATAATACTCTACAGTCCTGGCATACATTTCATATTTATCAAAATACAACAGCCAAAATCATTTCATCTTGATCATAATGCAACAGGCATTTGAGGCTCAGTCATGCCTTGCCACATATTCTTGAATCATGACATTATTTCTCTTCATGTGAATTTATACTGAAATAATTCATTACAAATTGACAACAAAATATCAATAGGTGGTATTCAGCTCTATGGGCATGTCAGCTCCTTCCTTGTAGAATTTTAATCAGTCTACAGATTACAGAAAGGGCAGGAAAGAAAAATAATTATTTAACAATCAATACTTTCTACTAAATATTGAAAGAAGCAAAATCTGGGATTCAAGTAAAAAAATTGGGTTGTGGATTTTAAGTTGAAAGTATACTGAATGCAAAATCAGAGCTACAAGTTAGTCATTTCATTGTAACTCAAGGCTATTATGTTAGTAATTTCTACATAACATCAAGTTTATAAGCATGGCAATGTGCACACATTGCCACCATTTTAAGGGTGGTGCCAGCTGTCACTGGCCTCAACCCAAGTTTCACAGTAGTACACTTCTACACATCACAGGATACAACCATACATCTCCCTGTCAGGCTACACTCATTACATATTAACTACATACACTCCTTTATATACATAGTATGACATCATTTACACTGTTTCTGCAGCCTCAGACTTTGTGTATACACTAATTCCCCCCTGTATGACAGCTCATGCAGTCTACTGTCACCTCATGCATGCGTTAGAATGTTCTTTTGTATATTCTGACATCATGTATGCACCCCTGGCATGTTTAGAATGTTCTGTTGTATATTCTGACACCATTCATGCGCCCCTGAGGGGTTATGACATCATTTGTATCTACTCCCACCAGCTAAAATCCCTCACCCTGTTGTATAGATTAGCTGACACCCTAAACCACAAGCCCCCTCTGGGGATCCCCTTTTGTCTATAAAAGGAGCTCTCTCCACCCCCAGTTGTCTGCTCCTCAGTTCCTCACCCAGAACTCACAAGTCACCCAACACTCATCCACACTCAAATCCTAAAACCCTTATAACAATAAATCAACCCTTATAACAAAGTAATTCAACCCTTATAAAAATTAAAACACTTACACGTTGCCATTAAAACAGATTTCATCTGGAACAGACCAGACCTATCACTTAATAAAACTTGCCAAGCTGAGCTTGGTGGGTCTTGTTGACTGATAACAGAAGGGCAGAGCTTGCAACTCCACCATACCCTTCACCATTCAGCAAAAGGGTTTCATTACCACTTTTGAGTCTTACAAGGGAGTCCCCAATGTGATAGGATAATCTTGTTTGATCAACCACGTGTAACAAACTTCAATTCAACCCAAAGTAATCGCCAAGGGATCTCAATCTTGCCAGTGAAAAAGGATCAAGCCCATCAACAACTCTAGTACGGACAGTGGCCTATTCATTTATTCCGTTGGACAACTAGTCAACTTTTGAACCAACCCAGGAAACAATTTCAACTCAAAACAGAAGGACTTGCCAAAGGATCTGAACTTCTAGCGGCGAAAAGAATCAAATTTATCAACAAATCTAGAACAATCAACGGCATATTCAGTTATTCTGTTGGACAACTAGTCAACTATTAGGAACCATCTAAGGAACCAACTACAAACCTCTGAAAGGAACACATAACTACCAAACCTGAAAGGAGTGTTTCGAAGGAAGCAGCTAATTATATACTGGAAGACGGTGTGTAGTACCCAAGGATCCGGATAATTAGATACTGTTAGAAGAAAACTCTGGAGCCCACTTGAAGGAAACAGCCAATTATATACTGAAAGACGGTGTGTAGTACCTAAGGATTCAGATAATTAGGATACTGTTTGAAGAACCCTCCCAGCACGGTAAAGTTATTTATATCAATATTAAAAACCCCCCCAATTTGACCTGCTAAAGAGACCAGAGACCAAATATTATTGTTTCTTTTTCAGAGCACAGTAACAGTTACCAAGGATTGAACGTATAATGAAACTATGGAATCAACAAGAATCAACATGAATTTATTGTTTGGCGTACCAGATTTTGAAGATACAATTCTTCCAGAAACCACTTCAAGGAAAAGGCCTTTTACGGGAACTCCAGCTATGATTAGGAATATGGAAAATACAATGTCAACTTGGCCAAGGAAAGACAAAGGGAAAGAACGAGAGAATCAATTCAGAGATCCTGCTGAAGAACACTTACGTGACTCAGATGAAACTCAACAAAACCAGAATATTCCACTCAGAGGCACTGTGTTACATCAACAACCATCTGCTTATGGAATCAAGAAGAATGAAGCCATTCAAGAACCTACATATCAACACCAATTTCAACAAAGACAACATTCAGAACATCATCAATATCAACAAACAACATATTACCAACATCAACCAATACCTTATCAACAACCCAGTCTATCATACCAAGAATCCAATTATCCACCAGGAATCATTGATGATGATGAATTATTCTACGATGGAAATCAATTCTTTGACTTCCTACGGAGATACAAAAGGGCAGCAGATTGGTTTGGTTCAACAAAATTTCAAAGAGCTCTTCAGATTGGACAATTCATACAAACAGAGGAACTGAAGTGCCAAATCGAGGATATGGATGGTTACAAAGAATGCAAATGGGATACCCTGCGTACGGCAATGATTGGCACCTGGGGAGAATTTGTGGCTTCAGTTTTGTACACAAAGAAGGATCTATTCAAGGTAGCAGAACAACAGGCCCAACAAGGAATCTTCAACTACCAGACTTACAGAAGATATCTTGGAAAATTCAACACAATACTTGATTACATGATGGAATCCTACCAGGTTTGGAAGAAAGAAGAAGCCAGTGTTTTATTCTTAAGTTCCTTTTCAAGAGAAAGTCAGAAAAACATCAAACAAACCTTATTCAACAATGGCCAGCTTCGAAAACGGAGAAGTGGGAAATATGAAGTTACCAAATGGAATCACCTGGTTGCCGCTGCAGAAATGGAAGTTATACAGATAGAGGAAGACTGCTGGAAACAAATCCAAACTCTGCAGAAAGAACTTGTGGAACTCCAAAAACAAGCAAAGGCGCTAGAATTACCTCCAGATTACAACCAGCAACTCAAATTCACAGAAGAACCAAGTGAACATAAACCAGCCATGGAAATCACACAACTTTTTATGGATCTTTTGGAACCAAGAACAGATAATTCAGAACCTATGATGGACATTACAGAAACGGAAACTTACTCTCAGGAATTGGTTTTTGAACAAGCAGCCTCAACAAGCCACCTACAGGATATGGTGGTAAACCAGAAATCAGTGTCAAACTTAATGGATACACCAATGGAGCTTAAACACTTTGTTATTGACATACCAGAATTTGGCTCTGATGATGTGGATATGGCAATCAGCATAGATGAGGAAGGAATTTTGGATCAATCTAGTCAACAACCCAAAACAGTGGATCATAAAACACCGCAACTCAACAATCAGAATTCAGAAATTAAAGATTCCCACCTGACAGAAACAAGTCAGAAAGATCCTACATTTCCTCACATCCCGGCTATAGTTTTGATTGAAGATATCAACAAACCAGGAAGCAAGATTTTCAACAAGCACCTCTTTAAACCTCACTTGGATCAACAAGAAGAAATTTCCAACAAACTGTCCCGTCAAGCCCCAGGACCCACAGATACAGACCCTGGAGAAATTGAAGGCAAGAATATCAGTATATGCAACCCAAGTATTAGTACTACTACAGATTTTAACCTAACACACCAGGGGAGACTTTGACACACTCTCCAGAGAGTGCCATACCATACCCTTTTTCTGTAACTGTGCTGGATGCCTTGAGTAATCATAGTATGAAATATGAGGATAAATTCTGGAACTGTTGTGGAACTTATTTGGAACTTTGGCCAAAATCCTCCAGAAATTACCCAAAATCCATGTGGAACTCAACATGAAATCCTCCAGAACTCCTCTGGAATTCATTTGGATATCAACTGGGATCCACCAAAACACAATTGGAGCTACTCTTGAATTACTTCTGAGCTGATCCACAACTTAAAGCAATAGTGTTATAAGATTCTTGCCGAAGTAAACTAGAACCTAAACTGATCAAGAATCACAAATTGGCTGCAATTGAAATATAAGTAGAACTAGAGGCCAAGGCGGCTCCGCCGCTGCAGGGATTTTAACACTAAGACCAAGCTATTCTTTTGGAGGAAAATTTGAGTTGGGGGACAGACAAAGGTGATAGGAAGGGCAATGTTTGATTAATTTTATGCAAGTGTTGATGATTAATGCATGTTTGTCATTGATATATGGCAAGGGACATAAGGTCATAATGTAAACTCTTTTGACACCCAATCAGTTTTTGGTGGACTTGATTGGTTGGTAGCAGGATTTCATGTACAGTGGGTCATCTAATCTTTTTGGCACTGCATTTTTCATTACAGAAGCTCAGGCAACAGACCTGAATTCATGGATTTGGCTACAGGGGTGGAAAGTAAGTTCCCAAGAATGATTATGACAGAAAAAAAATGAAAGTGAAAAATATGAAAAGTGTGAAAATTTTCCAATTTTGCGCAAATTTCTCAGAATCTTTACTATTTCTCAAACTAAGGAGAGAAAATTACAGAGAACAGTATTGCATGTGACAGGAATGATAAAGAATGAAAAAACTGAGACCCTCGACGACCAGCTCGGCCAGACATTTGGATGTATTCACCCGAGCTCAAACTCCTGAAGTCTTTCCCATCAAACTTACGGACAGTAGTGAAGACAACGGTCTTGGCGGGCATGTTTAAGCCGATCGAGAAGGTTTCCGTGGCAAATAAGACTTTAATCAGCCCTTCTTGGAACAAGATCTCGATGACCTCCTTGAGGATCGGCAGTAGACCACCGTGATGGATTCCAATCCCCCGTTTCAAAAGTGGCAAGATGTGCTTGATCTGTGGCAAGCCTTGATCGTCTTCAGACAAGTTGGAGATCGCGTTCTTGAAAACCGTGTCGACGGTTTCCTTCTCTTCTTCGGAGTTGAATTCTAACTTGGACATCTGGATTGCTAGTGCCTCACACTCTCTCTTCGAAAATGCGAAGACGATGACCGGATTATAGTTCTTGACCATGATCATCTTGATGATCTTGTAAATATCGGAGGGGCCTTTGGTCGAGTTACCGCCTTTCTTAGTCTTGCCCTGCTTGTTTCGACCGGACATCGAGCTCGCAGGATCTTCGCCTCTCGAATCATTCAAGGATCCCATCGCTTTTAAGAAGTTATCCTCTCGAAATACGCCCTTCTCGTCGACGACCAAATGGATTCCGTCGCCGCCAGATGGGAATAAATAGTGCTGTAGTGGGGTTGGTCGGAAATTGGTGTAAACGACATGACAAGGTTGATCGTGGGTATGGCAAATCCATTCGGCAAACTGCATCGCGTTAGGTATTGTTGCCGATAGAAATACATATCGAACCGAGTGGGGCAATAGAATGATGGTCTCCTCCCAAACGACTCCTCTTTCTGATATGACATAAAAAACCCCGAACATAGATTAACTTTCTTGAATGCCGGTGGAGAGAAGAGTGATCTTTGGGGCATGATTTGGCCCAAGTTGAACGAGAAGAGGAATGGCTGATTACCCTTATCGCGCATATAATGAATTTCGTCAAAGATGACCCAAGCCACTTCTCTCATTACTTCTGAGCCACGATACAACATCGACCGTAAAATCTGTTTTGGATGAGTAACAGAAGGACGCAATAATCAGGATAAACCGGTGCATTTTTTCTAGCTTATTTGGTTCGTCTGAGGGTGCGCTTTGTGCTGACCTCTGTTGTCATGACTAGACATGATGCACTTGGGTTGATTGTCACGTCCCCGGTCATCAAACCCACGTCCCCAAACTCGGCCATCAATTCTCGATACTTTTGATTACTAAGAGCCTACAAAACAAGATGAATTTCAAGCAATGGGAGAAAATGATTAAGAGGGAAGAAAGATGGCGGACCTTGATAGGAGAAGTGTAGATGACTCTCTGTTTGTTTTCGAGACATTGAGCGATAGCATACTCGGCAACAACGGTCTTCCCAGCGCTAGTATGGGCTGAGACGAGTACGCTCTCGTTACGTTGGATTGAAGTGGTCGAGACTTGTTGGAAAGGGTCGAGTGTGAAGGGATATGTCCTAGCTGGTTTACTTGGGGGGCGATGGGCTGAGATAGGGATGTAGTTGTAGTTGGGTGGGAGGGCTACTTGGTGACGAACTTGGTGGGAGAGGGTGAGTTGTTGGGGCTTCTCTTCTCCTAAGCCCGACTGCTCGGGCAGGAGTCCGCTACTGGCATCGATCTGTCGGGCAGCGTCTGTCTGGAATTCGTCCGCTACTAGCACTGGCTGTTGGCTTGGGATCTTGGTGCGGTCTTCGGACTGCATCTGATCTGATGGTGAGCTGACCCGCGTCCGTTTCGGAGATGAGCTGGTCGGCTGGGTCGGAATGGTTGTTGGTTGCAGCCGTTTCTTGCTGTTAGTCTTCTCCTGGGTTGGTTCCATTGCTGCTCGTGCTCGTGCACGTGCTCGTGCTGCTGAGGAAGTGCTGCTTGTTGACCATTAGGGCTGGTCTTACCTGATGTTGAGGTCGATGGGCAGAGAGTGTTGAAGATGACAACGAGGCAAAGGGCTAGCTGGGTTGTGATGTCTTTGCAACTATCGCGATTCGCGACCTATGAAAATAAAGTTTCCGGTCAGGGCGCAATAGGGTGCAATTCAGGGGAATATGTAGGAAGACGAGGCGAGGGGGAAGGGTCCAAATATGGCCGAGTTTGATCTGGATAGGTTGCGTGCAACAAGACCATTGTAGTTGACAACAAGGCTTGGGTGGGGGCGTTTGCAACACGTCTGACAAGAGTTGGGTGGCAACCCGGCGTCTATTTAAGAGGGGAGGGGGAGGTGTGTTTCTCCCCAGGGGATCCGGTTCCGTCCTACCCCCTCCCTGGAGCTGCCCTAATCAATTGATTAGGCCCTCCTTGAAATCCAATTTGACCGGCCCACTTTTGCTTGTTGCTGCAGCACAAGCTGGAGGGTCAATCCGAGGTGCCCCCCGGGGTATTTGGGGATTATTTTCAACCTGTAATATGTCTTTTGCTAATGAACATAGGCAAAACCCATGATCTTGCCTTCCATGATTCTGTGGATTTAATAAACTTGGATTTAAGAGAAAAATAAAATTCAGATGATACATAAAGACTACAGTCATATAATTTTATTTATAATGATTCAGTATGTGCAACAGGCCATAAAAAAGAAGCTGTGTAAAATGCTCCAATCAAACTTCAATCCCAATTATTTGGGAGCGCAATTCACAAGTGGCCAACTCAACCAAAAATGATTTTGGTTGAAATAGATATATCGCTGAAACACTGTCAGAATCTGCTGCATTGCCCAGTGAGAAAAAAATACCACAAATTTTTGGCAGTTTCCTTTTTCAAATTTCCATACAAAACATAAATTCAGGAAAGCATCTTCAACAGACTGGATTAAAACTGAAAAACTATTTGATTGGTGTTAAAACTACCCAATGTACCCCCAAACTCAAAATTACAATGATTTAATTATGATTTCAACACAAAATGAGAGAAGGTTTTTGGCACAATGAGTTTCTCAGATTTGATTTGATTCTGAAATTTAAATAGCAATGGGAAATTTCCATGGCAGCACATTTCAAGCAAAAGGCTTGATGATTTTCATGTAAATTAGTCACTGTCATGTTCTGGCAACCAAGGATCCATTTCCAATGTGAAATATAATGAAGATTAAAATTGCACCCAACAGGAAAAGGAGCACTGTGGTATGAATTGGATGTACCAGTGCCTCAGAATTGTAATTCTTATAAATATCAGGCTTTTGCTACGTATAACTTTGTAATTTCCCATTTACCTACACAGAATTTTAGTTTGGGGGAAATAGACGAATTTTAGGGATAATTAGATACTTCAACACACCATGAGTGAGAATAACATATCAGGTCTTTCTCAAATGAAGTAAATTTTAGTTGAATGGAACAAACTGAACAATCTTTTTCACTGCAAGAGATAAAGAACTGAGTTTAATGGTTGGTGATTCTGGTAGATAAAGAGAAAAGAGCCACAAGAAGAAAACATGCCAACTAAATACAACTAGGTCTTTCTTTTTTTGGGAGGAGCATTTGCTTCTTCAATTTGATCATTCAGACCACCTATTTGTAATTTTTTTTCATAATGCCCTTGAATATAAGCAGTGATAGCTTTTGCCATTCTTTTGTTTATTTGACAAGAAAATCCAAGTCTGGTGTACATGCCAGACGGGGAACAGCCAGAGAGAGTTTGGTGACGATAATCTTGGGAGCAGAACACACAGAGGGTAACACCCAGTGTTTTATTCAAGTCCAAACACACTTGAAAATCACAAAAAGTAAACTGCCCACCAATCATATCAAACCCTTCATTGGCTAAGATTTGAGGATTGTCGCCGTTTTGAGGATTGAAGATTGGGATCCAACCCACCAAGGTCCAGTCGTTGACGTCGTTGTCGTTGTGTGGGAGATTGTAGAAGTCATACATAGTGAAAGTGAGGAAAGAGGCGAAGTCGGAAGATGTGTAAGGTTCGCCAAATTCTGTGTGATTCATCAAAGGATATTGGTTGATTGTTAGGGTTTCGTGATAGTTTTCGTGCACAGTGGGTGCAAAGGCTTTCAAGTGGTCTGAGAGCCATTTGCCAGCTTTGAGTAAACGGGCCTTCTGGTCATCGGGGTCGAATCTGAGCAGGCGCATTTGTTTCCGCAGCATTTCAGCAGCACAAAACCTTCCAAAGTGCTCAGTGTTCTTGGAGCACTTACGCCAACCATCACCCCACAATGTTCCACCTTTCTGTGGGCCGTTTGTTTTGACTTCGGCTACATAGTCGATTCGGCTGAGAAGGTGCAAGACAAATCTTTCCCACCCTTTCTTCTCATTGGCGGCCATTGTCTCGAAAGGATACCAGGCGGCCATGCAGAATGGGGGGAGGTCCTCGGGCGCAACGATGCAAACACCATGTGTGAGCAAGTAGTATTCTTCCTTGACGGTCTTCTGGCTTGTGAAAAGTTCGGAAGGGCACAGATCATGTTGACGAGATTTTTCAATAACACGATGGTAGATGTGGTGATGCTGGTTAGGAAGACAAAGCGGTGCTTCTCGTTTTTCTCGCGCTTTCTCATGGTGTTTCATTTGTTTCTGCGGTCGAATTCGGCGGTGGGGCCTATGAATAGGAGGCAAATAAGAAAAATCAGTAGCAAACCACACTTAATTTCAGTGTTGAGAGTGGTGCAATGGGGGTGCAGCCAGCAGCATGAGCGCGGCCAAAATGATGGTTTGGCCAACACTCTTCTGCTTGCACCCAAATAACTTTCCCTCAATCAGATAGCATATTGTAGGAGTAGCCGTGGTGAAAATGATGGTTTCACCAACTGCACTACTCCTACGCAATACCACTGACAAGGGAAGAAGGAAATGCACGAAGGGAAGAAAGGACATACACAAATGGATTGGTTGGATATTCCTCTTTTGCAAGCAAGGAGAATATTGGCGAGAGAGGTTGACTGGCGGAGGTAGGATTCACGGGGATGTTGAGAGTGTGGTAAAGTGAAGTATTGCTGAGCTTTCCCAGATTTGTTGCCTGACCACCCCAAACGTAGATGGATTCGTTCCAAGAAGCTAAGAGCTGGCCACAATTTATGATTTGCTCAAGGCCATCGACCGGCAAAGCATACCAAACATGAGCTGAAAAATTTGTTGGAAGTGAGTCATACAAAAAGATCAATTGGAGAGAGAAGCAAGGAAATAAACACGAACATTTTAGGTTTAGAGCATACATGTCGTGGAGTATGGCACCATCATCGCCAGTACCACCAAGAACGTACATGTAGTCTTCAATTTGGGTTGCCGAATGCAGTTTGCGAGGAGCTGGGATTAAACCGGAGCAAGAGATAGGCTTCCACTCTTGATTTTCAAAAGAGTACTCCCAGAGATCGTTGAGTAGATCCATACCGCTTGTGCCGCCAAAGATGATCCAGGATTTCCTGTACTGTACTGCTGAGTGCCTGGTACGAGCAGGAGGTAGTTTCAGGTCCTGTGCAAACGAGTAACGATGCCAGTAAAGAGGTGATGGAGCTGGGTTGTTGTACATATAAATCAAATTGCAAAAATCAACTCTACTGGGTACCAGGCGCATGATTATAGACAGATGATGGCTTACATGTATCCCAATCCACACCTATTCGCCAAAGGTCGCCATTGATGGAGCCATCAAGGTTTTCACCAGCGAAGAGGTAAAGAAAATCCTCGAATAGTGTAGCAGTTGAGCCAGCCACAGCATGGGGAGAGGGGCCCGACGTTTCTGAGCGAGTCCAGGAATGTGTAGACAGCTTAAGTACATAGAGATTCGTGTCTTGCTCGGCGAGGCCCTCTGAGGAGAGCTGGCCACCCCAAAGAAAAAGCTGGCCATCGTTTGCAGCCAAAACGGCATCAGAGCGAGGTGCCGGGTTGGAGCCGCGTGTGTTGAGAACAGAGACTGTGAGGTGCAATTCGGGACATTGAGGATCAGGAGAAAAGGAGAAGAGATCTTGCTGCAAACAACCATTGAAAGAACCACCAAAGGAAAACATTGTAGGTGGAGCCATGAGAGAAAAGTGAGTGGTGGTGGCCGAGCCAACACGGGGGAATGGTGGCTTCACGGAAACCTTCTTGTTCCGAATTGTCTGTCTGGTTGCCCAGGTGTATCGCAGGGGATGATGGATCAATTGGCGATGATCCTCGCAGGCGATGTATTTTTCAATCCAACTTTGTTCCGTTGATGCTGTTGAGCCAGCATATACATAACCAAAAAAAATTGGTCAGAAAACGACAGGTATGTTGTTTGTTTACTACTTGGCAGGACTCACTACCCTCAGGCCAATCTTGAACAGCATTTTGAGCATCCTGACCCATTGATATCTATTCATAAAATTGAAAGGAGTGGCGATGAGTAATTGCTGATTCAGGTAGCAAAGAGTTGGAATTAATGAACTGACCGAGGTAGATTGGTCTGTCTGATCCAAGCGGACAATATCCACCGAGCTGGATTGATTGGTTGATTCTGGGGGAGCTATTGCTAACACAGGCAGGAACGGGGTTTAATCAGATCAGTCTGCATTTTCTGCTGAAGTTGGTTGCGCCAGAGCTCACGGTTGTTGATCCGAGACTCAACACATGATCGATTGTCCTATAAAAAGATTCAATGATCCAAATGGAGTGGACGAACGATTACCAATCAGTTATTTATCAACAACAGATCGCTTCAACAACATAGATAGAGGTACTTGCAATTGAATCGCGCGATCGAGCGGAGAAATCAGCATTGAGAGAGATGAAGACAGCTGCGGGGCTTGTGCTGGCATTCGCTCCTATTGAGTTATCGCTGCTGCTGGCAAGTTGCGATTCGGGCATGCTGGTTTTTTTCAGGGGAGATTGGCGAGGTGATGGCGAGTGTATGTTCAGGGGCAATTGGCGAGGTGATGGCGAGTGTTTGTCCAGGGGCGATTGGCAAGGTGATGGCGAGTGGATAGAAACTGAGTGGCAAGGTGTGTGCAAGTCTCGATGAATGGAGTCTTGGAGTTGGTCTCAAGGGCAACGGGTGAGGGTTTCACAGTGAAACAGCAAGCTCGGATTTTCAAACACAAAGCAAGACAGCTGGGTCCGACCGGACATGGTGGGCAGGAACACACATCAATTCCCACACGTGCCAGTCTGAAACAAGCACACAAAAACTTTGAAAGAATCTCAGCACACGAACCATATTTTGTTCAAATGTGGACAGCTGCCTGTACTCCCTACGTGTGTGAATTTTTTTGCTTATTTTGACGCAAAATGTATCAACACATTGAAATACATACATGACAAGATTTGGCACATCCCATGATGAGCACAGCGCTCTCATCAATAACAGGCCAAATTAAACTGAAATAGCAACTAGAATTGAATACATGCAAGGCAGTGCAGCCAGGTCAGCATTCAATGAGGCAAGGGAATTCTCAATAAGCCTGAGTGATGCATATAGGTCTGAGTGATATGTACGGGAGAAAAAAACTAAACAACCACTTGAACAGTAAATCCAGCTTCATTTAATAATCATCATCGACATCAGAGTGTTCTGATTGATGAAATGAGGTCTAGAAGCGGTATGTTATGAGTGGTGGAAAGTTCAATTTACTCTGGCATGAGAGAAGACGTGAATACCCAAGTGGTGAGAGATTGATTAAAGGTGAAGTTATAACAAAAATTAAGTTGGTTTAAAAGTTGAAATCAAAGCTTCGAGCTATATATACTATGGATAATTCAAAAGAGAAATCCACCGGAGTAAACTTAATTAATACATATATGTAGCAAAACGTCATGTGATGGGTGTATTCATTCAGAAGCTCAGCAGAAGGGCAACGAGTTATCTCTGCATCAACTGCTTTCAATCTGATAACCTTTCTAAAAATAAACTTTGTGAGTGTGGGGGCAAGTGGATTTGGGGAGCAGAACAGCGGTACAAATATTCAATGACATCAATGGAGATGTGGGAAAAAGGATGAGTGTTGTCACCACTATGTACGCGCGTACAACACAGTGACATCAAAATAGACATCTCAAGACAAAACTAGTTTGCCTTCACATGAATCTGAGATCAGCCTTGGAGGTAAAATGCCATGTGAATGCCATGGGAGGACAAGTGGTTGATGATTTGAATGATAGAAATGGATCATGCTTCTGAGGAGCCATGGATGAGCGGTGTATGAGGGGGAGAGCTGTTCACGCAGTATTTGAGAAGCCATCTGTGTATGTATAACAAGTGGTACCAAGGGACAACTTGTGATTTGAGTATGATATGAGACAATGCAAAGAATTAACAAAAATAAAGACATGAACTCAAGATTTGGGTAGATGGCTCCTGAGCCAGGTTTTCACACTAGCCATGAGTTATTTTTCACCCAAATGACCCATTCAAAAACAAAACGGAAAAACAAATCATGCTTTCCCTTTTGAAAAACTGCTTTTTCAAACTTAACCAACCTGATAGTAACTTTGATGTGATTGGCTTCTGGAGTCAGATTTTGTCTTGTTGTGCTCAGTTTCTCTTTTATCCTCTGGAAATGTGACATATTTTTGAAATAAGCCTTTTTAACATACCCAGGGGGTTTGTCTTTACGCCTGCTACAACACAAACGTGCTTGCAAGGAACCCTTCTCCTCACCCAAAAAAATGACTTCACAATGTTATTTTCTGGATGCAGACAGTGGATTCCACAGTCTGGAGAGCTTTTTCCGGGTCTTCAAAAAAGAAAGAGATGAAAGTGTATTCATAGCCGGGACAGTACCAATCACAAGCCATCTTTTTTGGATTGGGACAACTCATCTGACAGATTTCTTGTGGCTGTTGATCTGGGGCGAAAACATCTGTGCTATCTTTCTGGGTATTAAAATCAACAGCCAAAGTTAAAAGAGTAATGACTAATGCCAAGCAATTGCCTATTTCTCATCACCCCCCCCCCCCCCAATGCGCATAATTAGTGAACCTGGGCTGGATGATTTCAACTGTGGAGGGTTCGGACCAGGAGATGAGGTGGAATTGGGTGGATACATTGAGCCTTGAGACATAACCATGGTGATAAAATTCAACGTAATTTGAAGGCCAGTTTAGTTGTTCTAATGTGGGGGAGATGATAATATTAACAATTTCTGCTGGCTGCGGATTATTTTTGGTCAGGTGCACCACATGTAAAAAGTCTCACAGAATCGGAATGCAGGACACAACTAGGATCTGCAGGAAAGACCTACATTGCACTTTACATTGAAGAAATGCAACCACTAATAAAATGGGTTGATAAATATCTTGAAATATTGTAAGTGTTGTGGATGCATCAAAGATAGGTGATTTCCATCCAAATTTCTATTCGTATGCCTTCAGAGAAGCATTCAGAAAACAAATAATCTAATTTTACTTCCAAGATTTAGTTTGAACACTTGTGAAATTTTCTTTGAGATGCAACTTAATTACAAGGTTGGAATTTTGTCAACACAATTTTCAGAAGATAATGAATTATGGAGAAGTTTTTTTACTATAGATTGAATGTTTGGATCAGAGCTTGACAGAAGCCAGGGACTGGGGTCTCCAACGGGATTGGGACCAATGCCATTGACAACAAAAACATTTGGTACTGTTGCCTTTTTTGTTGGGCCAGATACAATGCATAAATTTATACAATTTGGTTAGTCTTTATTATAGGGCATTGGTCCCATGTCTGTGGTCAGAGGAGGGGACAAGAAGCAGAAGACTACTCATGTCACTACCATGTACGCGCGTAAATCGCAGTGACACTGGCATGTTGTCAGGCCTGAAAGGGACCAAGTGTGTCCAAATAGAAGAGTGAAAGGGAATAAATTCACAAGGGGATTGCTGAAAACGAATTCAAACAAACAAACAAACAGACAAACAAACAAACAAACAAACACCCTCAGGACCAAACCCACGGTGATTGTAAGGGGTGGTCCAACTACCAACGGTGAAGGACAAAGGCACCTGTGAATACCACTAAAGTAACTACCGTATGTAATGGTGTCCCCGCAATTAATCTTTAATGTTAAAAAATTCATGAAGGCCTGAGAAGAAGTGTTGCCTTTGTTGGCTCAAACCACCAAAAAGGATCACTGCCAGACCCATCACACATGTGGGCCATAAGATGAATCAACCCTTGAGGTGGTTGGGTCTGTTTTTTCTCATACCTCCCTTGCTCTTGGTGTCCCCAAGCACTTCACTAGCTCTCATATTAATCAGCTCAATTTATCAACAGAATGATTGAAATCGCAGCAAATGTACTTCTTTCAAACAAGCGTAGTATACACAGTGATGGGCTAGAGATTCATATGCAAACCCCTATAGCCTTATTTCATCTTCCCTACCGCAACAATAGCTATCAAGAATATCACATTGTTCTCAAGTCGTTGGATGCAGCTAATCATCCCATCCTCAATGATAGTTCTAGCCAGGTATTCTTTTGCGGAAAATTAACCATATGTCCTGATTCAGACCAACCAACAATTAAAGTAGAGATGTTAGACTGGTATGTACACCAGGGGCAACTTCCCGGATTATACGAATATGAAAATGCACAAGTATTTGGGACGGCTCGAGTGGCGAAGGTGGAGTGGCATCCAATTTGGGAGTGTGTGACTCACATTAAGGTAGTTGATGGGACCATGAAGCAGGTATGAATTTCCCTCTAGAATTAATAAATAGTTTCAGAGGAGAAATTATACGCTTAAAAAATGTCTATTCAATGTCCTTTTTCAGTCCCAATCTGGCTGTATCAAACTGGCTTCACTCAGTCGTCAGGCACTTCAAACTTTTCAGACAATTAGCGCTGGCGATTCCATTCGGTTTGGGGGCATGGCATCGCGAGTCCCAAGTCTTGGTGGTTTACTTGCTGTAGGTGTACGTGTGGTTCAATATCATGATTTTTCAGGTGACACATATGACATTTCCTGATAGATTTTTGGAGCTTTTGTTAGGTCGAGTGTGCGGTGAAACTTGGTCGATCTGAAATATCAAAATATGGCTTAAGGGGTGCTCCAAAGAAGAGGTTCCAGCTGAAAGTGAAGGATTGGAGGCTCCCTGTTGCCTTAAGAAGAAAGAAAAACAAAAAAAATTGACACGAGCGGACCTAACTCAATTTTACACCACTTCTTTTTTGTCTCACACAATAAATGTATCAAAAATTCCAACGGGCATGTCAATGGATAGTATGACTCATGAAATCTTATCCTGATTTTCATCTCTTCATTCCTCAATTCATGTGTTCTATGCGTGCCAAAGCTGGCTCTGCAGTGTGTTTGCATATGATCCACATTTCACCGTGTTAGAAAGTATATCTGAATTTTGGTGTGAATGGGTGAGAAGCTCAATACTCCCCCCATGTACAAATCACAAGACACAAGAAGATAAACACGTAAAATTTGGGAAAAAGGTAGTCAAGAGTATTGATTTGTCTAGCAAAAAGAGATAATCTCTTGTCTATGTACACGCTTTGAGAATCAACTTTCTTGAATTTGATGTGACGAATGAGGAATAAGAAACGGGGAAGTGGGCTGGATTTCACGCCAGTGATTAAGAAAATCCATAGTGATCGCTTCAGCAATCTCATATTGAGTTGGTGTCTTTTCAAGGTGGGATATTTTGTTTGGCAAGCGAAAGACAGGTGCAAAGATTTTGACGATATAAGCTGAGAGGTTCTTCCATATGGGTTCCTCAGGCGTGTGTGACGCAGTTGAGTGTTGTTTAATTACCATAATTGCCTGATTGAATGACATGCAACCAATTGTGGAAGCATGGCGATGGTTTCTGGACGCTAGAAAAAGGCCCCGAACTCCAGCAAGGACAAAGAAAATCAATGGCTGGTAGTTCTGGCGGTGCTGGTATGATTGGAGTTGACGGTTTGATTCAGCTCAAATGTTCGCCAAGTCCAACGATTTGTTTTCAGAGGTAATAACAGTGCCAGATGGGTTCCGAGTGGTCGTGCAAAGGTTGCGTGAATTGGTCTTCTTCTGCGCATCCGTCAATGGTGGTTCGCTCAGTGCATGGGTTTGGAAGATAACATATGCTGATAAGACATCAAGAATTGAATTTCGAAATTTGTGAAGAACATCAACGGAATGAGAACATTGAGTAGGTTGAGAGTCTTTGCCAGGGTTGTCTTCCACAGTGTCAAAGCTCAAGGAAGAATTTTTTATGGCCTCGATATGTTGAAGTACTTGCACACCTTGAATGAGTTGGTCTTCATCGTGTACGGCGGTGGGTGCAGGTGGGACATAAAGACTATCGGCCATGAGTTCAACAGAGGCTGCAACCAGCTTGGCCCAATCAGAGATTGAAGTTTGAGCAGGGTGTAGAAGGCAATAGAGAAAGCGGACTAGGGTTGACTCCGGATGAGGGGTTTTGGCAGCTGTTGATATATAGGATTGGGGAGGGATATCTTTGTTTCCGAAGGTAGAAAGCAGGGGAAAGTCGATAACATCAGGGCAGTACCATTGTTTGTTGAAAGATGGTGACAAGAACTCTGTTGCTACATAAAATAAATGGTTATAAAGTTAGTCGTAGAATGATTTCTAAGAGGAATTATGATATAATGATGGAGTACTTGCACAAAGAGCTTATGGTTTTGATCCACGAAGCATATGAGCAGGAGGTGCGTTGGAAGCGGAATTCAGGGTTGGATGGAACTGATGTCTGCATTGACTGTGCTCGGAATTGGACCAGGAGAGTAAGGGACGCCCAGGTTGTTTGGTACTTTTGCCAGGAAGGCTTGGCTCCATCAAACTCGCGGTGGATGCGAACCACTTCAATTCGCACATTGTCAGACTTGAGAATGGTAAGTAGCCGAGCAGGCGATTTTGAGGGGGGGTTGGTGGAAAATCGGTTCTGTGGGCCGATGCCAGTTTGATTTGGTTGACCTGAAGAGGTCGTTGGGCCAGGGTTTTGGTTAGAAGGGATTGATTTGGTTGAATTTTGAGTTTCTGAGGTGGAGCTATTTTGGTGAGGGTGGGAAGCAGCAGGTTGATCGTTTTTGGAAAGGGCTGGTTGTTGATCATTGTTCTCCGTGGCATTCGATGGGGAAATACTGGGGGGATCTTTGGCAGTTGATTTTGGTGCAGGGTTTTGGTCAATAGGAGCAAGTTCTAGGGGATTGGAAGTTATTACAGGAGCCGGAGAAGCTCCTGGATTGATTGAGTTGACCGCGTCGCCTGAATCGGTGGTGGTGCTCTGGATGGGAAGATCTGGGGAATGAGGATCTTCGGGAGGACAATGTTCAACTCGAGAATCTTTGCAGACCGGAATTTGGGATGGGTTTGGCAAGTTTGAAGGTGGTATTGGTTGCAATGGGGTGGTGAGTGTTGACGTGTTATTTTTTTTGACCAACAAATCGACTGGCTTGGAGGAGTTCGCTTTCCTGGCGCGTTTCTTGGGGGGCTTGCTGGATCCTTTCGATGTTTTTGGTGAGTTGGAACTGGATTTACCGGTTTGTATCTTAATGGCTTCGTCATCTGGAATTTCACCAGTTTCCTCCCATGCTATAAAATGATGTCAGTAAGAAATTCACCACGAAGTTGTTTCGGGAGGGGGAAATCTGGAACTAGATGACTTACTGCGCTTGGTGCTGTTGATGGAATGAGAAATTTTGTCCACCTGTTTCTTCCAACTTCGGGGGAGCTTGAGTTTGGCAAGATGTTTAGCAGCCTCCTCGGCGGCTTGGATTGTGTAGCCAAATTCTTCTGCTGTAATTTGCTGGATTTCATTGTCAAGGATGGGTTCATCGGGATTCAGTGGGAGAGGTGCACCAGGGTCGTCTTTTCTGATTGCAAACTCTTCGAACGTGGGGGCCGGTAGAGTCTTGGATGGAAAGTTTGCTTCAATGACATTTTGACCTATGGAAAGAAGCAAGTGAATTAGATGTACATAGAGAGCGGGTGATTATCTGAAAGCTAGCAATAACATACTTGGGGGGGGGAGTCAAAGCACCCGGTGGAAAAGATGGGTCCAAAGAGGATGAGGTGTTGGAAGGTGCATTCGAAATAACAGGCTGATTGTTTTCCATGTTGATGTGAAATTTTAGAATGATATCAGGAGGATTTTGAACGATGAAGGATAGGATGTTGAGATTTTTGGTTGATGTGGGGTGAATGGGCTGGGAAGGAGACCTCTTATGTAGTCTTCGTGCACGGTTCTAGAATACTCCCATTGTGTGAAAAACCTTTAACCTAACCTTTGTTCACCCACAATCCACCTTTGTTATAAACTACAAAGACGTATTTGTTTGGCATGGCCAAACCCTTCCCAATCTTATGTATTCATTAGCCTAAAACAGATCAGCCTGAAATATGCATGCTTATTCGAAGAGGAGGTCAGCACTGGAATATCACGTGACTTTCTGTTTACAGAGTAGTGGATTATCTCGTCATTAGCCAACCATGAAACTGTTGTACTCTCAAAAGATACAGCAAATCATGGAATTCCAAACATAAGCACATACTTATTCAGAGCTGCAAAGAGATTTCTCAGGAAGGCATGTGGTAATGACAACAATGTATGTGGGTTTAGAAGAGGAAATGGGTGATATGTGTGCTGGAAGTCCATCTGAAGTGTGTATGAACTTGAGTCACCCTTTTGTACGCGCGTACATCAGGGTGACATCATGCAAATGTAACATGAAATTTGTAAACCCCCCTCCTCCTCTGGGGTTCACAAGGTGTCACCAATGGACACCTGCCCTGTCACAGACTTGTAGATAGCCCGTTCCTCCTCCTTCCTTGGCTCAGCAGAGAACTGACATGCAGTCTCTCTGAGCCAGGTAAGCTCCCTTCCTTTTGTCTCTCTTCTTTCCTTCTTCTTCCTCTCAAGCAGAGAACTGACATGCAGTCTCTCTGAGCCAGTCCTAGCAATCAAAGCCCCCTGAGTTTGGTCCTAGAACTCCTCCTCCGCGCCCGTGCCATTGCTCCTCCGTCTCCAGCTCCAGTGAAGGGATTCAACCCTTACAAAATTTCACCCGCTACATGAAGATCTACATGCAGACTGCCTCGCATGTCATTTTTTTGCTATGATTGCATTAGAGGGCTATGTCACTGCTATGTACGCGCGTACATGAGAGTGACAAATAAGGACAATCCTCTTTTTGGCCCTACTCCAGCAGAGTGGAACTCAAACATACAATCCGGTTAGCACACAGGAGAGTAAGATTTCATATTGGCACAAAGTACCCCAACTATCTCCAATTTTGACTAAGGGAAAATGGATAGTCAAAAGCATATGGAAAATAAGCATAAAGAGAATTCAATCTAATCCACATTCATCCCTCTCCCTCCATTTTCACCCGAACCTTCCCCAGACGTCGTACTTGGACCAGCATTCCCAGAATCGTCTTCCAATCGTCGCTTGTTCTTGGTCTGAGTGGGACTTCGAGATGCCGCATTTGAATTGCCCGTTATAGTTGTACCATGACAGTGTGTTTCAAGGTTCTTTGTAATATCCTTGATGCCAAATGATTTGACTGTTGAGATGGTTTCCCGCTTGAATGGACTCAACTTTTCCCACCAGGCGTCATCATAGCAATCTCAAGGCAAATCTCTGGGCACCCCCCTCGCGCCTTTGAAAGTCTTGAAAATTGTCTTAGAGCGGCCGTAGATCTTCTCGTTGGTTTCAATGGTTTTGTGGTGCTGCGCCTGTGCCTTCACCATTTTGTCAAGGCAGTGGAGTACCGAAGTGAGATCGCCACTACGCCAATTCGGACACATTCTTACTGGTAACATGTTCAGCTCGCCATCTTCAATGTCGGAGCCACAGTCCTTGTTTTCAACAATGTGCGCCAGCTGGACATTCTTTTGGAAGACTTTGTCGACCATTTTGCACCTGTTTTCCCTTATCTTGAACATCCATCGGCCAATGCAAAATTTGTAATTAATCAGACAGGGACACAAAACAAAATTTAGCAATAAAAAATTGTAACTTACCTTCTTTTTCCATCTTTGGTACTGCGCCTTTTTCGCCTTTTCGTCCTTCATCCAAGTTTATTAAAGACACAGTTTTTCCACAATTGAAAAAAAAAAAGATCAAGGGTTCCCCCTATAAATACATCAAATCACAAAAAAAAATCATGGGTTTCCCCAAGATGCAAAAATGAAAAAGAAAAATACTGCAACTTAGCCTATCAACAAACATACAAAAAAATACACAAAAATTTAACCACACTCAACCTAGCCTTCCAACAGCGGCAAAGCCGTGCCCCCAGGCTCAACACCCAGCCCGCATCAAGCGCACGGGTCAAAAGTGATGGATGTGAAGGCCCCCGGCCCGCAGCGAAGGCTGCAGACCCGTGGGGGGCCCACTCTTTGCCCCTCAGACTGTGCATGTGCAACAGCGGAGGGGTTGAGGACAATGGATAGCTGGAAGTGCAACATCTCCAATTGCCTGGGGATTAATTGCAACAACAGGCCCCCCTCTTTATAAGCTCTCAACCTCGGCAGGCCAGGACACTCGCTCACGTCTACGCAGACGCCACACCGCGGCCCTCATTAACGTAATCAATTCCAAGGCGACCGTGCCAGCCACTACAATTGGATGCAAGACCGTTGTGTACCCTTGCACCAAAAGCCACGCCGTGGCCATTGTCCCTTTCCTGCACGTTGACTGGTCCAGTTGCTATGTCCAGCGTTGACCAGCAACCCTCACCCAACCATATTTTGAACTTGACCTTCTCACCCTTTACCAATTGCGACCATGAAAGGATCCCAAACTTGCCCCGCATGCCGATGATGTGAGAGGCTGAGTTGAAGCTTGGAGAAAGTCAGTCAACCAGTCCTGATCACCATGTACAAAAAGTGGCTGTTCAATCGCCGGGTGGACGGGCTCGTGGCCCATTACCTCAGCTTTGCCATTGACGAGCTCGTTAGCTTCCTGGTCCACACCCTGCTTGCCCTTCAACTTCATCGCGACTTTCTGCAGAGCGCGTTTGAGGATGGGCAGTAGGAAAAGGTGTTGTTGCCCACCTCAATACCATCCCCCACTCCCTTGTCGGCCGCTCCAACAGACAGATCCTTGGCTTCTTTAAACAGAAATGGGCCTGAGCATCCACACATACGTCTCCTTCTCCCTCTTCGCCCCCTCCAAAAAAAACTGGAGACTCAAGAGAAGCAATGGGTGAGCAAGCAGCCTCCGATGCACATATTTTAAACGGACCACAATCTCTTTCCATGGCTCCGTTCAGCTCCCAATACTACCTGAATTATCTGGTCGGATCACTGATCAGCAGGTCCGACGAGTCCTCGGACTGGCCTTTCCAAGGAGCTCTCGCACATGGCCGTCCGACAAGTTGTCGAACAGGCTTGTCCAAGCAGTCAGAAGGCGGGTCTATTTGCTTAGGCAAGCAAGTCCTCATGTTGGATCGACATGTCCAAAAACTGCTCGGAGAAGCCGGTCAGTGGAGTTGTCGGACCTGCCCGTCCAAGCTTTTAATCGTTGCAGTGAAACAGACCTAGCCCACCACTCCTCCACGCTGGAGACGATTGTCCTGGACGCCGAGCCTCCCCACGTCGTCCTCAGGCTCGCGCCCACCCTCCCCGCGTCGTCCTCAGGCTCGCGCCCACCCTCTTTGAATTCTTTGCCCCCAAGGCTTCGCTCGCTTCCTCGCGGTCTTTGCGGCGCCGTGGCCACTAAATTCAGCCCGTTGAGCGTTGACGATCTCTCAGCTGTGAGCCTGTGTCTCTTGTGTGACAACAGGACACAAGGAAAATGGGGAGATTCTGGTTGGATTTCTTGGGATAAAGAAATACAAACAGAGAGAGAAGAAAGAAAGAGAGTAAGAGAAGATCAGGCCTAGACTTTAAGTCTTAATTAATTGATCTGGGCTATTCTCAACCTGGAAAAGTTGGAAGCCAGCTGTGCAAGGCCAAGAAAGAGTGCAACAGCCTCCACTCACAACAAGGAAACGTTGGTGGGATTCAGAAGTAGGGTTACTACTCTGCTCTGGTTTTGTAGGTCTTAACCAGAGATAACCTTTTGATCTTTTAAGATTGAAAGAGTTGAAGAAAAGAAGAAACAATCAAGAGCAACAGAGTTTCACTCTGGATAAGCAAGGTTCAGAGAAAGAGTTTACTTACTGTCAATATCCTAGGCGCCTGTGACGGTAGGTATACTGGGAGTGTGGTAATCTCTTTGGTGGTGATCCTGGGTTATCTGGGGTGTGGTTCTGGTGTGCTGGAGTCTGTGTATCCGCCTCAGGCAAGGGGGATCCAGACTACGAAAATTTTCACAGTTTGCTTATGTAATTTACATATGTACATGTGGTTTGGCGCGCCTGGTAGCGCTGACACGTCACAACTGCGCATGCGCGCCACAACTCAAGAACTCAGGGAAGGAGTATAGTTACAAAGAATTGATAAGTTGTAACTAGGGTTAAAATTGCATGAGGAATCAGAAAATGAAGTCAAAACAGTGATGTCTCTTAAGATGAAAAAGATATGAAGTAATTTCATATGTAATGAGTAGAAAAGGCAGACTTTAGGTCAGCTGTGTTGACTCTAAGGCTGACATTCCCTACCACCAAAAAGGTTGGATTTCTGTAGGAAATTAAACCATAGGGGCAGACCTCTTCTCACTTCTGAACTTCCTTAGAAGGATAGCAGAGTCTGGGATGTCCTTCTCAAGGAGCCATTCATCATGATCAGCACTCAAACCTTTGTATCTGGCTAAGTACATCATCACATCTCTGTTCTCCACTCTCAATCTTTTGTCTCTGAGAATCTTCTGTATCACTTTATTTTGAGGGTTCTTATCCATGGGGGGAATGACAACTTTAACCTTCTGTCTCAAGGGGAACTTATCTGGGTTAGGGTCTCTGTAAGGTTTCACTAAGCTGACAGGGAATGTAGGATGTTTTCTGCTGAATTCTTCAGTCAGTATTACCTCTACAGCATTCTTTCCATGCAAAGCTTTCACTAGGAATGGTCCAGCAAAGGAGTCTCTCATCTTCTTGGGGCCAGATAAGTTGTTGAAGTTTGCTGTGGATATCAGGACTTTATCACCAACCTTAAATGATGGTTCTTTGTGAGTCTTGTCCCATCTTTCTTTGTTATAAGATGTAGCTTCTGTTATACATTGCTCAGCATGTTTTCTAGCTTTCTCAAAGATTTTTCCATAGGCAAGAGCAGTAGGATGAATGTCTACAGAGTCTTGTTTCAAGAAATTCCTGGGAAGGTTTGGGATCCAACCTTTCTCCAGGATGGCAGGAGGTTTTCCAGTGGTTGAGTGTATACTGGTGCAGTAGGCTAGCTCAAGAATTGGTAAAAGTGAGACCCAGTCATGAGTGTACCCATCATTGTCTTTGAATTCCAGTCCATAGGCACAAAATCTCCTGATCATATCTTCAAGTGTTTGTATCATCCTTTCAGCCAGACCATCAGTCTGGGGGTGGTAAGCAGTAGAGAAGGAGAGTTTTGTTCCTAGCATACTATGCAAGCCAGTCCAGAATTCAGATGTGAATTTTGGATCTCTGTCAGAGATGATAATTCTTGGGATACCAGTTCTAGGCATCACTCTGTTCCAAAACAGTATGGCAGTATCCATTGCAGAGTCATCCTTGAAGCAGGGCACAAATATTGGAGTCTTGGAGTATCTGTCTACTATTACCAGACAAGCATTGAAACTAGCAGCTCCTCCAGGAGATAAGGAAGTTACCCAATCCATATTGATCACATCCCATGGCTTAGAAGGCTCTTCAATTTTCATGAGCAGCCCAAATCTCTTGCCTGTGGCTTTATTTGCTTTCTGGCATCTATCACAGGAAGAGCAGTATTCACCAGTGTCTTGTCTCCAAGTAGCCCACCAGGCAGTGTCTGCTACTTTCTCCAAAGTCCTGTCTTCAGAAAGGTGACCAGAGTAGACACTGTCATGGCATTCATGCAAGATGGTGTTAATGCTGTTTTTGTCAGCTAGAACCAGCACAGAATTGTGTTTTTCTCTGAAGTAGATGAGGCCATCAAATAGTGAGAATCTTCCTTCATCATATAACTTTCTCCAAGGTTCCTGTAGAGAGTTTTTCAGCTGGGAATCCTTGGCATCCTTCAGCAAAAGTTCAGACAAGATAGTAGTGTTCTTATCTTGTTGGTAACCTTCTCTTACTGAGTCAAAGAATTCATTCTTGAAGGTAGAGACATGTATGCCCATGATGGGGAATCTATCATCATCCTTGTCCTCAGGGTCATAAGCAGGGTTACTTGGATCATTTGGTAAAGCCCATCTGCTAAGTCCATCAGCATTCTTGTGAATATTCCCATCTCTGTGGATGATGGTCATATTGCCTCTGTATTCCTGAATGGCAATCTGCCACCTGAGCATATGTCTGTTGGGAGTCTTCATGTTCAGCAGAGATCTCAAAGCTGTGCAATCTGTTACAACATGAAATACACTACCATCCAAGTAGTAATGGAGTTTTTCCAAGGCCCAAACCAGACATAAGCATTCAAGTTGACTAGCACCATATCTTGTTTCACTGTCCTTCAGTTGTCTGGATATGAAAACAATGGGCCCTTCTTTTCTCACTCCATCAATGACTTGGACTTGATGTAAAGCAGCACCTAGACCAGTCATGCTAGCATCTACATATAGTGTGAAGGGATGGGCCCAGTCTGGGAACAGTAGCAAGGGTGCTGTGGTCAGTTTCTCTTTCAACAAGTTGTATGCCACTATCCTATGATGAGTCATCTCATATATGACATCTATTCTTGTGAGCTCAGTAAGAGGTTTTGCTATCTCAGCAAACTTCTCAATGTGTTGTCTGTAGTAACCAGCAAAACCAAGAAAAGATTGCATTTCCTTCCTGCTACTAGGCACAGGCTTCTGGAGGACAGCAGCTACTTTATTCTGATCTATTCCTATAGCAATTCCAGAAACAAGATGACCTAGAGCTTTGATTTGGTCAAATCCAAAGTTACACTTCTTCAAGGAGATTTTCATGTTCATGTTGATGACAATTTTAAGTATCCTGTCTATCCTAGTAAGGTGTTCTTCCCAAGTATTGGACATAATAATAATATCATCAATGTAGATAATGACCTATTTCTCATCAATTTCCTTTCTGAATTCAATGTCCATCATCCTCTGGAAATGAGATGGGGCATTCTTGATCCCAAAAGGCATCCTCAGGTATTCATAGATTCCTTTGTGCATAATAATCCTGAGCAGGTGTCTGGAATCTTCTGCAATGACATTCTGATGAAAACCTTTGAGCACATCCATGCTGGTCAGGAATTTAGCTTTGGCCAGGTTGTTCAGAGTTTCACTGATTTTTGGAATGGGATATCTGTCTGAAGCAGTGTAGGAGTTTAGGGCTCTGAAATCTCCTACCATTCTGGACTTCCCATTGTGCCAGGCAATGATAACAGGAGTGGTAATCTCAACTACTTCATTATGGCCAACTTTCCTTAGAACATTCAGCTTTACTAGCTCTTCAATATGTTGCTCAAGAGCTTCTCTGCTTTTGGGGCTGGCAGGATAAGGAGGTCTTCTGAGGAGAGGGGGATAAGGCCTTTCAGTTGTCAGTTTGAGATGAACTTCATGACCTTTAATGGCACCAAGGGGCTGGTTGGTGTTAGAGAAAGCAAGTTTGTTATTATAGAGGACTTCAAACAGTTTCTCTTTCTGCTCAATGGTTAGCTTATCACTGAACTTGGCTTCACAGAGTTCCTCTGCAATAAATTGCTGGAGTTGAGGATGGGACTTCTTTACAGCAGAAATTTCATTGGAAGGACTCATTTTCTCTAGATGATGAGACTTAAAACTGAATTTCTTCCTCTTGTTCTCATTTCCAATGGTAAAGAATCTCTCTTTGCTGTTTGTGATATCAAAACCATAAAGAGACATGTAATCATTTCCAAGGATAAGGTAGTTTATTCTTGCGTTTTTCATAATTACAAATTCTGCTAGAATTCTGATGGAACCTTTAGTGTGAGGAAAAATTAAAGCCATTTCTATTATGCCCATTGGTTGTAATTGATCACTACAGCTGTGGAATTTAGCATGATTGATTGGCATGAGTTTGTTTTCCCATTCTGGTATTATAGAATCTAGCAGTTTGTTGCTGATGATTGAACAAGAAGCTCCACTATCAAGAAGGCATGAGTGTTCTCTAGATTCAATGAGGACAGTAGTGAGATTAGCTTTTCCAGTGAGATGAGCTTTTCCTCTATCAGGCTTACATTTCATGAGTCTGGCATCTTCTATGTGGGAAGATTGACAGGCTTTGTCCCAAGTCTGGGGTTGATGAGTCTCAGCTTGAATTTCAGCAATGGAGAATTCTTGATTTATCTCACATTCTACAGCATGAGCTCCAAAATCAAAGTCAACCAAGGGATCATAGTTGCTACCATTTCCATTATCCATGGCAAGTATCATATGGTTGGTTCTATGATTTTCTTCTTCTTCATCTAGCTCAGATTCAGACTTTGGTTGCTCACCTTGATCTTCTCCATTGTCACTCTTGGCATCATCATCATCATCCATTCCCACATTGTTTATCCTGTTCTTTTTCTTAGGGCATTCCCTGGAGAAGTGGCCAGTTTGTTTGCAGAAATGACATATAAGTTTGTCCTTATCAGTGGCAGGGACAGGATTCCTTTTTGAGGAGGACTCAGTTGGCTTATCAGCTTTTTCAGGAGTGGGATTATTTCTCCATTGGGATCTGTTTGGAGCATTATAACTGTTTGTCACAGGCTTGTTTCTTTTCATTACTCTGTCTATGACTTCTTCAGCAATTATAACCATGTCCTCAAAACTCATTTCAGTAGCATCTCTCTTGTACCTGCTTTTAACAGCATGCTCAAGATTTGGGGGGCATTGCTTTAAGATCTTCTCACAAATGAGGCACTCACTGAGCTCAGGTTGATAGGCTTTCAGTCTTTCTCTTTGAGTACCAAACCATTTATGGATTCTCCTTCCATCATAAGTAAAGTGATCACTTTCAAACTCCTGTTGCATTTTCCATTTCCAATTCTCAGTACCAAATTTGTTTCTGATGGCATTCTTCCACCAAGCCCAAGATTTGTTCCCATACTTATCTCTGATTCCAAGGTACCAGTTTCTAGCAGTGTCAGTCAAGATAATTGTCAGTCTACTAATTATCATATGGTCCAACATTAAATAGTCCCTGACAAGGATATCAGTGTTCTTGATCCATAGCTCATGGTTGTAAGGTAATTCTCCTGAGAACTTCTCCCAATCACTGTTTTTTGGTATGCCTTTCCACAGCTCTTTCCTCATATCAAAGTCAATTGGTCCATGATCAATGTAAGGGAATTCATCATTGGAGAATGGACTGTTATGATTGTTAGCTGGTTTGGAGAAGTTGGGTTTATCTGATTGGTGAGAGTCAGGTAGAGGAGTATTGTCCATGGTAGGAGGTGGTCTGTGGGAAGTAAAATGAGCAGGATTTCTCAGATTATCTTGGTGGTGTTGGCCCTCACTCTGAGCATTAAGCACTGGATTATTATAGTTGAGATGAGGAGGACAATCTCTATCAGTAGGTCCAATCAATTGCTCTAACTTGGTATTGGTACTATTCACTACAGAAGAAATATCACAGAGTCTCCTTTTGGTCTGCTCAAATCTATTGTGGCCATTAGATTGGAGGTCACTCATTTGATTTTCTAAAGAGGAAAATTTGTGATACATTTTAACTTCCATTTCATCCAAATTCTTACCAAGTAAGTCCATATTGGAATGGCATTGGGATTCATTGACTAGAATGAGGTCTTGTACTCCTTCTAATTTCTCTTGAACACCTCCTAGCTTTTCTTCAAGGAGTTTTCTCAATTGTTCAAACTCATTGGAATTCACAGCAGGTCTCTCTTTGGCGCAGTCTCTCATTTGATTCAGGAATTGGTCAAGCAAATGGGGCATAAATTCCTCTCTAAAGATATCAATGATGGAAACATTGAGGACTTCTCTGAAATTTTGGACACAAGATTCTAAAAGAGTACCAGGGATTGTTTCCACAGTTCTAGACAGTTCAGAAAGAAATTTAGAGAACAATGAATGTAATTTTTCTTCTAACAAAATGGGACCATTGTTAGACAAATCATTGTTAAGATGACTAAGGAAAATTTCTCTGCTGGATTGGCTAGAAAGATTATCAAGATCTAAACTTAAAACTAGGGGAGAGGCTGAACTTATTGGTGAAAACCTCTGCCTCTCCCTCTCCCTCTGCCGCGGCCTCTCCCGTTGGACCTGGTCAACCTCATCAAAAACTCCCCGACGTTGATGATCCTGTGGGTATTCCCCAAGGGCGGGTTCCAGTTCCTCCCGGATCCTCTCGAGCCGTGGAAATGGGACTGATGGTGGTAATTCCCGCGCTGACCTCCCCACTGTTGATAATGGGGTTGAGGTTGATGGTAATGCGCGTTGGGGCGCTGGTAGGGATGATGGCGCGGCGCTTGGGTCCCATCTAGCTGTGTGGAAGCTGGTGGGAGTCTCGCCATTTGCTGTTGTTGCGGAGGGGGCGGCGGCGGCATTTGAAGAGCCTGATGGTCGTAGGGGGGCGGCATTGGCGCTTGGGGCACGTAAGGGGGGGTAGGACCCTGGTAACCGGTCTCTTGCGCTTGGTGTCGCGAAGTTGGAGGCTCTGGTGTCGGCGTAGCTACCATAGGTTGGTGGCCTGGGTGTGGGGCTATGGCTAGGCCGGTGTTGGTCTGCGCGGTTATTATCGGCGGTGCTCTGCGCTCGGCTTCTAAGGTCTGCTGGTATAACGTCCTCTCCAGAGCGTTGAGGTCCTCTCTGGGGATCCAGTCCTGGCTGAGACGGATAGCTTCGTCTCTCCCAACCATCTCTTCTATCATCTCTTGCGTCGTAGCGGCTTGAGAGAGGAGGCGCCTCAGAGCTCGTGTATTCTGCGTCTCCCGAGCGCGGACGTGCAGTTCGTATTGCTCGTTGAGAAGGTTGACTAAATCTAGGATCTCCTGATCCTCTGGCGTGAGCTCCATTGGTCCGGAGGAATCTTGAGGAGCCTGGTTCTGAGCTGGGTGAACCAGGGATAGATCTGGCGGCGCTCCCGGTCGCAAACCCTCTGGGTTGGTAGGCTGGGGGGAGGGATGAAGTCTCATCTGCTCCCTCTCTATTGGTCGCGGTACCGGCGTCGACCTGTTCGAAGCTAGGGCCAGGGACGTCTCCCTCGGATTGTACAGAGCTGGGGGAATGCCCGTGTCCGGCGGCAAAGGTTCCTCTCGAGGGAGCGCGAGAAAGTCCTCGTCCAACTGCGGTAATGCCGACTCTAGCTCGTTGAAGCCGTTCCTCTGCGGCTGGGCTGAGCTGGTAGCGGAGTCGTTGCTCTGCTGAGAGGTCTCTTCCATTTCTAAGATGGGGGGGCATTTTGTACGATTAGTTATTAGTTTTTTTTTTTCTTTTGTTTTTTTTTTTGTGTTTTTATGTTTTAATATGTGGAAATAAAGAAATAAAGAAAAGAAAAGTACCTGAAACCTTAGCTTTGGCGGAAAGTCTGCGGCTTTTACGCGTAGTAGAAGAGACTTTCTTCTTTTTTTGTTTGGCTTTGGTTTTTGCGGTAGGTTCAGTCGTCCAGTCGTCTATATTAACAGCGGCTGTGACTTTTTTGCGACGGACTTTCGGAAAAGTAGTTGTAGCAATGGGTGTCCAAGATGTACTACTAATTAGATTTCCGTTTTGCGGAGTAGCAATTATCCTATTTTCGTAATCTTCTTCTTCTTCGCTGTCCTACGCCGTTGCGAATTTTTTTACGGTCAATTGCGGCAATTATAGTTCAGAAGGCAAGGAATCTTTTGAGCGCACTCCGATTTTTGATATCTCCTCTTGATCCGAAGGTATAGAGGAGTCAAGGGAGGATAAATCCGACGAAGGAATAAATAGGTCCGCGGAAGAGTCGCAATTCTGCACTTTCACGGTTAGAGGGGACGTAAAAAATTTTTTCAAGGGTTCAGTTAGGGATTTAACCAATATAGAACCAATTTGGGAAAGTTTTGAGAGAATTTTAGCGTTAGTAGTATATGTAAAAAGATTTTTTTTTTTGATTTAAACAGGATGATCAGTCCTTGGCTTTTAAGCAGTCTAGAAGTATGAAAAAGGGAGGATATTTCCCGATGAGGCCCCCAATTGTGAGCCTGTGTCTCTTGTGTGACAACAGGACACAAGGAAAATGGGGGGATTCTGGTTGGATTTCTTGGGATAAAGAAATACAAACAGAGAGAGAAGAAAGAAAGAGAGTAAGAGAAGATCAGGCCTAGACTTTAAGTCTTAATTAATTGATCTGGGCTATTCTCAACCTGGAAAAGTTGGAAGCCAGCTGTGCAAGGCCAAGAAAGAGTGCAACAGCCTCCACTCACAACAAGGAAACGTTGGTGGGATTCAGAAGTAGGGTTACTACTCTGCTCTGGTTTTGTAGGTCTTAACCAGAGATAACCTTTTGATCTTTTAAGATTGAAAGAGTTGAAGAAAAGAAGAAACAATCAAGAGCAACAGAGTTTCACTCTGGATAAGCAAGGTTCAGAGAAAGAGTTTACTTACTGTCAATATCCTAGGCGCCTGTGACGGTAGGTATACTGGGAGTGTGGTAATCTCTTTGGTGGTGATCCTGGGTTATCTGGGGTGTGGTTCTGGTGTGCTGGAGTCTGTGTATCCGCCTCAGGCAAGGGGGATCCAGACTACGAAAATTTTCACAGTTTGCTTATGTAATTTACATATGTACATGTGGTTTGGCGCGCCTGGTAGCGCTGACACGTCACAACTGCGCATGCGCGCCACAACTCAAGAACTCAGGGAAGGAGTATAGTTACAAAGAATTGATAAGTTGTAACTAGGGTTAAAATTGCATGAGGAATCAGAAAATGAAGTTAAAACAGTGATGTCTCTTAAGATGAAAAAGATATGAAGTAATTTCATATGTAATGAGTAGAAAAGGCAGACTTTAGGTCAGCTGTGTTGACTCTAAGGCTGACATCAGCTCTGTCTCCCTCCAAAGAGTATATATTTTTTTGGAAAGCCACCATCTTCCCATGGATTCCTCTACTTGCCCTCATTTCAAAACTCTGAAAGATTATCTCTGTTTTTGTCTATCCACTAATAAACACATATATATTAATCAACAACCTGTCATTTTAACTTAATCCATCTCAACTCCCTTCTTAATTCCAAACATGCTTTCCAATTTCTTCTTGTTAGCTTGTTGATTGTTTCAATCCTGGTGCCTCCCCCCAAAGCTGATTGATGGAATGGAAGGTAGTAGCAGTATGTAGAAGAAAGTCAGAGTTGATGATAGATTACATGATAGTTATTCATATTCATATCAAGTGCATCCATTCTCATTGTGATTTGCAGCACATCTCACATCTCATTACAAAAACTTATTTTTAGACAACTGAATTCACATCAAGGCACATCAAATAGTCATATTAGGATATTACAGGTAAACAAAACAGCTACATGTGACCTCATTTTCCACATATATTGGAGTTACCACTCTCAAATGATAAGATATAAATGGGTAGGCTGGTTTCAAGTGAGACTTAAGTGGAGGTAATATTTTGCAATAAGTTAATCACAATATGAAAGTTAATGTTAAAAATACTGGAGCTGGATATTTACAAATTCAGGGCTGCAGAGAGAACCCTCAATCTTCAATAAAAAGCTTTGATATGAGATGCCCTGTTTGGATGAACCCATGTGCACTATAAAGGGGCAAATTTATAACATGTGCCCCAAATTTTGACCCCCATCCCACCAAATTTTAGAATCCCTGGGTGTCACATATCATCAATATGCCCATTAAACAATTGTTAACACAGGTGTAGCATGTTAACATCAAGTGGTTGATCTTTTTTTGAACCCTGTTAAAGCAATCTCACTGAGAGTGTGAAATTGAAATTTGATGATCTAGGCAGCTTGCACAAGAAAACAAGTCTGGCTAGCCTGCCAATGGGGGATAATACATTTTGTGTTTGCAGCGGCGGAGCCGCTTTGGTCTCTAGTCTTACTATAAGTGTTGCTGCTCATGTTCTTGAATTGTTGAATCTCGAGGGACTTGGTACGGACCCATCGTTGGATTGTTGCTGGCGCCTGGGCTGCCTGTTCATCGGTGACTGGCATAGATTGTCGAAGCCATTCAACAGACTTGCCTCCCAACACCTCTAAGATGGTTGAGTTCCAGGTTGATACAACGCCGTGGCTAATTTCCCATTCAAAAGTGAGCCTTGAGATGCCGGCCAAAGCAAGAGCTCTCTCCACATCACCCTTAGTTTGCGAGCTGACAGGTTGACCTTTATGATTACCCTTCTGAGTGGCGGGAATGAAAGAAGGCAACTGGATGTTCTTTTGGATTTCCTTCTCTGCCAGAGATACGAAGTAGTCCAACTCTGCAGGAGTCTTCCCTTGGAGCCTCTGGCGTAATCGATCGAGTTCCCTTTTGATTGAAGCCGTCTGTTGGTCCACCCAGTACTGGGCCTTGATTTCTTCACGCATCGGGGCAGGCGGATAATCTTGAGGTTTGTCAGGATTTCCAAGAAAGAACTTTACAAAGCTTTGGATACCACGAGATAGTTTGTCGCAATGTTCTGCCAGAGCCTGTTTTCCCGCAATACCCCTCAACCTCTCTTCAGCTCGATGGTGGTCTTCATTTGCTTCTGCCTCCTCCCTTGCACGCCGGGCATTCTCCACCACAAACTTTGGATCCAATCGAGAAGTCTCTGGCAGTTTTGATGGCTGGTTTGGCTCCTGGGCATCACTTCCTGCTAGTAAGTGCACCCATCTATCAGCAAGCAGAAAACCAATCAAATTTAACTATACACTGACCACCAACACCGGTTTCCATTGTAGAAGCGCTTCCATTGACTCCAAACTTGGGAATTAATCCATCTACAACCGCCAAAATCCAACTATCATCCGGACCCACACCAGAAGAGGCATCATTCCTGTTGTCTTCATTCCCAGCCCCGTTTTGTTCGTTGAATTCTGAAGGCATGACACACAGAAGTTTGTCTCGAACACTTGATGAAAGCAGATCTCAGAAGAATGACAGTATATGATTGAAAGAGTATTTTATGCAGTAGTTCAAGAGAAAAAGCGCTTTGAGCAGAGTTTGACGGTTGAAAAGGAGAAAGTAGAGTAATAAAGGATAAACTGGCTAAAGTGCATCAAATTCGGTGAAATATTCAGCAATTGAGGCTGATGGGGATTTGTATCACTATTGCAAATCAAGGGAAACAACACCGAATATGTGGAAAATGCGTTTCTGAATTTTACAACAAAGAAAAGGGGGTCTGGCAGATAATCAGTTATCCCTTTTTCTTCCTTCAATTTTCAATCAATTCACAAGGCCCTCCCACCCCTTCATACGTAAAAAAAAACAAAACCAAACAAACCCAAAATTCAGATAAGTATGTACACAAATGTTGTATCAAAATTGAATGAGACTCACAGCTGTACCCAATCCAACAGCACTGATGGTGTTTGTCGAAATTCCAAAGGTTGAGATCGGATTTGCCAGGATTGCAACATGACCAATAACCCTTCCACTGTCAATCACCTCACTAACCTCCTGATCGGATTGAACTAGACGGCAGTTGAGATCCGGGTAATCCCTGTATGGATCTTCTTGTTGTGCTACTTCCTTGAATGGTTTGACTATCAACCAAGTTTTCGCAGGTGTTTCTTCTGATCGGAATATTTGTTCCACCTCTCCAAATCGTTGATCCCTCCCTAAGTAGAACTCCACTAAGCAATTTCCTGGGTGATGGCTTTTTGTGGTGAACTTCTTCTCATTGATATTGATGTATTCAACAACCTCAACAGTCAAGGAAAGTTGAAGTTCTTCTACACTTTGACCCAGCCTTCCCCTTGAACCCTCCTTACCAGCCACAGCTCGCTTCCATTTCTTCATCAAAGTTCCATTCAACTGAGTTTGAGTTATTTCCTTCTCGTCGTTTTTCCCTATGATACCAATGTTTTTTTTATTGTGGTCTTTGAGAATCAGCTGGAACGTTGAGTTGATGTGCCACTCCTTCATCAGTGTTTTAGGTATCTCATCTGCAATAGACCCGATTTGTTGTCAGCTTAAAAATTCTACAAATTGAGTACAAACACACTAATATAAAACTCACCCATGTGATGGTTTGTAGGGAGTTTCTGCAACATTCCATTGACTCTTTCCTGTGCCCAAGCGGCAGTTGATCGAGGGGGTCCAAAACGGCGAATAACATCAGAGTAATGTTGTGTTAGATGTAGATTTGGCTTGCTTGGTTTTGTTGGCCAACCTTCCTGAAGGCACCTTTGGTATTCCAAAACCAAGCCATCAAGCTCACTAAGATCCTGTAGTTTGATCTTTGGAAGAGTGAGAAAGTGTGAGATTTTTGATAGTAGGGTGGTTGATTCCAGGAGTGAAGATATTCTTTGTTTGCTTTTGGCTGTTGCACAATCTTTGTACAATTTAGTCCATAGTGGAATTAACGCAATGGGATAGTAAACTTTGTACAGTATCAACCATTCTGCTGCTTTCAAAGATCCATGGCTTTCCAATCCCAAGTTGCGTGGAACACGATCAATCCAAGAGGGGACAATTGTATGTAAGATTGTTCTCCGCACTATTTCCAGCTCCTCCGGCAAGAGTTTAGGTTCATTAACGTCCAGTCTTGGTGATGGAGCAGCTCTGCGGGCTCTATGTCGAGCTCGAGTGGCAGTGTGATCACTGGCACTATCATCTTCTGAGTTGGTGGTTACCTCCTCATCCGCATCACATAAAGCCTTCTTCCGAATCCAAAGCCGGTATGAATGTGATGATGACCCATCTGAAGTTGTCTCAGAGCCACTGCAGAGCACACTGTCAACAATATCTTGCTTTTCTGTGGTACTTTTTTGCTTTGTTACAGCTGCACGAGCTCGCTTGTTTGGTTTGTCGGATTTCGCATTTGGATTTTCAAGATCATCTAGTTTACGTTTCCCCTTGTTTATGGAGCTAGGGCCAGAATACGTTGCAAACGGATGCTCGGTGTGTGACTTGTCGTTCTGCCATTCTGCATCTTTCTCTTGAATAATCTTGAGCTTGGACGCAACCAATGGCAAGGACATGAAGCGCATTGTGTGATCCTTTAAGTCGCCCAAAATCAATGCATGCATTAACTCAATAGAGCAGAACTCTATTGGCCTCCAGTATGGAAGGTCGTTGAGTACACTCCACCTTGCGCCGTGTTCCTTGACAAAATGTTTACGTTCAGTTGCATTTTGGAGTTGGAGCCATGCATTTGCTTGTTTCCGTTGTTCATCATTTGTGCGCAAGGGGAATTTTGTTTTGTCCGTTTCTTCAATTTCATTCTTGCTCAACATACAAAAAGAGCAAAATCGAATTGAGGCATGACTTCCAAATCCAGCAACCTTGCGGAGAGCAGGAAGATCTGCAATGAGAGGAAAAATTGCCGCACGGATAGTTCTTCCTTGTGCATGAGAAGCTGTTGATTCAAAGAATATTCCTTTCCAAAATTCCTTCAATTCATTCACTAGCGGCCGTAAAAGATGGTTGACTTCGTCTAGACTAGGCTCGTTTGGCCCTGGAATAATTCCGAAAAGGAAGATGTTTTCCTGCTTGTAACGCTGAGCTGGAGGAAGATTCAAGCAGATCAAGATGATTGCTCCAATAGAGTTATGCTTTCCAAGATTTGAAGTTCCTCCAGCATTGAACCAGTCAAGATACAGGCTAAACACAAGGTTTCCGGAATTCTGTGTGTAAACGCCCGTCCCATCGTCTAAGTTTGGAAATTCTCGCCAGACACTTCCATGCCACACGTCTTCCATTTCATTGTGTGGTTCCCAACTAGTTGCTGAAAGACTTGCATCTAGAAGCCCCTCGAAGGAAGGTTGGGAAAGCCGATCTTTCAACCAGGACTTGAGAGTCAGATAAGAGTATGTTCGAATCGGTTTGCGTGATTGATGCTTGTCGAGCTTCATGAGTTCTTGATCACACACAGGCACAAGTTCTTGTGACTTTGCCCACTTACAATATCCCTGATATTGGGAAAAAAAAGACTGAGTACATTTAGTCAAAGGTTCTCGATTATCCTTTTTCAGGGGGTAAAGCGCAAAGCATTTTTTACAACATATCTGTGTTGTAAGATTCGGAAGAAGTCCAAGCCGATGGAAAACCGCCTCCTGAGTCTTAGGGATCTGTTGAATCATAGATTTTGTATTGATGATCCGATCTTCAGTGCTCCACAAGTCTCCTAGAAATGAGACGTTCTGCCTTGCTGCCTCAAGGAAAGCAGCAGAACACTCCTTGCTTAGCCGGTTTTTTAAAACAAATTCAGCCATCTGCATCATGACCTGTTTACAAAAATCCTCCTCCAAGTGTGGCACCTTCCCTGTGGTGGAGGCACTTTGATTTGAGTTGGAGGTGGTCGGAACAGTCTGAACCACACATCCATCAGCCCCAGAAAATAAATTTTATGATTGTAAACCAAACTTTGCTCACTTCAATTTGGTTGTAGTTGATGGGGCCAGTTTGCAAAAGGGTGGTCGCATTCTTCTCCAGTTGCATTTTTTCTTTCCTCTGGTGCATATGGTACGTTTTGCCTATCAAGACCCTCCCCGAAGCAACCCTACCACCCGCGTCTTCATGCTGGGCCTTATTGCTCCCATAGAATTCGCAATGGCAAATCAAATTGGGTGGTCGGGACATGATGTGTTGGCTTTAACTCAAATTATATAGGCAGAGCAGATGACTTTGGACTTTTTCAGGAAGGAAGAATAAAATAGCGGTAATCAAGCTTCACACTTCACGTGAGAAAACTTGATCCAACCCAAGCCTTAAATCATCACCACCGATAGATGAAATCACACTGCTCTTCTGTTGTTGAGTAAAGATATGTGTACACAGCAAAATAACCAGCTGTGCACGTGATTGGCTGCAAGAATTCCAGACAAAGAATCTTTTGGAGAGTATATTCAAGTCATGTGCTACCCTCATGCAGGAGATAGAGTCATCATAACACATGCACTCAGGTATCATGTGATTCGGAATTGGAGGAGATAAAAAAGTCTACATTGGTGTTTGAGAAAAGCTGCACTGCATCCTCATATAATTCCTTGTACATTCTGAACTTCTCAAAAATACCACCACCTTATGCCCGCAAATTTCATATTCAGCAGCACTCCTGTCCGACCGGGGTAGATGATTCTTGAATCCGTAAAGAATTTTGTGACACTGTTCCACATAATTAGTGGTGGGTCCCACTGTCTTTCCCACCAGAATTGAGCAAGAAAATCATCACATCCCAAACCAATTTCTTGTTGTTCTGAGTTATATGTCATGCCGTATTATGGTGATGAACCACCTTCCTACCATCAATCATCTCCCGTTTGTGGTACCCTTTCTCCCATCCAAGTAAGATGGCTCCAAGACATGCAGATCTTGATTGATAATGCACTCAAGATCTGGGAGCCAGAAAATGAGGATCACGAGACCACCACATCCAACACAAACCAACGAGAGCGTGAATTGGAGGCCTGGAAATGGCATATTGTCTGTCAGGGTAAAATGACTTTGGGGGCACATGATATGGGTATTCCCAAATGGGCAGTTCCAAATGTCAAGGCGATTTGGGACGCCAAGAGGAACCGTCTTGGAAAAGGTACGTTTGTTTTGAGTGTAATTTTTTAGCGTATTATCCAGCTGATTCCTGTGTTCCTTGACCCATGTGTTGAAAAAGGTCCACTGATGTTTATTAGTCCAGGCACAGTCCCACCAAATGTTGTTCAGTGAGATGGGATTTGTTAGGATCACTGTTGTGGCAAGATCGAGTGCTGATAGATAGTGAGTAAAGTTGCGAAGTCAAGAATTTCTCATTCAATGATTGCTGAGTTCTCTCTCCATAATGCCTCAAATTCCAGATTGGCTTCCTATTCCAAAAAAAACCTTCTCCTTATTGCCTCTGCATTCATGATATGGCCTTCTGTCACACCATTATTTTTAGTTGTTTTTCTCAGCCGAAATTTAAACAGAAAAATGATAGTATAGGGAACATGTCACACACACCACATTTCCTGTGGCGTTTTGCATGTTCCCATAAAGTCAAAAATGAAATGTCCAGTTACTACCTCAAAGAATATTGTGGTTCTCATTTTGTCAACTTTTTGACTATTGTTAATCAGGTGGTGAGAAAAATTTGATATGTATTGAGCGTGAAGCCCAGGGAAATTAGATTTGTACTTTGGTATTGAGTTCAGAAAAGGTGTTGTTTTGTCTTTTTGAATGCCTTGCAAGACTGCATTGTATGAGTTTGGGGATGGGAGGGTGTCCCGGCAAGATAATATTGCAACATGACACTGTCATAAAGTTGTAGTTGAGTGAAGGTCACTCTTATGTTCGCGCGTACATTGCGGTGACATGTACCTGTAGACAAGCCTTTTTCTTCTGTGTGTCGTTGAAAAAATACAACTCCACACAATTTCAGTTTTGCTGACCAATTTCCCTCCCAGCCAATTTATTTGACAAAAGTCACCCGCATGTACGCGCGTACATAAAGGTGACACTCAATTTATGAAAATTCAACCCTTTCACTATAACCAAATAACGATCAACATTTCAAAGCACCCTTTGTAGTTTACATAACATATGAACCCCTTTTACCTGAAAGCTACATAATTCTGACCATACTCATCCCCTTGTTTATTCTGAAATACCATTGCTCAATGTTACGATATATAATCTGACCCTTCTCCCTCCTGCCCCATGCTCAATTGCACATTTCTCTTCTCGACTTTCCTCACTTTTCAATGCCTCCATCCCAGACTAACTTCTGTGATGGCAAACCTCCAGCTGGTGCTGCACAAGTTAATCTTGCTTATTCCACAATCTTGCCCAACTCCAATTCACCATTTTCTTGTTGTATGTCTGCATTCATTCGAGCTCTCCTAGATATAGAATATAACCACAAGAAAAAACCTTCAGATTCTTGGATGCTCTCTCCCTCTGCCCACAATTTTCACGTTGGCTCGAACCTTCCAGACTCCATTCTAATGCGTCCCATAGATCCCATTCCAATCAATCCAGCATTGCCAACATCTCAAAAGATATCACCAGCATTCCAAATACTATTCTTACAAGACCTCTCAGAATCCAATTTCACTGGTGTAACGTTTGCCTGGTCTCATCCCTGGGATTCTCACTGGAATCAGCTCTTTGCGAAATTTGTCTTGAAGCATTGGAGGAATGCCTACACTTCTGGAGCTTTCACCCACTTCTTCATGGATCCGGTTCAGGCTTCAAACACCTCCTTGCAGCTTGGTATTCTTCATAGATGGTTCATGGGAAGGCAGAAAGGAATACGATTAGGTCATTTTTCCCATGCGTTTAAATCGAAGAAGAGCAAATCAGAGAGTAGATCCAAAGTGCGAATGCAGGTATGCAAATTTCATCATTTCTTCCCTGATCCCTCTTTTGTTGAATTCCTGGATTTTAGATTTCCCAGCATCGTCAAGAAACACTCTCCACACTCCCATTCAACTCCAACATCAAAGCGCTATTTGACAACATTAAGGCTACCTCTGACACCGAAATCAATCCTCCCCGAAATCTTGTCAAAATACCCTTACGTTGGAGATCAACAGAATTTGGAACCTTCTCTCAAGAACTGGACAACATATTCATTCAGAAAAAGACATGTACCAAAGGACGTCAATTTGTACACAATTACATTTTGGAAGCTCGTAGGAAGACTTTGGCCGTATTGTCTCGAGATTCTTTCAAAGATGTCCCTCGCAATCTCCCGTTAAACTGTTATGCACCCGAATACCTGTCCACACTTTCCGAGTCGCAGAAAATTCTACTTAATCCTCAGGATCCAATCAATATGTCTGAATTGCTAACAGTTGGATAGGTTTTAATACAGTAAGTAATGAGTGCTTACTTTTCAACCCATCATATTTCTCATCAGTAACTGAGCAATATTCGTAATTCTCATTTCCCCCCAATGGTACACTGAGCCTATTCCACCACCAATTCTACTTTCAGTGAATGCAAACACAAAATATAAATTCATAGTCACTTACAGTGCAAGCTCCCCTTTCCTCTTCTGTACCTGGTAGATATTCATTTCCAGACTTCCTCTCAGATAGTATCGATAGACATGAACTGGATGTGCCTGTCCCAAGCGGTAAAGTTGATCAATGGCTTGGGTTTCTGCTGCGGGGTTCCAACCTGGCTCCTAAATAATGTATTATTATCAGATTTGTCCTTTATACATGTAACACAATGCCTATGACTTGCCATCATGTACACATTCTGTGCACAACGTAAATCAATTCCTACCCCAGCAGCTTGGATTGAGGCCAAAAGAACATTGCATTCTTTGTTGATTCGAAATTTTTTCAGATTTTCATTGCGCCTTTTAATAGTCTGTTCCCCAGTAAGCCAGGTTGATTGAATATCATTCTCCTCAAGTGCACGTTCAATACTTCAAGGTGAGATCAGCATCTGCAGCTTTCTACTGTAATTTTGTGAAATTAAAATTCACTTACATTCCTAGAAAACCAGTAAAGCTGGAAAAAACCACCGCCTTTGTCCTTTCAACTCCTTGAACTCCTCGCAAAAACAACTTGAGATTCTCAACTAGGTGGATGATCTTTCCCGAATCTTGCCATCGCCATTCAGGTTGGAAGTGTATCTCTGATCGTGCAAATAACGGATGATTGCAAAATTGGCGAAGCATTGTTAACTGTTTGAAAAACTCCGAAGAATCCCATCTCTCCCCCGCCGCTTGTAACCTTCCAAAAAGTTGGATAAAAGACTGGTGCAAATTTTTCAACATATCCTCCCATTCTGAGCTGATGTTCACTACAACACATTTCTCAACTTTTTCTGGTAGATTCAACAAAACGTCCTTGGTTCTTCTCAAACAAATTGCTTCCATCAGTCTATTCAAGCTTTTGATTGCCTCTTGAGATCCAACATTCATTTGAGGAACCAGACAGCTCTTCCAGACCCATTCTTTGCTCCAAGGATATATTTTCAATAGTGTGATCAAGCTTTGCAAGTCAGTCAATCTGTTTTGGACAGGTGTCCCCGTTAAGCAAAGAACAAACTGGTACTGAAGGTTATGGATGCTTTGGGTTCGGTTGGTTTCTGGATTCCTTATCAAACTATCATCATGCATAAATATGAATCAGAACCAAGTCCAATGCTCATTCACATGAATTATTTCACTTACTGTGCTTCGTCCAAGACAATCCTGAACCAAAATATGCCCAGAGATTCAATGTTAATCTGGTTGGTATGTTTCTTGTTACCGCTTGTCCCAATCATTTCGTAAGTTGTCAAGACAAGCATTGCAGACTGCAGGTCTTCTTTCGATAATTTTTTCCAATCATCTCCGTGGAATACCTTGTAATTTATTGCGTGATCTCTGAAATGAAGACTGATTTTGTTTTGCCAATTTGACAGGGTTGCTAGAGGGCAGATGACTAGAGTAGCAGCTGATCGTGTGTTGGTATTACCGTCTCGAAAGCTCTTTCATTTGTTAATTGTCGCCAGAATGAATGCAAGTGTTGTCAACGTCTTTCCTAATCCCATATCGTCAGCTAGTATTGATCCTCGGGACCTTTGGTGATTGTGGGAATTCGCCTTGCTAGAATTAGACTCGACATCGAAGCGATCACGAAGCCAGGCATTATCATTGTGGTACCACAAGGCTTCTGGCTTGTGATTTTCTGGGTCCTCATTCTTCAGGAGGAATTCTAGGGCGGATAGCTGATGTGTTTTCATATCTGTTTGGCACTGTTGAAGTGATGCCAAAAGCCAAGGGGGTAGTCTGGAGTTCGAGCCATCTGGAGTGGTTTGAGACGTTAATTGTGGAATTTCAAAGAAAACAGCTGGGTTGTAGTTCCAGATTGGGATGAGATCCACGTTTGCAGTTTTGAAGGCTAATTCTACTTGAGCTATGTTTTCCAAACGGCTGAAGACGCAGCCCCTGAGCTGAGGCTCTATGCAATTCTTTTTCACAAGAAAGGCACACAAATTAACAAGGGAAACATTGTTGGGGGGGATATCTCGATTTGTTACTGGAGTTGAACAGCTTGAAACTGGTCCTAACAGGGGACCTAGATGGCGACTTTGGTTTTCACTGAGATCACCAAACCTATTCTGCGGTGCACAATATACATGAACTCGATGGTGCCCACGTTGAAGGAAGGCTACCTGAGGGACATCAGAGGTCAGGCCAAAAGGACTAGAATTAGAAGATAAAGATATGATAAATTGGCCGAGGCAGAAAGTTGAAGACATGCTTGGAGAGCAATGGATAATTCAATTGTTTTTTGTGGTAAAGACGGGAACTGAGAAAAACATGCAAGGAGGTTGTCTCCTTTCCATATATTGGGGCAATCCAACCCCAAGAATATTATTGACCATGATGATATCCTAAAATCTATCGTTAGCTTTGTTTGGTCCTTGTATTTGGGCTCCTCACCATCACATACTGGAACGATGTGTGGTGAAATGCTATTAGAAGACATCGATTGGATCTGCAAAAAACATGCTTCAAGGTAAAGATATCAAAACACTGAAATCATTAGCCCTGTCCCTTAGACGAATATCAAATCTCTCAGAGACCTATGCGCAATCATGTCTTTCTGAATTATTTGTAAATTGGTAAGATTATGTTGTAAAAATATGTACGTTACACACATTTTTTTGCTTGATGTGATATGCTGAGTACCAATTCATAAGATTGGGGCCAAAAGCACAATTATTTCATATGGTAGAAACTATAATTTTAGTTAAACTTGTCTAGCCATCAAGTAATTGTAGTTAGCTTTGTAATTTTGAAAATGTGTATCCAAATGTCAAAACAAAACGCTTTGCCAGAAGGGATTTTAACTCTGCCTGTTGTTTTGCAAAGTAAACATGTTGAAAGGTACTTTAAGGCATTTTTTGGAGGTTTATTGGATAACATTATTTATGATTGAGTTGAACTAGAATCTAACATTATTTCAACATAAGCTCTTGCTGAATTAGCTTTCAATATAATTTGAACCTTTTTCCATTTGGCCTAAACTTCCACTTAGGAACTGAATGAGTTATGTTTATTAACTCCCACTCAACTTCTGGCACAATTCACACTCACTTACAACTCAATTCTGGTAAAAGTTCCAACCCACTTCTGAATCACTTCCCGTCCACTTCTGAATCACTTCCACATAACTCCCAACACAATTCTCATTCACTTCTGAATCATTTACTAATCACTTCCTAATGCACATGTGACTAACATCAGACCTGAATCAACATAAAATTACACTCTGGCACTCTCCGGAGAGTGCGTCAAAGTCTCCCCTGGTGACAGAATCACAATTTTCAACCAGCCCAAATCCAATCTGTACATCCTCTGAAGACATTTTTGTCTTGCCGCCTGCACCGGTAACACCAGATATTAACTCAAAAAAAACAAATTCAAGTGGCAAACACAATGAATACCATTCAGAACCTAAACAAGAATTGAAAGGATCAATCAATGATCTATATCATCTTGAATCACAAAGGAATCAATTTATTTACTTACTTTACTCACTCAGGAAGCTCCTGGTTCAACCGTCACTGAAGATTCCGCCTGGCCGCTTTGGACAACTTCAGACACACTTCAACCTCCCAAGGCTCCTTGTTGGAATTGGTTAAACATTTACCATTTTTCTAATTTCTGAATCATCAAAACAGATATCAGCTCTAAATTTGAAAACTATTGGTGGTTAAATCTTTCAAGTTGGGGGAGAAACTCACATTCTTTCACAAAGTCACTCTTTCATCACCCTCCTCCCTCTATCACTCTTACAATAATACTTTCCCCAATCCAGAATCTCTCAAAATCTTTGAAAATCTTAAACTAAATCAACCTCCTGGGCATGAGACTAAACTGTTCAAACCAACAAAATCAGTCATTCTTTTAAAGTTGGGGGAGGAACTCACTCCTTTATTTAGTCATTCTTTTCCTGCCTTCCTCCCTTCCCTCTTCTTCTTTTCCTCCCTTCCCTCTTCTTCTTTTCCTCCCTTCCCTCTTCTTTTATTTTACATTCTTCCCTGCTGATCAGTTCACTCACAGTTCTGACTCAATCCACTCCTTAAAAACTCACAATCCTTTTTTTAATCCAAAATTTCTTTTTTCTGGCTTACTTGCATATATTTATTGTCTCACAGGTTGAGGACAACCTCTATAAGTTGGGGGAGGGGGTCTGGGGGGACTAATTTCACAAAGAAGAAAGAAAACATTTTTTTTTTTTTTGGTTTTTCGACTATATGCACACCATGAAAAAATTGATGTGAATAGGTGTCAGGTGACATGCAGTAACATGTGTTGAAAGTCCAGTGGTACTCCAACAATACACCTTTTGAATAACAATGGTCCTCTTGTTATTATCAGGGGGTTTCAACAATTGTTCCTGGGAGTAAGGTTGGAATAAAGGCTGGAATTAGCTTCACATCACCTGACACCTAGTCCCCTCATATTTTTCATGTTGATGTATCAATTTTTTTTTGGTTTTAAGCTAAGTTTACCCTGGTTCAAACTTGGAAAAAGTCGGGGGAGCTTTCCCAGTACCCATTAGCTACTGCACCGGATACCACAATCTAAACCAGATAATTGGGGCAGTCCAACTTACCCAAGCTACCTGGGCCATTGCAGCTCCATTCACGACTACCGGTGTGGTGTGCCGCATGGTACAGATGTAGACTCAGTTCAAAGCATTGCGCGCTGGCGCGCGGCTGGTCAAGGTGCCCTAGGGTTCAAGCTTCAAGACTCAAGACTCAGTTCCTTTCAAGATCTTCGCGACGCGGCGCGCGTCGCGCCTTCAAGACGTGTTCAGGATCACCCTTTCCTTTGTTTGTTCTGCTTGTTCTCTCAGGTTGTTGTTTTCTTTTTCATGGATCCTCTGTTCTATTTTCCTTTTTCTCTACTGCGCGCTTTGGATGGGTTCAGTGGGGAGGGTTTGGTTTGTTCTCTTTTGTGGCCTGCTTGTGGTTTTGTGTTGTTTTGTTTTGTCTTTGTGCGCGCGCGGGGTGTGATGACTGGCCCGCAGCGCGCTGCGCCTCCCTGAGTCTGAGTTCAGCCCCGAACTCAGACGAGGGGCGGCATGGAACCTAGCTGATCCCAATCAGGAATCCATGAGAGTTTATTGATCATTATCCGGCGCCCTCCATAGCGCTATTCCGAATCCTATTGATCTTTCAAGTTTTCTTCCTTCTAACAACAAAACCGCCGACGCGCGCTCAACGCCGTCGTAAAATTTCCCCCCCCCAAAAACCTCATCGCTCAACCGATCCTCATCGCTCATCCCGACCATCACCCGGAGGGCACATAAAAACTTCTTTTCCTCATTCCCCTCCAACTAACTGCCGCCGGCCTGCACCGGACGGAGTTCCACATTTGGTCCCCCGAGCCGGGATCGAACCAGCGACCTCAAGATTTACAGTCTCGCCGAATTTTCACGGTTTCGAGACGCTTGGCGGTCAAGTTTCTTTTTTTTTCTGTTTTCCTTTTTTTAGTGAGTTCAGCGGCGGAGGCACAAGGAGCTAGAAGTAAGTCCTCCCCAATAGTGCACCTCCGAGGGCTCTACTACTTGTTTTTCGAAAGCATTACGTTGCCACAGCCGTGAGCCGCCCTCGATCGCCTCTCTTCCTTTTCTTGCCAGATCATTATGGATACACCTCAAGAATCCGGACCATCGCGTAAGATGGTGAAGATCAAACCTCAAGTTCACCGGCACGCGCGTGGAAGCGTTTCTTCGTCAGTATGAGCTGGCCGCCAACCTCGATGGCGCGTCGGATGAGGACAAGGTCCTCCAGATCCCTTCCTTCCTCGGGAGCGAGGACATCCAGGACGCAGTGTGGGATATGAGCGGCTACGCGACGAAGTCGTGGGCCGTGCTCCGCGAACAGATGGTCGAACGCTGGGGCCAGGTTGATATAGTCCGCTACACGGTCGCGGATCTCCAAGCCCTCAAAGACTCGTGGACCGCCAAAGGCGGCATCGCAACGTTGGACGCGTACAGATCCTTCAAATCCGTGTTCGACGTCATCCTATCTTATCTGATTCGCTATCAGCACCTATCTTCGGAGGACCTAGCCGTCGACCACTTTTTCTTTTCATTCTCTTCCGGGTTCCAGCAGCGCATCAAGTCCTATCTAGTCAGGAAGAAGAAGATGGTTAAGACGTTGGACGGGCGGTACCGCCTTCCAGCCCTTAGTGAGCTCAGAGCAGCCGTAAAATCAGAGATGGAAGAGGAGGTGGCTTTTACCTCTGAGCAGATCAAACCCGAGCCAGTCGCAGTTCCCGCATCCGAATTCAAGGCCGCGAATGACATCATGCAAAAAATGGAGGACGATCGACGGCCGAAGGATGCCTCCGTCTCGGATAAGGCTCCTGCGACCGTAGATGAAATCTCCAAGATGTTGCAGTCGTTTGAGCAACGCTTGGAAAAGAAGTTCGTGACGAAGGGCGCGCTTCCTGCGCCGGGAACGCCGCGCGAGCCGCGTGGACCTTTGGTTTGCTACTATTGTCATCGAGAGGGACACGGCACGGGGCGCTGCATGGAGCTTGTCAAGGATAAAGAGGCGAATCTAGTCGAGCAGAAGGGCAGCAATTTCTTTTTGCCAAACGGCGCGCTGATCCCTTTTGACTCATCACGCCCAATTCGGCACGTGGTGGCGTCTTATCAGCCTAAGGCCGCGGTGGCTTCTGAAACCATGGAATTCCGTGCCACTTGCGGTGCGCTCAAGCCCTGGTACCCTCCGGCAATCTCTTCTCAGACCTTCTCTGGGACCTACGAGGCCGACGCCGCGAGGAAGAAGCACGAAGCTCCCAATCTCTACAAGGCTCCGATGGTTCCGCCCTCTGCAGCGCGCAAGCCGGCGCGCAAGGCTGCGAAGGCGCCAGCTGAATCTGATGTTGAAGATATGGACGAGGAGCCTGAACTGTTTGAGCGAACCCCCGCTGCTCCGGCTGAGGACGCGATTCCTTCGACCGCGGACGCGTCGGAACCAGCGGGCAAATCCAAATCACCCGCTCCTAAAGTGCGCTTCGAGAGAGGGGTTACCAAGGATCACCCCCACGCGGTGGAAGGGATGTTAAAGAAGATATTCGATCTTCCGGTGCCGGGCGTGACGGTTTCTGAACTCTTGGCGTCTTCGCCATCGGTGGCGGAGGGAATGAAGAAGTGGGTCTCCAAGCGGCGCGTGGAGATTGGCGTTGAAGATCTCAAGGTGTCCTCTGGCACGCTTTTGGCTGAAGGGCCTGACACAGAAGGCTCTGGTGGCGACGCGCGCCTATACTCGTGTCCGTTGGGTTTCCTTCCGTGCTTGATCGGCGATGAGGAGAGTTCGGCTTCCCCTCTCATTGATTCAGGATCCCAACTGAACCTGATCTCCGACGCAATGGCTAACAAGTTTTGTATAAGCCCGCGCGTTAACTTTAGCTCCGCCGTTTACGGCATTGGCAATCAGTCGTGCGAGCTCGTGGGCGTTGCGGAAGACGTTCAGATCAAGATTGGGCGGACAATCCTTGGGTCTTGCCACTTCTGGATCACTAAGGCGGCAGGGCCCCTAATCTTAGGTCGCCCCTTCCTCATAGACTTCGAGGCCACCCTCATATTTTCAGGTCGTGGAGGCGAGAAGATTCTGCTGCCCGACTCAGAGGGACGCCAGATTGAAATTTCACTCTGCGCCACGGATCAAGGGCGATGGGAGCGGGATTTTCCCGCGAAGGGAAGGAAGGCGGTGCTGACGCGTATGGCGACGGGCCGCGACGACTCTGCGGAGGGTCGTCATTTTTTATGAAAGAAGTTGAACTGGGAAGCGGCCGTTTTAATCTAGGGCCTCGCACTCGCGCCGCTGGTTCAACTCACTCTCAAGAGGACCCATGGTTTTGTCTTCCATCTTTTTCCGGTTATCATCATATAGGTCGTCAACATCAACTTCATCAAAACATTAAACCCGAAAAACAGTTTAAAAATCATCAAATCAATAAAAAAATGTTGTCTGTTTCCGGTCCATCTCTTTCTTCGGCGTCTTTTCCCTCTTCTTCACTCTCTGGCGCGTTTCCGGCCGCGCCCGCGGTAACTCCAGGCCGGGGTCTCAAGGCACAGGATATTTTGGAGGATTTTGGGCAACAGCGGAGGGCTGGAGGACTGAAAGTAAGTTCCTCCCAGTTATGCACCTCCGGGCATGATGCTCCCTTCCCGTCGAAAACATTACATGCCACATATGTGAGCCTTGGACGCCCTGCCGCTATCTCTCTTTCAGATCAAGATTCATCGACGATTGGCAGTGTTCTCCGCGATGAGCATAAACTAGTTGCGCTTTCGAGCGGCCTCCGAGAAGAGGGTAAACTATTTTCTTCGAATTCGGACGTGCGGGCATTTGGGGTGGATATGGGCACTCGGCGGAGGGCTGGAGGACTGAAAGTAAGTTCCTCCCAGTTGTGCACCTCCGGGCTAGATGCAACCTCGTCGTCAAAAACTCTACCGCGTGCCACATCCGTGAGCAAAACTTTGGATCCGGTTTCCGCCTTCTTGTTAGGGTTTGACGCGACGTTTGAGGATCTACTCCGAAATGAGGATAAACTATTTTCTTGGAGAATGGACTGTGAGGGCGGGAGCGTGATGTTTGGTGCACCGTGGAGGAACTTTGGACTGAAAGTAAGTTCCAACCAAAGTGCACCTCCGGAGCGTGATGCTACGCAACGTCATTGTACCCTACCGCGTGCCACACTCGTGAGCAATGGACGTCCATCCGGTCTTTCTTTCGCAGACAAAGCGGCGTTTTTGGATGATGGCGAGCATCGTACTTGGTCCCTTTTGGAGCACGGTCTGCGTTTCACGGAGCAGAAGGCCCTTCTGGAGGCGTGGTCATGGGGCGAATACCTCGCGTTTGCGACCAAATACAAGCCAGTTGCCAAGAAGATCAAACCGGTGAATCAAGCTATGCCCCAGGGCCTCAATCCTCCCTTACGCCGGCCTCCTCTGTCACGCGATCCGTATCGCGGACTCGCGCGCTCTCTCGCGGGCCCTTTTGTTCCTCAAGGGCGCGTCACGGAAGAACGACTGGCTGTGGTCAATTTCGGTCCCGACGGGTGGCTGCGGCCAGACGAGCTCAATCTGATCAAGAACGTCTTAGCAGAGCGAAACCTAGCGATAGCCTTTACGCCAGCGGAGCGCGGTCTCTTAAAAGACTCGTATGGAATGCCATACATCATTCCCGTCGTGGAGCACGCGCCCTGGCAAAAGAAAAAGATTCCGATCCCTGCGGCCAAGCTAGACGAGTATATCAAGGTCATCCGGGAGCGAGTCGAGACGGGGCTGTATGAACAGTCTACCTCCAGCTACACTTCCCCAGTCTTCTGCGTCCTCAAGAGCAACGGCAAGCTTCGAGTTGTTCACAATCTCCAGCCCCTAAATAAGGTCACCATTAAGGATGCGGGTGTGCCGCCCGCCACAGAAGAGTTCGTAGAGTCTTTTGCGGGACGGGCATGTTATGGGCTCGGCGATATAATGGGCGGCTACGACGAGCGCGCTCTGGACCCGATTTCTTGTCCCCTCACAACCTTTGAGACTCCTCTTGGGCGTTTTCAGCTTACGCGCCTCCCTCAAGGGGCCACTAACTCTGTGGCTGTTTATCAGGCCCAGATGATGTGGATCCTTCAAGAGGAGATTCCAGATCATGCCGGTATCTTCATAGACAATGGAGGCATCAAGGGCCCCGATTCTGATTATGATAATGCGGCTCTCTCTTGGCACCCCGGTATTTGCCGCTTCATCTGGGAATACGCCACGACATTGGAGCGCGTTCTGTTTAGGATTGAGGAGTCAGGACTCACTGTCTCCGCCTCAAAGCTTGCTGCTTGCGTGCCAGCGCTTGAGATAGTAGGGCACGTCGTCTGCAAGGAAGGGCAAAGGATGTCTCGAGGAAAAGTCAACAAGATCTTAACGTGGCCGACCCCCGTCAACGCGACAGAAATTCGCGGTTTCCTTGGAGTTGTCGTCTACGTTCGTATCTTCATTCCCGCTCTCTCTCAGCTTTGCCTTCCTCTTCGTCGCCTGACGCGCAAGGACGCCGACTGGATCTGGACGGAGGAGTGTCAAGCGGCTTTCGAAAAACTCAAGTCTATCGTGGGCAAGGACATCGTCCTTGTCAAGATCAACTACGGCCCTGACGCTGGGAAGATTAAGCTAGCTGTAGATTCTAGTTTTCACGCGACGGGCGCGGTTCTCACGCAGGAAGACTCAAACGGACTGGATCGGCCAGCCTTGTATGAATCCCTCCTCTTCTCTGATGTCGAATCGCGGTACTCACAGCCCAAACTGGAGCTGTGCGGCGTGGCGCGGATACTCAAGAAACTCCAGACAATCCTTTGGGGCCAACGCTTCGAGCTTCAGGTTGACGCCCACTCTCTCATCGAAATGATCAATGCGCCAAGTCTGCCTAACGCCCCGATGACGCGCTGGGTGGCCTTCATTCAACTTTTCTCGTTCGATATTGTGCACCGGCCGGGAAAGACATTCCTGATGCCTGATGGTCTGTCCCGGCGTCCTAAGGGTGAAGATGAGTCGCCTCCTGATTCTGTTTTCGACGAAGAGGAGCCCACGATCAAACCCCTAGGGTTTTGCTTGACAACTGCTAACGGTGAATATTCAGGATACCAGCAGGGGTTCTGGCGACAGTTGGAGCGCTACCTGATCGACCTTCGGGCGCCGCATGGGATGGCGACGGAAGATTTCAGGGCTCTCAAGCGCAAATCGTCAGAGTTTTTCGTCCACGCGGGGCGCCTCATGAAGAGAGGCTCCCCTTGCCCGCGAATTGTTATCACGATCCCAGCAAAGCAGGATGCGGTGCTAGAGCAGCTGCATGAAGGATTAGGCCACCGCGGGGAGACGGAGACGTATCGACGCGTGGCGGAAAGATTTTGGTGGCCCTCTTTGAAGAAGAGCGTCGCGCTCTGGTGCAAGAGCTGCGAGGCATGCCAGAAGCGCGATTTGCGACGGCCTTTAGAGATCAGAGGACCCACGGGTGAATCATCTGTTTTTGGGCGTGTGGCCATGGATGTTGTCCATATCAAAGCCCCTGGCGCTCAATATCTCATCGTGGCCCGTGATGATTTTTCCGGTTGGGTCGAGGCTAAATTCTTGAATAACCTCAGCTCAGAGGCGGTGGCAACGTTTCTTCATGAGAACTGGACGATGCGCTACGGTTTGGCGCGCTCTTATTCGACAGACGGCGGATCTGAATTCGGCGGCAAACTTGCGGAGATGTTGCGCGAACTTCCCGGCCAACATCGCGTCTCTACGCCCTATTACCCAGAAGGTCAAGGGATGGTCGAGCGCGGCCATGGTCCTCTGAAGGCTGCCCTTGTCAAGCTCGCAGGTGAAAGCGCGAAGAACTGCCGGAAATATCTCCCGCTTGTCTTATTCGCGGATCGGATTTCAACAAAGCGCACGACGGGATACTCGCCTTACGAGCTCGTCTTTGGCCAGCGCGCTGTGCTGCCTATCGATCTGGAGATGGAATCCTACCTCGGAATCGACTGGGACGAAGTTCACAACACTGCCGACCTCCTAGCGGCGCGCTCACGACAGCTGGAGCGCAGCGAAGAAGTGCGCGATCTGGCGCACCGTAAGCTGATGAAGTCACGCGAGGAATCCGTCAAGTATTGGGAGGAGAAGAACGCGAGCCGGCTTCGGGCGCCTCTCCAGCCTGGTGACATGGTGCTGGCGTACAACCGGGCCCTCGAGACACAGTGGGGCAAGCTCTTCGCCGGCCGCTGGAATGGGCCTTTTCGCGTGGTGCGTCAGGTTCACGGTGGCTCCTATATCTTGGCGGAACTCGACGGGACCCCCTTGGCGCGGCGTTTCTCAGCAGATCAGGTAAAAAGGTATTTTTCTCGTGGAGGCATAGGAGAACAAAAGTAAGTCCTCCCAATGTGTGCACCTCCAGGGTATTTCTACCGCTTGTTTTTCGAAACCCTACTTTATGCCACGTTCGTGAGCACCGCGCCGGCCTTTGGTTCCTCCGCAGTTTCTAGGCTCCCCTTCCCCCTTCCTTTTCTCTTCCTTCCCCGATTAAATTCCCCGATGGCGGACGCGAGCAGTCTAGGGACAGACTGCAAGCGTGGTGGAGATGTGGTGTGCCGCATGGTACAGATGTAGACTCAGTTCAAAGCATTGCGCGCTGGCGCGCGGCTGGTCAAGGTGCCCTAGGGTTCAAGCTTCAAGACTCAAGACTCAGTTCCTTTCAAGATCTTCGCGACGCGGCGCGCGTCGCGCCTTCAAGACGTGTTCAGGATCACCCTTTCCTTTGTTTGTTCTGCTTGTTCTCTCAGGTTGTTGTTTTCTTTTTCATGGATCCTCTGTTCTATTTTCCTTTTTCTCTACTGCGCGCTTTGGATGGGTTCAGTGGGGAGGGTTTGGTTTGTTCTCTTTTGTGGCCTGCTTGTGGTTTTGTGTTGTTTTGTTTTGTCTTTGTGCGCGCGCGGGGTGTGATGACTGGTCCGCAGCGCGCTGCGCCTCCCTGAGTCTGAGTTCAGCCCCGAACTCAGACGAGGGGCGGCATGGAACCTAGCTGATCCCAATCAGGAATCCATGAGAGTTTATTGATCATTATCCAGCGCCCTCCATAGCGCTATTCCGAATCCTATTGATCTTTCAAGTTTTCTTCCTTCTAACAACAAAACCGCCGACGCGCGCTCAACGCCGTCGTAAAATTTCCCCCCCCCCAAAAACCTCATCGCTCATCCCGACCATCACCCGGAGGGCACATAAAAACTTCTTTTCCTCATTCCCCTCCAACTAACTGCCGCCGGCCTGCACCGGACGGAGTTCCACACCGGTCAGGTATTTGAAGAAACCTGAGCTTCAGCAGCCAACCAACCTGATTCCAAGGTCATTGGGCCGGTTAAACGCATCCAGCCGTTGTTGGGTTCATTGGTGCCACGCTGGCGTGATGATCTCGGCCTGGTATAAAGTAAAGGCCCATCCATGATCAGGATGGGATTGTGGATTGTGGATCCCGGCCAGCAAGCTGTAAAACAAAAAAACGGTTCAGCAAACCCGCAGCTAAGGAATACTATACAATTACAAACAACTAAGGTTCACGCAAGCCAACGCTTTGGTGGAGGCGCCTTGGTTTTGCAGAGGGTAAAGGATAAGGAGAAAAACAAAACTCAGGTATACTGTACGAGTGGAATGGATGAGGATGTGGTTGAGGACAGAAAAACCCAGGAGGGAGGGGGGAGGCCTTTTATACCCCACTGGGTTCAGCGGGCTTTCACCGATCCATGTAAAGCCTGCTTAACCCACTCCCAGACTCGCCAAAAAGAATCGAACGACCTACTCATTGGAAGGCAAGCATGTCGGTCGACTCGGCCCGTAACAATTCTAGATGGAACCGAGCAAAAAGAAGAGAGAAAGACAAGGTGGTCGTCAGTCTCGCCGTTTTAGCACCGGTCAAAAGAAAAGAAGGACTGGCCTACCCATCCTGTAGACAACAGCGTTTTTTGACGCGAACCGTCAAGAAGCCAAAAAGGAACCGAGCTGGAAAATGGGGCCCTCTCTAGTTGTCTGGGGTCGACCACACATACACGGGCCCACGGAGAGTTAGTTAGAATGCAGAAACATACGAGACGGTTGTTCAGTTCCTCCGTGTTATTACCAATCCACAGAAAGAAGAAAGAAACCCGTACGCACCGTTGACGGTATGGGTTATTGAGTCCAGCAAGCGAAGTTGCCCGCGGCAGTGGTAGGATGAAGGCTGTCAAACAAAATTGGGTTGTCAGCTGTCAGATCTTGTATAAACAAGTAACTTTTTTTTCCCTTTTTGTCTTCTTTGGAACCAAGAAGAAGCAGGCTCCAGACCAAAGAACCGCTATCAGAACAGAAAAGAGAAACACCCACCCCAAAAAGGACAAAGACGGTCCAAGGCTCGAATGAGTTGACTTTAGAATCGGAGCCCTCATTGAGCGCCGGTGACGTAGTCAAAGAGATTGGAAGATCGGCGAAGTCGAAGGGCTGGTTGCTGGCAGAGGTCGAGATGTAGAGGATATATCGATACCCCCTGTGGGGTAAGGTCGATATACATACACCTACCCCGTGGCGGGGTAGGGAGCAAACACTCGAGACCAAACAAGAGCTTGGACGGGCGGGTACAAGCAGCACTGAGTTCCTGGGCCCCAAGCCCGACCAACCAGTCATCGGAGGCGGGTGCGACTCAACACCCAAGGCCCGCGGCTTCAATAGCGCGCACCCTAAGGTGCTAGAGCAACAGCTGCGGCCGCCATCACAGCACAAGCAGCACCACTGCGCAACTGCGGACTGCGGACTGCGCGCAGCACTTTGACTCCCAGAACCAAAAAAAAAAGTCCTTGTTAAGAAAAACCCCAAAATTGACAAAAATCAAAATTCTGGCCAATTTTCACCCTGTGCAGCCTCTCAAGCCACGTGGCCCAGAAGACGTCAAAATGGCCAATTCTCCAAGGATCCTGCAAATCACCACGTAAATTCACCATGTCACAGGTTCAAAAGTTGACAAAAAACACTTTTCACGTCAAAATTGTCTGGGGACAGACAATAAGTTGAAGGAGGATGTGGTAGACAGAAAAGTGGGAAAATAAAAAGTTTTTTCTATGCCACATAATTACTCATACTAGGCCTCAAGATACCATCAAACGGAACCCAGAAATGGATTCTACGGCCAATTTCACCCCTAGTCACCACTGGAAGCACCCCTGGGCCCCCTCTAGTGTGGAAGTTACACCTCATGGACACCTATCACACGGCCAGCCCCAGGAACCCAGCTAGATTTAGCAATTAAAAAGCAACCAGTGAGCCAATATGTAAATACAATGAATATATGTTAGGAGGACTATCAAGCAACAAAAAGATACAAGAACAACTCTATTGCACATCTCTACAGCTTTTTACAGTCAGTTGCAGACAGATTTTTATCTGGATAACTGCCCACCCTTGCTCTTGATGACCAGGATAGGCCGGTCATTAAGAGGACACACCCCTCTCAATGACCGGTCTATCCCGCTCATCAAAAGGATAGATCCCTCTCAATGACCGGTACAGACCAGTCATCAAGAGGGATATATCCTCTCGATGACCGTTCTATGCCAGTCATCAAGAGGGGTGTGTCCTCTTGATGACCGGTACAAACCGGTCATCGAGAGGGATGGATCCTCTTGATGACAGGTCTATGCCGGTCATTGAGAGGGGTGTGTCCGCTCAATGACTGGCCTGTGCCGGCCATTGAGTGTACATACTGCCCTTGATGGCCGGCGCAGACCAAACATCAAGGGGGGGGGGGGGGGGTGGTTTTGGTGTGGCAGGGTGTTCACTCCATACCAGCCTGGAGTGCCGGGTTGGGCACTCCAAATGGGGGCTGGTTTTGGAGTGAACAATCCTCCACTCCAAAAATCTTGGAGTGGTCCGGAGCTCACGCCTTTTTTGGTGTGCATCCGGCATTTTTTTGGCGTGCCTAAAGCCCAACCCTAAATTATCTCAATAATCACCAGGGGGGAATCCATTGCACTTCCCACAGAGTGCCATACTATGATTTCTTATGGTAAATGTTCCAGAAGTTAACTGCTTGCACCAGGAAAAAAAAGTAGTCACTTGATCGCAAGTGACATGACACAGCTTTGTTTTCAGCTCCAACACTGCTCCAATGCTGCTCCCCTCCACCAGAACATTTAGGGCTCACATGATAGGTGTCAGGATCAAAGAACTCAATGTGAAAAAACCAGATGATGCCCAGATTTGGCCCTGGCCCAGCTGATGCTCAGCTTTTACCCTGGCTCAGCTGATGCTCAGTTTTTCCCCTGGCCCAGCTGATGCTCAACTTTGGAACCGGCCGCCTGATGATCATCTTTGGCCCTGGCACAGCTGATGCTCAGCCTTGGCCGTGGCTCAGCTGATGCTCATCTTTGGCCCTAGCCTAGCTGAGTTTCAGCTCTGATCCTGTCCAAGCTGATTCCTATCTTTTCCCCTGGCCTGGCTCAGCTGAGCATCAGCTGGCCAGCTGGCCCGGGACTAGGTCAAAGCTGAGCGTCAGCTGGGACAGGACTAGGAAAAGGCTGAGCAAAGACTGGTACAAAGCCGAGCATCAGCTGCGCCAGGACTAGTACAAAGCTGAGCATCAGCTGCGCCAGGACTAATACAAAGCTCAGCATCACCTGGGCAATGACTGGTCAAAAGGCTTTATTCCAATTCTGAGAGTGAGCTGCGTGAAAAAACTGAGTATGAGCTGAGAAAAAAAGCTGAGTATGAGCTGGGTACCAAAGCTGAGTATCAGCTGGAAAGAACTGAGGATCAGTTGGGCTCATCAAAAACTGAACAGGACCTCCTTGGTAAATTTTGGAAGTTGAGGAGATGGTTGGGAGATTGGGGTAGATAGTGGATAGATATTTGATAGAGGGTGGGTAGCTGGCTGGAGCTGGTGTGATGTCACTTGTCATCAACTGACTATTTTATTTTCCTGGTGTTGTGCATGTGTAAATGATACCTGAAAGATTGCTCATCTCCTGTTGAACTCATGGTGATGTCTTATCTAACCATCATGGGGTAGATTTGATTTCAATTGAACCAACCAAACAACCAGAAGATGGGGGAGGATAGGTAAAAGAAAGTCATTTTACGTGAACAATAGAAATTTTTTGTTGCATTATCCAAGCCGCTTGCAATCTGAGCCAACAGTCCCTTCGCTAGGATCATCCCCTTGGAATACACAGTTACAGCACAAACAATCAACTTCTTCATTTACTGTAAATTTTATCCGTTATTTGTGGCATAAGCAGAGCATCTAAGCAGTGTCTGTTACAGTCAAAAGATTACATTCAAAGACAAAGGCAACCCTCCAACCTGTTTTACTCAATTCCTGAAAGATTGGGAAATCACCAAAGGAGAACTTTCCCCCAATGTTTCACAGTGTTCATATGCAGTGGCCATGGTCGGCTTATCTCTTTATGATTGGGCAAAATTACCATTTACCTCTGCCAGAATACTGCTTTGGTGATGACAGGTCATGACATGCAAGGGGGTCGCGCCCTTGCACAGCCATTCTCTCTTAAAGTTTGGCATCAGGGGATAAAGGAGCTCTGCTTCTCAGAGGCATCCTCAGATGTTGTGTGTGTGTATTGAAGGGGAGCTGCATTGAGCCTGTGACATAATCTTGGCTGGAGAAAATGTCCAGCATGTGTGGCAGATGATGATCCCCTGTTGAACGGAAAATAAGAGGTTCAGGTGGCTTGGGGGAACCTGTCCCAAAACCCACCGTGTGACTGCGTGATGGATTTCCACCCTGACGTTTGCGCAAACGTCAGGGTGGACATCATACAGCACCAGGAAAATAAAATAGTCAGTTGATGACGAGTGACATCACACCAGCTCCAGCCAGCTACCCAACATCTATCCAATATCTATCCACTATCTACCCCAATCTCCCAACTGTCTCCTCAACTTCCAAAATTTACCAAGGAGGTCCAGTTCAGTTTTTGATGAGCCCAACTGATCCTCAGTTCTGTCCAGCTGATACTCAACTTTGGTACCCAGCTCATACTCAGCTTTTTTGCTCAGCTCATACTCAGCTTTTTCACGCAGCTCACTCTCAGAATTGGAAGAAAACATTTTTACCAGTCCTTGCCCAGCTGATGCTCATCTTTTTACTAGTCCTGGCACAGCTGATGCTCAGCTTTGTACCAGTCGTTGCTCAGCCTTTTCCTAGTTCTGTCCCAGATGATGCTCAGCTTTGACCCAGTCCTGAGCCAGGTCAAGGAAAAAGGCGGTAATCAGCTTAGACAGGACCAGAGCTTAAAATCAGCTAGGCTAGGGCCAAAGCTGAGCATCAGGTGAGCCACAGCCAAGTCTCAGCATCAGCTGTGCCAGGGCCAAAGATGATCATCAGGTGGCCGGTGCTAAAGCTGAGCATCAGCTGGGCCAGGGCAAAAACTGAGCATCAGCTGAGCCAGGGTAAAAGCTGAGCATCAGCTGGGCCAGGGAAAAAGCTGAGCATCAGCTGGGCCAGGGAAAAAGCTGAGAATCAGCTGGGCCAGGGAAAAAGCTGAGCATCAGCTGGGCCAGGGAAAAAGCTGAGCATCATCTGGTTTTGTCACATTGAGTGCTTTGATCCTGAAACCTGTCATGTGAGCCCTAGATGTGCTGTTGGAGAGGAGCAGCATTGGAGCAGTGTTGAAGCTGAAAAGAAAGCTGCATCATGCCACTTGCCATCAAGTGACTACTTTTTTTTTCCTGGTGCAGTGTTCATCAACCATTCAACTTGCTCCTCCCTGCAAGCTGGATCCACTAATTGCAACAAATCCCATGGAATATTGCTGGCTCTCCCCAAGCCTGGCAGCCCACCATGGTTTGGTCCAGCAGGCCCCAGTTTTTTTTTTGGCCCCACACATCAATTCATTTGCACTGACATATCTGTCAGCACATGCATTGCACAGCAGACAAGCTGCATCAGCTTCCACGCATATCAGCTTCCCTTTGTGCACAGAACATAACACATTGTCTTTCAGACCAAGGGAAGGCACAATTACAGAAACAAATAATAACCCTAATCTACATTCATGGACCCGCCAACCCCCATGCTACCTCCGGCCATCATACTGCTGCTTGCAACAGGCATTTTGGGCCAGCAGCACATTTGAAAGCGGAGGATGTGACACTGAACTGGAATTACGCTTGCAGAGCTCTTCAAGATTACACAAGATGACATCAAGGCCACATTCTGGTGCCTTTGAAATGTTTTTCTACTTGTAACAACTCAAGATTTTCCAACAAGTCAGACTGTAGCAATCAAGCAGCAAGCCACTAGGCATATTACTTTGGCAGAGCAGTTTTTGTACTGTATCTGTTGGTTCAATCACAAATCAAGAAGGATTGCATCTTACCCAAATTGTCCCAGAATTGATAACATAGAAATGGCAATTTTCATGACTTAAAGGTTGGGTCCCCCCTTTCAACTGATCACTGATTCAATATTTGATTGACAGAGCAGTTGATAATAGGTTAGGCTACAGTTATCCTTGCAATACTGTGGAAAGTTACACAAGATTTAAGGTCAACTCTAGCTTCACATCAGCACAAGGTTCTGATGAAATTACGGTGTGGCACTCTGTAGGAAGTGCGACAATTTTCCCCCTGGCAAATGTGTATGAAATAAGAGAATTTTTTTTGCAAAAGTTTAGGGCAAAAAGCTCTGAGCATCAGGGGCCCGTCAGCTATGTCTAGGAGTGGTGCATCAATTTTCAAGCTTGATAAGCACACAATCACCGGTTGATCCTTTGCCAACCTAGATTTGAAATTCTTCACGCACTGTGAATTTCCCCTTGTTTTTGAAGGCATACTTCAGTGTTCTGTTGATTTCTTGATCCTAGATCTTGAAGTTGACCTTCCCTTTTGCAATTTTGGTCTTCTTTGGGTTGTGCATGTAGTGCAGGTTGGGTAGTTTCTTGTTGAATCTGTTTGTGACACTGTTACTTCCTTTGGGTTGCACTGGTGGTGAAGTTTGGTTCCCAGTGTTGGTGATAATCTCCAAAAGGCAGTCAATTTTCAGCTTTGGCGTGGAAATAGTCTTGAGCAGTTAATGGTGTTGCCACCATTTCTACGTCGGCTGATGAGGATTGAAAAGGAGGTTGGAATTGTTTGTGTGATTTCTTTATTTCTTCTTTGAGTTTTCTTCTTGTCTCTTTTCTTTCTTCTTCTTCTTTTTCTTTTTCTCTTTCTCTTCTTTTTCTTTCTTTTGTTTCTCTTTTTGCTTTTTCTTTCATTTCTTTCAATTTACCTCCTCTTCCTACAATTCAGATGTTGGTCTCCAAAAAAATGGACTTGATTCTGGCTGTATTAGAACAGGATTTTAACCTATAAGACGCCTGAAAAGACAAACGCAAACCTGATGAATAGGAATGTGTCACAGTGAGCTCTAGCACACACAGTATTGGAAACCAAACTTGGTTATTTCATTAATCTCACCTGACAAAAAGGAATGTGTTGCGGTGAGCTCTAGCATGCACGGTATTGGAATACAAACTTGGTGAGTAAACACCAGGAAAAAACAATGATCACTTGTCTGCAAGTGACATCAAAAATTACAAAGGCCCCTTTCTAATTTGCTATGTCACTTGTTGGCAAGTGATCATTCTTTTTTCCTGGTGAAAGGAGCCAGTACCGGGTGTGCAGAGGTAGACTAAGTACAACTCTGCGTAGCCACAGTTATGAATGAAGATACAGGATTGGGTCAGCCCAAATGCACCCCAAACATTTAGGGGCAGGCTTTATTCACTCCAAATATTCACTACATGCACTCCAAAAAAGGAGTGAACTTGTGTCTACTCCAATAAATGTTGGAGTGAACAAAGGTTCACTCCAAAAGTGGGCTAAATTGGAGTGTTCAGAAGTTCACTCCAATATATATTTGGACTGAACCTTTTTTCACTCCAAAAGTGGGCTTAATTGTAGTGTTCAGAAGTTCACTCCAATATTTATTGGAGTGAAAACTTGTGCACTCCAAAAAAAATGGAGTATAAAATTAGGCACTCAAACTGTGGAGTGGAGTTCAACCCACTCCATTTTGTTTTGGAGTGTGGACCACTGGGCACTCCAAAAAAGTGTGGCCAGTGATTCCCATCAAGATTGTAACCGCTGCACTGCACTAAAAAAAGTGGTCATTTAGCGCACAGTAGGACACTCCAATCTTGAAACAGACCAAGTTTCAAGATTGGAGTGCACAAGTTTTCACTCCAATAAATATTGGAGTGAACTTCTGAACACTCCAATTTAGCCCACTTTTGGAGTGAACAAAGGTTCACTCCAAATATATATTGGAGTGAGCTTCTGAACACTCCAATTTAGCCCACTTTTGGAGTGAACCTTTGTTCACTCCAACATTTATTGGAGTAGACCCAAGTTCACTCCCTTTTTGGAGTGCATGAAGTAAATATTTGGAGTGCATAGAGCCGGCCCCAACATTTACTTCATGTAAACCAAAAAGGGGTACTGCTGAAATGTACCCCAAACCACTTGGGGTGTTTAGTTTGATGAGGTCTTATCAATTGCAAACTCTTAAATCCCATTAGTAGTAAAATACTAACAATAAAATGAAGTCAGTATAAAATGTTTAATCAAATAGAAAATAACATATAGAATATTTTACCAAGGTTGAGAGTGGTGATTTGGTTGACAGACTTATTGAGAATGGCAATGAATATGAGAAATAGATAACAGAAAAAATAAAAATCATTGAGTGCGTGAAATATAAATTGAAATCCAGTCAAAGCTCAAGTACCTATCCCCTCCCCCTGAACAATTTTCCACCAACAATTTCTGTTCACAAAGACACCGTCTGAATTGCACTGGTTGTTGGATAGTGTGTTTGATATGAGTGATCATTCAAGCTCAATTGATATTTTTGGTGTTACCTTGACCCAATGCCAATGAGGAGGTTTGAAGATCTTGATGGCTGAGCTAAGTGAATTGTTCTGAGTTCAACCGCTGAGCAAAACACTATGATAGATTCTAGAACTTTTTTTGAGTGGGCAGATTCCACATGTGACAGGTGATACACATTTCACATAATACTTTTTTGCACCCCTGTGAAAATGGGGTACAGCACCTCATACCCCATGTAATTTGGGGTGAGCCACAGGGTACCCCAAAACCGGTGAAATCTATGGTGTAAACAGCCACAACACCCCAACATACTGGGGTGCAAACCCTCAGCACTCCAATATTTTCCCCTGTGAAAGGGGTGAGCCACTCAACACCCCAGATGTATCTGGGGTGCCACACCCACCTGCCTGACTACACATTGGTCATTGAGGGGATTAGCACCCCTCAATGACCAACCCAGAAGGTCATCAAGTTTTCTGCTCCCCTTAATGACTTAATTAGATTATTCATCAAGGGAGTAGCACCTCCTCTCAATGACGAACACAAACCAGTAATTGAGGGGTGTGCTACTCTCCTTGTTGACCGGCACAGATTGGTCATTGAGAGGAATAGAACCTCCCATTGATGACCAGCACAGATCAGTCAGTGAGGCAAGTAGCATCTCCCCTCTATGGCTGGCACAGATTGGTCATTGAGGGGAGGTGCAACTGTGAAGCCCCAGACACTGTGGTTCACACAACTGTCACAACTTGGATTACATCAGCCACAAGGACGACTACATAGCGCTCACTTCCCTGTGTCCCACCTAGCTCAGCAGAGAGAGCTGATTCCTCTCTCCTGAGCTAGGTAAGCTCTTTTTTCATCCTCTCCTATCATTAACCATTGTACATTGAGAGAGAGCTGATTCCTCTCTCCTGAGCTAGTAATTGAAACATAACTGGTTCCTAGAACCTTTGTTTTAGGCTTTGGCCTACTCACAGTCTGCTCAGTGAAGATTCCTAGCTGACTCTTACAGCGACTACCCTCAATGACGGGCTGTGCTGGTCATCAAGGGTGCTACTCCCCTCAATGGATGGCACAGATTGGACATCAATTACTCCCCTTGATGACCAATCTTTGCCAGCCCTTGGGGGGAGGTGCTACGCCCCTAAATGACCAATCTTTGCCGGCTATTTTGGGGAGGTTCTACTTCCCTCAATGAATGATTATGCTGGTCATAGAGGGGAGTAGCACCCCTCTTGATGACTGGTCTGTTTTGGTCATCAAGGGGAGGTGTTACTTCCCTCTGTGAACTATTGTGCTGGTCATTGAGGGGAGTAGCACCCTCAATGTCCAGTCTGTGTTGGTCATTGAGGGGCTCTATTTCCTCCCCTTGATGAATGATTGTGCCGGTCATCAAGGGGAGTAGCACCCTCAATGACCAGTCTGTGTTGGTCATTGAGGGGTGCTACTCCCCTTGATGAGTGATTGAGCCAGTCATCAAGGGGAGTAGCACCCTCAATGACAGGCCTGTGTTGGTCATTGAGGGGTACTACTCCCCTTGATTCCCAATGTGTTCCGGGCTAACAAGTTGGGTGGGTGGGTGGGGGAGTAAATCCCCTCAATGGGGAGTACTACTTATGTAAACCATTTCATTTGGTGTAAATTAAATTTCACACCAAAAATTGAAGCAGTCTGGGGGTTTTAACACCTGCAATCCAATATTTTTGGGGTAAGTAGGTCTGCACACCAATAAATGGTGGTACTCCAGAAGTGCACCCCAGTAATATTGGGGTGCATATGTTATTGGGGTGCACATGTAGGTACACCAAAATGTTGGTGTACATAAAGTAAATTTTTGGGGTGAATTTAGGCTAACCCTACAGGTTTTGCTACTTGCCTGAGTAAGTTTATGTTAAGATTATTGAATTTTTTCACCTTGTTGCCTGGTACTCCAACAGAAACAACTATGTATTATCTTCACGCAATGGGAAACTAACTCAACAATGAAATACTGCCTAGACTCTACAGGCATGAATATTTTTCCCCAAAGTTGTCACATCTTGTCACATTCCTGTGGCACTAGCCTAACTAAGCCTCTCAAACGGAGGGAGGGGGGGGGACCCCCACGTCCCGAAGGGACTCTCCGTAGGAGAGGCTTATGACTTATGTCATACTTTTCGCCTGAGATTTTGGGGTTTTTGTGGCTTTTTATGCCCTTTTTTCCTTTCGTCCTCCACACAGCAAAAACTGACAAGCCTCTGCTGAAGCCCTGAAGGTTCAATATAGCTGACCATCTTGGCTTCATGTCCGTGTCCTCATAATGAGGATTGGATGCATGAGCTGGATTGGCCAAGGCATATTGACCAGAGCTTGGAGAGCTTGGATCCTGTGGAATTGAATTGAATGAGCATACTGTTTTCGGAGGTCAGTTCAATCCACACATGTTATACAGCCCAGAATACCCCAAAAACCATAAGTTTGGAGGGTCATGGGAGGAGAACGCTTGGACTTCCAGAGACGTGTGTAGCGGCAAAAGATAGGGAAGAGTGAGACAAGTTTCATGATCCATAGGGCATGCCTGGGGCCCTTTGGGAACAGGGTCAAAATTTGAATGGCACAAAACACCCACCAAAAGGCCTCAAACCCTCAGGCCAAAAAGTGGACATTAGTCCCAAGTCCCTCCTTCGGAGGTCGCGCTTTGCGCGAGGGCGCTTCGCGCCAGCCCAGGCTGTACCAGGGCCCTCCGAAGTGGGGGACTTGTGTTAAGTTAGCCTGTGGCAGGCGCCGCCGTTGCAACGTTCTCTCAAGATAGGATCCTGGGTCACTCACCCTATTTCCACGGGTGAGTCAGGTCCGTGAGATTATCGGGGCCCCGTAAGTGCATCCCGGGGGGGGGGGGGCGCATCTTCCATGGCGCCAACAGCCCAACTGTAACAAGGGAGGCTAGGCCAGCTGTGTAGTATTCCCAGTGAATGCAGCAGCAAAGACAGATGGGGTGAGGCCTGAACAGATGCTTCAAGGGCTGGCTGGAGACCAAGGGCGTGGCGGAGGCAAACTTATTGCCATACCAACGATTGGCGGGGAGCTGGTCGTGAGCAACAGTTGAAATTTGTGGAGTGTCCAAACCAGCTTCCAACAACAGTTGAGTGGCTTGGTGTCAGACAATGGCTGGGTGGACTGAATTTGAGGCAGGACAGCTGTTGGTAATGGCGGGTGGTGGCCAGATCTTGGACTGATATATAAAGAGGCCATCTGGCCACTCTTTTTGTCCCCCCAGGTGTTTCTGTTTTTGCTGTAATTCCAGCTGGCGGTACATCCTTGTGCTCCTCCGCTGTTGCACATGCGCAGTCTGAGGGGCTGAAGAGTGGGCCCCCCACGGGTCTGCAGCCTTAGCTGTGGGCCGGGGGCCTTCATGTCCATCACTTTTGACTCGTGCGCTTGATGCGGGCTGGGTGGTGAGCCTGGGGGCACGGCTTTGCCAATGTTGGAAGGCTGGTAGAGATTTACATTTTTCTTATGTAAAATTCCCCTTTTTTTGTATCCTGGTTTTTGTAGTGGGAAAACCCCACCTGTTTTTTTTGAACTTTTGTTGATGGGGAAACCCATGATGTTTTTTTTCTCATTTTTTATAATTGTAAGGGGGAACCCTTGATCTTATTTTTTTTAATTTTGGAAAAACTGTGTCTTTAATAAACTTGGATTGTCTTCACATATTTGCCATATCTATTTCCTGTGTATTTCCTCCTGCACAGAGGATTCCTTAATCACAGGTACCTTTTTTCCATGTGCATGATTCAACAATGTGGTGTTGATTGCGCTTATCACATTTCACTTAAGTGGCACAGGCTGTTATGTAAGACTTTGGTACTGCAGATCTGCTGTATCCAGAAGATGCAATTATTTACTACGGAACAGCAGGAGTGGCGTGCACATGTGAGGAAAAGTGTTAAAAAAATTTTGTTTTCGGGGGTTTGAAGGTGGGCACAAGTGAACTATGGGCGCGCGGGGAAACTTGGATTGGTTTTGTATCCCCCTATGTCCCCAGGGGAGTGTCATTTTCTTATGTCATGTTTACCCTCAGGTTTGGGCAAACCTGAGGGTGGACATTTGAAAGTCGCTGGTATGCGTCTGGGTCTTTTATCACGCATCGAATTTCTTCAAGGAGATCTACCAACCGATTCAACGACTGTTGAGATAAGCAAAACACAATACAAATATGTATGTATGTGTAGAGAAGTCCGAAGGATGCAGGTCTTACAGCCCGTTGATGTTGAGACCCGTATCAAGTCTGATCTTTATTTTTTTTGAGAGCTTCAAATTAGGGGGTATGGAAGCGCATTTCAAAAAGAAATCAGTGAAAAAGATAAATCTCCCTCGATTTCGCGAAGCTCTCGGCCAAGGCACAAGGAGTGCCTGAAAACCACTCACAACTGCTTTCCAAAAACTGAAGAAAGATTAGTAAGTGCCGCTTCTCACCATTGACAATCCCAACAATCGGACTGGAGCAACCGAATTAACAATTCCTTTATCTTTTCTAATATAATTCCTCGTTTATCTTTTTTAATATAATCTTTCCTTATGGATCTCCTTTCTACCGTGTCCTTCATCTCTACCGATATCTATTCGAATCAGGTTAGTGCAGCTACGTATGCATGCTGGTGGATCATCTTTTTTGAGTGCGATAAAACAGTCAAACTATAAAATCCTATCAGGTGCAATCCCGATGCAAATTTCACCAAATGTCAGAGCATCTTCCAATAAAAACTGCTTTTGACCTTGATCTAGGCAGTCTGAAATCCGCCTTAACCTGACTACGTCCGCGAGAATAATAAACTTCATATTTTCGTGATGGCTGCGTGGTTATTGTTCCTGATAGTTAAGCGCTCTTGATTTCATTATGGTACGGGATAATAACCCCCGAATCCTACGACTAATGATTGAATCTTCAGCTTTTTGGCGATAGCTTACAAGCGCACACTTCAATAGAAATCGCAGGCCTTGAACACACCCGAGAGCCCGCTAGTCACTCGAACGTATTTGGAGACTACCCAGATCAAGTGAACGTTAATTTATCTCAACCACCACTTCTGAGAGTGGGTGGTTTTTCGTTCATATGATTGTAGTCTGGACCTTGAGGTCCAAGTTTCCTGAAAGCTGAAATCTTTCTTGTCTGAGGAGGTGAGCAGCGCGAGGCACGTTTGACAATCGATGCAGACGAAAACCCTAGTAAGACAGCTCCAGAAACTTCCATTCCCCCACAGCCTGATCAACCAAGCTCTATTGGTGAAGCCGTACACGCTCAAAGTTCTCCAACAGTGTGTGTGGTTTGCCTTGACACTGAGACTCACACAAATGGCTTGAAAAAACTTCAAGCATGCAACCATATCTTTGGCGCTGAGTGTGTTGATACATGGTTGAAAGAGAATGAAACCTGTCCAATCTGCCGAATGGTTGATTGGCAAGCAAAAATGGCACTCGATCGACGCCGTGATGTCGCCTCGCCTCGCACTTCGGGAATAATGGGATCAGAACACAGTGATTCGTACGACTTGGAGGGATTACAATCACTGGCTCTGGAAATAGCACAGCAAGATCGAGAAAGAGCACTTCAGAATCAAGTTACAGCACTCCGGAATCAAATGTGGCGAAGGTTGGGGTTCCTTCTCGGTGTTTCTGCATGCGTGATGCTCCTCTATTGCCTTTGGGTGTTCTTTGCGTTTTTCACACAGTAAGTTTCCCGGTTGGTTTGCTCAGCCGCATATCTGTACAATTTAGATTTTGATGTCTTGAAACGCTTCTGCGCACCGTTTCAATACCAGTTCTAAACCTTTTCAACACGAATGAACTTTGAAGCAGTGGCTATTACTATTACCTCCTCCTATACAGCAAGAATGCTTAACGTATAATTCTTATCAACTCCAAGCCCCAGGAATGTTAAATCTGATTATTCAGAAAATTCAAGTGGAGTATTTTAACCAATCTTCATCTGAGTATATAATGTATTCAATCCACGCTTTCTTGGAAACTAGACTTTCAAGGCGGCTCCGCCGCTGCTTTTTTTAGTCCCGGTCTCAAATGATTCAATTCAAATCTACTCAGTTGTTTCAAAATTTCCAGAATCATAAACAGAATGGAATCCCTCCTAGTCAAAGTGGTTGTCCTTCTGGTTGAAGATCTTGCATAAAATATTTTAATTGGAGGGATCCCAAAGAATTTTTATAAAACCTCTGACACAAAAAATTGTTTCTGTTGAAGCGGTTAGGCAACCTCCTCAACAGGAAGGATCATCTGGGTGAAAGACAATTTCATGGCAGCAAATCCAATCACTTTGTGGACAGTACTTGATGAATTGGCAGGCAAGTATGTTATATGCCCAATAAAATTTGATAGCCAATTACTGGGAACATAGTGTGATAATGTCCAGGGAGATGCAGACCCAAGGAAGTCCCACCGTGGCGAGGGCCCGAACGTGAGGAGGGCCGGAGAACGTGCAGGAAAGGTGGTAGTGGCAAGGAGCGCAGCATGCACAAACCAAGGCTGCGGCAAGACCCACAGGCCCAGTGGGCAAGACCAGCCGGCAGGGACCAAGAGCTTGGTACCGTCAGCCAAAGAAACCTTATTGGAACAGAATAGTCCTCATCAAGGTTTCAACCTTAGCCGACTGCTGGGAAAGGATAAGATACATCTCCTTTTTTCGCCCCACCCACCCACCCAGTTAGCGGTCCCATTCCGATTTGCCCTCGGGCTCGGACCTTAGGGATATGTCCCTAGACAGCCTAGATGGAGTGAGGACCGAGGTGACCTGAAAGTCACACGACCCCCCTCTCCTCTCAAGGCCCAGCCAGCAGATATCAAATTTGCTTGTGGTAGGCAAAGAGGGTGAGAAGGGGATTCCATCCCCCTACAACCCATACTCGAGCAGATTGGAGAGAACAGGAATCTCAGGCCTCTCTAGATGACTAATAGGAATTTATCTTATGTTATTTGTTGAAAGAGTCAACCAAAGGAACACACCAGTACAATCAACAAGAATAAATTCCTCTGTGGGCTGTAAACATATAGCTGCAGATGAGACTGGAAGAGAATTTATACCTTCCATAAACAGTGCAAATAATTTGCTGCCAAAGGCACAGAACTTATGTCCTGAAAATAGTAGCTCTGGCAGCTTCATTTTGGGCTGAATAACAGTGGTCTGTTTTTGTAGTGCATTTTTTGAGCATCTATGCAGTGGGAAGCTTAGTAGGTTTCACCATGGGAGTTTGTGTGGCGCTTGTGTGCAAGTGTCATTGCACAATATTGTTTAAGAAACCTGTTAGATATATCCTGGAACTTGAGCCTCAATGTATGCTAAATTCATGATGAATTTATGTTTAACTTATGCTCAATTGAGCTGAAGGCACTTTGGAAAGGAGTTGAATTCAATTGAAAACCAGCTCCAACTTGAATCTAGTTATTACTGGACCTATTTTAGAACACATTTTCAACTACATTGCAAATCAATATCTAACAATTGGCAGAAACAAGGTATTTACCACGGGAATCATATATTTCTAGAGCTGGCCCCTATCATCCGTTGGCGGCTCCTTGGCACCCGCGGGCGGATATCTGTGGCAGTGTGCAGGTATCCTCCAGCTGGTGCGGGTGTCCAGTCTGGGTCCAAATTCAGGCAAGTACCCGTGCACAAATTGCCATTCTGTACAGCTATGCTTGCCCCTAGTGCCAATTGGCAGTTACTAGGTACCTGTGGGCAGGTAACTGTGGAAGTACACAAGTAAAAGCCAGCGGGTGTCGGGTATGGGTGCGGGTGTCCATTCTGGGTCAAAATTCAGGAAGGTACCTGCACCCGCTGCGGGTACCCGGGTGCAAAGTGCCAGCTCTATATATTTCATTCTATCATGTGTTTATCATAAATCTCAAAAAGCTTGAGACATGTTAGTGCACAAAAAGACACACGTGTAAGTTTGTGTGACACATTCTTTAGTTGCTGAAGTTTTTCAAAAAATATTTGAAGTTCTGGGAAAAGTCCAGCGGAAAAAAACCTCATATTAATCAGGAGTTGTGTATGACTTCAGAAAATATCCCCAAAATCATTTGTGTACATATGGCCAAACGTTATAAACAATTTTTGAAGGGTCCACCTAAGCCCCTGACTCTGCATGAGCACTAAGGCTGGCATCACTTGGCTCAGTGATGAAAAATGTGACACACCAGCACACATGTGTAAATTTGTGTGATACATTCTTCAGCTGCTAAATTTTTTCCCAAGGGAGTTGGAATTCTGGGACAAGTCCAGGGGAACCTCAGATTACCCAGGGTTTGTGAATGAATTCAGAAAATCTCCTCAACAGGATTTCTGTACTGATGGATGAAAATCAGATACCATTCTTAAAGGGTTCAGCTAGTTCACCCCTGGGATTGTGGGGCACTCATCTTGGCATGATATGGCTGGGTGATGGTCTACGTGTCACACAAACGCGCACGTGTACGTTTGTGTGACACAATGTGTCACAGAAACCCGCACAGGTTACATGGTTGTGTGACAGCTGGCCCCACAGCGCCAAAGTCAAACCGTGGTACCAGAGCAAAATCAGACCTCCCACTAGAGCTGACACTTTGCACCCGGGTACCTGCGGCGGGTGTGGGTACCTGCCTGAATTTTGACCCAGAATGCCCAGAATGGACACCTGCACCCGTACCCATAACCCGCTGGAAGTTACCTGCGTACTTCCATGGGTACCTGTCCAGAGGTACCTAGTACCCACCAATGGGCACTAGGGGCAAGCAGAGCTGTGCAGAATGGCAATTTTTGCGCAGGTACCTGCCTGAATTTGGACCCAGACTTGACACCCGCACCTGCACCCGGCGGATACCTGCGCTCTTCCACAGGTACCCGCCAACGGGTACTAGGGACCAGCTCTACCTCCCACTGTATCACTACACTCCATCCAAAGTTTTCACCATGTGTAATAGAAAAAACTTAGAAATAACTGGCAGCTTTTTGGTGTGTGCCCTGAAAATAAATACAAAAACCATTTCAGAGAAAAATCCTGGGTATGGGTTTCCAAAGAGTTCAAAAATCATGATAATTGAAATATGAGGAACTTTGGTCAAGCTTGAGGATCAAGTAAAACTTTTCATTAAAATGGCCTTGTTTTCAGCATAGGTGTGGCATACATTTTACACATACATTACACAACACATCAAGTATTGTTCCCGATCATTTCAGGATATTTTGTGGCAGACATGAACCTTGCCTTCAAACCAGCATCTACGTGAGATCCAACCAAATCTATGACTGAGTTAAGAGATGGCACTTGCAAGCAAGTGCTGAGGAAACTCCCATGGTGAATTTAGTGGTGAAAAATCATGCTTCCCACTTTTATAACAGTTTTAAAGCATTCCAAAATCTGATTTTTTTGTAAAGGTGGAGAGAGGGGGAGCAAGAGACAAGATGATTTACAGGTGTCTTGCAGAGGTCCAAAAGACAACTTGTCTGACAAGGGTAGAAGGGGGAGTCAAGATCCCTTTAATTTGAAAGGAGAAGAGAGGAAACATACTAATAAGAGAAGAAAGAAAATAAAAACCCTGACTACTTTAATCCCTGAGGTCACAAAATTTCTTGGAATTTTTTACCTGGTACTTGAGGTTTGACTTTGGATGGACTGTTGGGATCCTGTATAATCTGAGTTTTCAATTAGTTTGTAGGTTAGTTCAAGGGAAAGTGTGACACTTGTAGCTGCTTGTGTTTGTTTTTGGTGCCAATTTGGCTCCAAGTGCACGCAAGCAATTCTTGAATGATAATTTTTTGCATTTGGATGGGTGTGCACAGGGTGCAAATTGTAAATTTGGCATTGACTTCCCAACCTGATTTCCAAGCAGGAGACCTCCACGGCTAGTTGGGGTACCTCAAGCTTCATTGGGCCCAGAGCCACGCCACCGCGAGGCTCTCATCAAGAAATCCAAGAGGATATATCAGGCTTGGGTAACTGGTAGGCAGTTTTAATTGATAACTGGTAGAGAATGGGGGCCATTATCATCTACTCATCAATAAGAAATTTCCCAAGCTGTGTTGGTACACAGTGCAATTTGTAGCAACTGGGAGAAATACATACTTGCCAGAGGGCCTCCCTGGCATGTTGGCGAGGTTTTTTAACAATACATTCAGGCCAACCGCTCCTGGCCATCAATTGAGAGGCGCCTAGCTCAACTGGGATGCTTCCTCTTGACCGGGATCACTCACCCCAAACTTCATGAGCGTTGCTTTAGCCACTAAGCTTAGTGCGCTGATACATGCTGGGCTCATTTAGTCTAGAAATTATCCGCCATTATGCTTATATTTAATCCTGGGATGATAAGTCTCATTGACATTGCTTATCAAAGAGTGAGTGTCAGAATGCTTAGAGCAGGAATGGAATATAACATGAACGGGATGGCCCCTCCAATGAAGCTTGAGGTATACTACAGCTCTCCGGGGAGGATTTCCTTGAACTTAACTAAGTCCCTTCCCAAGTTCCCTGCCAGAAGCTTTGCCGGAGGGACTTACGCCCCATCAGGAATTCGTGTGTGAGACTATTCTGAGTTCTTCTGGTAATCAACTTTGAGTGCCCATAACTCAACCTAGATTATTTCCTACCAGTTAGAAAATTTAATGTAGAATAGGCCTACATCTTGTCTTTCTTATGATACAGTTTGGGACCATTACCTCCTCTTCTCAATGATTATTTTATTTTTTTGAAAAATTTGCAAAAGAAAATTTCCCAGGTTCAGAGCGGATCACTAAACAACAAAGCCCATGCACAATTGGCAGATCTGATTTAATGTGATATCACCTATGTGCACCCTTCTTTTTTCACTTTTGTCAATCCTCAAAACAGCTGAGTTTTTGTTGCTATGTAATAGCATTGTCTGTGCTCATAAATCCCGGTGGTGTGCTGGGATATGATTACCACTCAACATCACCTGGCTGATCTGGTTGATCTCAATGCAGTGGTAGATGTGATGAGGGAATGGCTGGTTGTACTGGTGACTAGTTCAGGGCTTAACTGGTGGTATGCAAAGGAAGGTCTGAAGGTTTTTTTTGGCAAGGTGTCCGTGTGAGTGATCCCAAAGACAACAGGTTACTTTATGGCTAAATACATGGTGTTTCAAACCACCTCCAGGAAGTTGTCCAGGTTGCTAAATTAACAAAGTCCCTCCTCTGCGGGGATGAGTGGGGAGTGACGCCGACCTCAGGGAGGGACTTATGCCCAAAGCGGAAGTGCTTTCCCAAGAGCATTGGGAGGAAATCTGGCTGAACTTTGAGAGGTTATAGCTTGCTTGTTATGTGAGCTACATATAATTTTCTGCGCATTGATGGATGTGCTTTAATTGCATCTTCCTTTCTGTTGAATCAGAATTTCAAGTACCTAGTGAAGCAAACAAGCAAAGAAAAAAAAAAAAAAAAAAAAAAAAAAAAACTTGCACCAAACAGACTTGCGGGGCCAGGCACCATCTGCAAAGAGTGTGGTCTTCAGCCTGGGTAAATAAATTTTAAGGCCCCGTTTGGATGCCCGCCTTATATGTGATAAATGGGGAAATTTATCATGCGCAAGCCAAAGTTTTCTTGCCATCTCCACCAAATGTTTTGGTCCCCCAAGGTTCATGCGTGATAAATACAGCCATTTATCAAGTATAACAGTGTGTGCAAACGGGGCCTAAAATCTATCAAAAAAATAGGGATTGCCTCTGGTCACCAGGGGGGAAAGTGTGGCACTCTCTGGAGAGTGCCAGGCCGTAATTCTGTCAGTCAAATGGTCTGATGTGAGTTAGATGTGAGTTGCAACTCTGTGTTCAATTTTCTTCCCAAAAGATGTGTAACTGTAGGTGAAGTGGTTGCGGGATGATCTGTAACTCAATTCCAACACATGAAAATATCTTAGTTGAAATTTTCTGTTTGGTTCATATCAAACAAAATCCAGGATGTGAGCTTCAATTCACAACATGTTTTGCCAAGAATGTAACTATCTTGATGCTCAAAGATATCCTTGACCAAGTGAGAAGGAAGATTTTTCAGGGCTGATTTTTTTCAATCAAAACCCACATAAAATCACATAATGAAAGATAGCTGTAAATTATAGCAACCACAGAGACTCAGCTAACTGGTAGATTAATCCTTGTGGGATATTTCTGCCATGCCTGTTCCCTTCATCAATTGGGAGGAAAGTTATGTAAAATTAAATTTCTCTTTTTTGAGTATTACACAGTGTCAAAGCTGGGAAAACCTCTGTAACCTGTCTTCCCTCCCTGTAATATGAAATGTGAACAATCAAAGAGGCCTTTTCACCAACCATGTTTACCAAGTGATGGTCCACTTATGCAGGCTAAAGTTTGCCATGCGGTCAGCTGTTCATTTGGGTCCATGCACCTTTTGTATGTGAATACACATTGCACAATTTTCCTTCACTTGACCTCCATCTGACTGAGAAAATGCAGCAGCTAGAGGTTAGAATTATTAAGCTTCACAGAGGGAAGGGGGCAGATTGGTGGATATCAATAGATGCATCAATATTTTGATGATCCTGGAACCAGCAGGAGAAAGATTTCAATAGCTGGTCTGAACTCTGAGGTGAAAAGTCAACTCTGAAATGTCCACACACATCTCAGCATGCAGGGTCATACCGTTTGTCTTGTAGATTGATCATCTTCACACCTTTTGCCTGACTGTTTTGGGAGATTTTTTCCTTCAGGTAGCATACCTTCATCATACCTACCATTATGTCCGTGGCCATTGTGCAACAAAATGGTGTTGATTGCTCTTATCACATGGTAATTATTAGCACCAGGTGTAAGATAAGAATGATGCTCTTTTGACCTGCTGTATCCAGAACAATCAAAATCATCCTCATTTTGTAGTGGCAAAAATGGTGTTCATATGTGTTGCAAATCACCAAAAAGGCTTGTGTTCCAGGAGTTTCAATCTGGGCACAAGTCAACTACGGTGGCAGCGGGGCAACAGGGATCAGCTCTGTATCCCCGGGTGTCCCTGGGGAGCGTGTTTTTTTTTGTCGCTATGTCCACCGTCATGTTCGGCTGAACATCAGGGTGGACATTGGCGAGTTGCTTGTTTACACGGGCTCGATTACCTTTGTTTGCTGGTCATTGAGCTGGGAAAGCCCCAACTCAATGAACAGTACACTAAATAATTTTCATTCAGCTTGGCTTTTCCGAGGTTGGTGGACAGTACAGACTGCTCACCAAGCTCAGACAGGCCCAGAACAATGACCAATAGGTGCTGGTCATTGGACCAGGGCTTCTCCGACTGGATGGCCAACACAAACTGGCCATCGAGTTCAGAGAGGCCGCGCTTGACAGGTGTCATGCCCTGGTCATCGATCTGCAGCCTCTCCGAGCTCAAATCCGATGACCAGTAGATACTGGTCATCCAGCGAGAAGCCCTGGCCCAATGACCAGCAAATGCTGGTCATCTAGTCAGCCTTTCCGAGCGCGGTAGGCAGCCTACACTGGCCACTCAGCTTGGAAAAGTGCAGCAGGATGGACAGTACATACTGTCCATCAAGCCGGGACTTTCCCCGCGCTGAGTACAGTACATACAGTCCTTAAATCTGGGAGAGGCCCGGCTCAATGACCAACATGCAGTACTGGTCACTGCTCTGGGATTTTCCCAGCCTAGTGAACTGTGATCAAGTGGAGGGTGTCTCCACTCAATGGCCAGTAGAACCAGTCACCGAGTAAGGAACCCCCCCACTCAACAGCCAGTATACACACCAGTCCTCGAGTGGAGAATCCCTCCACTCAATGACATTAAAAACCAGTCATCGAGTGGAGGATGTCTCCACTTGGTGGCTGGTAATTTAGATATGGTCATTGAGTGGACACAACCTCCAATCAATGGTTGTCCAACAGTCATCAAGTGGAGGGAATCTCCACTCAATGACTTTACAACCCATTCATTGAGTGGAGGGGGTCTCAAATTTATTCCTGAAACACACCACTAAGTGTAGAATACCAGGGTGTACCAGGCATCAAGTGGGGGTACCCTCAACTCAATTACCAACATGTTCACCATGGAGTGGATCAAAGATCAGCCTGAGTTGAACATAAGGTCAACATATTTGAAGCCTAAATCCCATATGCTCACACATTTGACATCAGACAGTCTTCCCAAAGGAACATACGGTCTGGCACTCTCCAGGGAGTGCCACACTCCCCCCCCCGGTGGGTACCTGGCACCCATTTGCAGGTACCCGCGGTTGTGTCCTAGTACCCATCAGCAGGTGCCGCGTGCAGGTGCGGTTATCTGCTTTTGCGGGAAAAAAAAAGTGGGTGCCCACCCCTCTCCACCAGCATGGGATTAATCCTCCCCTCCCTCAATTCCCTTAATGATTGGTGTTCTGGTCATTGAAAGGGAATTTCTTCTTGATGACCCACTGGTAATTGAGGGGAGTGCCACCCCCCTATATGACCAGAATACACTGGTCATTGAGAGTAGAGGTTAGCTCTTGAAGACTGGCACAGAATGGTCATTGGGAGGAATGCCACCTCCCCTTGATGACTGAAGAATGGTTAGTGGAGGGGATACCAACTGCTCTCAATGGCAGGCCACATCTTGATGACCGGTGCAGACAGGTCATTGGGGGGAATACCACCTCCCCTCAATGACCTGTGTGAACCAGAAATTGATCTGCCATTCATTAAGGGTATTAACAACTCCCCTCAACAACAGGTCTGCCGTTTGCTAAGGGGAATTTCAATCCAGTCATTGAGGGGAGGTGGTGTTCCCCTCAATTTTTGGTCTGCCAGTCATCAAGAGGAGATTTTCTCTCAATTACGGCATCTCCTCTCAATGACTGGTTTGTTGTGCCAGCCATTGAGATGAGATTTTCTCTTGATGACCGGTCATTGAGAGGAGATATCATCTCAATGACCTGTCTGTTGTGCCAGTCATTGAGAGATTTCATCTCAATGTCTGGTGTATGTGCCAGTCATGACTCATCAAGAGACCCTCTCTATGACCGGCGTGTTGTGTCAGTCATCAAAAGACCCTCTTGATGACCGGTGTGTGCTGGCCATCAAGGGGAGGTGGTGTTTCCCTTGATGTATGACACAGACCAGGCATCTAGTGGAGCCAGATCTGGGGATCAAAGTTTGTGCAGACAGCCACAAGTACCCTCTACCTGCCATCTGGCAACAATGGGTAGTTACATTATGTTGCGTTATCCATGCAATTTAGGTAATGTAACTACCCTTGTTACCTGCAGCTCCCCGTTACATTATCTGTAACGGAATATTTTCTGGCCTTGCACTTAACGTAACGGCTTCTCTTTTTGAGGTTGTTATGGTGTGTTAATTTATCCACTGGATAACGCGCTAAAGGGCCAAAATAGGCTCTATGCAGCCCACACTTTATCATTTATATGGCGCTCTGCAGGCGCCAATAACATAACAAACATCAATAATTGTCTGTCACATGACGGTGGTAATGAAATGCACTGCCTTTACAAGTAACTGTAACAACAACAGCTAAAAAAGTGTTACGTTACCGTTATGTTTGTTGAGTTGTCTGTTAGTCTGCTATCATGATGTATCACCACAGTATGGAGGGCTGTTGGATTGACCCATGAGCACTACCAACCAACCACCCAGCTGACAGCCACAAGCCTCTGTAGCCTAGTTGGTAAAGGCAACCCTCTAGTATGTGTCTCAGCATAGCTGAGGTCATGAGTTTGACTCTCACCAGACACATATTCATTTGACAGTCTCTACAGGTTATGACCCCAGAGCTACCTGAGCGCTACTTGCTTACAATAGAGACTTGATGAATTTGTGAATGCTTACTTGTAAGACCACGCAAACCCCTATAAGCCTACATCTGGATCATGGGTTCAATCCCTACGCTGATTATCTTTCCTGGGTCTCGTTCCCACTCTCTCTTGGGGTCAATCCCCACTTCCCATCATGTAGCAAGGGGGGATGTTGAGTTGTCTGTTAGTCTGCTACCATGACGTATCACCACAACATGGAGGGCTGTTGGATGGACCCATGAGCACTACAAACCAACCACCCAGCCAGCAGCCACAAGCGTCTATAGCCTAGTTGGTAAAGGCAGTACTCTAGTATGTGTCTCACACAGCGGGCAATCGGATGTTGCACGCAGCCCGCAGCGACACCCGAGCCAAGGGGACCCCCTTTAGGCGGGTGTTGCTGCGGGCTGCGTGTGACACCCAATTTGCCGCTGTATCAGCATAGCTAAGGTTGTGAGTTCGACTCTCACCAGACACATCTTCATTTTACAGTCTCTACAATGTTATGATTATCTGTAACTTAACTACCCATTGTTTCATCTGGTACCCAGGTACCTACTTTGAACTGCTTCAGTGGGTGTGGGTATCCAATTTGAGTGAAGTTTTAGGGTAGTACCCAGGCAGCAACAAGAGCACAAGAAAAACCTAAGAAATTTAGTCTGGTGAGCAAAGCAAACGCTCTTGAAACTGTGATGATTGGACAACTAGTAACATGAGGAGCTGGACTAAGTACAATCAGATCAGATTTCAATATAGAGCTGCAGACTACAATGCATTTAACTATAATGATCTAAAGTATGCTTATATAAAGAGAAGTAAACAGATATGCTAATAGAGCGGAGTACATATGTATACACAACTCCCCCAATGACTGGACAGTAACATGGTGTGCAAGTTACCAGTCATCAAGGGGCTTCTGTACTCCTTTCCATGACCGGTTCCTTCTGTTCATAGAAAGGAGTAAACACTCCCTTCAGTGACTGGTCAGTTTGCTCTGGTAATTGAGAGAAGTGAGCACTCCATTCAATGACCGGCTTCGCTCCGTTCATCAAGATGCATAGGTCCCAATAACCAGAACAAAGCAATCATCAAGGGGAGTGTTCACTCCTCTCAATGACCAAAAGGAAAAAGTCTTCTCAATGAACCAAAGCCTTCTTACAGGGGCCTCTCAATGAGCAGATCAAACCGGTCATTGAGGGCAGTGTTTGCTCCTCTCAATGACCGGAGCAGAGCCGGTTATTGAGGGGAGTGCTTGATCCTCTGGATGACCAGAGTGGTAATTGAGGGATTTATGTGCTCCACTCAGTGACCAGAACAGAGCAGGAATAGAGGGGAGCCCATAATCCCCTTGCACTCCATGTCTGCGCTGGCCGCCGGGCCGCTCGTTGGTAGTTGTGTATAGTCCGCTTGATGACCCGCTTGTGCGGGCCATTGGCACGGTGGCTGCCTTCTGCCCCTCAAACTTTGTTTTCAAGGCGCTGTGTACCAACAAACCAAGTTTTGGCAGGTTAAGGATCCTCGGGGTGGTGCTACGGGGGGACTGGGAGCCAATTAAAATTTCATCTTTTTCTGCATCATAAGGATGCATCCAAAAATTCTACAATTTTTTGGGCGGGGGAAGGAAGAACTCCTCTTTTGATATATCAAAAAAAAATGAGGGAAAACCCTCTGCTTCTTTCAGGGGAGATTCCTGTCCGCAAAGTTTTTTTAGGCTTGCGCGCATGACGGGCTTGATGTTGGGGGACGGTTTATTCTGTGCGCAAAGAGTTTTTTGCTGCTGCGCAAAGTAGGTCCAATTTTCTATGTATGTATTTAATATTTTTATGGGTGGCAGGTCCTTTTCATGAGTACCTGTCACCAAATTTTCAGCTTTAGCAATTTTTTTCAGCGGTGGGCAGATACGTTGTCCAAAATTCCGCATTTTTGGTTTGTAAATTTGAATTTTGCACACAAAGGTTCAAGTTATCAGCAAGATTTAAAGATCAGGGCTTTGTCACACTATTATCTTGAATCTCAACAAAAAAAAAGTCCCATTTTTCTTGAGTAATTTTATTTAGATCATTGATTACGCAGCAGATTTTCAGTTACCTGTAATCTATAAAAATGTGATATTTTTGCCACAAATTGAAGATAATGGTGTTACAAAGCCCTGATCTTTAAATCTTGCTGATAACTTGAACCTTTGTGTGCAAAATTCAAATTTACAAACCAAAAATGCGGAATTTTGGATAATGTAACTGCCCACCGCTGAAATCTTTTCAATAGATTTTTACTTGTCACGCTGGCTTGCGCTGCATAGAGGCATTGGGGGTGTTGGTGATGTTGATTTTTGACCAATGATGGGAGATGAACTGGGTCACAGGTGATATGCCTCTCAGGTGAAACTTGGGTGAACTTGGGGTGTTACACATTTTTGCCCCGCGCTAAAAATTGTAGTGTAGCCACTGTACATGCCTTCCAACACATTATCTGTGTTACAGGCCATATTTATGTGTCGCTGTATCAACCCTCTGCCAATGGCAAAAAACCATAGCAGACCCCATTGGCTACCCATATGGGAAACAATTTGCCTGTTAGGGCCTGTACCATAGCAAGTTAAAAAACTGTTTTTCCCGCAGAAATCAATTTTTTGTGCAAAAAACAGTTTTCCCCAAAAAACGTGTACCACAGCGCCTGTTTTTTGGGACATCCAGAAATCAGTTTTCCCCAAATATGGTCGATTTTCAAAAACAGGTCTGACCCTGTTTTTCAAGAATGTTTTTCCTGCCCCATCATCTCATTACTCCGAGACCGCAGCAGTCCGGCAATCAATCATCTTGTTGTCTCAGAGAACTCCTCCCTCCCCTTAGGATAATCTATATAGCATACAACTGGATTGGTCCAAGGAAAACAAACGGAGTTTGCTACAATTGAATCAGACCAAGGAAAAAAGAGAGTCCTTCATCTCTCCTCTTTTCCCTTGGACCATTCTTCTCCCTCTTCCCACTCAGACCGCTCTGTACTATTGTTTGGAGAGGAATTCTCCTTTCTCCCCAAACAGAAGTTGATTGTTCCGAGAGAAAAAAAGGAACTCAATCATTCCTAGAAGAACAAGAAATATCTTTGCCATAGGAAGGAGGAGGAAACCTCGGATCCCTCCTCCTTCCCTCCCCTTGCACATATGTATAGAGCTAAATCAATCCAACAGGAAAGACGAGGGGATTATATTTCAATCCTCCCATTGCCTCCGACACCAGGAGGAGGGATTTCCTCTTGGACTGGATGAGTGATTGCAGGCCTCCTCCCTCTTGGACCGGTCTGAAGATTTGCCAGAGTACCAATGATTGTCCGAGGTGTTCATGAGTAGGGAAAGCACCCCGATGACCCCTTCCCTACTCATGAAGATTTGTGAGCGTACCAAAGATTGTCTTTTGGTGTTATGATGATCAAGATGGATGGTGGAGGAGCAGTGCGGATGTGGAATCTGAAGTGATGGTTGCGGTACACATTATTGAAATCTGTTTTTCTGGATGAGAGTTTTTTGAAAAAACAGAAAAGTGCAAAAAAAAAAATGTTTTCTCTGCGCAAGAAAAACAGAATTTGTATGGTACAGGCCCTTACTGCTATTGTAACGGGTAGCCCCATGTAACAAGGATAGTTATGTTACAATATTTACATTGAGAAAATAAATTAATGTAAGTTACTAAGTACCCTTCATTGGCTGTTGCGATCACATAGTTTGGAGGGTTTCAAGATTCCTGTTTGGACTCTTCACTGAAGGAACTAAGGTGGCACAGAGACCGCGTCTCGAGGGTTTCTAGTGCCCCCAACTGTGTGTATTTCAGAATGGAGGAAGACTAGCACGGAGAGATCAACATCTCTCTAACAAAGGGAAGAAGAGAAAAGAGAAGGGGAAAAGGAAAATACATACCTAGCATGGCCATGGAGAGATCAACATCTCTGCCGAGCTAGGGAGGCAGGAAGGAACAACTATATGGGTCCCGCAGCAGGAGTTGTGATATTTATGTGACACCCCAGGAGGGGGCTCACAAGGGTTCTATCTAGATTCCCCCCGCTGCATAATGTCCTTATGGCGCGCTGGGGGTCATCTGCCCACTGCTTTTTAACCCTGCTAGATGGGGATGGATAGTGGGGCAAAGATTTGGGTATGGCTATATTTTGTTGTTTTGTGGGATTATATTTTTTTGGTTCTGTCATTTCTTTTGTGTCACTGCACCTTGGCATATTTTTTTGTAATTGTGTTGAATAATAGGGGGAACTGTTGATCTTTAATTCAGTGATTCCATGTCTTCCATAAGCTCCGATTTTTTTACCAAGTTTTCCTTTTTACATAGATTTTTATACATTTTAGGCCCCGTTTGGAGCCGATATAATCCAGGCAATATGTGAGTTTTTTTGCATGACATCCTCCGTGACATCTGATCAGGTCCGCCAAAACTTGATCAGATGTCACAAGTTTCCAGATTATATCGCGCAATTATATCGGCTCCAAACGGGGCCTTAATACTTATGAGAGAAATAATGTATATTTGTCTTGCTGGTTGCTATTGGGTATCTGGCTGACAAAGATACTGCTTGGAAGCTCATTTGTGGTTATCAATATCTAGAACTGGTGTTGAAAGAGGTGGTCAGAAGTATGTCAAGTTAATGAAAGTTGATTGAGACTGAGACGCCGAAGTGAAATTGAAGCAGAAAACTTACTATAGTTGAAAAACTATCGCCAGCAACAATGAAAGGCCTATAAAGATACTCATACTACCACAGAAATTTACGCCTGATTGAATTTGTTGCTGCCGGCGCGCTATGGTTTGATCAAATTGTTCTATTACTCGAATGAGTTCATCCTGAGCTCGATTTACAGCCCGTACATCTGCTTTGAATGCTACGACTGCGTCTCGCAGATGGCGGAGCCATAGTGAAAACTGTGCCATGGGATCGGGCACTCGGCAAATTGGACAGGTATCATTTGTGTCGAACCATTTAGCAAGACAGTCCGTGCCAAAGATATGCTTGCATGATTCAAGTTGTGTCAAGCGAGTTGTGTGAGTTTCACGGCAAATCGCACAAAATGATGGAGGAATGTCAATGTGTACGGCTTCACCACTAGAGCTTGGGTGATCAGCGGCTGGGCGACTGGAAGTTTCTGCAGCTGTCCTCCTGGAATTTATGTCTTCATCGATTGTCAAACGTACCTCGTGCTGCTCACCTCGCCAGATAAAAAAAATCAGCTCGCAGAAACCTTGGAATTTAAGGCTCAATTTCATGAACAAAATGCACACACGTTGGGGGCTGCTTCTTGAGGCATATCTACGTTGACTGGATTTGGATTGTCTTCAAACGTGTTGGAGTGACTAGCAAGCTTTTCATAGTGTCCAAGGTCTGCGTGTTCGATGGACGGAGGCATTTGTAAGCTATGCCCAACAAGCTAAAGATTCAGCCGTCAGTGGTACGATTTGAGGATGATTATCCCATGCCGTAATCGAATAAAGAGTGCTTAACTATAAGGCATGATAACCACGCAGCCATCGCGAAATTATGAACAGTTTTCATTCCTACGGACGTGATACGTTAAGCAGTTTTTGTCGGAAGACCTTGCGATATTCTATAGAATGTGCAGAGGGATTGCAGCTATTGGTCAGATCCTCAGTTTGTTGCACTCTACGATAGTTATACACCAGCACACACTACAAACCGACAATAACCAGAGTGGTTAAGTCAATCAGTTGTTGATAGGGATGAAGAGCACTATAGGCAGGAGATCTACGAGAAAATAATGTATAGAAAAAAGATAAACGAGAGATGATGGTGTAAAGGGTATCCGATTTGGTTGTATGTTAGGACAGAAAATGGTAAAAATTGGTACTCGCCTTTAGCATATTATACAAATGCCTCCAAGGCCCTTCTTAAAGTTGCTTTTAAAGATTCCTTTAACCTGAGGTCGAGATCGATTTGAAAACCCCCAAACACGAGATAAGCCCGAACATACTGGAATGCGATTGGCAATGTCTCCAGATCAGAAGGATACAGGTCTTACGGCATGTTGAGCTATTAACCCCGCACCAAGTCTCAACAGTTTTCTTATGTTGCAGCTTGAAAACTCCTTCCGAGGAGGTTTGACGCGTCTTTGAACAAGACGCTGGTTAGTTGAAGTTGAAAAAGCAAATCAATCTCCTCCGAGATTTATCCACAGCAATTTCAAGAAGGTATGTACTGATAAACCATTTATGCTGCCCAAAAAGTGAAGAAATCCCAGCTGTAAGTGCCGATTTTAACCAGACCAGTTCCATCCATCCCAACAATCATCAAACAATCAAACCGACAGCATGATCTTTTTCGCTAAACATATTCTTTTCGGGATAGAACTCTTGTCTATCGTGTCCTTAATCCCGATCAACGTTTGTTCGACTCGACCACTTTGGTTGTTGTAGGTGTGTAGTGAGTGATGCATAACGAAATGAGTCAGATCATAAAATCTCATCAATAGGTGCAATTACAAATTTTACCGAATAATGCGATGTCTTCCGCCCCACAGTGTTTAGCTCACTACGTGCTTGAGAATAACAAGGCTTCATATTTTCGTGATGATAGCATGTCTGTTGTACTTTTTGGTTAAGCGCTCTTTATTTCATTAGGGCACGCGATGATAATCCTCAAACCTTACCAGTGATGACTGAATCTTTAGCTCGTGGGGCATAGCTTACAAATGCGCCCGTCAATTGTAGACCTGGGGCACGCTGAAGAGCTCGCTGGCAACTCCAACACCTGTGAGCACAGCCCAAATCAAGTCAACGTTGAACCCCCCAGTGTGAGTGGATTTGTTTCTTTAAGGTTGAAGATTCTGCGAGCTGAAATCTTTTTCTCTATCTGGCGAGATGAGCAGCCCGAGGTGAATTGGCAGATTGATGAAGAAGAAGCGGCCAGTAGGAGAGCTCCAGAAACGTCTAGCGAGCCAGCCGCCGATCTCCCAAGCGCCAGTGGTGAAGCCCTACACATCGACATTCCTCCAGCAATGTGTGCGGTTTGCCTGTCAACTCACACAACTGGCTTGAAACAACTTGGATGCAACCATACCTTTGGCGCCGAATGTGTTGGTAATTGGTTTAATGGAGAACATTTTACCTGTCCAATTTGCCGAGCAATTGATCCTTCAGCCAAAGAGGAATATGATAGAAACCACGAGCCACTCTCGCCTCGTAGCCCGCCAGTATTCGATAGGAGTCCGGATAACATGAGGTCAGGGTACACTGAAGCAGTCGACTTTGAGGTATCGGCATACCAGTCTCTAGAAATAGCACATCGCAATCAAGAAATAGCACGCCAGGAGGAAGAAAGAACAAGAGCGAATCTATGGAATTTTCATCGATGGTTGCAGTTATATGCTTGCTTTCTTATGAGTCCGATGATCATTTATATGGTGTGGACGTTACTTGGGTCTACCATACAGTAAGTCTTCCAGTTGGATTTCCCTGGCGTAGCTCAGTTTGAATCAGATTTTGATGTCTTGACTTGTGCTCGATGCACCTCTTTCAACATCAGTTCCAAATTTTTTCACCATGGATAAAATTCCAAGCAGTGGATGACTTCCCATCACATCTGAGACCCTTGCAGTTGTGGATATAGACCCAAAAAGTCTAGATTTTTGCAGGGAAATCTAGCTTTTGGGGCTCCAGATCACTTCTGGGAGACCCTCAGATCTTGATGGTAGCTATTGGATGACTTCCCGTCGTCATTTAGAGAGCTCTAGATGCCCCTCTAAATCCTAAATTAAAACACCTATCAAAAAATCAACCAGTGCACATGAAATCAATAAATTGTAGGGTTGGGAAAACACTTCTCTTTTTGTCAAAAATTAAGAATTTGGGTGTGTAAATTGAGATCTGGGAGGCTCTCAGACTCGACGGGAAGTCGTCCATTTCTATTATCCTCCTCCTATGCAAGCCAGAATTAGCCTATCAACTCCACACAGCTTAGTGTTCAGGTGATCCTGCAAGTGTGGCAGGGATTTTTGTTTTTTTACCTTTCTATTATGTAGTGCTTGTGTAATGGTCAAACATTTCAACGCTTTTGCTGGATAAGGACATGTGGAGCACCATGTTGAGGACCATTTCCAGCCAAAGGTGGCAGCTGATTTACTGAACGCAATCAGTAAGTACACGCCCACCCAAGCGGCATCAACCTTCAATTCGAGGAACGGCGCACACTCTCGAGTCGGGCCGGCTTGTCCGAACAGTGTAGTCGTTTGTCCGACGAGTTCCGCCGTCTGAAACCAGAAGAGTGCAGAACTCGTCGGGCAAAATCTGCCTGAGCAGTCTTGTCCGAGCGGTTAAATCCTGGAGTGGATGAATGGAGAATGGTTTCAACCTTGCAGTCCGAGCAGTTTGCTTACGCAGTGAGGGCTGCCTACTATGCTGGTTTTGCGGGAGAGAAAAGGATCTCTCTCCCTCCGCGTCAGTCATGATGATGCCCCGCCTGGAGTGTTGCCCACCCTTGGCGATGCCGTATGGTGTATGCGGCGGCTCCACTGCGGTCGAAGGGGTTGCATATTGAATTGGCCGCGCTTGGAGAGAGCACGTCGTGGAGTGCCAGGCAGCAGTTTCCCAGCCGTTTTTGGAAGCCTGCCACATCAGTCTGCTCGAGATCTGTTTCCTTTTATTGTACACTCTGCAGGAGTTGGGGTTCAGTTTCTCTTGGTGCAGAAGGGAGAGCTTCGATCGTAACGAATACTTCATGTCTGCTGGTGTCGTTTCGGCGGTTTCCGATGGGACGAACTGGCTTGAAGAGGTGTTTATCCGAGAGAAGGAGGCTGATCATCAGGGATTGGGCATGGCTCGAACAAGTTGAGACGACTCATCAGGCTTCAGAAGTGGTAATTGAGTTTTTTCTCGGCGCCGATAGACAGGCACAGCTGTAAATAAATAAATAAATATGGATGGCTGGCGTGATACATAGAGCTGGCCCCTGGGATAGAGAGGGGCTACATGCACTCGGCTCAGCAGCCAAGAGGAAAAGGAAAGACATCTTATTCTTTGGGCAGCTGGCGGGGCGATAAAGAAGTGGAGAAGAACGATGCGCCAGCCGCCTTCCTGACCACCAACCACTCCACGCCAGCCATGTCCGTCAAGCAGGTCGACTATGCCACCACCCACCACCAGAGGAACCAGGTCTGCAGCCCCCCTTCCGTCTCGCCCGCTGTCTCAAGCACCATCCCCACTGACCAGCTCGCCTTCTTCCACGCCCGTCGATACATAGTCTACAATATTATCCGACCCCACGAAGCCTGACAATCTCAATCATCCAAATCAAGCCGACTTCCCCAAGAAACGTATGTGCTTGCTTACATCTCGCCCCCATCACCCTCCATCTTCAGACTCTCATCCTGCCACTTTTCCACATGTCTCCAACCGTCTGCAGATCTCAGCTCTCGGCCTCAGTCAAGCCTCGATCTCATCAAAACTGACGTGAGTCTCACAAGAGAGTACATATCTAGGCCTGCTGGACGGCATAAATTGACATCGGTCTATCCACCCATCACTCCCCGACAACAACAAAACCTCACCACTCAAGATCGACAAGCCACTAGTGCTCACCCAAGAAGTCACATCGGCAATTCTGACAGATGGAACGAACCCAGAGGAAGACCTGCCTCTGCTCGACCAGGCAGGACAGGAAAGCTTGAGCCAACTCCTGGACTCCATCCCAGGCCAACTAGTCGAATCGCCGCTGGCCAACAAGATCCCTGAATGGTACAAGGTCGGCTGGGCCGCCCAGATCGAGTCTGCCGATCCGTCCAAGTCGGATCCCGACGAGGCCAAACATGTAGACCTGCTGGAAACTTTCCTGAGCGAAGTTTATTACGGAACATGGTCCGTCTTGCCCTCTCCGGATCAACCTGCCTCACCACCCCCCTCATCAGAGCCTTCTTTGTGATGCCTCCCTAGGTTTCATAATGCCGCCGTCATCTTCTTTGCCGTCGCTGCTTCCCATTACATCACCCTCTTTGGAGGGGGATGGTCTTCATTGATGTGAGCATTCAAATCGTCTTCAACCCTGCCAAAAAACAAAAACAAACTAGCTTACCGTCACGGGGTCGCTCTCTCCTTCTTTATTTTATAAGTATCATCCTCGCCATCTGTACCACATACTACACAACAAGTATACGCAGACTAAGGAAGAACGTGCGCGGTGACATTTCGAGAGAGCTGGCCAAGCAGAGGTTGTATCAAGACCACGAGACCGTCGATTGGCTAAACAACTTCTTGAACCGATTCTGGTTGATATACGAACCTGTAAGTCCCAGTGGCTCTCGTCCCTCAATCAGCAAACTCGCTCACCTAGCCCATCTTCATCTTGTAGGTGCTATCGGCCACCATCGTTGCTTCAGTCGACCAGATCCTCGTCGCGTCAACGCCCTCATTCCTGGAATCGATTCGCATGTCCACATTCACCCTTGGATCCAAAGCGCCTCGCATCGACTTCATCCGCTCCCATCCCGAGACGGAGAACGACGTGGTGGTCATGGTCAGCGGCCAACACCCCTCGATCCTTTGTAAAAAAAAGGCCTGACTGTTGTTTTCTCTTCCTCCTTATATATCTCAGGACTGGAAGTTTGATTTCACGCCGAACGATATCTCTGACCTGACTGCCAAGGCGGCCGCCGGGAAGATCAATCCCAAAATCGTGCTCACTATCCGCTTCGGGAAAGGCGTTATCGGGGCTGCTAAAGACATAGTCGTCGAGAATATCTCGTTCACTGGGACAATCAGAATTCGAATCAGTAAGCTCTCAAGCACCACCTACACCTTCCCGCTTATTTTTTGTTGCATGGGCCACCAGTTTTGAACTAACTATACGACCTTCGAAATCACAGAGCTCATGAATAACTTTCCACATCTACAATTGATCGATCTATCCTTCCTGGAGAAGCCCGAGTTCGATTTTATTCTGAAGCCGATTGGATTTGACTTGAACATGATACCCGGTCTCTCTGGATTCATCGAATCTCAAGTCCACGCCACCCTAGGCCCGATGATGTCAGACCATACCCGATCAATCTGCCTCCAGTTTCTTCCACTTTCTGACATGATGGCTGATAATCTTACAGGTACGACCCTAACGTTTTCACCCTCAATCTTGAGCAAATGTTGGCTGGTGCACTGGTAGACTCGGCGGTCGGCGTTCTGCAGATCACCGTCGCTAATGCTCAGGGCTTGAAAGCTGTCAAGATTGGCGGGGGCACACCAGACCCTTACGTCACCTTCTCCATCGGGGCCCGTCTGAATCTTGATCGTACCAAAGTTGGTCATCTTTGGACTGCTTCGCTTCTCCTTCGACTATCCTTCTTGATTACTAAACTTTGCTTCTTCTCACCCACAGATTAAACACAGTACACAGAGTCCAAATTGGAAAAGTGTACATTTCCTGCTGATTCATTCACTGAATGACTTGTTAACGATGGAGGTGATGGATTATAACGAAGTCAGGAAGGATACATCTTTGGGGATTGCTAGTATCGACCTTCAAACGCTTGTGACTGAGCCCGAACAAGAAGGTCTGACAGTCCCGATCATACACCAAGGCAAACCACGAGGAGAGATCCGGCTGAGCATGGTATACCACCCCTGTTTGGTACCCAAACAACTCGAAAATGGAGAGACGGAACCGGTCCCAGAAACAACCGCAGGTGTTGCTCGTCTGGTGTTGCATCAGGCTAAAGAACTAGACTACAAGCGTACAGGGACTAGCAACTTGTCACCGTTTGCGAAAATCTACCTTAACGGGAAGCAGATCCTCAAGACCCCGGTGATCAAACGGACCAACAATCCCGTTTACGAAGCGTTTACTGAGGTGCTGATCTCCAGCAAGCCCGATGCGGTTTTCACGATCAACATGTTTGATGACCGTCATGGAGAGGATCCCAAGATCGGCTCGGTGAACGTCAAGTTGACCGAGCTGCTCGATCTCACGTCGGGCGAGCAAAAGCTCGACTGGTTCCCTCTCGTCGGCGCTAAATCTGGCAAGCTCCGGATCTCGGCCGTCTGGAAGGGGATCATGATGGCCGGTGCAATCAATGGCGCTAGCGCTTACACCCCTCCCATCGGCGTCCTCAGGTTCCATTTTGATAGGGCCGAGGATCTCAAGAATGTCGAGGCTTTGACTGGCGGGAAAAGCGACCCTTATGTCCGCATCATGCGGTCCGGAATCGTCTTGGCCAGGTCACAAATCCATGTAAGTCTGGGCTTTGATCTAGCTACAATTGGGCACGAAGACCTGAAGCGGCTGTCTTCTTAGAACAACGACCTGGATCCCGTGTTCGATGAGATCATTTACGTGCCCCTTCATAGGTTTGTGATATTTTTTTAAGTAAAATTCAAATTTGGCTTCTGATGATCGCTGAGAGCAACTTTTCAGTCTCAAGGATTCTTTCCGATTAGAAGTGATGGATTATCAGCATCTCACCAAGGATCGATCTTTAGGACATATAGATTTAGAGACTACCAAGTTGGTCACATCAATCAAAGAGGAAGGAATGAACGTCTATCAATCTACAGGAAAGCACCAATATTCCGAGTATTTGAAGCAAGAGGGGAAGAAAGCATTGGTGAAAGGGAAGATGAATTTCACGGTCGAGTTTCATGCTTGTAAACCGATTAAATTCAACCGCTTCGACACGCCGCCTTCGGATGTCGACAAGATGAAGACGGGTCAACAGTCTGACAAGGTCTCGACGCTGACCGAGTCGGATGTCCAGTCGATCACCCTAGTCAGCCCTGATGGAAGTGCGCTGGTGAATGGGAAGAGTCTGAAGGCGAAGGAATCGCTCGAGATGCTTGAAGACCGGGCTGCGCGCCAGACCGGATACGACGTCCCCTCTGTCGACGGAAGTCCGAAATCAAAGAGATTGGACCCTGTCGGCTCCCATCGCCAGACTAAACTTAGCATCGACTCCCTCGCTTCGCAGCATCGCCCCTTGCGCGACGACAAAAATCCGTCTCCCCCCCTGCTCGAGTTGTCGAAAGACGAACTCCTTACTTACCAGTCTGGGATCTTGGTCTTCAACATCATTGGTGGCGTCATTGCTAGGAAAAATGCCCGATTGGAGTTCTTGTTTGTCCGTCATCTCCCCTCTATGATATGCTTATAGGCGAAAAACGTTGATGGTCCGCGGATTCATTTTTTGTCGATGTCGATGGGCTCATTAGGATGACGGTTATTGGCCTTCATGTAAGCTTGCATCCAGGGTCTTATCCAAGCATTGACTGGTTGAGATCAAACTAATGGGATCGTATAACCCATCACAGATTCGACGGAGCCATCGAAATCCACGAATCCTAGATGGGACGAGACCGGCGAAAGTTTCATCCGAGAACTGGATTGGTCGCGGTGTATCCTGAAGCTCAATGTGGCCGATAAAGACACTCGCGAGGAAGTGTATGCTGAATACACCAGTGATCTCAAGGACTTCCTGAACGATTGCTTGGTTCGTCCCCTTGCTCATTCCGATATCCTTTTTTGATTGAGTTTTTTTTCTTATTTCTGCTCATGGTTTACTTTGTTCAATAGGACGGGCCTCATGAGTTCGTCTTGCAAGATCTGGAAGGCGGTAATCGCAGCACGATTTCCATCCAATGCCGTTACATACCCGTGCCGATCACCCTAGAGCCTCGAGAAAGCATCAACAGTCAGTCATCCTTTCAGAAATATTTAGCAATTTGATAATCTAATAGCAATCTTGAATTGGTAGATATGGGACTCTTAACTGTGATGCTGGACCATGCTAAGGATTTGATGGCTGCGGATCGGAACGGCTATTCGGATCCGTATGCCCAGTTTCTCTTGAATGGCGCTAAGGTCTTCAAGAGTAGCGTGCAAAAGAAAACTCTTAACCCCAAATGGACCGAAAGATTTGAGGTTGAAATTGTGCGGTAGTTTGTCGCCATCTAACAATAATTCCCGACACTGACTCTCTCTCTCTCTATAGCCATCAAGAGCTGGTGCCGAGTTTTACGTTCATGTTTACGATTGGGACAGAGTTGGGGCGAGTGATAAGCTTGGGCAAGCCCGAATTGATTTATCGAATCTGGAGCCGATGGTCCAGTCGACGGTCGTCGCCAATCTAACTCAAGGCGATAAGCAAAAGGGGCAAGTCCAGATCCGGATGACGTTTAGGCCGCACTTCATCAGCCGCAGTCGACAGGCGACCTCGACCTTTACGGGTGGGTTTGGACGAGTAGCTACGGGGCTAGGCGGGACCGTGCTTTCGGCTGGAGCAGGTGTCGGACTGGGGGCCGCCAAAGGCGTCGGGACCGTCGGAGGCGGGGTCATCAAAGGCGTTGGAGGGGTCGGCAAACTTGGCTATGCCGGGATCAGACGAGCCACAGGAATGGGAAACAAACGGACAAGTGTGATCGATGAGGGCGTGCCGAAAGTGCCGATCCTTGACTCAGATTTGGGTCTCCCCCCGACAACCTCGGCCCATGGGTCCCAATCGAGGGTCGCGTCAGGCGAACTAGCAGCAGCAGCCCAAGCCACGAGTCCATCGCCCTCCAAGGTGAACCTTGCGACAGAGGACTACAAGCTCAACATTGTGATCATCGGCTTGGTCGGCTTGGAGAATTCGGGAGGGAAAACATACGTGCATGTGAAAAGGAACGCGAAAGCGGTCTACGATACCAAGGTGACCCGGCCTACGGGGACGACGCCGGGCCTAGAGTGGAAGGAGATCTGCACATTAGATGCCAAGCTTGGGGTGGAAAGCGAGCTGGAGTTTGTGGTTTTTGAGAAGCGGAAGTTGGGTAAGGACCGGGAGATGGGCAGTCTGCGACTGAAGCTGTGGGAGACGGTGGACCCGATCCAAGGCCGGTTCGAGGCGGAGATCGACCAGGCGATCGACGACTCGTCCTCGTCGAGCGGCGGGGAAGCGGGCGTGGGTGCGGCCCATCTGCGCCTGAAGCTCTCGATCATCGACGCCGGCTCTTCGACCAACGTCAGTAAAGAGATCTACGCCCATTCGCGCCGGTCCATCAGTGCCGGAAACCACCCCTTCGGCGGCCTCTTCGGCCACCACCACAAGCCCTCCGACGACCACAACATCCCCCAGCCCCCAACGACTCCCTCGGGCCCCTCCGATGCCTTCCTGAGCCATGATCCCAACCCTTCTCCCGCTAAACCGCCCTCCATCTTCGGCTCCAAGTCCCAGAAATCGGTCGCCGGCGCTGCCGCGGGCAGGTTCTCCCTCCATCGCCACCATTGACAGCCCTCCACCCCCTTTCCAGATCCGCTCTCTGCTCCTGATTCATGTATCCTCGTCTTCTCGCCTTTGTGGCCGTGCCTGTGTGTGTGTGTGTATCTTAACGAAACTACCATGAAAATCTAATCCGAACGAAACGAAACTAGAGAAACTCCATCTTTTCTCGACTATTAACTCATCATCCTTATCGTAATCTCTTTCCCACTACCTCCATCCACGCTTCCCCCCTTCTTTCTAATTACTTATTTTTGGTTCATTGGGGTTTTGTTTATTCTCTCAGACTTATTTAACAGATCTCGATACATATAATGTGCCTTTTCTTCTGCCATAATGCTTGCTTGTTTGATGGCTACAATGATGATTATAAAGAAGCAACAGATATGCATTTCACATCTATCTTGTCTTATTTGATTAGCATCCAATTAAATACACATATTAGGGGGTATCAAATATGACCAAATCCACCATTATGTAATTGACGGGTTTAAAAAAACCCACCATATTGTCAAAACATGCTGGTCTACCTTCTACCCCATTTTGGGATCCACTGGTGACAAATTTCATTTTTGGCTAATTGACTGGTTTCTAATCTTGGATTTCTCATATCTGATACCCCCTAAATCGGGCGGGTTCACAATAGCTTTTATGGGGTCTGGTTGCCTTTTGGGCTTGATGGATGACTTGCTATCCACTTTAAGACCCGTGCAGATGTCACTGGAAGACTTCCCTTGGGGTCTGTAGGCGGCTACGGGGTCAGATCTGTGGCCTCTGGGACTAGATTGCGCTGCAAATATCTGCATGACAGGCTGCAGATTAGGGATGGCACTTTGTACCCGGTGTGAGAATGAAAGCTGGTTAGTTGGTGGAATGTCCGCTGACCGCCTCCTTCAAGAATATTAGTGTCCGGGCTGTGTGATTGTTGGTAACTCGGCTCCGCACTGCTACTATCCGCTAGCCTTCAGCGCTCCTCTCTGAGCCTGATCTATAGCGTAATAATCCGCAAGTGAATAAAGCTCTGCTCTCCGTAAGCACAGAATCCGCAAGTACTCTTGAAAGTAAAGATTAGGTCACAAATAATCTCCTAATAACTCTAGCAGCAATGGGCCACTGCACTACACTAACGTTATTGGACAATAGCTGTTAGTGTAGCCATTTTATTGACACCCAAATTCATGTTATTTGTTATCTCAGATACAAGTATCCATACTAACAATAACAGGAAATAACAGCAATAACAACAATAACAGGCATTTTATTGCTACTAACAGGATACAATAACAGTTATTGCTGTTATCCACAACTATTTACTGGGCAAGTTCCTGTATTGTTAGCAACACAAAAAACAAGATAACAGAAAATGTTGTTATTGTTAGCTAGTTTTGGCTAAAATACACTACACTAACAAATAACGTTAGTGTATTGGCCCACCGTTAACTCTAGTATGTCCGTCCATGTAAGTACAGTAATGAGTCAATCCCTAGATAATGATAGGATAATAGGATAAGGTAGAAGAGAGAAAATCCCCCGCCAAGTCCCCATTTTCCCGTCCTTCCCTCCACGCACATTGCCGTTCCCACCCGATCCCGCACGTCTGACACTTTCCCGCACTAGTCCTCCAGCTCCGCCCGCTATTCCGCTTGTCACTTTCCCAGACTCTGCTCCTCTCCAACGCTTGATCTCCCACCATCCTCTGTCTAGCCCCGGCCAGTTGGTCTCTTGTCACCGCCTCCACCCCGGTTCCACCCGCTGGTGGAACCCGCTTTGGCTGTTGTGGCTCACCCGCTGACGCGCTGCTGCTACCAGTCCACGTGTGTAATCCGCCGCAGTCCAGCCCTGTCTTTTCCGCTCCGATCCAAAATCCGCAATCCGCAATCTGTGCATTCTGGTCCGGGCGTGACTTTACGTAAGCTTTCTTAGTGCGCTTTCCTGACATCATCCTCAGTGCTTATGTCACTGGAATGCACTCTGCCTGAGCCGCTCTGTGCATTCCCGCCCGCGCTATCCCCGAGTGGACATTCTACCATGCTCGCCTATATAAATCACCACACCGGGTACCCAAACGGGTACACCTGCACCCGCAGGGCGGGTATCCGGGTGCAAATGGTGGGTACCTGGGTGCAAGAGGCAAGTACCTGCGGCCTGCAGGGGACCCAATTGATGGGTCTTTGGACCCATTGATAGGGTCCCAAGACCTATTGGTTGGGTCTGAAGACCCATTGATTGGGTCCTGAGACACAATGATTGGGTCCCGAGACCCAATGATTGGGTCCCGAGACCAGTCAGACAGGCGGGTACCCGGTAGAGATGGCCATTTTGCACCCGATGGTGGGTACCCATTACCTTTCACAAGGCAACTGTGTGCCCTTGCAGGTACCCATGGCGGTGTGGGATGTTCAATCCTAGTAAAAACTCAAGGAATTCACTCCACAACAGCCCTGGGTACCTGCCAGGGCACACAGTTGCATCCTGGAAGGTGGCGGGCACCCGCCAGCGGGTGAAAAATGGCCATCTCTAGTACCCAGGTACCTGCCCTTTTTCTAGCAAACTAAACACCCGCACCCGCACCCGGTATCCGTTGGTGGGTACCCGCCAACAGATACCAGGTACCCAAGGCCATCCATACTGCAGATCCGGCTCTGTAGGGGGCTACAGAACCCAAGGGAAGTCTTCCATTCTATGTAGACCCAAAAAGTCTAGATTTTCACAGATAACTTGCGCTTTTGAAGCTCTTGCTATTGAAGGAATTCTCTTCAGCTAAAATGCTTGGGAAGGCTAAACCTCACTGGCAGTGGCTGGTAAAAATTAATTGATATTGATTCTCCACTTGCAAACCAGGTCTAGTGCCTCCCTCTAAATCTGCCCATTTAGGCTACATGAAAGCCTTGTTATTGTCTGGTCTGTGGAGAGAAGAACAGTGGACTGTGGTTCTGGATCCTAAGACCATGGGAGTTTGCTTGGCACTTGCGTTCAAGTGCCATTGCACAATATTGTTTAAGAACCCTGTTAGATATATCCTGGAACATTAACCTCAAAATACGCTGAAGTCATGATGAATTCATGTTGAGATGATGCTCAATTGAGCTGAAGGAATGCTGAAAAAGGGTTGAATTTGATTGAAAACCAGCCCAAACTTGACTCTATGTATTATTGGAACTATTGGAGAACACATTTCAAACTGCCTTGCAAAGCAATATCAAATACTTCTCAGAAAAAAGGGGCTTTTCATGGGAATGATATATTTGGATTTATCATTTGTTTATCATAAATTCCAAAAATCTTTATGTATGTTAATATCACAAAAACACGCACATGTACATTTGTGTGACACATTCTTCAGTTGCTGAAGTTTTTCAAAACATAGCTGAAGCTCAGGGAAAATTACATGGGAAAAAACCTCATATTAACTAGGAGTTGGACATGACTTCATAAAATCTCCCTAAAATTATATTTATACATATTGCTGAAAATTACATACAATTTGTGAAGGGTCCAAATAAGCCTGTGGTGCTGCATGCGCACTCAGCTTGGTGTCAGTTGGCTCAGTGATGAAAAATGTGACACACCACCATGCATGTGTAAATTTGTGTAAAATATTCTTCAGCTGCTGAAGTTTTTCTCCAGGGAGTTCAAATTCTGGGACAAGTCCAGGGGGGGCTCAGATTACACAGGGCTTGTGAATGACTTCAGAAAATATCCTCAAAGAGATTTATGTACAGATGTATGAAATTCAAGTAAAATTTGTCATGTGGTGCAATATTGTTTTGTGATGGAAAATGTGTCACACAAATGTGCGCGCATACGTTTGTGTGACACAAGTTGTCACACAAGCCTGCACGCATTATATGTTTGTGTGACAGTGGGACCCTCAGCCAATGCATGCCAAAGTCAAACCATAGTACCAGGGCAAAATCAGACCTCCCAGATTCTCACTACACTCACCAGGGGAGATATGTTCCCACTCCCCAGGGAGTGCCTTACTGTAATTTTTTTCCATAACTGTGCTGGAGGCCTTTAGTAAAGAAATATTGAATAGGTATGAACAAGACTGGAAGTCAGCTTGAAATCAGTTGGAAATCATCCTGAAATAAACCATAACTTGCCAAGGAATAATCCAGAACTCATCTGGAATTCATCCAGAACTCATCCAAAATATATGCCTTTCTTGGCTCCATGACCAGTGTGTCCTTTTCATGGTGATGTGAAAGGCGCAGTATGTCATATTGTCCCCCTCATGTACTCGCGTACATCAGGGGGACAATTGGTGTCCCAACACAAAGTTTTTACTTTTCATGTGGCTGTGAAAGGCCTATCCTGTGATATTTCCACCTCAATGTACGCGCGTACACTAGGGTGACTATTAGCAAAGTGCAAAAACGTTCACTTGCATGTGCATGTTGTGTGTGAAAGGGAAAAACCCATGACCATACATTGCTCCTCCCCGCCCACCTCTTGACTCCTCAATACTCCAAATGTGGAGTTTGCACACCCCACACTACAACACCCCCCCTCAAACTCCACACCTCTAAATACAATCTCATAAGAAACAAGAAAGAAAAGAAAAAAAATTTAAGGAAAAGAAGATTAGAGACCAGAAGTTTGAGGATAAAAGAATTCAAAAGAGTTTAAGGTAAAAACAATAGGCGGGAGAGGTAGATTGAGAAAGAAATCGGAGAGAAAGACAATAGGGCCATTAAAAAAAGATCTTCTTCATTGAGTTGTAATGGATTGTTGCCTTCACTGGTTTTGTTAAAAAATCGGCTATATTGGATTCAGTCAAAACCCAGACGAGTTCTATGTGGTGCTCCCTGACTGCGTCGTTCACAAAGAAAAAATTTCGTTCCAGACTTTTCATCCTCCCTTTAGACGCGTTGTCGTCCGAGATAAGTACTGCTGCTCTGTTGTCGCATTTGATGTTGAGTTTTGGCTGAAGGTCAAGTGACTTGATGATCGGTAAAAGAAAAAGTAGAAAATCCACTGATTGTCCCAATGCAATGAATTCTGCCGCGCATGTTGATGTAGCTACTGTCTTCTGACGCCGCGATCCCCACGCTACCGGAGCATCACAAAACGTGATCATGAATCCCGATGTCGACCGTTGGAACTCTCCCCCCCAATTAGCATCTACCCATGTCGTTAATTCATCACCCGAGGCGCAAAGTTTCAATCTCTTTGACCTAGTCGTGTTGATATATTGAACCAAGTGAGACAATGCCGCCCAATGAGAGTCGTTTGGATTGGCGCTAAATCTTGCCAGATAGTTCACCGCGAAGCTGAGATCTGGTCGTGTCCCCAGAGCTAGGTAGTTGATTGACCCAATGAGTGACTGATAAAGCGTCGCCGATACCGGTTCTCCCCAAGACGTCGTTAGTGTATTGCCAGCCAAAGGAGTATGTACCGCTATTAGGTTTGCATTGACCTCCTTCTTATACTTGTCCACTAACTGATCGAGTAAGGCATGTTGACTGAGGAAAATTGCATCATCTTCATATTCTAGGCGGATTCCAACGAGTTTATCCGGCCGCGAATCCCATTTGAGTCGGAGATTTTTGTCCATGTTTTGACGGAGCAATTCAATGTCGTGTTGATTGTTGCCAAAAACAATTCCGTCATCCACATGAATCCAGACGATTATAATTGAGTTTCCCTTCTTGTACCGGTACAAGCACTCCTCAACCTCATCGCATTCAAAACCCCAACCGTGCAGTAAACCCTTGAAATGCTTCCACCAGCACCTGCTGGCTTGTCGAGTTCCGTACAGAGCTTTCTTCAGTCGCAATACCTTCCTGTCCAACTCCGGAAATAACTCTACCGGGGGATCAACATAAATTGTTTCTTCAATTGGGCTGTGTACAAATGCCCCGGTAATGTCAAAAGAATTGACAATCCATTTGTTTCTTATTGCTAGAGTAAGCAGGATCTGAAGGGTCGAAAGCGATGCAGTTGGAGCAAAAGTCGACTGAACGTCTTTCCCAAGACGCTGTTTAAATCCTCTCACGACAAATCGGGCTTTCAATTTGTTGATTGTGTTGTCGGCATTCCGTTTTATGTCAAACACAAACCGCGTGCCAATCGAGTGTTTCTGGCCTTTGTCCAGTATTTCGAATGTGTCTATGTCGGTAAGCTGGTCCCATTCTGCAAGACAAGCTTTCCTCCAATCTGCCCCCGCCGATGATCGCAAGGCATTCTTCAGGGTTGTGGGAATTTCGGCATCGGAGATTGCTTGAAGATGATCAATCTGGTTGTCTTGCTCTTCACAGATCTCTTTTGTTCGTTCTTTGCCCAACGTTAGAACTCTACAGGCAATGGGATTGTCAGCTAAAGATGTTGGCCGTGGAAAAATAGGTTTTCCTTGAAAATCAAGAAAGGTAGCACACTCAGAGTTTATTATCTTCTGAGTAATCGGGTTCCAAAAGAACCACCCCCGCTCATCATCTTGATAACCAACGAGGTACCCTGTCCATCCACGCTGATCCAATTTCCGGCGCCGGTCTTTTGGGATATGAACACTGGCCCTGGAGCCAAACGGGTAGAAGGAGTCCGCACAAGGTTGACGGCCGGTCCATTGTTCAAGAGGAGTCGTTTTGCATCTCTGATTGGATATTCTGTTAACTAGATAACACGCGCATCGGTATGCATGTGACCAGAGTTTTGAAGGAAGTTTGGAGTGATCCAAGGTCGTTTGTGCTATGTCCCCCAGTGTTTGGTTGAGCCGTTCAGCTTCTCCATTTTGTTCTGGTGTGTACGGCGAGGTGAAAATGAGTTGACAACCAATCAAGTCGAGGTAGTCAGAGAGCGTCTTGACAGTGTATTCTTTTGCATTGTCGGATCGGATAAATTTTGGGGACACACCAAAATGTGTCACAATCTTCTTAACCAACGCAATGATAATGTGAGGCACTTCTGACCGGGATTTCATAGGATAAAAAAATGAATAGGTAGTCGCGTGATCACGTATCGTGAGTAGGAAACGGTTGCCGGATATGTCAGGATCAAATGGCCCCATAATGTCCGTGACTAGCAGGTCAAGGCGGTTGTCACGGGGTATGACTTCAGGTAAGGATTGCCGACACCTTTTGCTCTTGGTCTGTTTACAAGTTTCGCATATAAATGGTGTCCACTGCTTCAAATCAAAAGCCGGAACAAACCGTCTGAGAAAATCCTTCACTATTGCATCTGACACGTGGCCCAATCAACAGTGCCATTTTTAAGCCGGAGATGTTGACAAGGAAGATGATTGAGTGGAGACTGCACGGGCCGTAGAGGAAAATAATTGAAAGGAATGAGGTGTTATGACCCAGGAACGATGTAAGAACTTGGCGACAATAGAAGCAAAACCGGAGACTAGGAGAATGTCATGATTCGGGAGGAAAAAAGGATCGAAACCGGAAAGAATAAGTTGTCCAAGGCTAAGGAGCGTTCCGGTCATTTCCGGGCTGTATAGGACCTGCGGTATCGTGAGGGTACCATCCCCATTGACCATCTTGAGGGACCCACTGTGTTTCGCCAACATAGAGCCATCGGACGAGGCCAATCTCAGTTTCATTGGAGGAACGATCAGTGACAAAGAGAGAAACGAGTGAAAAGATCCGCTCACGTGATGGGTCGCCCCAGAATCCAAAACAGTGCCATCGCCGGTGGCACCCGTCGCATCCGCACCCACAGCTGAGCGAACTGCCGCATTCTGATCATGTCCTGTGGGAGGGCCGTTTGGGGGTGCAACCTGGCGGGCGAAACCGGAAGCGGGGCAACCATATAAGGGAGTGTTTGGCAGGGGCAGCTTGGCATCACTGCGGAGTGTTGGGCAAGACGATCTCCAATGGCCTTGTACTCCACAGTACGAACACGGTTTCCCATCAAAGAGTGATTGATTGGATGGGGCTTGATTTCCTTTTTTGATGTTGTTGAGTGCGGCCAAAATGTTGTCGACTGTTGGGTGGCCAGGTTTTCCCACATTAGGTTGCCTGTGTGATGTTTGAGAAGGCGTTGTATTTGGCGGATGTTGAAACCGGCCAGATTGATGTTGTGGAGGTTGTTGCAACCTGGGGGGATTCCAATTTGGTTGTTGATGTGAAAATGAACGAAAGACAGACACGTTCTGGGGTTGATTGCTGTTGAACCAATTGGTTTCACCGTATGCCGGTGTAATGATCGTCTGAATGTCCCAAGCGGTGACATCCTTCTTATCCCCCAGTTGAAGCGAGATATTTTGAAATAGTTGCGATTGAGACATTGTAGATGGAGGTGGGGCGATTGCTTGAAGAATGAGGCCTTCAACCAAAGGAGGAAGGGCCGCTTGTGCGTTCTTGAGACTCGCAAATACATCAAAGACTTTGTTGAACAAACCTTGAACATTGGCTGGGTCAGTTGTCGGTCCGGTAATTTTGAATTCAAGCAACCGGTCGATGAGCTCCATTTGTCTGAAGCAGATCGTCCCCTGGAAATTGGACTGCACAGCTTCAAACGCATCTGTTCCCTTCGTGTGTCTATCAACAAGCGACGAAAGCTCGTCGTGGACCGTGATTTGTATGAGATATAAAAGGCACGTTTCTTCCTGAGCCAATAGTTTCCTGAAGTTTTCCCAATTTTCGAAGAAGGCCGCATGACCAAGTGTCAATAATATCACTCGGGAGAGATCCCGTTTCCACTTGTTAAAGTTTGAACCCTCCGCCAAAAGTTGTTTGATTTTGGATTTGTAAACACTGGGTTGTTGCAGAAACTTGTTCCTCGGAGAAATCTTGATTGCGGCAGGTTTTGCCATGAAAGTATTTGTTTGTTCTGGATTGAAGGTGATAACCGAGGTTGTCGGTGACTTTTTGGACGGATAATGTAATGGAGATGTTTCCGGACTAGACAGTTCCCGATGTGTGTTGATTTTAGGCCGATATGCTGGTGTTGGAATGGCAATTGCAAACGGTAATCCAAAAGGATTCCTAACTATTCGATGGTCGGTCAAGAACGGGGTCGATGATGATGCACTTTCGTCTATGTGCCGTGTTATTACTTTTGAAAAGACGTATGAGATTTCTGAAATAAAGGGAGATGGAGGGCGATCGTCGTCAAAAGGGGTCGGTTTCTCCTTGACTGGTGATGGAGGTAATGGAGGAAGGTTGAGGAGGGCCTTGTATGCCTTTGTTTGCTTCGGGCGCTTCGCTCGTGTTGGTGGAGGTAGTGGTCCCGCTAGTTCCGGTTGTTCTCAACGAGTTTTTACCATAAACCGAGTAGAATTGTGCCAAAAGCCGATGAAAACAGGCTAGCGTCGTAGTAGAGTATTTGTCTCTTAATCTGTTGTGTGTGAAAGGGAAAAACCCATGACCATACATTGCTCCTCCCCGCCCACCTCTTGACTCCTCAATACTCCAAATGTGGAGTTTGCACACCCCACACTACAACAGTGCACATGTGGATTTTGAAAAGCAAAAAAAAAACAAAAAAAAACACAATCATTTTTGTGAAGAGGCCAGGATATGTGACCAAACTGGGGTGGCACTGCAATCCAACCTTGACTTACCTCAGACTTTCACCCCAATTACAATAGTTTATCACCATTTTTTTCACGAAATTCAAATTAATTACAGCATTTCCAAGAAAATGAGTTTCACTAATTTTACTGCAACATAACCACATTCCAAAATTCTAAACCCAATAATACCAAGTTGACTTTTACTTTAATTTTTTATATGAGGGCATGTAATGTGAATTACAAGAAACTCATTTTTTTTACAGGAATTACATTCAAGAATGGCAATTTTGCTTTCCTATCATTTGACATCATTAAACAGGAGCAATTGATGAGTTGGACTTGGGTGAAATATCATTTCATCATATTTTTTCCTCTAGTTGTACCTAGAAAACAAAAGAATTCTACACAACATTGTGTTGACTCCCAAATCAATTCTGACTGACTTTTGACTCCCTTCTGCATCCACTTTAATTAATTTGTGGATGAGTTACTGATGCACATCAGGCTCACATCCAACCAAAACTCACATCAAATTCAGCTCTGGCACTCCCTGGGGAGTGGGAACATATCTCCCCTGGTGACTCCATCATAAGTTTGAACCATGTGTAATAGAAACAATTTAACAAAAACTAGCAGATTTTTGGTGTGCACCCTGAAAATCAATATAAAAATAGTTTGTGAGAAACCAACAGGGTATGTGTTTACAAAGAGGTCAAAAATCATCACCATCAAAACATGAGGAACTTTGGTCAATATTGAGGATCAAGTAAACCTTATCATTAAATTGTCCTTGTTTCCAGCAACGGTGGGCCAGCTACCCTAACTGTAGCTTTAGCGTGGCGTAGCGTAGCGGAATTCCGCCAAATTTTAGCGTAGCGTTAGCAGATTGCGCCTTCCCTGCGCTAACGCTACGCGCAAAGGGTGCGCAGCTAATTTAGCTGTTAGCGTAGCGTTAGCGCAGATGCGCGCAATTGCGCTAACGCTACACACGCAGGGCGCAAAAGAGCGCGCGCTATGGTGCACCACAGTGCTTTTAGCTGAAAAAAAGGCCTTTTTTTCCGCTAAAAGCGCTGTGTAGTGACTGTAGCGGCGCGCTAACACTAACAAACAATTGGCGCCCTGTTAGGGCCGCTGAAACGTAGCGCAGCGTAGCGGCGCTAACAGCGCGCTAACGCTACTCAAAATGGGCGGGCGCTTTTTGCCGCTACGCTAACGCTAAGTGGCCCTGTAGCGTAGTGTAGCGTAGCCGCCCACCGTTGTTTCCAGGATAGGTATGGCATACATTTTACACATACATTATACAATAAGTGTTGTTCAAGTTAATATCAGAATATGTTTTGGTAGACATGAACCTTGCCTTCAAACCAGTATCTAACTGAGATCCAACAAAATCTATAACTGAGTTCAGAGGTGGCACTTGTACGCAAGTGCCGAGAAAAATCCTATGGTGTCAGTTTGTAGATTGAAGGATGAGGAAGCTGTCTGGATCTCCAGCTCTCAAACTATGAGTGGGTGGGCTATGTAGTATGACATGTATGTCATAGGATACATGGGAAAGTCCCCACTCTGCTCATGACATTACTTTACCTCCCCCTTTTCTGTTTTGACTAATTGATAATTAAGATTATAAGAAGAAAATCCTCCTCTTTTTGCTCTGCATTCTGTCCCTGGGAGATGTTAAAAAATGCAGCAGTAAAAAGCTTGCCCTCTGACCTTTTTCTCTGCATCTGCCAATGCTTGGCCGCTGCCTTTGGGAATGGCAAGTAGATCACTGCAATTCTTCAGATTTTCCACTGGCTTGGCCGCTTGCATGAGTTCTCCTTGGGTCCACACCCTTTCTAACTGACTAGGTATCAAGAAGAACACCAGAAAACAAATTGCTGAACCTCCAAAGGCCTGAACATCCCAACTCCCTTGTGAATCCCACTCCACACCCAACCTTTCCGTTGACCTCTCTGATCCACAAACAGGGCATAGCACGGTGTTATTTGACATGTTTTTTGGGCCCCTCAAATACTGATTTGTTGAATATTCAATTATTTGGAGATATTCAATGGAAAAACTCCCAAAATGCATTAAAAACACCTAAAAATTACATTTTTTGTGTTTTTGATTTATTTTGGCCAATTTCTGGGCCGTATAATTTTGAGGGGGTCATCTGTCAAAAATATCATGGTTCCAAAGGCGCTTAGAATATTGCCGGGGGCATATCTCATAATGGCAGACGCACCATTCAGAGTGCCGGATGCACTTTTCATAGTGGCAGACACACTTTTCATAGTGCCAGACGTGCTTTTCTTAGTGCCGGACGCACTTTCCATAGTGCTGGAAGCATTTTTGATAGTGGCGGACTCACTTTTGATAGTGGCGGACTCACTTTTGATAGTGGCGGACTCACTTTTCATAGTGGCGGACGCACTTTTCATAGTGCCAGACGCACTTTTTGCAGTGGCGGATGCACTTTTCAAAGTGCCAGAGGCAGATTTATTTTTGTGTTGCACCAGAAGGGCTGGTAGAGGGCCTGTGCAAACTAATCTGGGGCCTTTGAGAGAAGCTTTCATTGTCCCTCTACGCACCCCTTTAAGCCATTATTCAAAATTTTTTGAATATTCAAGCTTAAATTTGCCCAGGCATTATTCAACTCAAATCAAATTCAAATAAAAATACTAGAATCAATTTGATTCAATGTGCTATGCCCTGTCCACAACCAGGATATCAAACTGAACCCCCCTCCAAACCCCAGAAAACAACAGGACAACAGAACCCAAACCTCTCCAACTCCAAAACCTTGATTATCCCTACTCCAAGACCCTCACACTCCTGATGGACACCAATGAGGCAGCCCAGATCAGCCATTAACTTGCAAAACTAATGTGGACACTGAAGGAGTAGCAGTACCAAAAAGAGGCAGCCAAAGCCACCTTGGTAGAGGTGGAGAAAGCCCCAACCCTAACCCGCCCTCCAAATGTTGCCCAAATGAAAAATATGATGGCAAACACAGAGCAAAGGCTCTATGTTTGCTTGCCAGGTTGTGATCTACATCAACCTCAATGGCCCCTCATTCCCAACCAAAGCTGCCCAGATCCTGTTTGCCATGTTTCATATGTCTGGGCCGCCTGTACATTGATGAGGCCATGTTGGGGGGAAAATTTAGGTACAGTGGACAATTTTTTGGCATCAGAACATGAGTTCTATGGGTTGTGCATTAGTAGGTATTATGACTACTGCACATCCCTTAAATCTCAGGTTCTGAAGCCATAACATTGCTAAAAATTTCAGGGTACGTATAATTTGCATATGTGAAAGTTCATTTAAGTTTTCAGACTTCTGTGAAATGTAACAAAAAAACTATCCAATTAGACAGATTTTTCCTACTAAGACTGCCGCACACCCCTTATATCTCATCTTTTTATGCCACACCATGGCTCAAAATTTCATGGCAGAGAGAAAATACAGAGTTTAAAGATCCCTGAAAGTTTTAGACTGTTTGAAAATGTAACAATAAATTAATTCAGCTAGCAAGAATTTTCCTACTAAGCCCGCCGTGCACTCCCTGAAAATCCTAGGTACGCAAAAAACCGGGTACATTAATTACTCAATTGAAAATTGAGTTTTTTGAAATTCTGATTGCATGATATTCATTTTCATAATTTCAGATGAATTTTGATATCATTTGCGTTGCGTAAAAATGAGTGGAAAAAACCCGGGTATGTACGCGGAAAAGGGGGTACACAAAAACCGGGTACGTTTAGTGAGATTACCGGCCGGTACTTTTATTAACAACCTTTTTTATTTTTACTGTTTTTTTTTTTATCTCATAATCATTCTTGGGGACTTCTTTTCCACCCCTCTAGCCAATCTCATGACTTGAATTCTGTGACCTGAGCTTCTGCATTGAAAAATGTGGTGCCAAAACAATACATAACCCACTGTGTACAGAATTTGCTGTTAAGTAATTTGATTCCAAACAGAACAAGAAAGCGGAGCAGGTGCTTAGGGTTCCGTTCAATCACCGCTATGTATGATTATTTTTGTGGCGGAAAGCGGAAAGTTAAAACAGCGGTGTGATTGGATCGTTCTGCATTGGGTTCGTCGGTTGCGGCCTCTCAGCCAAAGGGTAATATCTGGTCTACATCTTTCCCAATGGTGTCAGGAGCTTGATGTGATCTCCTGGATTAGAAATGTGCTGATTTGGGCGCTAGTGTCGCACTGGGAGTGGGACGGAGCCAGAGACTCGGAAGAGGAGTGATCAAAGGCGTTGGAGGTGCCGGGATCAGACGAGCGACGGGAATGGCGATTGTGATCGATGAGGGAATGCGTATGCTTGTAGACTCTTATAACAGAAGACGTTATTTACTTGATCATGAATTGATCGTGTAGGAGAGGAAGTGTGATGATTGCCCAGCTGTCCTCCAGTGGCTCAGAGGAGACTTGGATGTGGTGAATTTTATAATTTTTATCCATCGGGGAAGTCATGGGCGACTTGGTGAAGTCCGGGTGGTAAATCAAACGGTCAACAAGGCACTCGACCATCGCAACTTCTTCAAGAAACCACCACGAAAATCGGAAGATACTGACAAACCGAGCGACGGACGACTCGAACCGATTAAACACCAACTGCGATCACGAATCAGGCCAAGTCACATTCACCGAACGTCTGATCAGGAGAACGAACTAGTGTCACCAGCACCACCGCCACTTCCGGAGATATCGACGTCATGGCCACCAAGCCAAGACTCTTTACGGCTTCCAAGAAAGGCATGCTCGCTCCACTTCAACATCGGCTTCAACCTCATCCACATAACTCTCGCACTGATTCACATCTCATCCCTTAGGCGAAAACTATGAACTTCGCGCCGGACTCAACTCGCAGTATGCCGATCAAAGGAAAGATTCGATCAAGAGAGTGATTGCTAACATGACAGTCGGAAAAGTACGTCGAAGAATGCATCCCGCTGCCCTTGGCTCCAAACTCTATACTCTCAATTGGACTTTATACAATACTTCAGAACTGACCAGCCGATCCCCCAAATTTCGTAGGACGTTAGCGGGTTATTTCCTGACGTCCTGAAAAATATGCAAAGCGACGACCTCGAGCAGAAAAAACTGGTCTACCTCTATCTCATGAACTATGCTAAATCTCATCCTGATCTGGTCTGTCGCCACCTCTCTGAATTTACGGATTTCCAAACACAACATTCCACTTAAGCTGAAATCCTTTTACGATTCCGTTTAAAACAATCACTCTCACTCGCTCGAATTGATCAGGTTATCCTCGCCGTCGTAAGTCATCTTGCACACTCATTCACCCCTCAAGGTCGAAGCAGCGGTAACAAAACGCACGTACCTCCTAACAATCCACCTTTGTTTGACTTGCTGAAAATGATGTTAAATTTATGTTTTGATCGACTCAGAATACGTTCGTCAAGGTCAATTTTACACCATCTATTCACCGTTCTCTGTATCCCCTTCATGCATTTCCCAAGCTGGATAAACTCAATTCGAATAATTTTTCTTTCGATCGGTTAATTCACCCAGGACACCGAAGATCCCAACCCATTGATCAGGGCGTTGTCGATCAGAACGATGGGCTGCCTGAGAGCAGAGAAGATACTCGACTACGTTTGCGACCCACTCCGCAAATGCCTTCAAGATGACAATCCGTATGTCCGCAAGACAGCTGCGATCGGGGTGGCAAAGCTGTACGACTTGAAGCCAACACTGGCACTGGAGAATGGATTTGTAAGCCAGCTGAAAGAAATGGTTGCCGACAGCAATCCAATGGTGAGTCCTCATTTGATCAATCGATATCCAATTCTTTCTAATCGCCTTTTGCTATCAATCCATACGAATCCCAGGTGGTAGCCAATGCTGTGACGGCCTTGACGGAAATACACGAGTCGGCGATCGCAAACGACCCTTCAGAGGGTGTCTTTATACTCGACTCAGCGGTCATCCAAAAACTGTTGGTCGCATTAGGCGAATGTACCGAGTGGGGTCGGATTGCACTCTTGGGAGCAATTGCCAAATACCGCGCCACTGATGCTAAAGACGCCGAGCAGATCTGCGAAAGAGTGGTCCCTCAATTCCAACACGCCAACGCCAGCGTCGTCCTTGCTGCCATCAAGGTGACATTTTCCTCTCTATCTCTTCTAGCCGATTGATTTGACCTTTTAGTCCAATGACTCATCTCCCATTACGGACTGTTCTCTATTATTAGGTCATCATGATCCACTTTAGGGAAGTCCGAAGGGAAGAATTTGTCAAACAGATCATGAGGAAAATGGCACCTCCCTTAGGTATATCCATCCTGCTTTCCGATTGGGATGCATCACCTTCCTGATTATTTTAAGTATCACCGCACTGGATGGTAATTGTTTTGAGATGATAAGGAACTGACTGGGCTTGTTTTGTTTTCTTCTTGTTCTCCAAATTACTACAGTTACCTTAGTTTCATCCGCACCCGAAGTCCAATGGGTAGCACTAAGAAATATCAACCTCATTTTACAAAGGAAACCAGACATACTTCAAAATGAAATGAGAGTATTCTTCTGTAAATACAACGATCCAGCTTATGTGAAGGTTGAAAAGCTGGATATCATGGTCAAACTGGTAACAGAGAAGACGGTCGATACACTATTGAGTGAACTGAAAGAGTGGGTACCTTTGATTGGTTGAAGTGACATCTGGCCAAGATTAATTCTCCTCGGCCGGTTAGATATGCTTCAGAAGTCGATGTAGAGTTTGTCCGGAAAGCTGTGCGGGCAATCGGACAGTGTGCCATCAAGATCGATGACGCTGCGGAGCGGTGCGTGAATGTTTTACTCGATCTGATCTCGACTCGAGTGACCTACGTAGTCCAAGAAGCCATCATCGTCATCAAAGTATGCCCCATTTCCAGTTCCAGTCTGTCCGCCTGCCCGATATTTATTGACTGACTGATCATCGGGAAATTGGCAGGATATCTTTCGCAAATACCCTTCACGGTATGAAGGCATCATTCCCACACTGTGCGCGAACTTGGATGACCTTGATGAACCTGAAAGCAAAGCCTCTTTGATTTGGATTTTGGGAGACTACGCTGAGAAAATCGACAATGCAGACGAAATCTTGGCTACCTTTCTGGATACATTTGTCGACGATCCATTTCCAGTTGCGTCTCCAAAAAAAAAAGGCTTCTGCTTGGTTGGGGTTCAACGATCTTGAAGCCGTCTGACTTTTTTTCCCTTGCTTGATCAAAAAGGTTCAATTACAAACCCTCACAGCGATCGTCAAGTTGTTCCTGAAGAAACCAGAAGGCGCGCAAAGTCTGGTCCAGAAAGTCTTGTCATTGGCCACCAAATCGAGCGACAGTCCCGACATAAGAGACCGAGCATACATTTACTGGAGACTATTATCGACTGATCCTGAAGCAACAAAAGTCAGTTTGTTTCCATGCACCTCCCGTCCACTCGCGCATCGAGCCTCAATACAATGATTGACTGTTGTTTACTTTTTTGTTGCCTCGGGGAGATAGAGGGTAGTCTTGAAAGCAAGGCCGATGATTTCACTCCAATCTTCATTAGTCTCGCCGGCTCTATTGGAGGAATTGATCGATGAGATCTCGACTTTGGCCTCCGTTTTCCATAAGCCTGCCGAGACTTTTATTGGAAGAGGTAGATTAGGTGCCGATGAAGTACAGAGAAAAGCCAACGAGTTTCGTCCTATTTCTCTACATTCATTCTTTCGAGAAGCCCAGGCCGATTGACGAACAATTGGTTCATGTTTTTTTTAAATGTATTTGTTTGGATGATAGACGGGAAGAAGATTTCTCACGAGAACGAGCGATAGCGACGGTAGTCCAAGGCCAAAACGCGGAAAATTTGCTCGACTTCGACGATGATCCGGTGGATGGCGAGCCGGCGATGCTCTCGAAATCGACGAATGGATTGGGCTCGTTGACTGGAGGAGGCCTAGCATCCACTTCGACCAACGTGACCAGTGCGATGAATCCCTTGGACGATTTGCTGGGCCTGTTTGACTCCTCCATGACTCTTTCCTCCGCCTCTCAGAATCCCCCCAACAGCTTTGCTCAAGTCGGCTCCCATCTTCCACCCTCTTCCGCTCCTTCTTCTCATACTGGCTTCAATAACTCTAACAACGACGATCCTTTTGGACTTTTATAAAACTTCACTCGAACAAATTCACCCCAAGAGAATAAGAAATCTTACACTTTTTTGCATGTTTCTCTCTTAAATTATGATCATGATAGAAATGTATTCGACTTGACCTGGTAGCTCTTTTGTTTTCTTCTCCTTCTGGTTTACTATTAATTTTGTTGCTGCTTCGCTCCAGAAACATAACTGTGTACATACGAAAAGTTTCTGGTCAATACAACCAAACATCCAAAACAAAATCCAGACTCTTTGGTGTCCTCTCGATGAAGAACCGCAGTTCACAGAAACAAGTGCCTGTTGTCAGTGATGTGAAGATGACTCGAGTTGTTACTCTAGTCAAACCGCCAAATAATCACAAGGCCTGTCAGGGCTCTCAAGGTTTGTAGAATCATTGACATGTATAACACGCCTGGGTCAACCTCATGGCAAGGATTGGATACATAGGATGTAGTAGGCTTAATCTTTTCCCTCCAACCATTTGTGATTTCTTTCTCAGCCAACATTTTGACTTTGTGCACCAGTGCCTCCCTGCGGGAGGGGCTTCGCCGCCAGCCAAAGCGAGCCTGTGTTAACTTTAGCCCTCAGCTCACCTTGCCAGATCTCAGGCAGAGCACCATGTGACAGCTTTATAGCGAAAGCCAATTTGGCAGGGAGGTCAAGGACAGAAGCGCAGGCACAGAATACAGAGTAGCTCTCGAGCTCAAGTTGGCTCCACATGTCCAACCTCAGTGCAGACGGGCCCTCACGCAGTGGGTGTAGGGTTTTGTCACTTGGGTCCGGGAGAACGTCACCTTGCAACAGGTTTGGCGCTTGAGGGTTGCACCTGGTATCTTTCAAAAACCCAGTTTGTTCTTGGAGAAAAATCCCGCATTATTCATGTACTCCGCCATAGTAAACACCTCAAGATGTCTGATAAGGCTCTGGGTTTTGTAATGGAAAAAAAATTGTTTTGATTTCTGCCAACATTGGGATAGCAAATTGTGAAGGTCTATGGACATACAAGACACTTCAAGATTGATTCCCATTCCGGACAAGACAAATATTTGAGATGGTGGGGTGACTGTTTTTGTTTTTCTAGATCGGTACATTGAGCATGATAGGCAATAGAGTAGATATATATTTAGAGCAATCAGGGGAGGGGAACGAAGATGGGCTGTTTGACGAGGGTAGAGAGGACGACATAGTTTGGTTCGTTGTTCTGGGAGATGAGGCCATGGCGGACGAAGAAGTCGATGAGGACGGCGGCAGCGTCAGGTTTGAACATGTGCAACCTGAGCGCCTCAGCAAGCTCATCAAAGCCCATCAGTCTGAAGTCTACGCTCTCGCCGTCGTTCGGCTTGGGCACGATTGTGTTCTCGGCCGGCAGCTCTAGCTCGTAGGTGTACTGAATCTCAGGCTTTCAGTGTCCAATCCCAAAGAGAAAAAAACCACGTCAATTCAACAAGGACATTGAGTGTGGCTCAAATCCGCTTACATGGATCCAGCCCTCTGGGCTGCGATGGGTATAGCTGATCAGCCCAGTCGGCCGGATCCTCGATCGGACTATCTCTTCATTGAGACTGGCTTCCTCGAAGGATTCCCGGATGATCGTCTCGAGTTCAGTCTCACCACTGGTGATCCCTCCTGCCACAGTATCATCCAATTTCGATGGCCATCTTCTCTCACAATTTCATCACTACAAATATTTTCTCTATACGTTTCAGCATCAGCATGTAGAGACTCTTTGCTTACGTTGCTTTAGTCGCCGATCTCCTGGGGATCCAAAAGAAGTATTGGCCATTTTTCTTGATGTAGGCTGTTATTAATGTATCAATCAGGGATGATGCTCATGATTTATTTATTTATTGAGGGGGGGGGCACACCCGTTAGATGAGCGCCAAAGCTCATGAACCCGAACAATCCGACGGCGGCACGTTCGATCCTTAATGCAAGATTAGCGCCGGGCTGCTGGAGCGTCTCCTCAGACTCCTCTGGGTCGTCCTTTGGACCGTAGACTGAGTAGACTTCGTTCCTCCAACCTAGATACCGCCAATATATACATACATAAATGACAGATCGAGCTGGTGAGTAAATGTGATTGGGAGGACTGACCGAATAGTTGGTCGGCGAACAGCCCGGTTTCCTTCCAGCCTCTGACCAGCCTATCGAGGTGTTCTTGGCGGGCCTCGATCCGATCCTCAGCCTGATTGATCCAGTCCTCAAAGCTGACCTTCGAGGGCAAGCTGACTCCCGTCTCGTTGTCCTCCTTGACCGGATAGAATAATTTCCAACAGGCTTGGTTGTGGATCCGGGTCATGTGTTGGTTATCTTCGACCAACGCCTTGAGGACAGCCGGTCTGAGGAAGCCGATCGGCAGACGAGAGTCCCTGTCTTGGGTGGCGCGATCCCATGGTGGCTGATGGTTTTTCTTGCTGGATGTATTGTGATCTAGTTGGTCGGATGAGTTGGAGCGGGTCAGGTAGCTCGAGAGTCGCTTGATTGTCTGGTGGCTGTTGATAGTTGCTTGGTTGATGGGAGCCGCTCTGGATGGCTTGAGTCCGTCGAGTGTGTCTGGCAGGTGGAGGTAGAAGGGGACGAGGGTCTCGCTGCCGTCGATCGTTGTTGGGTCTTGGCTGACGGGGGGATGGTTGTGACAGCTCTTGAGGACGGGCAGCAGACTCATGGTGGGGTCTGTGACAGTGCTGCACTACTGGGGTGTCACAGGGTTGGGCTAAGAATAGAAAATATTTACACCCTGGATTCCGTTGGAAAGATGGATGATTGAGAACAACAGTGCAGAGAGTGGCCTTCTCTTAAGCTCGAACAACTCCAGGAAAAATATGAGCACAGTAAAAAGCCAGCACACTTGCTGCAGAGAATAAATGGAAATAATAAATCTGAAGAAGAAAAACTCGACATTGTGAGTCGGGCTCGGTCATGCATCCTCTTTCGTAGGAGCCAAGCCAAACCTACATATTACTTTGGTTGGTACTGTACAAAGGCAATGAGTTGGTCGACACAAAAGCGAAGCAAGGGGACAAGCAGATTTGGATGAGTCCATCAGGTTGAGCATGGCAGCAATTAGGGCGAATCTATTATCTATTAAATAGGTAAACTTCCCGGTTGAGTCGGCTATCCATCAGTTGAGATCAGCTCTGCACAAACTGGATTCCTTACTCTCCAAGTGCAGGATCACACCATATCCCGGACGTATTTATGTAACCAAGTAGAATCAAGTCCTTGCCTGTTTTATCACATCTGCAACAGATGTAACGTATATATCAGTTGATCAGTATTTGGTCGATCGTAAAAAAAGTCGGGCTGGAAGCGGATTTATTAAATGCAAGAGGGAGGTTGAAAGAAGAAAGAACCTTCTTTACTACAGCATCCGATTGCAACTCCATCCGGCATTGAAGACCTTCCTAGAAAACACGGTGCGCCTCTCTCAGTTTGACCTTCCCACAGAAGTATGCTTTAGAATCCCTCAGCTTTAACCAGCCGCAGCGCAAACAAAGGACAGGCTACAGACTTCTAGACCTACAAAGCACTTGGCACTTGGTCAAAATCCTGTCAGAAGGTTGTGAACATAATTGTAGAGGCTTCAATTTGCGGTTGTAAGAGTTTTGGTGCAACGCAATAATGATCGGAGTTTTGTTTGGAAGGTTTTTGAATTGCTTGTTCTGAGAGAGCGATTACCTTAGACCAAACAGCTCAAAACAAGGAGGATACAAGGGGAAGATAAAGAGATCCAGGAAGACCCCAGAATCAAACAAAATAGAACGCTTTGAAGTGGTTAGAGGTGATTAAGAAAAGTTGCAGAACTTGCTTTGGAAGAGATTCAGAACCTTTGAAAGTTTATGAATCTTCATGCGAGGCGTGTCAAGCTTGTGGACCTGCATTTCAGAAACATCGAAAAAGCACCTGAACCAGCCCGTCAGATTTGAGGGAAGCTGCATGTTACCGTAGCAGTGGATTTCTTTGACCGTTAAGGCCGTAGTGTCAAGAGTGAGGCACTGTGCTGCCCTACAAAAAGTGCATGTTTTAGCGCAGCGGAACGCACCTCTGCTAAGCCTATACAGTTGGGCCAATTAGCGGGAGCACTCGCGGCCTGGCACTGCGCTATCGCCACAAGTGGCGCCCCCGCTATTTCTGCCGCCTCGTCAGCGCTAGCGCAGCGGCTTAGCGCTAACGCTGCTCTAACTGTGCTACTTCGAAAAACGCGTCATATCCTAAACATGCTCTATTTTGTAGCGGAAAACCTACCACTGCACTATTTGTAGCGGAAAACTGGCTATCTTTCTACTCAAACCCGGCACTGTGCTTTTTAGCAGCGGGAGACCCGGTACTACGCTATTTTGTAGCGCAAAAGTCACTATGCAGCTGACCCGGACAGCAAGAAGGTTTGTGCCTGTTCTTCTGCTTCTTTTTTTTCTCGTCTCTTTTGATATTATACCCTTTCCCCTGCTACAAAATCCAATAACTAGGGGGGGCCCTTCAATAATATAGCCCCAATTTAACGCTTCAGAGCCGCTAGTGCAGCGTTTACGCGCTGCACTACCGCTACAGGCAGCGATTTTGCGCTGAATTAGGGCGCCACCATCGCGGGAGAAAAAAACACACATTCATTTAGATGAAGCGCAGCGGCTTTAGCGCTACAAATTAGCGCAGCGAAACCAAACCGTTTCACCCTTGGTAGTGTTAGCGGAAAGTTGGCGCGTTGTCACTGCGTTATGTTGCGCTAGACCCTGTTTGGCGGCAAAATTTTGCCAAAATAAGCTGTAAGGTAACGCGGTGGAGGCTTTTTTGCAGCTTGTGTAGGGCTAGCGCCAATCCGCTAATAGCAGACAGGGAACATGCTGTTAGAGGAATTACGCTGCGCGAATTCTGTAGCTGGCCCACCTTTGATGTTTGTAAAACGTTGGTTTTATGAAATTTAGATGATCTTAATACCACTCCCGGATGGGGGAGGAGGGAGTTCCAATGAATATAGATCAGATGATTAGGAAGTGGAATGATGGCGGGTTCATGTGACTTTTGAGGTCACGTCGCATAGAACTTGAAATAAGAAATGAGAGCAACTGCTCCCAGGTAGTAGAACTAGTTGCACATACCATTGATTTTTAGTAGCTAACTTTCATTATAATTCTACTTGAACTTGACCACATATGGATTCACCTCATTTCTACACAAGCAAATGAGCAAAAGAATCTTATTTCCTAAAGGTTTTATGTGACTTTTGGACTTGAATCTACAACTAGAAGTCTATTGGCAGTATTGCCCTTTTTGTAATTTTATCTCGGACATGAATCAAAACAGAGGGTCCGTTTTGGGATACGTATGAATCATATGACAACCGGTGCCATACTATTTTCACGTCAAATCCCAAGTGATCTATAGAGAACGCCCCCAATGGGTAAAAAGGAGTATGAGTCCACGCGTCGTTAAATTCAATTATTTGTGGATACTTACCGGCAAGGTTCCTGCTCGGAGCTCACCCAGCTCTTTGAAGACCGCAGGCGATAAGTCTAAAGAGCCGTAATCACAGCCTGGGCACTGAAAGTATTCCAACCAGGTTCAGGCATGCTATTATAGTTTATACTGAAGAATAAGGAGAAGTAGAGAGGAGACCAAAAGTAGGCTAACCTTGTCCACAACTTTGGCAGTGACAGACCTCCCGGTGGCCTCATTCACGATGTGAACAGACTTATGGCAGAGTTGACCGTGTCCATACTACGTACCAATGAAAATTGTTACAGAAACCAGACATTAGAATGCGCCATTTAGAAATCCTACGCGGGATGAAAAAAAAAGTTACCCCTACTTGTTCATGATTCATGGCGACGATATAATCGGACCTTGAATTGGTATCTCCGCAAGCTCCGACATTGGGATAAAACCACGTAGCAGTCCCGCTGTAGCGACGCTCGAACCGGTTGGATGTAGAGGGTAGCGGAAGCCCAAGAATCGTCGCAGAAGAGACGAGGATGAAGAGAAGATAAGTCACGGCCACTTGCGCCATTTTTTCTCCTGCAATTGCAGATTTTTTTTCACGCTAAGACGTGTTTTTCGAAATGTTTTGTTTTAGAAGCCTTCAAATGGGCCAAGACCCAGAGAATGTCGATGCTTCAACGTGAACGATGGGTGATTCAGGATCTGAAAGACAGCTACAGGTAAGCAGGTGAGCGAGAGGTGTCTGTATCAAACAGACCAGAATGACTGATGCGAAATTCAAATCAGGTGCAGACTGCGAAGATGTTGATGAGTGGGCTGAGTATGGTTGTCGGGGCAAGGAGGGTTTGTCTGCTTTCCTCACAATGTGATCACCTTCGTCTTTTATACATGGCCATCGCCTCAATGAGGGTCGTTTGCTCAAAATAAACGCCCTCGAGCTCCTTGTAGATTCCATCAAAATGTGCACTAGGCTGTAATGTCATCAGGTTGATTGAATCTAGATTGTACTATTTTCAATTTGTCATCTTTTTTTTTGGTTTTTTTTTTTTTTGGGGGGGGGGGGGGGAGGCAGGCCAAAAGAACTCCGATGAAGCCTACATCTGTTTGCACTGGTGGCAATAGTGCTGTTTCATGAAGGCCTCTTAGCCTTGTAGCTTCAAGTATTAGCCCCTTTTTGGGGAAAGGGGACCCGGGGTGCGCACTTTCGTACCCCAAAAATAGTCTATCCCCCAGGAGTTTGCTTGTCATCTCGCAATCCAACGTAGACTATCCAGAGGGACATAAAAAAAATAAAATCCCTGGTGAGGGGTTCGGTGTTTTGACTTTACCGAGGAAATCGGCATTAAACCACTCTTGGCGACTTGCGACCGGGCCAACTCCGAGATATTTTCGTTAGATTTAACGGATTGCGTAAGGCTATTTTTTCCCTCTCTGCTAATGTAAAAATAGGAAATTCATTGCTTGGCTCATGATTATTTCCAAATAGACTGGATCATTTTAGCCTATCGGGACTTCAAGCCTCGGACACCCACCTTGAGTTCGCCGGAAAAACAGTGTTTTATGTAAACGAGTGCGTTGGCTGTCGACAATAACAATTTGGGGAAATAATTGTTTACCAATGGTGCTCCGAGGAGTGAAATATTCGGATTCATACATCAATGTATCGAAACTTTGATAACCCGTGCTCATGATACAGAGCACATGAAGTTATGAACAAACATTGCTCCCACTCACATAAGGCTGCCGGGGTTCGGGACGGGGTGAGCTTATGCCCAAGCACATGCCGAAGGCCCCGTAAAAAGCTGGATTCGGGGCATGCCAGTGAATATGTACACAAAAAAAAAGAAGTGCTGCGGGTAAGGCATGGCAATCGGGCCGGCCGGCCGAGGTGGGGAATTTGTAGTACCGGCCCGGCGCGATAGACCCGCGCCTGACACCGGGACCATGGGGAAGTGGGAGAAGACAGGAGAAGGCACCCAGATGCGCAACTACAGTTTGAATTGTGTGTCTAAGATCACCTTCCTCGTCCGGCGCATATCACCGCCTCCTCCCTCTGAGTCCCGAAATACGACAACGCTTAGCTCCATAGCCCCCGCCGGGTGCGCCCCATGTTCAAGAACCATTCCACTTGACAACCGGGACATGCAGTTCGAGTGACAGCGAACTGATTCTGAAAAACCTAGTCGACCACTCATTCACACAGCAGGAATGTGTCTGAGAGGCACGGTCACGCTGGATCATGAACACAAATGTGCGCTGAGATTTATGAATACAATGTCCTTGTGATTTCCATCAGTTTTAAGTACAACAAGTGAACCTGGTAACCCAACGGAGATAATGATTTAATAAAATAATGTAAACAAGTGAATCCGTAACCCAAAGAAGATAAAAAATTAAAGAAAATTTAACATGTGAAGGTGCGAATCCTAAAGGCGCAGTTATGGATGGTAGCAAGAATGGGAGTTGTGAAGAGGTTCCTGTGGAGTTGAGTGTCAAGTGGAGCTGGTAATGATTTAGAGAATCCCAGAATCTTGGCCACGCACTTTGGCGACCTGCTCAATGAGGCTAGTAGTACTACAAAACAGATGAAGGTAATTATCAGTACATTTCTCACTTAATAATTTATGGGAAAGGTCTACTCACGCCGCCGTACCCAAGTCCTCCTCCGAGTCCTCCTCCAAGTCCTCCTCCAAGTCCTGCTCCAAATCCTCCTCCAAGTCCTCCTCCAAGTCCTCCTCCAAGTCCTGCTCCAAACCCTCCTCCAAGTCCTCCTCCATATAGACCGCCTAAGCCACCATAGCCTCCATCGCCGTAACCGCCGTAGCCGCTTCCGTATCCTCCCCAGCCGCTTCCGTATCCTCCCCAGCCGCTTCCGTAACCTCCCAAGCCACCTCCTAAGCCACCTCCTAAACCACCTCCTAAGCCACCTCCTAAGCCAATCCCGACTCCGAGTCCAACCCCGCCACCAATGCCAATCGAAGGAGCAGGAGCTGCTATGATACCGGTGACGCTCAAAACAGCCGCGGTGAGTGAAATACGGAGTGTGCTAAATTGCATCTTGGTTGGATGGATCAGTCGCTGGTTTGGTTGATGGAAACGATCGTCGTTCAGTGAGTTATGGTCGGGTAAGTGTGAGAGGTCAAATGAAAATTAGGTGCTTGAAAATTGTAGGGAGTTGTGTGTATATAAATATTAAGTATGCAAGAGAAAATCCAAGTGGATGTAAGGGATCCGTGAGGAGGTTGATGAAAGTGAAAGAGGTTTTGATGTTTGGTGCGGGAAGAAGATTGACCGAAAAGAAAGCCCTTTTTATATTCGCAAGTCTGCAGTGCAATTTCCAAGGTGAAGCTGCCTGTCAGTTTGGTATCTATAAGGCATCACCACACCGACATGGATTATAAGGCCTTTTGGGTTTGGACTGAAGGAAAGTTAGCTGGGATACCAGTTTCATTTATGAACTGGACTGGTGGGCTGGAGTTTTGCCCAAGCTAAGAGTACGATTAATGCATTCCCGACTGGTGCATGCTACCAGGATTATTTCGGTGCATGCGGCCAGGATCATTTGATGCATGGCAAGCAGCAGCTGGATTTGACACAGAAAACTAGACCAGTCCGATGCCTCAAAGTCTGAAGGAAGCTTCCACTCCGGCTTGTCCCCCGGGTGCCCCTCGATACCTGATTGAATACCCACTTGGATGACTGACCAGGACAATATTGACTTCACCATTTTTGCGGCCACCGTTGTTGACATGGCGGTGGCTGTTTTCTTGGAAAAAGAGGTGCGGTACCAAGCACCGCCCCAGCTCCACCGGATGGGGTGGGGGTTTGGCCGGGGCTCCTGGCACTTGACTGCCCCACACCGTCAGGGCAGGCCGGGGCTACACCCCCGGCAGTGCTACCGGTCACCGGCCGGTGATTATTGCCACAGGGGACCCCGTGTGAAGAGTGTTTTTGGGGGGCAGCCTGTCGAACTTAGCGAAGTCCCTCCTGGGCGCGAAGCGCCCGCCTCCAAAGGAGGGACGTAGGAATGAGTGAAGTTTTTTGGCCTGACAAGTTTTTTGAATTTGGCAGGGAAAAATTAGAAACTTGGATAACTTTTTAACCATACTAGTCAGAGTGGCATGAAAAAGATGAGAGCAAAGGCCTTCATCTTGCCTTTCTCCTCACCAATTTTGGTGACCTGCATCCTTCTGCGCCTTCTTTCCAAAATGGGCGTGCTCCGAAGCCCATCATTTGGCAAATTTGTCTGGCCGCGCGGGGCCGCAAAATGCATGCCTCTGCGCGGGAAAAGACTGAGACTCCAGTTCCTTGGGGTGTTTGGTGGCAACAAGTTGGCCAAAAAATAAAAGAAAAATTCTACAACGTAGCTGATCAAGCTTCTTGGCTCCTCATTACATGTTGTACGTTTTCTGGATGAGTTTTGGCAAAGATAGGGCCAAACAAAGAAGGTGTACTTCTGCATAGTATACCTCTCACGTCAAAAACTCCCATTGCTTCCTAAGTCCCTCCTTTGGTTAGTTAAGTTTGCTGTGGGGCGCACGGAGGAGGGCTTGGCACAGAGCAACATCTAGTCGACGGAAATCCCCGTGCGCGAGTTTTCCTCCCGGCGCAAAGTAAATCGCTATTTGAAAAACTGAAGGAGCCTATCGAAAGGCACTGCATTATTGCTTACACCATCTGACCTGCGTCTCCAAAAGAGACCTTTTTTGGACTCCTCTCCAGGCAGTAAACCAAGTGCTATCAGGTTGCACCTGCCACCAAATTGAAGAGGAGCATGGGGCTCTTGCCCCAGAGATCAGGGGTTGCATGCAACTCCCTGCCTGATGGGAGTTTGCACTCTGTGTGAGGTGCCTTGCGCTGCGCCCCCCGCCAGGCAAATGACTTGTGCCAAGTTCACATTTGGCAGTGATCTAATGGATCTGGATTCTTGTAAGTTTTGGCAGACCCAATCAGATGTCAAAGGCCAAAAAAGATATAAGTATATCACTGCCAAACAAGGCTTGCGGAAATGGGCCACAAAGAGCTCGTATCCGTATGTGTGGCCATTCTTTGGGAAGTTACATACAGCTAACCCAGGAGAGCTTGCAACTTGGCGCGCAAACTCCGAGACTTTGTGCCGCAGCGGCCAGACTTGTCCGCAGCTCCAGACATCCGTGCGCGCGGACCGTGCCCGGGGGAACCCGGGGGAGGAGCCTGCAGGAGAGCTGCCTGCCGCCGACCCAAACCCTGCCTGCCGCCACCACCAACCCACCACCCACCACCGCCGAATCGACTGCCGAGCGACGCCAGCCTGCCACCGCCACCAATTTCATCCATCCCCGTTGTCCATTCCATCCACCGCCGCTGTCGAATCCAGCCACCACCACCATCATCAAACCCAGCAGTCGCCACTGACATTGCAGCTTGGATTCTCTCACAGGTATGTTCCTATTTGATTTCCCTTGAATGTCACAAAGCTGATCCCTCCTCTAGACACCATGTTTGTCAAGTATTCAGCCTCCTTCAAATTCATCGTTGTTCGGGCAGCCCTTGATGGAAAACCACTCGCCGAAATCAACGCGGCAAATGGATCTGAGGTTAGTTCTGATTCCCTCCAACGGTGGTGTGTTCTATACGAAAAGACTCGTTCGGTTGTCGTCGATCCCAAAACGTACGAAAAAAGGGGGCGCCCTTTGGCTCTCAGTGAAGAAGAACGATTGTTTCTCTTGGAGCTAGTCACCGACAACCCAACGATCTACCTACAAGAAATTCAGCAGGCACTATCCACCGAATGCAACCTCCAAATCTCAGTCCAAACCATCTCGAACGAGCTTCATGGACGCCTCCAAATGAGTCAAAAAACTATGCGTAAGGTAAATCCGAATCAAGAACGGACTCAACGAGCCAAGTACCTCCTTTTGATGGCCAACTTTGAGCCTGAATGCCTCGTCTTCACTGGTCAGTTTTATTTCTTCTCTCTCTGAATTTTTATTTGTATATAGTAGCTAACACCCTCCCTCTCTGAAAGATGAAAGCGGGGTATGTTTGGATGCAGTGATCCGCACTCGGGGTTGGGCTCAAGTGGGTGAGAGGACGTCACGGCTCCCGGTAGCGCGGGCTACCCACCGCTTCAATTTAATCCCAGCGGTGGCCCTGAGCGGGCTGGTTGCAGTGATGATACAGTCTGAAACTGTCAAGCGAATCGATTTCGAGACATACTTAGAGCATGTGTTGGTGAGTAGCTTGATGGATTCTGCGCGCGGCATCCTAACTGACCACTTTTTTTTTTGAAGCTTCCAAATATGAATCCATACCCAGGACCCCAAAGCATCGTTGTGATGGATAATGCACAAATCCATCACAACGGGAACATCGAACGCATAGTTGAGGATCACGGCTGTCTGCTGATCTATCTTCCGGCCTACTCCCCCGACCTGAACCCAATTGAAAAGGGTTTTAGTGTGTTAAAATCATCACTCAGACAATATGGCGAACTTGATGGGGGCGAAACCAATGGGGAGGCAATCGAGGCCTTTGCAAGGCTTGTTTTCACCGACGAACTCATGCGAGGCCTGTTCCGAGGGTCTGGTTACACCGATTAATGGATCCCCGGACTACCGGCTGCCCGTTTTTTTGACTACCGGCTGCCCGTTTTTTTGTATTGATAAACAACTTGCTCAATTCTTTGTAACATTACTTTGTAATCAATGTGCTCGATTCTTTGACTTAACATTCGGTTTTTCTGCATATTTATCTGACTCCGGATGTAATTAACCACAAGATTGAGACTTCATTGGGAAAACGGGTCTGCTGAGATCCACCACAAGATTGAGACTTCATTGGGAAAACGGGTCTGCTGAGATCCTCCCGTTCCAAGAGCCTCCCATTCCAAGAGACCCATGTGATGCGCAAACTCATCTTGGACCAATCAAATGGACTATTGATTGCTCCTTCAAATGGACTATCGATTATAACAACGTTAACCAGTTTTATTTACAAAAAGAGATGGTCGGAAGGAGGTTAGAATTTACATAAAGAGATGGTCGGAAGGAGGCTAGAATGCTGGAGCTACAATGTATTGATGACTTTGAAACAATAAGGAAAAGGAGTACATAAGAATGGATCGGGGGAGTAAGATACTTATTGGTTTCTAGAACCCTGGTTTCTAGAAACCTTCATTAAGTGATGCGCATATTTCTTTGCAGATGAGACAATGGATTGGGCGGGGCCTTCGGGGATACCTCTGCTGGCAAGCTCGTCAGAACTGAAGGACTTGAACATAGTCCAGTGAGTGATCCCAAGGGTTCCAATCCCCTCAATGACTCCGGGGGAATCTGGATTGACGTGTGCAAATTCGAGGAAATCCTCGAGGCTGTGGTCCTCGCCGCTTGGAGGGGTTATTGGTGACAAAGCCCGGGTGGGATGTTCTGGGGTGCTGGGGCCGGTCGGGCCGGTCATTGAGTTCGAGGCGGCCAGTTGCGAGGCGGCCAGTTGCGAGGCGGCCAGTTGCATTGGGTTCAAGAACACTCCCGGAGGCATTGAAAATCCAAACTGTGTTGGATATTGGAATCCGGCCGACGTTGTTGGATACTGAAACGCGGCCGAAACGGGAGCTGGAAGTGTGGGGTGAACTGGAGCTTGAGGCGGCGGTACATCCTCCTTGGTCTGAAATTGAAAGCTGTCCGATTTTGGGGGAACACGGAGGGTGACTTGGCCGGGGTTGGTCTTCTATGAATCTCATGAGCAGTCAGATCAGATCCTCAGCCATACATCCCAAGGGAATAAAGGGAATAGAACACACTCACAATTGCTTTGGCCCACATATAAGCAATTCGCTTGGGAGTCATCTTGAAAAACTCGTTGGGGTTCTCGGGATTGATGAACACGCCGACCTCGTGACTTCTATTCAGGTGTTCAGCGGGTTCGTGGATACAGCCAAGTTGCTGCACCAAGTCCGTGAGGGAAGCCGCTTCCTGTGCACCTGCGGAGGGCCCATCGGATGGAGTTTCTTCAGAGCTGGGACCGGCATGCATGGTCCTGAGGTGTTTGTAGGCAGATTCTTTCTAAAATATCACACAAAATGAGGTCAATGAGACATTCCGACTGGGTTGAGGTGGACAGGAAAAAGCCACTTACCTGAGCTACAACTATCGGATCTTTCTGGACCAAGCGACATATAATCTGGCGGCTTTCCGGAGTGCCCTCGGCAACCAGGAGGAACTGGGTGAATATCTCATCGGAATCGATTCTTTTTTTTTGGGCTGCTGAAAACATGCGTCCATTTGGGATAATCGCATTCCAAACAATGTTACCTTTTAGAGCTTGGGCTCGGGCAAAGAATCCAAGCCCCTCGTCTTTGCTGTGTTCAATCTCATTGATTGCCGCAGCTTTGAAACTCTCGAGATCGTAGTTGTGAGTGTCCCAGTTGATCATCAGCTTGCCAGGTTCCGATTCGACTTTATTGTATTGGGGGCCAATGGAACCAGCTAGGCTTCGTCGCTTGCGGGGGTTTGCAGCAGGAGGTTTGGGAAGGGGCGTAAATAGGATGAACTCAATACTTATGGGAACCTCAGGGCGGCCCGAAGTGGATCCTGCACGATTGGGAAGTGCCTGGCTGTGTTGTTGAGAGTTGGTAGCCAATGATTGAGATAGTATCAAGTCGCTCGATCGGCTGGTGGCTGCGCTCGATCGGCTGGTGGCTGGTGAAGCTGGAGGTAAGCCCGAGAGTGATGGATCAACGTGAGACGGTCTTTGCTGGCTTCGTATGAAGGCGTCCCGGCGGCGGTTGCGATCCGCGACCAAGTGAGCAGTGCCATCAAAAAGCGAGGGCACGTGTCTGTTGGCAGGCGGCGTCAGTGGGTGGTGGAACCATTCGCAGTATTTGGACGGTGAAACTGAACGATAACGGGAGTTATTGTCCATCCCGAACCTTCTACTTTTACGGAAATGATCAATTGCGGCATAGAAATTAGTTCGTGGTGAGAAAAGGCCCACACATGATGATGATAAACCAAAATAACTCACGCGTGTTGGATTGTTCCCCAATGGCACAATGGTTCCAAAGGACCGTTGGGGTTGATTTTACTGGGGGTGGCGGTGGCGGGGTTGATGGATTCGGCGGTGGTGGGTGGTGGGTTGGTGGTGGCGGCAGGCAGGGTTTGGGTCGGCGGCAGGCAGCTCTCCTGCAGGCTCCTCCCCCGGGTTCCCCCGGGCACGGTCCGCGCGCACGGATGTCTGGAGCTGCGGACAAGTCTGGCCGCTGCGGCACAAAGTCTCGGAGTTTGCGCGCCAAGTTGCAAGCTCTCCTGGGTTAGCTGTAATTGTAAGGAAGATTTGCGAGATCGGAAGTATCTTTCGGGGGTGGCTCGTCGGCTCCCCCGGGGTGCTCGCTCGGCTGCCCGTCAGCGCCCCAGCGGTCTTCCCACCGTCCCCTCCGCCGAGCACTGCCCCCACCCCAGCGCCAGCCGACCACTCCGACCGAGCAGAGACCACACCAAACCCAGCCATGCTTCAGTCCTCCAACCTCGACCCGTTCTTCCTCCAACAGGCAGCCACCACCACAACACCAACCCAACAACAACACCATCTGCTTCAGCAGCAGCAGCTGGTAACCCATCCCGAACTGCCCCAGCTCGACGAGCTGATCGACGACCACAGTCGCTCCATCGTCGTCGACCCCATCGAGCCGCCCCCCTTGGCATTCAGCGCTGGCCAGGAGAGCCTCTTCAACGAACATGCCAGCCACTACCAGCTCACCGGCCCCTCCTGGCAGCAGGCCCGCCGGGTCTGCCAGACCACCGGCGACGACAACCGCTTCTACGCCCTCGTCTGCTACTTGACTTGGCTCCACCAAAACCCGACCAACCCGCCTCCTCAATCGTCCGCCCAGTTCCAGAACTCTCAATCTCTCTCTGCCGCCTCGGGCTGGGTCCCGACCTCCAGACTCCGGGTACGTCTCTGTCCCGCGCATCCGTCGAGATCCCCGCTCCCCTTACCCATTCGATCGTCCCCCCCCCTCTCTCTCTCTGAATTTCAGGAACACACCCGATTCACCGCCCAACTGATCATCATCAGACCCGACCTGGAGGCGTACACCGCAACCAAGGACTCCGAAGACCGGGTCCTCCAAAAGTCCTTCCAGAACCTCGTCATCAAGCACTTCACCGACCAGTCCGATGCCTTCAGGATCGCTAACCTGCCCCCCGGATTCCCCTCCACTTCGTCCCCCGAACCGGCCAACAAATTGTTTAACTTCATCCGCGAAATCATCAAACATAACCGCGATAGCTTCAGGAAACAGGTCTGTATCCCCTGTCCCCCGGCCTTCAGAGAGAACTGTGGAATTGATTGCAATCTATCTCCCATTTTCTTAACACTGGTCTCAGCTATTGAAAAACATATTACCAGAAGACGGAGATTATCCTAAAAAACCGATCCCAAGTCTCGACGAGTTGATTGTCCAAGTATGCAGTACTCCTACATACCCCTTCGCTCAACAGACATTCTGACTTGTTTCACTTGGGGATCGAACGTAACAGTTATTGACGGCCGCCTCCTCTCCTGGACACCTGCCGGTGCCGAGCGAGATCTTGAGCAAAGTAGACGAATCGCAAAGGATGAGATTCGCTTACTTAGTAAGTCCCCCAAACACACCCACCCACACACACAGAGAGAGAGAGAGATTGCTCTTGACAAAGACGACGGGACTGATCACGCTCATCTGGCGTGGTTGCAGCGCTTGGAGGCGATCCGATTCTACGCCGGCCCGTCTCCGAAAAACAAGCGCATCTCGCAATGGTCGATCATCGACAACCAGCTCGAGTTCCTGCGCCGCCAGGAGCCCATCTACCAACAAGCGTGCGTCCCCCACCCAAACCTGCCCTCTCCTCTCTCTCTGTGTGTGTCTACTAACCTCGCCCTGCGGTTGGGTCCGGTCTGCAGGTTTTTCGGCCTGATGGTCGAGAAAGATAGCGAGCTGTTCGGCTCCGGCCAGGCTTACTTTAGGGACTTGGAAACCAACGTCGATTGGGAGATGCCCATCGACAAACATATCCGCCAACGCGCTGAACACCTCCACAAATCCTTCTAACCCTGCACCCAATCTAAACATATGCACATCTCATCCGCGCTTCTCTCTGTTGACTGTCGTATATAAAGTTCACTCGATATCATGTTTTAGTAGCCTCCCGATTCCCTCTCTTATACTTACTTGTGCCACCCCTTTTAATCTCAGGACTTTCTCTCTCTCTCTCATCCCAACGAACATCCTATCTCGCAGCCACAGCGCTTTTTGTATGCTTTTTATTTGAATGTACATGGTATTTTCTCAAGGGCCTGCATGACAATGAACCGTCCTCCTGCTTCTGTTTCTCAAAGCCTCTCTGACGAGCAATGTGTGTCTGGTATGGGCATGCCGTGTTTTCATTAGAGATGGGAAAGCTGGAACGCTCCAGCTCTCCCCCGAAGAAGCTGCGCTTCTGGCGGTTCGGATCCGACGATCCTGTCCACCGTTGTTTCTCTTCGTCATGTGTTCCTGCTGAGGACCAAGGAGAGTAGCTGGGGAGCATCACACACAGAAGAACCGTTGCGGCTGACGTGTCTGCGCATTCCTGGAAATACACAGCAGGTTGGAAAAACAACTCCCAATTGGCGTTCTCGCGAGCAGCTCCCCGGCGTCCACCGGGCCCTTTCTCTGGGAGTCGGCCCACTCCGGCGGACATTCGGGAGTCCTCTACCCACTTTACTATTGGATCATTTTCAATATTGGTTTGTATTTGGATTTGTGTTTTTTGTTCCCAGTACTAGAAGCAGAAAAGAGAGCACAGCAAAATGCGCATAAATTGGGTCCCCTGGAATATCCAGCAATATTGGGTCAGCAGATGCGCGGCAGGCTTAGTAGGAAAACGACTGCCAACTGTAAAGCTGTTTTTCTTGCACACCCAAACAGTCTAAAAATCTCAGTATTCTTCTTGGTTTTGCATATCCTAGTCCATGCCATGCAATTCTGAGCAATGAGGCGGCATAACAAATGGGATGCAAGGGGTGGCTGGAGGCTTCGTAGGAAACTGTCTGCCAACATCAACTGTATAGCTTTTTTGTGACATGGCCAAACAGTTGAAAAACTTCAGTCGACTTGAAATTGTGGATATTCTCTGTGCCAGCTTGAGATTTTTGGACATATATCTATGTCAGAATGTGAGATAGACGGGATGTGGGGTAGCCATAATACCTACTAGTATAGTCCATCAAGCGCGTCTGGGCACATGCCCCAGTCCTGCTTGGCCAAGCACCACTGGGGGTTTTTTGTGTGCCCAGGAAGCTTGATTGTGTGTGTGTGGGGGGGGGGGGGGAAGGGGGGGGGGGGGCGACTGAGCTTGGCACATGCACAAGTCCTGCTTGGCCAACCCCAAGCTCTGGGCCAATGGGATCATCACTGATCATTAAATCAGTGAGGGAATGAGGATATGGCGGCGGTGAGACGGGCAGTACCTTGTGATGGTGGAATCTCAACCTCACCTTAGTACAGCCACAACTTTGGTCCCAAGGAGCAGACCCCCATCAAGGAGGGAAACTTCCCTCCTCAGTGGTTGGTCTGCAAACCGGTCATTGAGGGGGAGAGACAACTCCTTCTTGGTGGACAATACCTGTATTGGTAATCAAGAAGGGAGTCTCCCTTCTTGATGACCAGTTTGTTGACCAAGCATTGATCTCCTCAATGGCCGGTATCTCTGGCAGGCGTGACATCCTCACTTGGCCTTGGCCCAGGTGGGCTTTGTCCCAAACCCGGCAAACTTGGCCATGTGCCAAGCCGGGGGTTTGGATGTGCCCATGCACTTTGGGCTTGGCCAAGCGGGCTTTGGGCAAGTGCCCAACGGGCTTGGGCTTTTCACTTTTGAACTTGTGCATGTGCCCACTCCCACAACCCCCTATCCCATGTTGAGTTTGTAGAGTTTGTGGTATGAAATTTGCAATAATAATTCTATTTTCTATCTGTTTGAGCAAAGGCTACCAGACAGGGCTATGGTTGTATATATGATGAGATCAAGATAAAAGTGGATGTGTGTGAGTGAGAGCAAGTGTGAGAGTGTGAGTGAGAATGAGAGTATGAGTATGAATGAATGTGAAAAAGAGGGGCAAAGAGAGCCCAGTATTTATAGTAAACAAATGCTGCTGAGAGATTGATTCTCAGGGTACTTTCTCAATGAAAAGTCATTGTCAAAAGTATGGGAGAGAAAAGTACCTATACTTTTCTCCTCCTTGCAGGAATGCTCCAGTCCTCTGGAGCATTTATTTTCTTATTACTTTCTGCACTGTGATAAGCAGCTGCAGCAGGAAGCTGAGCATAATTGGCAGCAGAGAGCTGAGCATACTTGGCAGCATGGGTCTCAGCAGTTAGATCACTGCTGGCCATGTTCCCTTCTACAGGGATTACACCTTCAACATCCCAAACAAAATGGCAGCCAACCCAAATGATGCGCTTGCCAACCTCCAACGCCAGATGGCCAAAATGACAGCTCAATTAAATCTTTTGAAGGCGGCCCCACACCAAGGACACAATGCTGTATTGGCTGCTGTCCAAGCCCAGGAACACCGCCAAGAGATCATTCTTGGCAGCTTCCTAAAGTCGCCTCTCAAGCTGCACCAAGAGGTGAATCCAGAGCACGTAGTCTTGTCCTTCAATTTGGCAAACTACGCGCAATGGGAAGAATCAATTGAAGCAACACTTCAGTATGTGTTCTCCATGACTGAACTGATGATAGTGAAGAAAAAAAATTACTTACCTGGAGACCAATTACAACCATGCAATCACCAGCCTCATGAAGAACACAATAAATAAGTCTTTGCTTGGGATCATCAAAGCAGCCGGCCATAAAACCGCTAAAACCATCTTTGAGACGTTGAAAATCAAGTGTGAGTGGTCCAATCGGCAACGTAAGATTGAACTTATGAAAAACTTGATGGAACTGGCAAACAACACCAGAATTTCAAATGAAGTAACAATGTCAGCGTGGGCCAAATTTATGAGTAAACTCAAACAGTCAAAGCTTACCCTCAACAAAGCCATTGGAATCCTGCTTCAGATGAACTTCAAACCAGTTACTGGTACGGAATTAACAAAGTTTGAATTCACGGTCAATCAAAATCTGAACAACAAGAAGGACCCATCTTTTGCAAATTTTGCCACAGTAATCCAAGCAGCAACCAGAAAAGTCAGTAAGAAAAGGGTAGATAGCATGGCAATGAATCTTGATTGTATCCAAGCTTTCAACCAAGGCAAGGGAAAATATGTCACCCCTCAACAATGTATTCCTGATGATAAAGTGTTGAAGCTCAACCATCCACAATTTGCCGTTGAAAGAGCTGAGTACTACAAGGGAAAAGGGCAAACAGAATCACAAACTTGATGCTGTAAAGCTCAAAAGTGTTCCTGAGAACCTTTTGCTGAGTGCGGAAAGGGATGTATGAGGAAACCTCTGCCTTTCCTGGTTCACTAGACACTAAAAAAAGCCCACCAATCTCAGATTGGCAGGTTTAATGTAGTGATAGTGGGGTGTTATCAAAAGATAACTGTTGTTATAAAGTGGGTGCGATGAAGTTGCTACAAATGTGTTATGAATGAGGAGTCTGGACTTCAACCAGGTGATATTTGTCCAAATAGGACCCATCAGAGAGTTGTGTTATGTAAATGTAAGTGTTGTGTAGAGTTGTTGTTTTGTGTGTAAATGTTTGTAATGTGTGTAAAACCAAAATATAGGGTGACTGATATATTGTTGAGTGAGCAGTTGTGTACTTTGTTGTAGGGGAAACTGAGTGCAGGTAGTCTGCTGGGGGAAAGTTACAACAGGGGAGGAGAGCCTCCTTTTATAGACAACAGTGAGGGATTTTAGCTCCAGAAGAGCTCCACATGAGAGATTTTAGCTACCATCCAACCTTGCAAACAGGAGCAAGGTGGCATCCAGGGTAGAATCAGCCAAATCACTCAATTCTGAACTCAGAATTAGGAAAAAATGAAAGGAAGTAGATTATTGAGGGCATCTGGCTGCTTCATATGCACCCTGCATATAAGAATGAGGTGGGCATGAATATACATATGCCCAACCTTCACTACGAAAAAACTCAAGAAACTGATGTCAGTTGACATGCAGTTACCATGCTAGTACTTTGATAAATACCTGGGTTCTTCCAGGATGCTTCCAGGGTGCTTCCAGCCAAGCTTAGCATGGCCTGGTGCTAAGCCACAAGGCACAGCTCAGTGCTCAATTTCTAGAAGTACTAGTGTGAGCCAGCGTCTCTTATGTGATGTGCGGACACAAAGGAAATAAGGGGCAATATGTTGTAATTTCAAAGATAAAGGTATTACAACTTGTAGAAGAGGAATAAGATGAAAGTTTAGACTTTTATTAAGCTTTTAGTTTTTCTTTGAGCGCTTTCAACTTAAAGTTGAGTGTGTATAAGCTAGGAAAGAGTCACTAGCCTCTTCTTCAAAGGAAACTGAAGAAGGTCTGATTCAGGTAAACCTGTAATCAGCCCTAGTTTTTTAGACTAAAGGAAACTAGTCAAGGCTTTTTACTGGGAAAACTATGTGGTTTTTAGGTTGTACCACCAAACACGGAGAAAAGAATACTTGTCAAGTTTGATTGGATATTCAATTTCAAGTTATTCAGGCGCAATGCACATAATGGAGAGGAGAGAGGAATAAGGGGAGAGGGAAAAGAATGGTGAAAACATGAAGGCTACTAGGAAAGAGAAAAGAAAGGTATTCATAGTTACCAGGGAGGTTACTTACTTGCAAGTACTGTGCACTTTAGTGGGAGTATTTGGGAGTAAGGCCTTTGAGTTTAGCGGATGGAAGCGCTGGATGTAACTGGTGAATATTTTCTTGTCTGATTTCGAAGTGGGGGAAAGTTCGCCCAGGTCAGGAGAGGCGGGTATAAGTGAAAAATTGAGGAACTTCCTCTATTTTTCCGGAAATTTCTATTAGTTTCAAATAATAGTGCGCTCTACATTGCGCAATAGAATATGGATTGAATACAATTCAATTACATTGAATTTATATGTATATATAATATATATATGTAAAAGCACTTATGTAATCTGTAGCGCAGGTGCGCAGAACAATTTTATAGCGCTCCTGTGCTTCAGAATACAATAAATAATAAAGTAATAAAATAGAATAAAATAAAGTATAAAACATTAAATGTTATTAATAATTCATTACTATTATTATATCAATATTTAAGGGGATAAAAGGAAGACTTTTGGACATGTAAACATGTCTCTAAGGCTGACAACTAGTGTGCCTCCAGGTGTCCTCAGACACTCAGCCTGGACAACAGACTGTGCCACCCCTTGGAAGTGCCCCTCCCAGCCAAGAGGCCATCAATTTTGGCTGGGTAGCGGGGGGGCAGTTCCTCCTGGCCAAAAACAACATACACCTGTCAACCAGGAGGAATACCTCCTGGTTAACAACAAGACAACAACGGCCACTTGAGAGGGTTATACATACACAACCCTCTCAATGACTGGCACACACCACTCTCAAGTGGGTCTCAGCCCACTCAATGACTGGCACAGTCTGGTCATCAAGTGAGTACACAACCCACTTGATGACCAGAACATGCCAGTGTTTGTTCTGGTCATCAAGAGGGTACAAAACTCACTTGATGACCAGAACACACCGGTCATGGAGTGGGTACATAACACAACCCACTCAATGACCACAGTCCGGTTATGGTACAAAATCCACTTGATGACCGGAACAACCAGGTCATTGAGTAGGTACACAACCCAGTTGATGACCAGCACAGTCCGGTCATCAAGTGGGTACAAAATCCACTCAATGACCAGAACACGCCAGTCATCAAGTGGGTACACCAACACTGCAAGAGCTACGCTTTGCTACGAAAAGCGGCGCTTTTGCGTAGCAAAGCGGAAACACGCTACTCTGGATCCAGAATAGCATTAGCGCTAGCGGAAAATCGCTACTTTGAGCGGTAGCGAAGCACCAGAACCTCTACTGCAGTCTTGGCCTGCGTGTAGCGAAGAGCTTTTTTTTGCCGCTTTGCTACAGTATAGCGCAGCGGAAAAATTGACGCTTTTTGGCGCTTTTTGGCGCTAATAGTGCTTTTTAGCGCCAAAAGCGTAGTGAACCGGGTCGCTTTTGTGCCAAAGGCGTAGCGGGCATCTCTGCCTTTTGGTGGAAAATGCCAGAAATAGTACACAAACATAAATCCTCCATCATTTTATGATGTGCAGTATTGATGTTTGAATGGTGCTATGGTAGCGCAGCAAAATTGCTACAGTAGCGTTTTTTCCGCTACTATAGCAAGAAGCGTAGCGAATTGCCGCTACTCTGCGCTAAAAAAAGCGTGCTATTTTCTTTAATTTTTTCCCCTTAAAAAATTTAGCAATGTGGTGATTTATATAGGCGAGCGCGGTAGAATGTCCACGCGGGGATAGCGCGGGCGGGGAATGCACAAAGCCGCTCAGGCAGAGTGCATTCCGGTGAAATAAGCACTGAGGATGAGGCCAGGAAAGCACGCTAGGAAAGCTTACGGAAAGTCACGCGCGGATTGGAATGCACGGATCGCGGATTGCGGATCGCGGATTTTGGATCGGGTATTCGGATCGGAGCGGAAAAGACAGGGCTGGACTGCTGCGGGACTACACACGTGGACTGGTAGCAGCAGCGCGTCAGCGGGTGAGCCATGACAGCCGGAGCGGGTTCCACCCTGTTCCACCAGCGGGTGGAACCGGGGTGAAGGCGGTGGCAAGAGAACGACTGACGGGGGCTAGACAGAGGACGGTGGGAGGACAAGCGTCGGAGAGGAGCAGAGTCTGGGAGAGTGAAGAGCGGGATAGCGGGCGGAGCTGGAGGACTAGTGCGGGAAAGTGTCAGGCGTGCGGGATCGGGTGGGAACGGTGACACGCGTGGAGGGAAGGATGGGGGGCGGCTCATGGTTTTCTGGGGTGGGGATCCTATTATTATCCCATTATCCTTATCCTATCATCTGGGGAAATACTCATCATTGTACTTACAACTAAGGACGTACGAGAGTTATTGGGAGATTATTGGTGTTCTTATTCTTATTGGAGAGTTACTTGCGGATTTTTGCGCTTACGAAGTGCAGAGCTTTATTCACTTGCGGATTATTACGCTATAGATCAGGCTCAGTAGAGGAGCGCTGAAGGCTAGCGGAAAGTAGCAGTGCGGAGCCGAGTTACCAACAATCACACAGCCCGGACATCAATATTCTTGAAGAAGGCGGTCAGCGGACATTCTTCACCAGCTAACCAGCTTACTTTCTCACAGCAAATAGCGAAGCGCCAAGTCCGCTACCAAAAGCTTAGCAAAGCAAGGCTAAAACCGCTACGCTTTTGCTATGCTGCCGTTTTTTGTAGCGTAGCTCTTGCACTGTTGGGTACACCTTGATGAACGGTTTGTTCCGGTCATTGAGAGGGTACAAAATCCACTCAATGACCAGTTTGTTCCGGTCATCAAGTGGGTTGTGTACCCACTCAATGACCGGTGTGTTACAGTCATCAAGTGGATTTTTTACTCTCTTGACGACCAGAACAAACCGGTAACCAAGTGGGCTGCAACCCACTCGCGGATGACCAGCGTGTGCCGGTCATTGAGTGGGTTGTGTACCTACTTGATGACCGGTTTGTTCCGGTCATCAAGTGGATTTTGTACGTGTTCCAGTCATTGAGTGGGTTGTGTACCCACTTGATGACCGGCGTGTTCCAGTCATCACGTGGGTTGTGTACCTACTCAATGACCGGTTTGTTCTGGTCATTGAGTGGATTTTGTACCCACTTGATGACCGGAACAAACTGGTCATCAAGTGGATTTTGTACCCACTTGATGACTGGACTGTGCTGGTCATCAAGTGGGTTGTGTACCCACTTGATGACCGGTGTGTTCTGGTCATTGAGTGGGCTGTGTACCCACTCAATAGCCGGTCATCAAGCGGGTTGTGTATGTACCCTCTCAATGACTTGATGTTGTTGTTGCATGGGAGGGATTCCTCCTGGTTGACATGGTTTCCTGTTTTTGACCAGGAGCTTCTTCCTAGTCTTCAGTGAGGAGGCATTCAGCCCAGTTGACAAGGCAGGGCTGATGCTGGCTGACAAGCCCAGGTTGGCAACCCATGGATCCCAGCTGAGCAATTGCCTCAGAGCTCAGTCTCTTCTAGTGCACTGTGCACTGTGCACTAGAATGATGCTGAGCAACTAATTCCAAATATTCCAGGCTGTTCCAGCCTGGCATTCATTTAATGTATGAACCTGGTTCTAATTGAGTATTGACTTGAGTATGCTGCATGTCAACTGGCAGTGGTTTCTTGAGTTTTTTTTCATAGTGCTTGCCAGTGATTATTGGCAAATCCAATACAAATTTTGGGTGTAAATTCCTTCCAACAAAGCCAAGCTTTTTTGGAATGGCTGTATTTTCAAATCTGCCCCGACCAAACCCGACCCGCACTAAATTCCGGGTCGGGTTCGGGCACTGTTTTCCGACCTGGTTTCATGGTCTTCTTCCCCCCGGGGATCTTACAGACCCCCGCTTCTGCGTATGCACCTTTCGGGGAAGGGCGGGTGGTATGACAAGTTGGTTACCGGGCCGAGTCGTCGGCAACACAGACCACCCCACGGAACGGCAAGAGCACCACCACCGGTCAACCACAGATACATAATAAACAGGCAGACGTCAAGGAACATCATCAGGAGTCTGAACGACGATGTCGAGTCGGTGGCGAGAACGGAAAGGTTAGCGTTCTGCCACTGTCTTTTATGCCTCTCTCGCAGCGAAGCGAAACTTGTCTTTGGCTGTTTGTGTACAATTACATATGTTTTTTGTTGCATCGAGCCAAGGTCAGATGAGATCAAGAGGGCCAAGAAGCTGAACGAATACATCATATTCTAGTCAAACTCCCCGCAAAGAGAGGCTTTGGATGCACCACTGCTTGCCTTGCAGGGCCTCATTTTCAACCTCCAGTCAGAAGGGACGAATATATCCAATTTTGTGATACCTCGTCGAACCGTTGACACACATCCACATTCGTACTGCATCTTCTTTCCTGCCGACGAGCTATGTACTTACAACATATTCTGATCTGGTATCCTCTTCGCCCGGATCCTCGCAATCGAACCTCACACAGCGACCGTGGTTTCCTCTGCCGAGCTACAGTCAGTGTACTTTATGATATTCTTTTTCACATGAGATAGAGAAACTGATAAAGTGATGTTGCTGCAGGGCACGGCGGAAGGCATTACTAGCGCCGGTGCAAAGGTACCGCCGAGGGTGGGTCCAACTGAGGCCGGATTCGGCCTACAAGGTTCTGAAATGGGTTCCGCGGGACATGGTGCCTGGGACGACGAGTTCGGTGGGTCATTTGGTGGGGTTTTTGGAGGAGCCAGACGAGATCGATGCATCGACGGACGATGAGGAAGAGGAGGAGGAAGAGGGCGACGAGCGGGAGGGGGAAGGTTCGGAGATTCACGTGGTCGGAGGCTCTGGCCGGGGGCGGGCGACGGGCGAGGCTGAGGAGCCAAGTGATCCCGTGAATGCACGGAGCCAAAAGGGCCTCAAGATGGAGCGCAAGACATCCAAGGCAGTCGAGGATACCGAGCGGATTGGCGGCCAGTTGGCCGGCCTCGAGACCGGCCAGATCGCCGAGCAGGTCGAGATCGATGACGACGAAGAGGAGGAAGAGGAGGAGGACGGACAAGCACCCGCGGAACAAGCGCCCCAGAGCCAGACTGCCCCAGCCGTTCCGATGGATGAAGACGAGCAAGAAGAGGAGCCGGCGATGGGCGGGCCGTACTCTCAACCTACGCTCTTGTCCACCACCCCGTCAATCCTTCTTCCCGCCGGTCAACAACCATCGGCTATGACTGATCTCGCTATGTCCGACACCATCCCCGGCCTCCACCTCGCAGCAGCCAATCTCAGTCAGACGTCGTATGCCCCCTCGCCGGACCATCACGGCCCGATCACCCACTCGAGTGCCCAATCACTTCCGTCGATCGTCTATCCTGGTCAACCTGCCGAGTCTGCCCTCGACACAAACCAAGGCTTCCCGCCTGCCCCGTTGCCCACCACGCTTGGAGACCAGCCCGCCTGTGAGTCAGGCACTTTTCCTCCACTAATCCAATAATAACCCCCTCTTTTCTTACCGCTCTCTATGTTGTCCTAGTCAATCACCCGAGTCAGCCATCGGTCCAGGATCCGGATCCTTTGGATGGCCACACCGGCCCAGTAACCGATGCCCCAGCCCTGAACGTCCCTTCTGGCCCAGAAGATCCGTCCCCGGCCGCCTCGACAACTTGAGATCTCTCACTCCTGAAACCACCCTTTCTCTCTCATACACTTAGATATCCCGCATGGAATGCTTCCTTTTCCCTCCTTGTTGCCTTTCCTGTATGTCGTTTGTTGACGCTTCACGCTTCCCCTTCTCCTCTCATGGCTTGTTTGTTGTACGCAAGAAAGAACAATCAGACTTCCACTACAAGTAAAACTCGCTTGACAGCCATTTGTCCGTGTCAACCCTGCAATATATTATGTTTTGCTTACATATTTCGAACTAAAACATGAATTGACCTACAAGTTTTTATATCTCTTTTATCACATCAAGGAAAATCTCATTTGTTCAATTACCTACTCATATGAGTGCATTAGGGGGTTTCAAAGTTGGCCAGATCCAACTTGCATGCACTTTTGCAAGTTGGTGTTCAAGTTCATTCTTGAACACTGAGTTGCAAAAGTGCATGCAAGTCACATTGTACTACACCCCCCAAACCTGCTTGTATGTTTTTTTTTGAATGTTGGTGTTGAGGAAAAGCCTTGACAACCAACTTGCAAAAGTACATGCAATTCATGCATGGCCAACTTTGAATCCCCCTAATATTTATAGGTATGTGTGTATGTACAGCTAGATGAGGAAATCAAGACCAAAGCAGAGCGTCATATTCCCTTTCTAACGACAGCTTTCATCTTGGTTGTGTCTATGTAGATCAAAACCTAGACTTGTTTTTCTTTGGTTAAAGATTGACAACAAGAGGGGTGGCTTTGCCGCCAGCGGGTGACTTTTTTTTTTTTTTTTTTTTCTGAGTGCGGTTTGATTTCACATTGCGCACTATAAAGTACCAGCAGAACGGGCGCGTCTACCGCCAACACAATGAGATGCCCTAACGGGCTACAAATTTTCCGACACAAGATCCAAAGAAGACAAGCAGCATAGAATAGAGAAAGGAAAGAAAACAGAGACAATTGGAAAGATGGAGAATGCAAACTAGGGGGAGAGCGGAAAACGGGTGACTTTGAAAAGGGTTGAGTGCGGTATACATAATAGGAATACACATATTTAAGTATGTAGTGGAATCAGGAGTCTGGAGAGAAAGCCTAAATACAGAAAGATATCACAAGAATGATCGATGTTTGCCATCGATTCATTCGGCCCATCAACTTCAAGCACGAGGAATGTGCATCTCGGCTAAGTGCATCCCAACCAGAGCTTTTCCAAGCTCAGCCCATTGTAAAACACCGGTTACCCTTCGGAGGATCCTGGAGCTTGCAATCGATCGCAACGCCGGAGCACGACAGGTGATAGACGTCTTGCGGGATCTCGGAAGCGATCAATGGCATAACTGCCATTGAAAGGAAGAAGTCCTCGTGGATCGGACATCTTGCTCGTGCAGAACAACCCGCTTGGGATTGGTCGCCGAGGCGGAAGAGCCTCGTACTGGACAAATGCAGGTCAACCCACTTAGGATTGATCGCCGAGGCGGAAGAGCCTCGTAGTCGTACCGGACAAATGCAGGTCAACCCACTTAGGTGGAACACCCTCGGATCGGAGAAATACAGATCAACCCAATTGGGATCGATGGCGAGCCTCGTATCGGAAAGATGCAGATCAACCCACTTGGGATTGATCGCCGAGGCGGAATAGCCTCGTGTCGGAAACATTGCTTCTGCAGAGCAATCCACTTGAGATTGACCGCCAAGCCGGAATAAGTCAGATCTTAGTGGGTAAGCGGTATCCCGCAGACATCCGATAGGATTTCAGGTTGCGCGAATCGGGCCGTGTTTGTGAAGCGAGGCCAGAACGAAAATCGAAGAAATATTGTGTCTTGTAGAATATTTGAGGTGATGGAATGATATCTGGATCCGGTCTTGAAGTGTTTGCTTGCAGTCTTTGGGATGGAGCCTGGAGGGTGCTATGGACTTAGAAAACCGCAGGAATATCTTCCCGATCAACTGCCCAATAAATCATAAGTGAGTGCAAGAAAGATCTGAAAGGCCTACATGATGCAGAGTGAGTGTCCAAGTGCGAACATATCTGCTATCTTGCTCGATCATGAGCAGCAATTGATATCCTATCGGCATGATACGTGTCCCCAGGATGGCAAGTTGATGGCTCTGAAAACACCGAAGCCAAAAAAGGGAAGGCTAAAAAAGACATGAGAGCGAATAGAACCATTAATCAGAAGAAGGCCTCATGATCCGCTACAAGCCTGTCTGGGATGGGAGAGTGAGAGCGACATGAGGAAAGAAAGGTTACAGCTCACATGTGTCATCCGACGCGTCGAACGGGTAATGGCGGAGTCTTCGCTGCCCGCGACGAGTGGATTTGTTGTGTATTGCCAATAGAAGTGATCAGGTGACACTGGGGGTGTATCGCAGATAGGACCTGCTGGCCCGACCTGAGATCGAAAGCCGATTGACTTGCAAGATGACCAAGGAGAAAGAATGTAGAGCAGGAACATCCAGCTCGAGCGGGATATTGCCCCTATGAAACCATGAATGCGAATTGAGAATTGAACCCTGAACAAATACGCCTGCTGTAACTTGATGAAATGAATATAGATCAATCCTATCGAACGCAATGATCGAATTGGAAAGTGTTCGAGTTGCCAGGATGCACCCTGCTTGCATCGGATAAGAGATCGAAGAAAAAGTCGTTTGGACCGGCGACATGGAACCGATAGCATGTTGCCACATTCTTCTGGCGCTTCACCAAACCACCAGGTTTCGAAAAGCCATCTTTAGAGAAGTAATGGAAGAGTAATCACGTCTACTTGAAGTCATGATGATGATGATGATGAGAGGGGATTATATACGGTCCAAAAAATCTCTTTGGATCGCTTTAAGCAGTAACCCATAGGCGAATACTTGTCGGCTAAGAACGCCGACGCCCAAGTATCAAAAGAGTGCCCTTGGAAAAAATCAAAAGTAGTTCTCAATCCACCGGAGACATGAGAGTGGATGGAGGTACGGTCTAATCATCCTGAACCAGGATGAATGAGGTGGGAAGAGGGCGATGAATCTCGAGGAGGAGAATCTCGAGAAAAATCTCGAGCAAGAGAAGCTCCAGGATGAAAGCAAGAAATGCTCGAGGATCAGAGCAGAAGCTCGAAGATGAGAGCAAGCAGAAGAAGGCTATATGAGTCCGGCCAGATCAGAAAAATGATTCGCAGACTAGAGGTAGGTGGGAGGAAGTTGAGGAGTTGGGAAGACGGTAGGGGAAGTTGGGGGTGAGTTGGGAAGACGGTGGGAGGAAGTTGGGAAGTTGGGAAGACGGTGGGAGGAAGTTGGGGGTGAGTTGGGAAGACGGTGGGAGGAAGTTGATGAGGAACAGTTCAGAATCGACTGGCAGAGCCCTCTTTATATGTGCCACATCAACCGCAAAAACAATCTGAGGTCAGCAAGGAGATGACTGAGGCAACCAAGGCAAGCGCTGTATTCGTCAAAACAAAGGAGACATCGCGTGTTTGTCGGATTCTACTGATGCTTAGACTTCGACTGAGCCAAATAATCCTTATTTTCTCTCAGTAAATACTAACTGCCACTACAAAAGTGTCGTGTTACAAACTACGGGAACTCGATTCCGACTGCCTTCCTCTAGTGCCAATGTATGTTCACATCGCCGGCAACATCCAGCTCTTTAGACAATTTGTTTATTTTCGGACACCATACATGCAGCACCCAAACCATTCTAGTCCACGATGCAGGAGGCGGTTCCCCGTCATCAGTCTCACAATTCCCAACGGATTTATACATACTTCCAGGGGGACGGGCTGTTTCTTTCGACATTAGCCGATGTCAGCTCACGTTGACATCATCTTCTAGTCGACCTCAGTCGCCCGGCGGCCTTGAGCCCGGGGACAAAGCTCACAGTACATATCTACGCAAGAATAGCCCCAGCCGACTCCAGTGCTTGGTTCGATCTGTTTCTCCTAATAGAAACAGCTCAAGCATAACTTCCATTCACCACACAAAGCAAAATAGCTTCTATGTTCATGGAGAATACGTGGGGTTTGGTGTAGATCTTGAGCAGCGCACCAAAGCGCCGAAATCAGATATAGGTTAGCAAAGCTCTTTATTGGACAATCAACACTCAGAGGCATGTCTTTCACGGCCGTATTTCGCCCGGCTTTTCAAACACCTAATCTGGAATGGAAAGCGGTGATCACAGGCGGGAAATGATAGGCGGATCTGATCTTTAGAGCATGCACATTCGTCGGGTCAACTTGCCGATAACTTAACCCAAGCGGCAATCAGATTGGACAGGGCTAACCCCGGGTAAGCAAACCCCAGGCTTGATTTATTTCTAGCTTAAAAAAGCCTCGCGAGCACTTGCTGGCAAGAGCCATGCGCGAAGTGCATGTGAGGCTTATACCCGAGACGACGGAGCTCGCGCGTGAGGATCTGAGTTTGAGGTGTATTATTTTCTTTTTCTTCATTTTAAATTTCATCCCTCACAATGCCGCTGGAAATTTTTCAGAGGACTAGCACTGCTTGATTGTGCATTAATCCCTCTGTTCAGATTTTTTTTCCTCCTTTTTTTGGACATGCTCTCATTCCCTTGTTGACTTTCTTGACTTTTTTGTTCTTTTTTTCCCGCAAATGTCTCTTTTTAATTAATTTTTTCTTACATCAAAGAAGGGTTGGGTTGTCAAAGCCAGCTATTTCAATTTAGGGCATTTCAACATATGGGGTCCCTATATGGCTGAGATTGAAGGTTGTGTAAATGAAAATCTGAACTTTGGAGCAGGGAAAAAAGTATGATAGGAGTGGAATTCAATAAATCTGAGTTGGTGGATCCAAATTCAAGAAGCTCAGTATTAGTGACTCCAAAAGATTTTTTGATTGGGTTGTGGTAAGTATATTTCCTGGGGCATGGAAGTTGGTTTGCACCAAAACCTCAAGATCTTCACACGCGAGACACAGCCGCTTGGGTGTAAGTCCCTCCTCCCTGCGGTCAAGGGTTGTGTGTCACACCTCAACATTAAGGTTCCCTTGCTCGCCACAAAGGGATGAGGGACTTTGATAAGCTAGGGTTGATTTCAGGCTCAGGTGAGTTAAATTTAGTTAGCCTTAGCCTGAAATCAAACCTCAGCTTAACTTGAACTGAAGATTTAGACAACAAATGCAAATGATCTTGCTGACAAGTTTTTGTTTGAACTTTGAGAACTGATTCAGCATGTACAGTACCTTGACAGAAAAAATCTGAACCCCCAAAAACTAATTCTTGGGGGTCAATACAAGTCATTTTATGCAATTTTTTGGGGGGAGGTGGGACAACAGAGGGCTGTGAGAATGACCATGGACAGTATAGAACTTCATTTCAGATCAAAATTTAAAAAAGAAACAAAATATAAAAAAAATCTTTCTTTATTAAGCCAGGAGAAATAAAAGAGAAAGTGGAAGGGATGCTTGGGATGGTAGGCAGAATGATCAAAAAGTAAAAATTGAAAATTATCAATTACTTTTTTTTTTTAAAAAAAACTAGAGTTTTTTTTGGTGAATCAATGTTGAATTTTGATTCTACCAGAGGTCCAAACCACCTTCCGCATCAACTACAGCCTGAATTTGGTGTGGCATTGAATTGATGAGATGGTCAAAGGTTTGGGCTGGGTAGTCGTCCCACTGCCAGGCCTGGCTGATTGCTTCCTTAAGTTTGGGGATTGATTGGGGCTTTTAGAGCTTCTGGAAAACCTTGAGGTCCTTCCAGACATTCTCAATGGGATTCAGATTGGGGGAATGGGCTGGCCATTTATCAAGCTTTTTGATACTGTGGCTGGCCCAATGGTTACGGCTGAGGTGTGAGGTGTGGACAGGCACATGTCCTCCATCAGGGTGGGACAATGTGCCTCATCAATATTTTCCAAGAATGTCTGAAGGCTACCTTTGTAGATGGTTTCAATGAGCTGTGCAATATTTGTCCTTCCAGGGGGCAAGAAAGTAATGGGGGCCTTTTTTGTATTGAAAAAACTGCCCCAGATGATTGTGTTGAACTTATAGTAGTTCTTTGTTATTCTCAAACTTAAGCTAGTTAATTCTTACTAGGGTTTATGGGCGGCTCCGCCGCCCCGTGAATGATCTTATAATTTGTTTGACCGCTAATACAACAACTGTATATGGAGTTTTTTATGTATAATGATTGATGGCGAGGAGCTGAATACAATTGCAATTATATTCTGCTAAAAGATGTACGGGCTAACTTAACACAACAACTTCTTCAGAGGGCCTGGTGCAGCCTGGCTGACGCGGAGCACCCCTTGCAAAGCGAGCCTCTTCGGAGGGTCCCTGCGTGTTTCACCGCTAAGTTGTTATCTTTTTTTTTTTTTTGAAATAATGGAAATCAAATAAAATGGTGGCAAGATTAGTTGGTTTTGTCAGATGAGGAAAAGAGAGCATGTTTCTTTGTTCGTAAGTGAATGTCAGAAAAAGAGATCAAGAAGTACATCTGACCTTCGAGTATTCCGGCTGAACGGGGAGAATCAATTTGATGGACGATTTCTGTTCATGCAATTTGTCAACAAGCAGTTCTTTTTGATTGTGATTTTTAGATGTTGCAAAGGATTGATCAAAGTTTGGTTGTTCTGAAGTAGAATGTCAACAATAATAACCAACTCAGTCGGCAGTGCTTGTCTCTAAACCTCGTCTCAGAGGATTTTGATAAGGAAGTTTGATGCCTATCATCGGAGAAGAATGCAAGCAGTGTGTCAGTTGTGCAGTGCAAGATATTTTTGGGGGGAGAGCGCCGTCATGGAGGCACTAATGTGCTTGGCAGGCCTCAAAAGGAGAATGTTGATGTGGGGCGCAGGGAAAAGGATAAGGCGAGGAAGTACTATTGTAGGCGTGATGAAGTGAGATAGGATTGATGAGTAGCACTCGGAGAAAGATCCTATTCCGGAAACACCATAAAAGATTTGGGGGCGGGTGTCGGTCCGCTTAATGTTAAACCGCTAATAGGAGGAAACTCATCTTCCCGGGTTTTGCAACCGTCCTCAAAATGGCGATACACGGATGAACTTGGTATCCCGGGACACGCTCTCAGTATCCCGGAATTGACGATATAGGAGGAAATTAGTCATTTGCAGTAGGCAACGATACGGCCAAGAGCGGCATATGAGTACACAAGGTGCCGAAGTCGGCATAAAAATGAATGAAGCAAGGACCAATAGCGGCGGATATAGGTATAGATAAGGCCGAGAGTCTTACCTTAAGCGGAATGCAAGGAGCGACTTCCTGATCCGGAAGGCTTCACAACCGGAAATAGGAGAGAAAGATAAAAAAAGCGTTGATGAGATGAGGATTTGGGCCACAGTATAAAAGGACACGGCTTGTACACAATTCAAGGTCATCGCTTGGCTCCTGCTCGGCGCCAATTGCTTAAGGAGCCAAGCGATCCAGGACAATTGGGACCTGTAGTTAATTGCAAAGTCGGGGGGGGGGCGGGATGCTGCCAATTTTTTTTTGGTGGGCGCGTCGGTCCGCTTAATGTTAAACCGTTAATACATAGTAATTAGTGACACCCTGTTGTTGACCCCAAAACCTAGTTGATCCAAGTCCGAACACTATTGTACTCGCTCTTTTCTTAATCAACTTACTGTTTCATCAAACTCAACACACTCAAACACTAACACTTGTCTTATTGATCAGGTTCATTATTCATTATACACAACTCATGTATCCTGTTCTCAATCTCCTCTCCTCATTTAGGTTAGTGTTTGATATTGGTGTCTTGTGTTGTATCGTGTAGATACTAATAACGCTACACCTCTAAAGGTGTGTATAAGAAATTAATGAACTTACTGTTTCATCAAACTCAACACACTCAAACACTAACACTTGTCTTATTGATCAGGTTAGTGTTCAATATCGGTGTCTTGTGTTGTATTGTGTAGATACTAATAACGCTACACCTCTAAAGGTTAGTGTTTAATATTGGTGTCTTGTGTTGTATTGTGTAGATACTAATAACGCTACACCTCTAAAGTTTCTCGTAGTTCATTAGATTGTTGAAAAGCGCCTGCTTTTGAATGTTGGTGCAAGGCATTTGGGTTTGTATCTTTTGTTGGTTTTTTGCTAAACAAAGAATGCCTTCAAGTTCTTGCCAAGCTCAAACAAAAACTCATCTTTCTAAAGGACAGATCGCCAGTTGTCAACTGTCCAAGAAAGGTGGCTGGTGGCAAATTCCAGTTGCCTTGCTTTTTGCTTCTTTTTAATGAAGGGTTTCTTGGCAGCTGTTTAATTGTGGCATCCCAGCTTGTGGGCTTGTCAATAACCAGGCCTTATGGAGATGTGATTCTTGAGTTCCTCAAAAATCACCCTCATTCAAATTGGCTTGCAGCAATTTCCCTTGTGGGCAGGCGGGTGTTTGTCACACAGTTCAGTCAAGAGACTAGAGGTCAGCCGGAAGTTTTCTTTGACTTTATTCCCGGTCTCTTTCCAACAATTGATGAAGCCGGATAATGTTGACTTGGCAGTCTTGAACTCCTTCAAAAGGTAGTTCAGAATCTTGCCCGCCCGTGCCATCCCAAAAATCATTGCCTTTGTCTCAGTGTTGAGAGATGTCATGGTTTGTGGTTGGGTTTTGTTCTGACCATCCTAAAGAGTCAAAAAAAAAAGACATCAGTTACCAGATCATAAACAATAACAAATGAACTCACTTAGAATGAATTATTGAGAGAGAAAACAAGCAGCAAGGGTGATTTGATAGCAATTCTATTGACCATTGACAGTCAACAGCTACTGAAATGGCACTCCTGCAGTTGAGTGTTGCAGGGGGGTGTCACCAATTCCAACCCCAATGTACACAGGGTTTGAATTTTTCTGTCAAGGTACATAATGTACATATTGATCTGTGGGAATACTGAACACAAAGCCAATGGCTTGCTGGCAGCAATCACACATGAGACAACTGTACTATTGATTTCAATCAGGGTTTTCTGGATAGATATGTACTATAAACTGCAACAGATATACCAATAAGGATTGTGCAAATCAATTTTAGTGATTTCCAAAAAATCATTTCTGATTAAAATTCATCTTGCCATGGATGCACTGCAAGAAAAAGTCAAGCAACTGCCAGCAGTTAACATGTGAGAACTCCAAGCAAGCTTGTGGTATTACACAAGCCTTTTTCAAGGCTTGCTGCTTGACAAGCTTCAATTAATGCACATTCAATGTTCATCATGCACAGTGAATGTGTAGAAAAAGCTTATGTGTGTTTGGGCTGAGCTAGAACAGCAGTTCCGCATAATTAACCCACATTTCAACTGCTAGCAGTTGCTTGAATGTTTCTTGCAGTGATGGGTTTTTCTAACAATAAGGCCCCATTTGGCAGGGAGTAGCGTCATATGCAGTAATAAGCTGCTGAAAAATAAGCTCAAATAAGTTTCATGAACCTTCTTGGGATTATTAATGGGCTCCAATTATTTTACATGGCTGTTTGGGAAGGCATCCATCATATTGCCAGGATAGCGCTGTCTGTTTAGTCCAGCCCCTTGAAATCAAATCCATCCCACCTCTCTCAAGGACATGCAACAATGCCCCCACCAAGCTTAGCACCACTCAAAGGTGTGGCAATCCTTGACAAAATCCAAATCTCCCCTTTCTTCTGAGACAAACTCCAACAAAAAGTCATCAATATTATCATGATTGATGAGCTTGTTGGGGTCAGGAAGTGGAGGAGGGATTGAAGGTTTGGCCAATTGTGAGGGAGGATTTTATAAGGTTGGTGATTTGTTGTGTCTAGATCCCATGGTCTTGGGTGGAAGAGGGACTGGTTTGAGGTGGAAGGGAGGGGGAAATTTTTGAAACTGCAACTGCCCAGGTTTCCATTTCTCTCCATGTCACACATCTTTCACTCATTTCTCCTCCCTCCATATGAATATGCATGTTCACCATCTGCCCACAACTTGTCCCCCAGTTGTAATAGTTTATAAACTCTGCTTTACAGAAGAAATAAACTCATCTGCTTCTGCGCACATTTGTAGCGTGTTTGCTTTTCTGCCATGCAAGCTAGCAGCTTTTTGCCCTCCTAGAGGGCTCCCTTGGCCCCTTTTTGTTGTCTCACTCAGAGCTTATCTGAGCTTTTTTTTACTCAGCCACTGTTCCCTTCCTCTCAGCCTTGACCTCTTGTCATAGCTTCAACATAAATTATAGGTAAAGCATGGCCGGTTTTGGTAGTACCCACCAGACAGTGCCGGGTACCCAGCAGAGGTTCCAAATGGTTATTCTCTAGAAGGATGCATGGCCAAAGTGCAAATATTGTTTTCTTGCATGATTTGATTGACCCAGTGGGCTAGGGGTAATTATTGATGAGAATGGGTGTTGTTGAGCACTGAGTGAGAAAACACTAGATGCAGCTGTGAGCTAAGGATTCCTCAATGGGATGCAGATGGGAAAAACAAATCAACACCTATTGAGTTTTGGGAAAATGATCAACAAGATGAGTGAGGAAAGAGAGATAAAGAGAAGAAGAGATACAACAGAGAGCTAAATTTCAGGCTTGTTTGGAGCCCTTCCCTGACATTTCTTGCCTTTGTTCATCTGGATGCAAGGATCAGGACGCGTCAAGTAAAATAAGGAAGCCAAAGAAAGAGAGCCCCTTGAGGCCATGGGGATGGCTGATGTGAGCCTGAGTCTCTATAGTGACAGCAGGACACAAGGATATGGGGGGCAACATTTGATTTTACGGGATAAAGAAACTACAAATATAAGAGAGAGAGAGAGAAAGAGAGAAAGAGACTGGGCAGATTCAAGATAAGCAGATATTCAAGGTTATTCTGGTGGGAATGCACGTCCACTGGCAATGCTACCTCTTTAGAAGAGTGCTGCCAAGCTGTGCTAGAGAGTGCAACAGCCTCCTCTCACCACAGAAACGTGGAGGGCTTCTGGATTAGATAAGTTTAATCCAGCCACAATTTTTTAGCTTCCTTCTGGATAGTCAAGGTTCTTTAAAGGGAAACCTATGTGGTTTGTTTCTTGCAAAAACCACAGAAAAAGAAGGATATGATGCAGCAGAATCCTTTGGTTGATGATGTCAAGATAGGTGCAGACCTGTGATCAAAGATTGGGCAAAAGCAAGCAGAAGGAGAGAGCAATCAAGAGACACAGAGTTCTACCTCTGAGATAGTCAAGGTTCAGTGAAAGAGTGATACTTACTGTCAATATCCTAGGCGCCTGTGATGGTAGGTATACTGGGAGCGTGGTATCCTCTTTGGTGGTGATCCTGGGCTATCTGGTGGTGTGGTTCTGGGTGTCTGAAGTCTGTTGATCCTCCTCAGGCAAGGGAGATCCTGACTTTGAAAATTTTCACAGTTTGCTTACATAATTACACATGTACAAGTGGTTGGCGCGCCTGGTAGCACTGCCACATCACAGCTGCACATGTGCGCCATAGCTCTCATTGAGTCGCGGGACTCAATCGTAATTCATTAAGTCGCGGGACTCAATTGCCTGGTAGCGCTGCCACATCACAACTGTGCATGCGTGCCATAACTCTCATTGAGTCGCGGGACTCAATTGTAATTTGTTGAGTCGCGGGAATCTATTGTAATTCATTGAGTCGCGGGACTCAATCGTAATTCATTGAGTCGCGGGACCCAATTGGAGGAACAGACTCCAAGGCTGACACAAGAACTTAGGGAAAGAGTAGGGTTACAAAGAAATGATAAGTTGCAAGTAGGGTTAGAATTGCATGAGAAAACAGAATCTGAAGTCAAAAAAAACCTTATGTCTTAAGGTTAAAAAGATATGAGCACATTTAGGTATAAAATGGAGATAAAAGGCAGTTTTGGGTCAACTGTGTTGACTCTAAGGCTGACAGCTGAGAAACCCAATGGGAGAAAAAGGAAATGTGTGCTCTTAAAAGATACACCACGGGCGCATAAATTTCAAAGTTTGTTGTCGAACCGCCCAAGGCAATAATTCGACATCGACGCGCCGCAGGTACGGCAAAAGCCGGTCCCAGTGAGGCAAGACCGCCAATCACCATCTCCAGACGGGGTAAGCCTAGCCTCCCACACAGCAGCCCTCCTAGCCCCGTCGGGCAGGATTTGCCATCAATGAGCCAGCAATCCCACCACCTTACGACGGTGCTGCAAGACTGTGCTGGCCCACTGTCCAAAAAAAATTGCCCTGTATTCGCCCCGGCAAGAATACCGCCCAGCCACAGGCATGGCATCACAGCACAGCCCCATCACGGTGGCTACCCGCCACGTATATATGTACATAGACATGTAAAAAAAACAGTTGTACAAAAAAACAGCCATAACTCTGCATTCTGAATTCAATCATCTTCCGCGGCCTCTTCGTCGTTGGAAACACTCCCACCTGCCCCAAGCCAGGCAGCCAGCCCTCCCTCTAACATCGGAATGAGGTGTTGGATGTGCTCTTCTCCCCTTGGGACATCCGCCCATTCGACGAGCTCCTTATTCCTGGGCAATTCGCCAGAGTTGACCACAAAACAATCAGCATCCTTATGCGCCACAGTGGCATTGTTTTCCTCGGATTCCTCCCGCTCAACACAAACCCGCCCTGTTGCTGACACCTCACAACCTCCGGCAACACAGTTGTGCTGCACGTTGAGGGTCAAAACCAAATCCTTGAAGATTTCCTTCAGTCAGTATATGTTTTTACTTTCAAACACTATGAAAAGGGGAATCACCCACCCTGATACGAGCAAATCGGTTTGATCCGCTCCTCCTAATGCACCGCAATTGATAGTATGGATCAATGTTGCCTCGTTCATACTCGGTGTAGCACACCCAAAAGGACACTCGAGACCTTTTTTTCGCCTGCCACACGTGAGCTATACACCCCACCTTGTGTCCCTTGCTTCTGTCCGCTGGTCTCACCTGCATAGCGTGTACATATATTTGATTTAACCTAGACCTGTACACCACAAGTCATAAATGAAGCTTACTTACCAAAACAAATACACCCTGCTTGAGTACCCGATGAGAGGTCCATCGTATAGCACTCAGCTGTATCAGCTGCCAGCCGGGAAGGTACCTCGCCAATTCCCCCGGGACCAATGCCTTGTTGGCTTGCAAAAGTTTTGATTTGACCGGCTGGGGGAAATGCTCATCGTCGTCAATGTGTCCGATGTCGTTGTAATCCATTGTTTTTTGGATCAAGCGGTTTCTTTTGAAGAGCTGACTGACGGCGGGTGCAGCCGTTATGTACCGTTTAAATGATCTCGGATCATTGAATCAGCCCCCACAGATCAGATGCCGAAGAGCCTTGGAGTTTGCGAAGGTCGTTGCAATGTCCTTTCCAGGACTCTGGCGGTTGGAGTGAACCGAGGCGTTCCTCAACACTCCGTTGAAGCTCTCGAATTTCTTGGTTGCGAATAAGGGCGCGGGGCCAAACCGCCTAATCGACTCAGGCAGGTGTAGAAGCATATGAAACTTGGGCTTGTTTGCCCACTGCCCAGTTATCTTGAATAGATAATACAGGAATTTCTGTATATGGAATCGCAGCAGGGTGAGGTACTCGTCCATGTCATCTATGTGAGTTTGGAAAACCAGAGGTGCCAGTTGACACAGTGCTATCCACACGAGTCGATCAGCCTCCCCCATGAAGCCGAAAAGCACAAAAGGTGCACTCTGAAGGACCATCTTGAACTCCTTCCCAATGAAGTTGAAAGAGTGTTTGGCCATGTAGTACGGCGAGAGCGAGGGGATGTTTAATCCTGTGGTATTAAAAGCGCGGTATCGGCCCTCAATCAGCCGCAGCTGAGCTGCCTTCATCCTTCCCATAAGGTCTCGGACCAAGTACTTGACGACACCAAGGAGGAAAACATGTAAGACTTTGACTGGGGTGTCAGTACACCCATCAAAATCTGACAAGAAGCGAGTTGGCTTTAGTAATCAGAGTAGCACATCGCACATCACAAAAGCCGCAAACCAAAACAAAAACTCACCTGGAACTCGGAAAAATGAGTTGAACAGTCGCGGCTTATTCGTCTGGTCCAAACGGTCAATCCGTTCCGTAAACAAGTGATTGGCGGTGGTGGCCTCAGCTCCCCGGGCGCGGATGTCATATGCATACATGAAGATTTGTCTATTGATGGAATCCCTGATTCCCAGCTCGCCTCCAAGATCTCCGACCAGAGTTTTGGTCCTTAGTTCTTTAGAGGTCTCCCACAAGCGATAGCAGTTGGCTATTATCGCTACCCACGATTGTATCCCATTTCTAATCTGAAGCCGGCCACATCATCAGTAAAAAGGGGTCTCCTCGACACAAAATGAAAATTTCATCAAAACTAGGCAAGGAGTACATACCCATACTCCATCGGCACTGATTTGCAAAAAAAACTGTAGATAGGCCATAGTTTTCTTCTGGGCCGCCCTTATTACACCTAAATCACACACACGGCATGGGATGCGCGCATTGTTGGGCATAACGGTACTGGTTATCTCCGCATGCATTGGAGTGTCCGCAAGGAAACACAATAGACTCGTTGTGACTAGGACCTCTTCGCCTAAGCCACAATCATACGCTACACATCCTTTCTCAACAAGTTCCCTGTAAAAGCGGTGAGGTTAGCTACATTCAAAAGTATCTGCGCTGACCATACCATTGAGAACCATCAATGATGGTGAACTTACATTATGTCATCAACTATTCCCTCGGCAAGCTCCAATGCACCTGCACTGTTGGATGTGCACAGGAAATGGCAATGGAAATGTTGATTTGTAAGCTTTGGGGGTAGGCCGGCGAGGTTGAAGTAGTACGAGATGTGTTTGTTCCATTTCTTGGATGAATTCCCCGACGTGTCGTCAGAATAAAGGGAGATTGGGACGTGTCTGATTACCCGTTTGCCGGCCTTTGCGCGCCATGGGTTGGTCATTGTCCTAACCTCAATGTTGTCACACTCATCGAGCTCTACATACAAAAAGGAAAACATGCATCAGCACTTTTTCTAATAGCACAAAAACAAGAACTTATCCGCCAACCATAGATCTTGTTGCCACAAAGCGTGGACATCAATGTGCCGTCCGGTGAATCCATCACAGGGTATTCAACACAGAAATCAGCAACGCTGTGGCTGTTCAATTGAGAAGAAGAAAATGGAAGGTTTTTGGGGATAATGAACTTCAGCCCCCCGCCTACTTCATCTACATCAATTGTTGGTGTGACACACCGGGCATACATCCGCCCTTTGTATTCATAAAAGAACTTAGGGATAACTAGGAGGTTGGACTGCATCTGTACCAGCTCATGCAGATAGTAATCACGGCCATCTTGACGGACCATTTGGGCACGTGTGTCCGGACCGAGCTCCTTCAGCCACTTCTCTGATTGGGACAGCTTGTAGATTTGGCGGCCATTGGCCTGCTCTGGATAGTATTGTATGTGTGGCTCCACAATTGGGTTGGCCAGCTTGAGTGCAATCAGTTTTTTAAGACTCAATGTGTGTACGGGTGTGCCAACTACTGATCGGTGACCTAATACCTCGAGGCCGACCATTTTGCGAAGGTTTGATTTGACACGGCGTACAGTTGTCCAATCGGGGAGCTCGACGGCCGATATATCAAACATCATCCGTACGTGATTATACATCACACGCGAGATTATTGTCCGTGTGTGACCAATGACCATAGTGCCGACCAGGTACTGACACCAGAGATCCACGAACATTTCAATACTAGCAAGGCATCTACAATGAAAAGATGCAACATACCTGCTTGTTCTTGAACGGCCACCAGTCCCAGTTTCGACGCAGCCGTGGAGTGCCCGCGTTGCCTTGACCTTGGTCGTTAGCATCAGCCCCCGGCAACGGCTTGCCTGGCACTTCTGGGTGGTCGGCGTCGAAGAGGCCGTCCCAACCTAACTCCTCACTTGAATTTGAGCCAGATGAATCCATTGAATAGTGGGAGTCCGTATCTGACAGAGAATCTCCAAATGCGCTATTCTCGTCTACAAAAGCCAGATCTCTTTGCAAGTTGTTGTCGTGACTTGTGCCGGATTCTTCATAATCTGGAGAAGGAGATTGGTCGCGGGCTGCTGTCCAGACCATCTCTTCGTCTGGCTGAGTCGGTGGGATTGCCATCTCTTGTTGTAGGGTATTTTCCCTGCAATTTTCTATTGCCGCCAGATGGGCCGGAGTCTTCTCATGTTTACGCAGGTTAGCTGCCTTCGAGCCTCGTCCTCCTCCTCCGCAAAGGTGACAGTACCATTTATCTCCCTTCTCACCGGGGCGCTGGTAAAATATATCTGATTCAAATCATGTTAAATAAAGGATTTTTTTGTTCATGATTTTGTGCAATGAGAAAGCGTGCATAATTACTCACTCCGATCAATTTTTTGCTCCGCCTTTGGTCTCGAATGCCGCACCATTTTTATGCTGCTGAACTATGTAAGTCTAAGGCGCTGGAAGGGTCAATTGTCATCGGAAAGAAATGAAAATCTGTGGCTTCAACGGGACACGGGACATCAACCACTGATTGTGCTATGTATGTCTAATTTGCCACAAATGGAAGCTCATGTGAATTCATTTCCGTTCCTGGCGCATCTATAGCTGCCCCTTGTGCATCTATATTAGAACAGGAAAATATGACAAAATATAACTAAAAAAATGGTGAAATCTTAGCAAATATTGCCCATGCACTCTGAACCCCGGCTGGAGCTTCCGCGCGGCTACTGATTAGCAAGGAATAAACCGCACATGCCTGGCAAACCAATATGTAAATACAAATCATCCAACTTGAGGATGAAAAAGTCGTAGTGCTTTACAGCTTAGGGTGAGTTGAAGGAGTGCCCAAGCACATGGGCTCGATCAAGGGGTCTGCGCAATGCCGAGGATTACACAGCTGTCCCACCCACCCCACCCACATCCTTGGTGTTGCTGAACGGTGATGATGATCACGCAGCCAGCATATAAACTGGTGGGGTCAGTGGGAGGGACGGCAGACTCGTAGCATATTCCACTTTCTCACCTTCACGGCACGCCAAACATTTTTTACCTTTTCCAATAAGTTTGGCCCAACTTCAACTTCTCACCTCCCCACGATTTGTGCATAATCCTTCTCTTGAGCTTCCCCTTTGAACATCACCCTCTGGATGTCATCATCCAGCCAGTCAGACCATGAAGACCAATCCTCTCGTCGTCAGCTTCAGCAATCTCGGCGCCCGGATGTAACTCCAAGTTCTCGAGTCCACTCTAACCAGCGACGCCACAACTCCCGGCGTGCCCCCTACGCCCCTCCTTTGCGTGGGTCACAAGCCAGTTCAGCTTTGGCGAGTCGAAGTGTGACTAACGGGCCTGCAAGACCTGGTGAGTACACAAACCTTGGAGTTTGACTAGCGGTTTCAACACTGACTCAGTCTTGCAGAACAACTTCCGAGTTCTTCACGGCGAGAAGATAGCCCTTACGTTGAGCGCGGTGGTACTACCAGAACCTACGGGGGACCACGCGGGGGTGTTGGCCGAGCTTGGCCTCCTACCATAGTCCCATTTGAAATTGCCGAAGCTCATCTCAGCGATGATTTTGTTGATGATATGGGTCGCACGTATGATCTCCGTGCGCCGTACACAGAATTTGGAGAAGAGCTCATTCAGGTTGGTCAACCCACATCTGATAGCAATCAATCATTTTTTTGAGATCAACTGATTATCCTTCGGGAATTCTGGTAGATCCCTGAACCCCGACAATATGCAGTCTTGTTGTACTCGATTTTGTCTGTCAGACAATCTGTAGAGTTGCTCATTCGCGCACGAGATTTGGCGGGTCCAATGTCCACAGCAGCCTCTTTGTCTGTCCAGGCGCGGTTGTTCTCATATAATCGTCATTTTAGAGTGAGTCTAGGCGCCTATTTGAGCTGCTGTGGGATGAGGAGATCATGATTTTTTTCCGCAGACTTTTGTGCAGAACAGAGCGAAGGAAATACTCATGGATCCTCACTTGGAAGTCTATTCGTGCGACCCAGTCAAAGGGGGGCCACCGGCCGGACGCAGTCTGCTTGAGCAAACCATGGTATGAAACAAAGCTGTTGTGTAGCTCTTGGAATGCCAGGCTGATTATGTATCTAAATTTTAGGATCATGTCCGGATTCAAACCGACGAGTTTAAGATTGATTATTTGCCGGCGGGATTTTTGGAAAGAGACCCGGCAGCTGAGGCGAGTGTCAACTCCGAGTTGTGAGACAAGTTGAAACACGAGCGAGGCGCTATGCGGAATTTGGTGAGTATCTTCTGTAGAATGGAGCTATTGGCCGGGGCTGACTTACAGCCATTTCCAGTTGCTTAGCATGGTTCACAGCCCCCAGGGTCAGCCAATAACACACCCGGTGCCCTCCTTAACCAACTTGATCATAGATGTGAGTCTTCCTGCAAGTCGCGACCATTGACCTGGCTCCAAGGGGGGACAAGTGCCAACAGTTGGCTTAAATTTACAGTTGCAGGCTCGCATGTTGCCCAACGCAAATGGGGCAGATGTCCACGCTGATAGTAGAATCAGGACTCGTATCGCCTACCTCCGGATTCAAACCATTTCACACTATGCCCGTCGCGTGCCGGGTGATGCCAATCGCCAGTGGGCGTTAATTGATGAGCAACTGCAAGACCTTCGGGGAAGGTCTGGTTCGTACAGGCGCGCGTAAGTGGGCTGGTATTATTTCTGCAGACATTGAAACTGAGGCAATACAAATGACTACAGTTTTTTCAAGCTCATACTGGAGCTCAATGCTGCCTCCTTTGACAGAGACACATTTTTCTCTCAGCTCGATGTGGACATCATTCGGCCACCCACCGAGCTCGAAGTCGCGGTGAAGATGGCCATTATTGCTGAAGAAAATGCTGCTCTGCCTCCTGGGGCCGCAACCCGCTAAGCCTCTGCTCTGGCCATGCATTTGTACACATGTATCTAGTTTTCAAATTCCTGCCCTCCCTGTACATAGCTATTTCATTTCTCTTTCTTTCCACGCTTGCAGCTTCATTTTTGTGTATTTTTTTTGTTGTATTGTGTTTTCCGGGAAGATTATTTCCTGCCTCGGATGTGTGCGCAATCAACCATGACTCTCTCTTTACATTTCTCACAGTTATGGCATTGTGCGTTGCACATCGCGCCCCGCTAGTGCAAGCCGGCGGGCAATAACTGCCTGTTTCATCTTGCCGCGGACGGTTGCACGCGGTAGTTGTGGTGGGGTGCCGTACATGGGCCGTGTGGTTTATGAGCCACTGTGTATTGGCCGTCTGTTTTGGACACCCCGTGTGGTGGACATGCTGCAAGCAGCCGACTAACGTCGGCTGCTTCCGTCTGGTGATGTGGGGTTTGGACGGCGGATTGGGAGAGGGGATGGGAGACGGCTTCATGAAGCCGTCGTGGGGCCTGGCACGGGGCCCGTGACTGGACCGTATGTTGTTGCGGGGGAGGTCCTGTCGTGAGACGTAAGGATCAGCCCGTCCCCAGACGTTCTAGTGCACCCGGGGTGTAGCCCCAATCACAAGATATTTGGTGTGGTCAATATCAGGAATAAAAGCAGGCTTAGGCTTTCTGTAATCTGGGGAAAAATTCTATCACTTTGAGAGAGTTGCAGTATGAGGAAACTGAAATTTTTGCGTTGTGAGCCTCTTCTTATCCTGTTTCCTCAGTACACTGCAAAAAAAAGTCAAGTAACTGCAAGCAGTTGACATGAAAGAACTCCAAGCAATTTTGTGGTATTACACAAGCCTTTTTCAAGGCTTACTGCTGACCAAGCTTCAATGCACAGTCACTGTGCAGAAAAATCTATTGTGTATTTGGGTGGAGCTAGAACAGCAGTTCCACAGCAGAAAACCACATGTAAACTGCTAGCAGTTGCTTGACTTTTTCTTGCAGTGGTAGTCTGTGTTGAGCAAACTGTGCCAAGCAATGCACAGCATGCCTTGCAGCTTCATTGGTGGTTGTGATGCCGGGCATCATGCCGGCGCACCCGCGGATACGGCTCCGTGCCTGGGCTCTCTGTGCTTTCTGGACTACGTAGTAGGGGGCTGACAAGAATGCAAAAAAAAAGGAGGCAGATTACATCCAGAGAGATATTCACATCGCATTATATTGGTGGGGATGACAATTATGGGCCTTGGGGGATGTTGCAGGAAATCATGCAAAGGTTGTAAAGTATCATTGTGGTCCAAATGTTTGCCGTGTGATAAAAGCCTGGGTCCAATTGTTGGTCCAGCGCCTCCTGGCCGATCAAGATAGGCCATCCAAAAAAGAAACTTCTTGTGTGAAGAAATGGAAGGCAAACAGGTTAATATGGTGGATCATGTCAACAACAAAGCGAGATGAAAGAAAGACGTACCTATATTGCAGTTGAATTTCAGACAATATTAGGGGGTTTTAAAGTAGACCCGCATGTGCATGCAGGCGAACTTAACCCAAGTCCCTCGCTGCTGCGGGCGTCTGGTCTTGCGAAGCAAGCCTCTGATAGCCCTTGGTAGGAGGGACTTGCGCCTTATTGACCCGTTTTGCAGGGGCTAGATTTTAAATTTAGGTGGCAGGAATTTTCAAATCTTTATAATTCCTTGCTTCCGTAACATTTCGTGGAATAAATTACCTTGGGTGATAGCCCTGCTTCTTGCCATCCTCTCCACCAAAACTGTGCTCAATAATGATGATCCTTCCTCTCCAAATAAATTTCCCCATTAAATACAAACTTGAAATCCATCGGACTTTGTTTACAGAGGGGGTCCGTGAATATCTAAGCAGGTCCAAGCGCACGAGCATATATACATAACGGTCATCTAGTGATCTAAACGTGAAACCAAGATCACATAATTCTGAGGGTGTGTGCGCTGCGGAAATGAAAGAAATTACAGAATTGGCTAAGATTCTTGGTGACTCTATACATTGCATTTTTCTTATTTTAATTCTAGTAAAATACTGGTATGGAAAAAGATAGAAAAAAAAAACCAAAATGTTGCTCAGCATGTTGGGCCTTGAAGGAAGTAAAATAGTAGCAACATTTAAGCGATACGTGATCTGTGGAATTAAAAAAAGGAAAAGTGGCGTGAAAATTTCATTCTAGCCACGCGAGCTTGGGTTGATATGGTGTAAGTCCCTCCTGACGGAGGCTCGCTTCGCGAGTTCAGCCTACCCCCCGGGGGCCCGAAGTCTCGAGGGACTTTGTCAAGTTCGGCATGCAGGTCACTTTGCACAACCCAATTTTGCGGGGAGACTGCAAGTCAACGTTCAACATTTGAGTTGAACACCGGCTTGCCTTGCCTTGCAAGTTGCATGCACGGGTCTACTTTGAACCCCCTTATTGCACCCGCACCCAGGTTTGAGTCTTTTAGGATGGCGGAGCCCATTCAAATTCGGATTCTTTTTGATACCCGAGGGGTCCCAAGATGGTCCCCGGTCGGCGGACATTGGCCAAGGTGGCGGCAAGTCGGCTGGCAGCTGCGGTTGTTCAGCGAAGATGAGGTTGGGGAGGAGGAAGGCTAGGGCGTAGTAGATGCTGATGAAAGGGACCATGATCCTGCAAAAACTCATCTTGTGCAGAGTTGGTAGGCAAGGATATCACACAATGCTAAACGGCTGCGTTGCTTCTATGTAAAGTAGATTCATAGATGATAATGGGGGGCAAGTGAGTGGGCATGAGCTTATATAGCCGGGAGGACTCAGGAGGGATGGGAGGTATGAGGGGATGGATGGCCCACCGGCAAATGCGGCCCGACGAAGGAATCCTTCTGGTGTTCCATCCGGTGTAAAAGCGGGAGGTGGCCAATGGAGTTTGTTCCAAGGCGAGTTCCATAATAAATATTTAGCTCCCTGGGTCTCTTGGCAAAAAGAATGCAACGGAGATAATGTAAGGTTCCGATCCGGGGCCTCGGAGCCGGATACCACTGCCTCTTGCTGTAGCCCGGGCACGGTGGGACAAGGCCAAACGCGAACCACATCACACCCAAGATGGCCGAGCACGCATCCTCGCCAGCAGCATCGAGCAGCGGAGAAGCGGACGAGCAGGGGCGAGAACCCGAGCGGCTGCCGGCCAGCTCGCAGCTTCGAGCCCGCCGGACGAGCGCACGACTCAAGCACAACAGAGGCGGGGAGGCGCAGGACGATGCAGGCAACCAACCGACAGACCGGCAGGAAGAACCAAAACAGGCCCCGACACCGAAGAAAAAAACGTACAAACAAGCAGCAGCAGCAGAAGAAGAAGAAGAAGAAGAGAGCAGTCTGAGCCGGTTCCGGGGCTCCTTCTTCGCCCTCCTCGCCACGATCACACGGCTCGTCCTATGGCCCTTCAGATACATCCTCACCACCCTCCTCCCCCACACCCTAGCCGGCCTAGCGGCGGCCGTGGTGCTTGTGACGGCGGGATATCTTCTGACGAGCACGCTGCAGGGCTGGGTGACGAGCCGGCTGTTGAGCCCGCTGGGCGTGCTGGGCTCGACGCTCTCGACCCCGCTGGTTAGCTTCTACTGCGCGAGCCTGCACGGGCCGTTCTGTGGCTCTGCAGGAGACGACGGCCGGAGCGGGAAGGATCTGGCGCAGATCGCGCGCACGGTGTCCGGCTCGGCGCAGAAGGCCGCCGACATCTTCGACTCGGTCGTCCAGCTCAGCGATCCCAACCATCTCGGCCTCCACCAGGCCGAGATCCTCGAGCTCTCCTTCGCCATCCGCTGGTCGACACAGCTGGCTGACAAGGAACTCCTCGGCGATGGGCTCGCTGAGCTTGCTGAGCTGAGCCGGGACCTCAAGGACAACCTCGTCGACCTCAACGGCCAGGGCCTCAACACGTTCTCCTTCATCGCCTACGAGGTCCGCACATCCACAGCCACTTTTCTACTGCTTCCCAAAAAAAAAAAAAAAACTGACCCCCTCCCCCGGCCAGCTTAGTTCTCCAGACTGGGGGACCTGATGCAGTGGGTGCAGTCCGGGGAGAAGAAGTACACCTCAGAGACGATCGCGAGGAACCTGGAGATCCTGTTCAGCCATCTGTCGGCCGAGCTGAGCCGGCTGCTGGCGGCGATCGAGGTGCTGATCCCGCGCGCCTCCCGGGCCGTCCATCTCGGCATCCAGCTCTCCGAACGTCTCCACCACGAACACTACCAGCTGGCCAACAAGAAGAGTAGCCAGACGCTGTGGAAGAAGCTGCTCGACCTCGCCTCGTTCTCCGGCCAACAGCTCAACAGAGACCTCGCGCTGACTGCCGAGTCGATCGCCAACCTCAAGCGCACCTGGGCCAAGCTCGAGCAGATCCGGACGGACCTCCTGACCTACCGGAACAACGTCGCCAACTTCAAAGTACACCCGCCCCCCGGCTTGGCGCGACTGTCTGCGCGCAAAGACGCTGACGTCCTGTGCGCTCTCCCCTCTGATCCAGGCGAGCTTCACGGGCTGGCACCTGGCCGACCACCAGCTGTCGCCCGAAGACGAGCTGTTCTCGATGCGCGAAGTCATCGCCCGGTTCCGCCTGACCATCCAGGAAGTCAAGGCCTCCGCCCGGCTCCCGTACGCCCCCGCCCCGGCGCCCCGGCTGCTCGCCGATCTCCCGCCCGAGCCCGGCCCCGGACCATGAGAGCTTCTCTCCCCCTGGGAATGGAAGACTTCCCGTAGGATCTACGCCCCCCGTACAGACTAAAATTTCACAGATATAAACCTTACTTGCTGGTGAAAAGTGATTGAGATCAAGTTCTCACCAGCCAGTAAGGTTTAACCTGGCCTGACAGATCTGAATGTTTAGCCCACGGGAAGTCATCCAATATGGTATGTTCTTGACTCTTCGTCTGCTCTGCGATCCCGTTGGCTTTGCAGGATCGTGACGGCAATCGGAAGACGGGAAGTGTATATTATGTGTTGTGTGTAATATGATCTTTTCTCACACGTCCACACACTCTAAACCACCCACACCCGGACCCTTGCCCTATCTCCCCACACCAACCAGCGCTCCCACCCCACGAAGTGTGGTGCTCATGATGTATCCTATTGCATGTATACTAGTTGCACATTCATGCTCCTCGGTCACAGGGTCCTGAAATGCATTTTATTGCTTGTGTGCTTGTGTGTGGGAGGTTTTTTGTGGTGATCAGGGGCACTTGGCGTGCTTGCGATTCCGCCCTGAGCGATCTTAGCCAGCGAGTGATCGGGTGGATCGGGGGTCCTCGGGGGGCCGATGCACCCCGCTGACGTCATTCCTGTGCATATATGTATGCGGCGCCTGGCTGATTTCCCAGCGCCCACCGCCAGAAGAAAAAGTCAAGCGATGGCCGACAGCAAGCACGCCCTCCGCTGGGACGACCGCCGGGACCACGCAGCGCCGCCGATCCGCCCCGCCCAGCGGCCCACCCTCTGCGCCTGTCTGCTCGCCCTCCTCGTCCCCGCCGCCCTCCTCAGCGCCCTCCTCGCCCCGCTCGGCCTCGCCCTCACCCTCGTCCCGCTCACCCTCGTCTTCGGCCTGCCCCTCTGGCTCGCCTCCTCCCTCGTAAGCGCCCCCCCCCACAGAACCCCCGGCCCGGGCCTGATGCTGACCGCCCCAAAGCTGCTTGTCTACAGCCTCGCGGCGGTCCCCTACCTCCTCTTCGCCCAGGAAGACCTGTCCGGCCCGCCCGCTCTCCTGCTGCCCCTCTCGCCCCTCAAGGCCCTCCGGATCGTCCACAGCCGTAAGAGCGCTCCTGATCCCCCGCGCGGCCCCTGGTCCCTGGCTGATCCGTGTGTCTGGCCCGGGCAGTGTTCAAGCAGCTGCTCATCCTGCTCCGCTCCTCCTGCATCGAACTCGTCCTGGACTACTCCTACCGCAAGATCATCGTGCTGGGCCGCAACAGAGCCAAGCCCACCATCGTCCGCCGCGGGATCGTGTACGCCTACGCCGACCACGCCCGCGCCCGCGCCAAGCGCCTCGACGTCTACCTTCCCCCCCTCGCCGACCCCCAGCCCGCAACCGCCCCGGTGCTCTTCTTCGTCCATCCCGGTGGATGGAGGTGGCTCGATAAGGACCTCTTCCTCCAGCTCGGACTCAGACTGCGCAGGCTCGGCTTCTGCGTCGTCATCCCCGACTTCGTACGTCCCCCCCCCCCTCCGCCGTCCCTCTATCTCCGCAGATTGACCAGTCTCCATGCCGTAGACCCAGTTCCCCGAGGGACGATGCCACCACTCGGTGCGCGATATCCGCTGCGCATTGCGCTGGGTCGCGCGCTCGATCAGGTGAGTCCCCACCCCCTGCCCTGAGTGCGTTGTGCTGATGGGCATGCCATGGCAGCGAATACGGGGGGGACCCGGACCGGATCTTCGTCGCGGGCCACGGCTCAGGGGCCCATCTAGCCCTGCTGACGGTCCTCGAGTCGGCGATCGCGCAGAGCCTGGCGGAGCAGGAGGGGTGTCCGAGTCCGCTGGCCGACGGCCCTGAAGAGGAGGAGGCGCTCGAGCTACCGCACGTCGAGGGCATGGTCCTGCTGGCGGGCGTGTACGACCCGGTGGCCCAGATGCGGGCCGAGGCGCGCAAAGGCTGGCTCGACGTCTCCGCGCTCCGGCGCGCCCTGGGGCCCTCCCACGCCCTTGCGCTCGCCAACTCGCCCGCCCATCTCCTCCACGCCGCCCAAGAAACGCTGCGGCCCCGGCACCTGCCCGACAAGGTCCTCATCATCCATGGCGGTAGGCCCCTCCCCGCTTTCTCCGGATGTCGGTGGGGCTGATGGGTGTTTGTGTTGGATAGGCCAGGACCGGAACGTGCCGATCCTGCAGAGCCACTTCCTGAGCACCCTGCTCGAGACCGTCAACCGCCACGCCGCCGAGGCCTTCGACGCCGCGCACGAGGCCGACGCCCGGCTGAAGGAGGAGGACGGGCCGGCCCAGACCAGCGTCCGCTTCGTCCCGCTCAAGGACCTCGACCACCTCTCCGCCCTCTTCGCCCTCATGCTCCCCGACTCCACCCTCGCCCACCAGCACCAGGGCTACTCGAAAATCATCGTCGAGCAGATCCTCAGCCTCGTCCAGTAGTCCCCCCCCCCTCCTTTCAGTACTCCCCCTCTTATATACACACATACATTTCCCCCGCTCCATTCCCTCGTTTATTTATTTATTTATTTGTATTTTTTGGGGGGGGTGAGGTGAGGTGAGGTGGGGGAGGAAGGTGCAGAGTAAGAGAGCCGATGGTTGCCGGTGGCGATGCGGGGCGCGTCCGACTTATCACAAGTCCCTCGCTTCAGAGGGCCCTGGTAGCCTGCGAAGCGCGACCTCCGGAGGAGGGACTTGCAGGTAATTGCCAAATGTTGGCGTGAGGGCTTTGGGTGGGAGTGTTTTCCTGCCCCCTTCCCGGTGTCTTCCCCTGACCAGTACTCCATGCCTGTGGTACCAGATAAAGACCTAAAATTTCTCTTCCTTTTGGTGCCAATCAGGACATTATATGTACCTCCTCACACTGTCCTCCTGTTCCCCTTTTGTAGCTTCTCATGTGTGGGTGTTTGGCCAGGACTGTGCATGCAAATTCCACAAAGTTCCATGTGGATTCAATTGAGACACAGGATTCTGTCCTCTACCCACCTCCACTGCTGGGGCAAGACTTGACCTCTCATGGTGTGCCTCCTATCATTTGCGGAGCACATTGATGCTGAGATGCCCAGCCTCTACACTCCAGCTGGCTGTCTCACAACAAGTGTGTGTGGAGTAATTTCACTTTGATTCGTAAAGTTGGCCAAAAGCCACAAATTCACGCGGAAAATCCAGGTAACTCATGCGCCTCCCATTGGGAATTGGAGGTGCTTCACAATGGGGTGCTCCGCAGCCCAGTCCCGGGAGGCGTAGTTAAGGCAGGGGCGCATGGGGAGCATGCCCGCTGTCAGAGAGGCGGTGCTTGACAGTTGCTCCTGGTTGCGTGCTTGCTTGGGTTGTCTAGCTACAGTGCGTATCCTTGCTTCTGTGCCAAACTTTACTTATAAGCCAAACAGCTTAGAGAGGTTTGAGATGCTTGTGAGCAAGCAGGCAACGGGCGGCGGCGACAAGAGCACAAGACCAACCTCACAGAAAGGAGAGTATGAGAAACAAGGATTGAGACACAATATAGCAAGAGTAGAAAACAGACCTAAGGGGCGTGGTCTGGTGAGTGAAGCAAACCGCCTTGAAACTGAAAAGTTTGGGCTAAATAGAATAATTTCAGTACTAAGACAATAAAAATACGGACTTACTTTGCGCACTGCAAAAAAATCTTCGCGCACTGTGGGGGTTGTCGTCTTGACGTCCCGCCCCCAGTGCGCGCTTCCGCCACGGCTCTTCGCGCACTGTGCATTCCCCCGAAAAAACGGCTTACTTTTCTGGAGATGTTTTTTGATGAGTCGATAGAACGACCTTTTATAACCCCCCCAAAAAATAATCAAGTCATTTGGTGGTCTCCTTGAGCCTAGAGAAAATTGAGATGAAATAATCATATTTTAATGCGGCAGGGACCTGTAATATTGCTTCCTGTGCCCCAGTAGCCCCAGAAATTTAACAGTATCATGGTACATGTGCAAATTCATGATCTGATGAATTTCAGAATTTTTCCCAGAGATATAAGGGGTGCGCGGCAGGCTTAGTAGGAAAATTACTGCTAACTGTATAGCTTTTGTTTTACAGACCCAAACAGTCCAAAAGTTTCAGAAATGTTTTCATTGTGGATATTCTCCGCGCCATAAATTTCTTGGCAATAGTGTGTCATTAAAACATGAGATAAGTTAGCAGTAATTTTCCTACTAAGCCTGCCGCGCACCCCTTATATCTCATGTTATCATGACACACTATTGCCAAGGAATTTATGGCGCGGAGAGTATCCACAATGAAAATATTTCTGAAATTTTGGGACTGTTTGGGTGTGTAACAAAAAAGCTATACAGTTAGCAGTAATTTTCCTACTAAGCCTGCCGCGCACCCCTTATATCTCTGGGAAAAATTCTGAAATTTATCAGATCATGAATTTGCACATGTACCATGATACTGTGAAATTTTTGGGGCTACTGGGGCACAGGAAGCAATATTACAGGTCCCTGCCGCATTGAAATATGATTATTTCATCTCAATTTGCTCTAGGCTCAAGGAGACCACCAAATGACTTGATTATTTTTGGGGGGGGGGGGTCACAAAGTGTATTTCTCAGGGAGATTTTAAAGCAGTACAAAGAAATGATAAGAAAAATATTTAATGAGTGGTGAAGTCTAACTTATTCTAAATCCAAAACAACTGGAACAACAGTGGGATCTTGAGGAAATCTTCTATCCCATTCATCACAATTTAACTGGATAACATTTTCCAACTCTTTGGCATCCTCGCTTCGCCATTTAAACCAATGTGGACTGATTTTTGGAGCAGGATAAATGCTTCCCTCAAACTGGAAAGCATTAAAGTGATACTTACCTTCAATATACACAATGAATATTGGTGGATTGGTGGTTGGGCCGTGTGACAAAGGGAGGAAAGTCGCAATAATCAGGTTGTAAATATGAATAACTGGTCGCTGGAATGCATCGGCCAGAAGATCACCATGCCAAGGGAAGTTCATCCAATATTGCGTTGTTCGGGCAGGGGAACGGAAGTAGTTGAGATTGGATCGTAATCGGTCAAAAGGAATCAAATCGGATATTGTCGAGATGTATCTTTTGTCCTTGTAGACAGCATGAAGATCCATCTGTTTTAACATGTCCCTCCGAATGTCTGGCCAAGATCCTTCTTCTAGACCCATGCTTACAGCTGCCTATCTGAAACCACAGTGACCGTCGCCGTCAACATTGAATAACCTTGAGATACTACGCCTCACTGTTGCATTAACAAAACAATAAAAAGGATGCTCCTGCCACAGCATAGAATGTAAATCAAACAGATCTTTAGTCTGAATCTGCGAAGGTAGTTACATGAGAGATTGCTTATGAGCTCTTACCTGATTGAATTTGACCCAGTTTTCCACCTCCTCCGCATCATCAACCTGCTTGCTGTTGGGGTTTTCAGCATCATGCTGCTCTTGGGCTCTTTTTGCTGCATCGTCCTGGTTGTGGGTTTTGGACGCATCATTGTGGCTTTCTTCTTGATCCGTGCTTCGTACATCTGATTTCCACTCTTTGTCATTGTCATTGGGGCTTCCATCTTCTTTCAAAGCTACAGCCAACTTTGTTCGTTGACTAGTTTTTCGCACGACCCTCCCCGACCTCTGTTGCATATAGATTTGAATCAGTAAACATCTCAATCAAGACTGATTACAAGGCTTACAGTTACTATGTCTAATGGATCGGCTGGAAGCTCATTGTTATCGGACTCACTTGATGAGCTTTCCGAGATCAATCTTTTGAGGTGTTTCGATTTTTTCTGGTTGAATTCAAGTAAGCCAGGAATGTTAGCTGCAAACAAAAGCACATAAGAAGTTGATGAGGCAGTGGAGATGTAGCTGACCTTTGCCACCACAGTACTTTGCCGTTTAGTTCCAACAGTTTCATCGGGCATCTTTCGAGGTCTTCCTTGCTTGCGCTTTTCTACAGTTTCACCGATTCCGGGCTCCCCAGTTGGGGATTTCTTGTTTGGTGGTCGACCTGGCTTCTTCTTTGGTACTTGGTACTCCCATGCCAAAGGATCACGTTTGGTTGATTTTTGTGATTCTTGTTTGGGCTTGTTGACCGCCCCTTGTGGACGGCCTTTGTGTGGTTGTTTGATAGGATTTTTGAGGGGTTTCAGGACATGCAATTGGTCGAGTAACTGAGTGAATTCCTTGATGCAGTTGGGCTTGTCGTGCGTGGGCAGCTTCTGAAAGCGCTCGTAGATCTCTCGGAGGAATATTTTTTTGTAGTCTTCGTCGCTAGGCAAAGGAGCAGTCTGAGTTTGCTGAGAGATATCGATCTCCTGTAAACAAAACAGGGGAACAGTTGAATCAGGTAGCCAAGAGATCAAGACAACCAAAAGAGAAAGAAACATACCAATTTTTCTGGAAGATGCCACTGCTTGTGAATAGAATCGATATCCACATAAAGACCATCTGCTTCTAGCTTTCGCATCTGGTGGGTGCAGGGAATCCCCATGTAAGACTCGTGAGAACAATTCTTGCACTCGCGGGATTTGTCAGAAGATAGCAAACATTGGGCTGTTCGAAGTGCGTGGTGAGAAATCTGGCCACCGAGGCGACTGAGTACTTTGGGTAGTTTGCTGATTTGAACATGTTTTTGAGTGGTGCATTCAATCATGAGCTTGTGTAGCTGATGTTTGACTGCATCATGCATGTCAGAGATCGTGGTGTGCATTGACAAGTTTCTTCCTTTGAGGAACCGCTTGATGGAGGCGTGAAGGCTCTCAATTCTTGATGTGGTGACGTTCCCAAAATGAAGCACATCATTGATCAGGTACCGGATGAATTTGCCATTCAGAGGGAACCAGTTTTTTGTGAGATAAGCCATGATTTCAGGTGTACACGTCGACTCCAACTTGACATAGTTCTTCGCGTAAATGGCGGCCGATCTCAAGAACAAAAGACAGTTCCATGCCTGGCGGAATTTCCTGTAACCCTCATCGCCAAGGATAGGACAACAGTGAGCAAACAGGTTTTGGGCGATGTGCCACTGACACAGGAGGTTGCAGGTAGTTGGGAAAACAATTTCAATTACAGTCATGAGGGCTGACTCCTTGTCGGTAAGGATGACACAAGGGATGTGAGGTTGAAGTGCCACTTTGAGCTGTTGCAACGCCCAAGTGAAATCCATCTTCTCTTCCTTGGCAAGAAAGCAAAACCCAAGGGTGAATGATCGGTTACACGAGTTGATACCTCCGATGTGTAACAGAGGCATGTCGTAAAGGTTCGTCTTCTAAGTTGCATCAATCTGAAGGCAGTACGGATGCTTCAACGCTAGCTCTAGAGATTCGGGAAGCGTGAAAAACAAAGCTGACAAGTGATCAGAGCCGGTTCTGACATCGAAGGTGGATTTTGTTTGGTAATTGAAAGATTCAGATCTGAGGCAATCGATCACGGCCAACATCGGCGATCTTCCTTCAAGTTCCTTTTTCTTTTCTCGGTAATTGAAGTTGTGGATTGCTCTCAACGGCGCCATAAGTGGAGTCGAACTAGATTTCATCAAAGAGTTTTTTGTTTTGATCGGCATAACTCCTGCAGCTCGGAACTTTCTGGCCTCTTCAATTTGATCGGCTGTGAGCCTTTGGTGGATGATGTGGGATGTAGGATGGTCTGACCGCACGTGATTGTGGGCTGAGTTTTTGATTTCCAAGTCCCACTTGTCGGTATCTAGGTTATGTGTTAGATTCAAGCGGAATGGGCACATGGCCTTGCGAGTTAGCCCAACATTTGTTTTGGGTTTCAAAGCAGTCAAGTCTTTCTTTTCTTGTTTGTTGTCCCGAGGAGCATCTAGAGGATTGTTTTTCTTTTCGCCGAGAGGATCTTTTTCATGTTCTTTTGCTTCCTGAGTATTATCCGGCTGAGCATCGAGGTTCTCGTCATCTAGAGTGTCGTTTACATATTTTCGATGAGGCCGATAATAGCTAGACTTGTCGCACTGATAAACAACTCGAGTTGAACCTTTGAAAGGGTATGATCTAGCAGTAGCAATGGCATAACCATTTTCTAGGGCCCACTTCTGGATACTGCCGTAGCACTCCTTCCTCGACACGTAGCTCTGCTCGGGGGGCGCTGGAATCGTAAGATTGAGTTCAGAGTCAGCTTCAGTTGCGGTTTCGTCGGTTGCTCTTGTGCGCGTAGTGGTACTCTGTCAAGACAACGCGCACATCAGATTGCTGGTCTAAATCAGAAAGATAAACCAACTTACCGACGAGCTGGAGAGATGAGAAGTAGAGCGGCATTTTGATCAGCCAGAATAGATCACGAATCTTCAAGTAATCATTTTCTTACCTCTTCGAGCGCTTTGAGGAAGATGCGGTGCCACTTTCATCAGGTCCCGATCGTTTCTTGTTGGAGGACATATCGTAGACACATTCAGCCATCGGCCCGCCAGGGGCAGCCTTCAGTCCCGCCGATCCGGATGCTATCTCGGCACGTTTGCGGGCTATTTCTTCTGGAGGATCATCGTCAGTTGTTGAAGATTTGTCGCCTTTTTTCGTGTCCGGTGAGGCAGGAGTAGCGGCAAGAGGATCCATTATCGTTTGTCGGCAGGGTGAAAAGTTTAAAGTATGATGTACAGTATCTTAGCATCTGAGTGTGAGACCCCCGGGGTTCATTCCCCTTGCCGGTCATCCCCCGAGGGGACCGAAGGATTATTTTTTTCATTAATTATTTCATAATTTTCCTCTGTTGAAAGGACAGCCCCCAGTACCTCAGGAAAATTCTAGGGAGGTAATAATAACCCCCTTCAATGATTTATAGAAAAAAACAGCTGGAAAATGTTGGTCTTCTTGTGCAGTGCGCGAAGAGCCGTGGCGGAAGCGCGCACTGGGGGCGGGACGTCGGGACGACGACGCCCACAGTGCGCGAAGAGTTTTTTGCAGTGCGCGAGGTAGGTCCGTAAAAATAAAGAAAATACAATTTAATAAAGTGAAATGTTTTTTTACCTAAATGGAACAGGAACAAGGTTGTGGATGAGAGCTATGAGAGAAACCAGAAATAACAAACACTAGGACTTTGAGGCTAATACAGGTAAAGATGATCAGATAAGATAATACCACAACAGTCAACAAGAGTCAAAAATAAAAATATAAGAACCTAAAAGTAGCCAGCCTAAACCAAATGACCTCAACAAGTGAACCGCGGCATACAACAATATGATTGATGGTTTGATGAGCCGCGAGTGAAGTGGGAGTTGAGATGAGGAAAGAGAGATTGAAGTGACGGTCAACAGGCCTTGGAAGGGGACGGTCAACTGCTCCAGAAATACAGTATTGGCACTCAAAGTTCTTGAAATCATGGATGAAAATTGTACTGTGCCGCACCGCACAAACCGTAAACCGTAGAACAACACGTTAAGACCTTCAGATTCCAACAGAAACTGTGATGATTGGACAACTAGTAACATGAGGAACTGGACTAATTAAAATTGATTCTGAATCCAAGCTGATGGCCAGAAACCAATTCAGATGCGGCTCCAAGATCAACCGTCCTACCTTTGATTCCTCTTGTAGCAACCTCAACAAACATGCAGCAATTTGTCTATGAAAACAAAAAGAAAGCAAAGAAAATCAGAAGTTGGCTGATCTTGGATTTACAGTAAGTGGTCACATCAATCCAAAGGAGGTAAGCTTATCAAAATTCATAAATAGAATTATTTGGATCTGATACAAGAGCTGTTAAATATTCTAGGCCCCCCAGCTATGTGCCGAATGGTGCACCAAAACAGCTAGGCTTTTCTTGGCGCTGACCAATGCAAGCCATAAATCACTCCTTCATCCACCCATTGTCAAGAACCTACCAAACCCACACGGTGTTTTGAGGGACATCCACATGTTCTACTCGGCTATCCAAGAAAACTACCGCACTGTTTTAAAAGTGATTGCACTATATAGGTTTCATTTCTCTTAGCAAGCTGACTGGAACGCCTCGGGTTTTTATAGGAAAACAATGGCACATTGTATTTAGGTGTTGATGCATGGCAATCTCCAAACAGATTCCATATTTTGGGTACTGTTGTCTATTGATTAGCGGAAGATGGGGCTAAGCTAGAGGCAATGCCTTTAGACTTTGTCCGCTTGTCTCAAAGCCACACTGGCAAGTACCTGGCAAATACAGTCCAATTAGTTGTTGAGAAGTTTGGAATTCAAGATAAGGTCAGGCAGTTTTGACTGGAGCTTCTGGTTCTACTTGAAAGGCAACTAATCTTTTTCAATTAGATATGTGGTGTAGTGAGCAACAATGCCAAACATAACAAGGTAATGGTTAGGGAGCTCAAGAAGCTCAAGTGGCCTGGCTTTAAGGGTGATGCACAATGGATCTGGTGTTTTGCTCATGTTTTAAACTTAATTGTCCAAGCAATACTCCGCCCGTTTGGAACTCAGAAGAAAAAGAATGCTACTGCCGAGTCTGATGGAATTGAATCTGATGATGATGAGAGCACCAAGGCTCAAATTTGCTTGTAAGTAAGACTTCAATTCCTTGATGGGACCATGTTTTGATATCTGGTTTGTCCCTTATATGCTAGGCTCTTGCGTGGGCAGAATGTCACCTTGCCAGATTACCATTTAAGCAATGTTGACTCACTTTCCAATTCAGATGACAATGAGACTGACTCCCTCAGTGAGGCTGATATCAAACAGGCTAGCAATGAAGATGAAGATGATTGCTACACAACTGAATTGTGCAAACAGACCTTGGCAAAGGTTAGTTTTAACCTGCTTAATACAGCACTCCATCCTCTTTGTCAACCTGACTTTTTATTCTGGTACAGTTTTGTGTGATTGCAAAGAAGTTGAGGTTTTTGTCCAATTCCAAATCTGAGTTTGTCGAGATCTGTCAGGAGAAAGGTTGTGCTACTCCTCACAACATTGAAAGGGATGTACGAACTTGACGGAATTCAACCAGTGAAAAACTCAACAGTATAATAAGGTGTGAAGATGCCATGTAAGTCTTCCCTCCACTTGGAAGTAATTTAGAATTACTAACATCACTTCAACTCTAGTCTTGAGTGGCAGCGTCATAAACACCATGGTGTCAACCGCACAAATCAATTGGACAATGGCGACTTTGACTTGGCACGGGATTTGGTATCAGTCCTTGATGTTTTCTATGAGATAACCCTTCAACTGTTGGTCGCAGGATTGGCTCGCTTATCAAACATAGTTCTATACATCAATCAAATCACCAAACATCTTTTGACAGTCATTAGCAATAAGAAATATGCACCGCCATTGAGGAACGCCTGCCGACATGGATTGAAAACAACAAACAAATATTATAGCTTGACTGATACATCCCCTCTCTACCGGAGCACGATTTGTATGTATATGTTTATTCTTAATGCTCAGTTTCTTACTAACACAATTTTTCAGTGCTGCACCCATCATTTAGAGACAGGTACTTCAAGTTGGCCCACTGGGAGCCTGTTTGGATCGCCAAAGCTATACGCCTAGCCCGCAACATGTGGGTATCATTTTACAAGCCCAAGCCAATGGCTCCTTCCTCTTCTGCAGCAGCACAAAAGGAAACAGCAAGCTCAAAGGTAAGAATTGATGGTCTGATCATTACTGAATACCCGTTCCTGAAGTTTCTTTGTTTATCACAGCCCAAAACCGGTCTGCTTGCCAGACTGGGAGACGCCGCTGCTGCCCAAGGGGGAGAATCCTCATCCGACCCGCTTGAGATTTGATTATCCGGCGGGCTTATACTGAATAGTACGGACCCGGTGAATCCTCTGAAGTGGTGGGTACAGCAGAAAGCTTCCGGGAATACACATGGCGGCCTAGTGCATATGGCGCTCAATGTTTTGAGCTGCCCAGGTGAGTTGACCATCTTCCTTATCATAAAATTCAACCCATCTTCACTCACTTATACTGTATGCTTTAGCAACGTCCATTGACTTCAAAAGAGCGTTTAGCTTTGGAAGTGATTATGTCACATCAAAGAGGCACAGACTTATGCCTCAATCAATAACTTGTGGGATGACAGTTGCATTCTACTCAAAGAACAATCTGATCAAGGAAGGTATGTTACGAAATTGGAAACAAGGAATGAAGGACAACAATCAGACAAAGCAGAATTCAAAAAGAAAGTTTATAGATTTGGAGGCCAATGATGGAGCTTAGAAAATGTCTTAAATCTAAATCAAGTAGTTATAAATTAGTTTTAGTCCTGATAGCTGCTGATTTGATCATTTAAGTAGTTATAGTTGATATATATGATTTTTTTTACTCGAATACAAAGTCCTATTGGACTTGGGAGATTGATTTTACAAAAGAAAAACGGCTGGTACCCGTGGTACCTGCCTAAAAGACCACTGGTACCCGCCTGGCGGTGCCGGATGCATTGCCGGGTTCCCGTTTTCTGAAAAAGACACGCGGGTGCCGGTGTTACATTTGGTCCCTGGGTCCGTTTCAACACTCTCTACCCCATTTTCCACTAAATCCCTTATTACACATCACCATCTGGCTGGATAGGCCCAGGAGTGGTATGGCCTTGAATCCTAGCTTATTGGGCAAGCAGCCATCCACACATCATACATGTAATCTATCATTGGGCTCCTGGAATTCCCTTTGAAAATGCTGGCAAGCTCTTTCCACCGGACAAGGGGCACTTTTTTCAACTGATGTACAGTGGGTTATACTATGTTTTTGGCTCCACATTTTTCATTGCAGAAGCTCAGGCCACATAATTCAAGTCATGAGATTGGCTACAGGGGTGGAAAAGAAGGTCCCAAGAATTATTATTGACTAAAGAAAAGTAAAAAGTAAAAATAAGAATGCAAAAATCATCACATTTCTTGCAAATTTCTCATAATTTTAATTACTGTTCAAACCAAGGAGGGAAAATTGTAGAGCATAGTATGGCATGCAACAGGAATGATAAAAAATGAAAAAAAACTTGAAACCATTGCCAATGATTTTTTGGGTGGATGGGTTATCCACCAATTTCAAATTGAACTCAGGGACTGTTGGTGATCTTTAAAGATGATGGCATGGTGTTTAAATTACGTTAAAGAATTAATAGAGAATCTATCAGGGCGCGTCTCTAAAGTGGCAATGCCCTGAATAGAAAAGAACAAGTTGTGAGTTCCTGCAGAGGAAAACACCCTCAACTCAACCATGGCGCGGGAGGAGAAAGCCGCGCCTCCTATGGAGGGGCTGGTAGAGCTTAGTCATACCTGAACCCTTAAGGTGGTTTGTAAAACTCTAGCTTACCTTAAAAGGTAGTGAGTGAAGGAAAACAGGATAGGAAAGAGGAGGCAAGGGCGGAGTTGGGACTGTATTTGGAAAAGGAGTCAATTTCAGAGGTTGGTGCGGAAGCAGAGGTGGAGAAAGAGTAGTAGACAAGAAAGATATATATAAATTTGAGATGCAAATAGAAGTAAAGCCCCAGTTTTTTTGTATCAAACAAGATGGACAGGCATTTTATTCTAATAATGATCTGGGGGACCTCCACTTGCAAGGAGGTTCTGGAACTTTTATAGCCTAGGAGGCTGGGAACTCAGGTGTTATGTGTCCTCATGGTATTCCTGTTTGAGAACAATCCACGCATGAGTATTTGCGTGGATTGTGCTCATTTGAGTACAACAACTGGGGAAAAACCCCAGCCAAGTCTGACAAGCAATAACAGGAATTCTCACGTAATTGAATCCTGTTTATTTGTGCGCGTCTGCATCTTCTGTGATGCTTGCTGTGTCAGTGTTGGCGCTGGCTGGACTAGCCAATGGCTGACAGAATCTCCATGTGGTTCTCTAAATCCTCAGGATATAGACTCTCAGACAGGGTTTAGCAACTCATAGTTGGGTGGTGTGAGCCTGTGCCTCTAAAGTGACAACAGGACACAAGAGAAATGGGGAACACTGGTTGTATTTCTTGGGATAAAGAACTACAAACAGAGAGTAAGAGAAAGAGAGGAAGAAAGAGAAGGAGAAAGAGATATGTATGATCTGGAGGGGGTCTATCTACTCTTTATAAGAGGATCCTCAAAGTCAACTTGAACCACCTGGAAAAGTGGTAAGGACAGCTGTGCAAGACCAACAGGGGCTACAGCCTCCGCGCGCACCAAGGAGACAGTGGGGGGACACAGAATAGTAAAACTAATCTGCTCTGATTTTTAGACTAAGTCTAGGATTAACAGAGTAATTTTGATCTTGAGAGGGGTTGATGTGAAAAGTAATAAAAAGAAGCAATCAAGAGACACAGAGAATCACTCTGGATAATCAAGGTTCAGAGAAAAGGTATACTTACTGTCAATAACCTAGGCGCCTGTGACGGTAGGTGTACTGGGAGTGTGGTATCCTCTTGGGTAGTGATCCTGGGTTATCTACGGCGTGGTTCTGGGTCGTCTGAAGTCTGTAGATCCTCCTCAGGCAAGGGGGATCCTGACTTTGAAAACTTTCACAGTTTGCTTATGTAATTACATGTGTACATGTGGTTTGGCGCGCCTGGTAGCGCTGACACGTCACAACTGCGCATGCGCGCCACAACTCAAGAACTCAGGGAAGGAGTAGAGTTACAAAGAATTGGTAAGTTTTAACTAGGGTTAAAGTTGCATGAGGAAACAGAATATGAAGTCAGAACAAGGATATCTCTTAAGATGAAAAAGATATGAAGTAATTCATATGTAAAAAGTAGAAAAAGGCAGACTTTAGGTCAGCTGAGTTGACTCTAAGGCTGACAGGTGGCATCCACCACTTGGGTTTCTATATGTAGTGATCACAGGTGGTGGTGTGTGGTGCTTTGTAGATATGGCATATGGCACCCGGGCACCTGTGGCACATGCATGATGTAGGGAGCCCCCTGAATTTTCACTCATTCCTGAAACCCGCACCTGCATCTGGCACCCACCAGCAGGTACCTGCAACAACAAACATGTACCCACCTACAGGCACCGGTACTGTTACCCAGGTACCTCGCCCGCCTCAAATTTCACTCAGACTGGACACCCAGCACCCACTAGTTGGGTACCAGGCACCTGGCAACAAGTACCTGTTTGCCATCTCTAATGCTGTGGTGTGGTCACTGGTGTTTGGGTTTCAATGAGGGAACCCAAGGGTTCCTTGTGAAATTTGTTGATACAGAGTCTATTGAGTCTCTGGATATAGAGATTGGATAGAGACAGATAAAAATTTTTGAAAAAAGGAGATGCAGATGGAGACTGCGGTGGGGAATGTTTTTTGGGTTTGGGTCTTTGTATGTGGGATACAGACCCAATTTACAGACCACGGTGGAGATGCTCTTATGATTTTAAAGTCAATATTGAACACCTGTTGCAAATCAAATATTGTGATTCCAGGAATGCTTGGACAGATTTTTGAGCTGTGAGCTCAAAATCCTGACATTTGAGTTCAGGTTTTCAGCCTTCCTGCTGGGCAACAATGACATTTGAGTTCAGGTTTTCAGCCTTCCTGCTGGGCAACAATAGGGGGCTGACATGCCAAGTTTGCAGCTGTGTTGGTCAGAAAACCAAAATTTTACCGGTGTTGTGGCTCAAAGGCCATAACTTTAGCCCACTGAAAATCTTGAATTGTTCAAGCTTAAGCGGAATCACAATAACATTTTGTCTGTAATTGTATGCATCACACTGACATAGCCAATCAGGATTATTTACCAAAACACCCGGCCGTCAGGTTGCGTCGGGATACTCCCGAACCCCGGTCACACCTTCACCGCTGCCTCCATCAGTGTGGGTGTGACTTGAGGTGTCTCACCGCAGTAACATCAAGCCATCCATCATGCCCCACAACGACCTTGACATTATCAACAATCGATTCGAAGAGCTTCCGGAAGATCCGAAACCGGCCCAATCTTCCGCTCAGGGAGATTCGAAAGAATCAGTCGATGAAGAACTGGATCCACTGGACAAAGTCCTCCTCGAAGCTAATTCACTCAAAGAATTGGGGAACACCGAGTTCCAGAAGCAACGATGGCATACGGCTTTAGGGATATACTCAGAAGCACTGGCCGCCCTTCCCCTTCGCCCGCTTCCCAAACCATCACCGAAGCCAGGCTCCAACCCACACAGGGATGAATTTTCCGATAATGAAGATGATGCCAACGACAAAAAAGATCCACATCCCGAGACTCTGGACCATGATTCTGAACCAGGCTCATCAATTCCAGCATCTCTTCAATCCTCCAACGACCCCCGAATCTCTCGCCTCCGATCGATCTTGAATGCTAACACGGCCGCATGTTATTTAAAATCGGTGGGTAAAATGTCAGCCAATTCAAGTTCTCTCTCCCCTCCCATCCTGCTCTCCTTTTTTCATAGCGTTGTTGATTGCGATTTACTCTCTTTTCAACGCCACGACCACTAATCAACCGACGTCGTGTATGCTAGGAAGACTGGCAATCTGCTGTCCAGGCCGCTGATGCTTGTTAGTTATGATCCTTACTTTCATCATCTTCTGTATGGACAACGCCCTCTGACGAAATGTGACCTCTCTAGCCCTGAAGGATGATCCGAATTATGCTAAGGCACTACATCGACGGGCACAAGCAAATGAGAAACTAGGCACCTGGGCTTCACTACAAAGCTCCTTAGACGGTTCGAGTTCCCCTCTATTCCTGTTATCGTTAACGATATTCCGATGCTGATAGGTCGATCACCACTACCATTTTGTCCTTCTCCAGATTACAACGCGATTTCGAAACTGCCAGAAGTCCCTCCTGGATTACTGAAAGAAGTTAAAGCGAGTCAAACCCGACTCCCGCCTCTGATCGCCCAACGAAGCGAAGCTGATAAAGCAGAGATGATGGCCAAGTTGAAAGACCTGGGTAACACTGTCTTGGGAAAGTTTGGGATGTCTACCGATAATTTTAAATTCACTCCCGTCCGTCTTTTTATTTCCTTCGTTTATTATCTTCTTGTTTGCTTGACTGACTGGAATATGTTTCACTATTTGTTGGAATCAATCAGAACGAATCGGGTGGTTATTCTATGTCGTTTCAGCAGTGAACTTTCACCCTCATGTATTCCAAAGAAGAGGTAATTGCCTCCTCTTCGTCAAATTTCTGCATAAATACATACCTGAATGTAAAATTTACAGAAGGACTGTATGCCTAAAAAACAAGTGGAGCAAAGAACTACATGACTGCACCATCCTCGCAGAGTATGAATAGCTTCTCAAAGTTCAGGGATGAAAATTCTACCGCAAACTGAACTTAAATCGGTTTTGATTCAATACTCATATCCACAAGAAGTTACGATGTTACTCATCGCTTGGTCTATCATAAACTTAGGCCCTGTTTGGCAGCGTCATATTACACAGCGTAATAATAGGAAACATGCTACATTACATATGGTAAAACATGTCTTCTTAGGATAATATTTTGAAAGTAAACCCTCATGAGGCTTGGCAGTTTACTTCCAAAAGATCAGGCGGAAAAGTAATGTCTTACACAATGTAGGGGGACATGGCAAGATTATTTATTGTGTAATAATCACGCTGCCAAACAGGGCCTTAGCTACAGCCTACGCTCCATTTAACTTAACCCCAATTCTGCCTGCAGCAGCTCACTGCCAGCATAATTAGCTGGGTTAAGATTATCCCAGTTAAACTGTGATGACTTCATCCCAGCCAAATATCCTGGCAGTGCAGGACGGGCAAGGCCTGGGCGCGTTTGGCGGTGCCGGGCACCCGTGCGCGCTCGGCGATCTCAACTGATGCCGTGGGAGTATTCATTACTAGTTACTCACATTTATTGCCGTTTCTCTTGATCTGTTTGTATATCGTGACACAAGAGGCACCCAGAACCATGGTGTAAGTGATGCTATTGCTCTAGTGCCCCTGTGGTGCAAAAACTCTCCTCTTTGCAACAAGTGCACCGGTAATCACGATTTGAAAACTTGCAACACACCTCAAACTGAATTAACCAAGTGCTGCATGTGCATCACGCGGGATAAACTAACTTCAAAGAATACAGTCAACACTCTGGACGAAAAATACGCTCACCCCCAATGGTCTCAATCCTGCCCATCAATGAAACAAGATATCCAATGCCGCAAGCAACGACGTTGGAATGCCTAGTCTGAATTCTTCTTTTTTTCCTTTTTCTCTCTTCCAGCTTGATTTATAACTCCTATCCAACCAAAACCCGGCATTTTGTACTACTTCAATCTTATTTTTATTGGCAATTAAATGCCCTTTTTTGTACAGAAAGCGGATCTACACTATAGTACGCAATGTCAAATCAAATCTGCACTTAAAAAAAAAAGGCCGCTCCTCTCTGAGTGGTATCAAACATACAGCCATGTTAGAAAAGCTTGCGGGCTTGTGTGGCTGAAAATGATTTCTGCATTTCAGCCACAGGCCTGTACAGCTTCACTGTACAGGCAGTTGAAACCCCTTCGGGCGGCTGGGTCAGCTCAAGGAGGGTGCCGGGCTGGCCGTGGGGTAGGGCTGTCAGCGCCACCTTTTCAAAAGGGGTGCGCCTTGGGGCGCCTGCTGAGCGCCTGAAGGATGGCGCCTTTGGCTGGCGGTGCCCCGGCAAGCTCGGTGCCACCTATTTTTAACTATTTTTAAGTTGAATTACATATTAAACAAAAATGTACATGAAATTTCATTACATTTTGTGCCGCAAAAATGAGAAAAACAGGTGCAAGAAGTACAAAAAACATAAGGGAGTGAAGTGAGGTTTGTTGAAACCTGCGCTCAATCTCATACTCAGCTGTGCGTGTGGTGCTCTTGGCTGTTTCCACATACGCGCGACTCACAGTCACTAGGTCTCACCAGACTTAACCTAACACAATTCTGTATTGCCTGCGCTCTGTCCAAACTCTAATCCTCAGCAAACCCATCCGCATCAACGCTCATCTTTATCACTCACTGCTGTTGCTCACCGCTCAAACTCAACTCGTCAAGATCAATCTCATCAAGAATCATTGCTCCGTATCAACTGCGAAGCTTTAACTTGGACAGCCTATCTAGCTTCCAACTTGGTGAGAAATGCCTGAGCATTTCTTCTTTTTCTACCGATTATCATTGTTTACTAACTCTTTCCTCTATCATTAGTTATTCTTGTCTTCGATCTTGTGCGCATTATATTTGTTAAAAAAACATTGTACCTAGATACTAGGGTTTGTCCGTTTCTCAACTCTTTCTCAACCTCACCAGAACACTAATTCTTACAACCAACTCTCAGTTACCCAACATCTTCTTCACACTCTTCAAGTCTCCAATTGTCTATCCTCTCCTCTTGATACATCATCTCTAGGGTTTGTTTCTTAGTCTATTATCATATTGTTTTACTTGTTATTTACTCTTTTCTCCTTGTTCAGTTCTGGTCTTGAAATACACATCAATAAAACAGATTATTCAGGTCCTTTAAGGTTCAGATTGGAACTGAGACAATTTGACCATTGGTGTCATTGCCATCATCTGATGCTAATGTGCTCTGATTACTGCCCTGAAACAGAGGATCACAAAGATAATTGGACTTTTGATCTGGAGGAATCTCTCAAAACAAGTCTTTGATTTGTGAGAAGAGGAGATGAGGCTTTGCTTGTTTGAAAATCTTTTGGCAGTAGGTGCACTTTGCCTGTCGTCGCCTTGCATCATCATTTTGTAAGTTAGACATTGAAAGTTAAACCCCCTTCCAACGTGCACCACGCAGGTTAATGAAGGGAGTGACCCATTCTGCAGAAGTGGGCCTGGTGTTACTGATTGGCGGCATCATTGAATTTTGTAGATTAAAAGGTTTGTTATATGTTTGGAATTGGGGAGCTGGAGCTGGCAGTTGCCCTGGACAAGTCCAGAATGAAACACTACTGTCTAGACTCTACAGGCATGAATATTTTTTCCCTAAGCTGGCACATCTTGTCACATTCCTGTGGCAGGCGCCGCCATTGCAATATTCTCTCAAAGTGGGTTCCTGGGTGACTCACCCTATTTTCACGGGTAAGAGGCGCGCGCCGACACCAGTTCTTCAGATTTTTGGGGCCTTAGGTGCGCGCCCCACCCCATGGCGCCGACAAACCTACCGTGGGGGCAGGAGGGGATGTGCGGCAAAGGGCCAGTTTGACATAAAATCACTCCAGGATTCCAATGGTGCAACTCTTGAGGCCCCAATGTTAAAAACAAAGAAAATGGTTTTTTTTTTCTTCTGAGGGAATTCCTGACATACAGGAGCCATACAGGCTTTGAGGCTGAAATCAGAAGTCCAAAAGTTGGGCCTACCCAAATGCAAGCTTTTCTAACATGGCTGTACATTGGGGCAGGTTTCAAATTTCACACCTGCAAGTGCAGAACAAAATTCAGGGAAAAAAAATCCCCTGCCAAATTTTGTCAGAATCACCTGCATATTTGAATCCCCCAAAATTCTCATCTATGAATTATGTTTTCAGGTAACCTTTGGCTGTTTGATTTGCACCTGTAAAAAACCACCCAAACGGTAAGTCCAAAACTCCCAAGATCACCATAACCCACCAGATACTTAAAACCACATGTATCCTGACCGCATCATTTCTTGACTTTAAACTAGGCCTAATCCCCGCCTTTGAAAATGCCACAATTTTTGGCAAGGAACGCGTGCATCTCTGCAATTAAAACAAAACTTGAACGGAAGCTCACTATCATCACGTTGGACGCACTCTTGGGACATGAAGAAGACAGTTTGGAGGATGACAGTGGCCATGAAAGCTCCGGCAAAGAAGAAGACCCCAACTTCTTTGAAATAGATGAATTGATGAAACTCCTCCAGGCAATACATTCTAAGCAGTACTTTGGACCTCGCAACCGACTTCAAAAAGACCCTGATCAAAATGATTTTTGTCTTGTCCACCTAGAAGATCACCAATTCAAGCAGGAATTTCAAATGTCTTGTGACTCATTTTTCAAATTATGTGAATGTATTGCTGAAGACCCAGTTTTTCAAAATAATTCCAACAACCCCCAAAGGCCAGTCCCCAAGCATATGATGGTTGCAGCAAAGCTTATGGGATGCTTTGGTAATGGGGCATCTGTTGGAATGCTAGCCAGAGTTTTCCAAGTTGGTGAGGGTACCGTGGAGCTCTACACAAACCAATGAATTATGGTGATCTTATGGCTTGCACCAGAGATGATCAAGTGACCAACTCATGAAGAATGGTCCAAGATCAGTGAAGGTTTTGCCAAAGCAGGATTCAATTGATGTGTTGGTGTAATTGATGGTTCTCTCATACCCCTCTTGGATTGTCCCCGCAAGAATGGACCCAACTACTACTCGCGCAAGGGATTCTATGCTATTTCAACCTTGATATTCTGTGATTCTCATAGAAACATTAGATATTTGTATACTGGATGGCCAGGTTGCTCTCACTACTTGCGGGTGATGGCAAATTGCAGCATCACTTTGAATCCTGACAATTACTTCAAACCTGCCGAGTTCTTATTGGCGGACTTGGCTTATAAACCCACAATGACTGTGGTATCCCCTTTCAAATGACCACCAAAAGGACAGCTGATCAAAGATGAAAATTCATTCAACCACTATGTTGCACCACAGCGGGTTGTGATTGAACAGTGTATTGGCGTACTGAAGGGGTGATTTCAAAGTTTGAAAGGGCTCCGTCTAAAAATTGGAGATAGGAACAATCAAGTACAAGCCAATTCATGGATCATTGTAAGTCATTTGTTACAGATTAAAAATTAAACACTCAATCCTGACTTTATTTTTGCGTACAAGCATGTGCAGTTCTCCACAATTTTCTGAACCAATGTAATGACTTTGAATTTGATGATGCCAGCATGAACAATATACACAATGCTACAGCAAATGAGGATGATGTGGATAAACATACCAGCCAGTGACCATCTCTTGCTGCACATCAATTTTGTGAAAACATAAAATCTTGTGTACACCACGGCTGCAAGAAAAGTTTCTTGAGGCAAAGATGTAACATTTCTGGGTTAGAGAATGGTTTTTGAAACATTTGTAGGTTAAAATATGGTTTAGAAAATGTTTCCTGTGCAGATCAGGCACCCAGAAATTTTTCACTGTTACAATGTGGTTCCAGAGAAGTTCTGTGGTTAAGAAGCGGTTAAGCGGCAGTAATAGAGAAGTTTTGGCCACTGTTATCCAAATTTGAGACGTTTCCCACAAGTTTTTGAGCATCACAAAACGTTTCTTGCACCAGAATGGCGTAACGTTTCTATTAAACGTTTTAGGATGCTGTAACGTTCCATGGAAACGTCTCCGCAGCCCCAAATGTTTCTATTAAACTTTTTAGGACACTGTAATGTTACATGTCAACATTTGCGCACGCCGTAATGCTTCTAAAAAATGTTTGGGCACAGTGCAACGTTTCTATAAGGCTTTTGAAACGTCCAGACATCCCAGAACATTTCAGCTTCCCAAAACGTTTATCTGAAACGTAGTAACATCAGTCCTTCTTTTGATAGCACCCACACCCCTTGCCCTTTGTTAACAGTTTCTCATGTCAGGATTTCTTGTGAACGCAGTACATTCAAGTTAGTGAAGTGACAGAAAGTGCTTCTGTCAAAGATCACAAGGGGTGTCAACCTTCTTTGAGCTGGCAGACACTTGATGCTTACTATTCACCTCCATTGCTTCACCCCCTTTAGCAAAAGGCCAAAAACTACAGATCTCAAAGCTCCCGCTCTTTGGATGAAATTGCATAGTCAACCTAAGCCTAAGTGTGCAACCCTTTGTTGCACTTCATCTGCCTGCTTGTTCTGCTGAGCATGAGTAGCAGGTACCATCCTTTTCCACATTGTTATGAGCTATAGCGCGGGCTCCGCCGCGCAAGACTCCATGTACATAGCTTACACGTACATGTCACAGGCGGCACTCTCAAGGTTTGAGAGCCTGGAGATCCCGGACTGCTCCTTATCCTGCAATCAATCATATAGGACCCAGAACCCCAGAACTCAGACTCTCTCCCTCTCCACAGAACAGACCTTAACATATTGCAGGATCTCATTCACAGAGACAAAGACAACAAACCAAACAGAACAACATAATCCAGATCACTCCGCCTCCAAAACCTTGAATATCCCAACTCCGCTCTTAGAGAGCTTGAATATCCCTCTATGACATCACACCCAACCCTTGACTCTAGCTATATAATAAATGATTCTGAAGCTGCCAAACTCTGACAACAACTGGCCAAGGAAGAGGAGGAAAAACACTGCCTGGCCAAGGCCAAGTAAGAGGACTGTAAGGGGTGGAAATCCCCTTCACTGGACAGGAGAACTGGAACCAGGGAATGGACTCAAGCGGGGTGCTGAGACTGTTTCTAGGACCAATCAAAGGGGGGGTTTGGATTTCACTGGTTCAGAGAGACTGCTAGTCAGTTCTCTGCTAGAAAGATGAGAAGAGAGAAAACACAAGAGAAGAAAGAAATAGGCTTACCTGGTTCAGAGAGACTGCTAGTCAGTTCTCTGCTGAACCAGGGAAGGAAGTGAACCGGGCTATATCTGACTATGTGACATGTGGGAGTCATCTGTGACTCATTGTGAACCCCAAGGGAGGAGGGGGGTTTACAAGGACGCACTCCAAACTCAGAACCCACCCCTCCCTCCAATGCAAGTACCGACTGCTGGAGAGGAGGTAGCTGCAACTAAAGCCCCCAAAGTTGCCCAACCAGAAAAGTTCAACAGCAAACACAGAGCGGCGGCGGAGACGTTTTCCCGCCAGTTTGGCATCTATATGACCCTAAACAAGGCCTTATTCCCCACAGACACAACCTGGATACTATTTGGGTCCTCCTACATGACCGGACCGGCGGCTGTATTGGCTGCCCTGCTCCTCAATCAGGCGGCAGCAGACCCTCAACATGGTTTCCGCGGGGGCTGGGACCCAACATCCCAGTACAATTCTATTGAAAACTTCTTTGAGTGGTCTTGGAAACCGCTCAAAGAAGTTGGATTGCAGCCGTGGTGAACTTACTCTTAATGTGTAATCTTTATCTTTTTTTTCTTGACCACTATCTTGTAGGTTTAGGCATGAGTTTGATACTATGTTGTAGTAGAAAAATTTAACACAATAAAAAGATTATATTACTTGTTCATCTTCATCAGGAAAAACTATTGAACCAAAACTGCAACTTGATTCCAGGTGGGCTAGGACTTGAGGTTCATTCACATCTAGGCCAAAGTCCTTGGCTATAAGGCATTTACCGACTTCAGCAACTAGGACTTTTTGAAAAAGATAATGTTCAAAGTTTGCATTCTTGTCTCTTCATTCCCCTTTCCGTCATCTGTCATGCTCTTTTCTTTTCACTGCAGATGCATATACAGTTCACCTTCTGTCCCACAACCTGGCCCCAGTTGTAGTAGCTTAAATATCCTCAGCTGTGATAGAATAAAACTCATCAGCTTTCTGCGCGCTTTTCCCTGAGACCAGTGAGTCTCTTGTAGTGAGAAGCTTTTCTTCCTCCTCACAGCTAGCAGCTTGACCCCTTTGCGGGGTTTATTCTCCTTTTCGGGGTGCCTCTGAGCTTTTCTCCTCAATGCCTCAAACCTTCACCATCTCACTCAAGCTTTCTTCCTTGAGTCCTCAACTGTTCTCTGGTCGTCATTTCAACAGATAATTTTTGGAAATGGGACTCTGTATTGGCGCTGATGTTTGGAATATTTCACGCAGGGTGGCCAGGATGATCTGGTATCCTTGGACACCATAGTAGCAAAAAATACAACATCAGACATATCAGTCAGACTGACAGGATCAATGATGTTGATTTACTTGTTATAATCACAGCACTCACTACCCAGGCTGATCCACTTGAAATGTTGACATTCTGTGGCCCACAATTTGAACTTTCTGTGCACCATGGGTTTCCCAGTCCTCTAATGCCTTTGTCAGAAAATCTGAAGGTAGGGATGGCTGTTGGGCGGGCTTGGGCAGACCACAGGCTAACCCGGCTTGTGCCGCATAATAGTTGGGCGGGTTGGGCCGGGCCAGTTCCTCTAAAATTGCCGCCCAGCCCAAACCCAATTAGCTCAAGGGCTACCCATGGGCTGCCTGTGGGCAGTCCGGGGGCTCCAGCCAAAGATTTGAAAATCATGTTTTTTATAAATTGTAGCATGGGGTAGGCTCTTTTGAGCCTATAAAACCATCCTGTGATTTGCCAAGGCTGTCGGCGGTTGCTGCTGGAGTCTGACCCCCTACATTCTTGGTGATGGTCGTGGTGGCTTGCAAATTGGATGGAGGAATAACATTGATGTTGTTTTCCCCAGAGGTAGAACCTGCCATGTTGACCAACAACCAGCAACAAGGGTGGCTGGCCAAAAGGTTTGTGGAGCGTTAGTGGATTTGTGAGGCGTGCTGATCCGTTAAAATGAGACTCTGAGAAGTTCCGGTTGGCCGGGCCGGTGGGTATTGGAGGACTTCCTGCCAATCTGGAAACCCAGATTTTCCCAGATTTTGCAGGGAAATCTAGGCAGATCTGGGATTTGGGACAATCAAGCCCAGATTTCCCCGCAAAATCTGGAAAAATCTGAGTTCCCAGAATGACACAAATTCCTCCATTGAACAGTGTTTATACTGGTCAGCCTCGGGCCCCCCAACCGGGGTAGCCCAGTGGGCTACTTGTGCCCACCCAACTCTACCTTTACGGGTCTGACGGGCCAGGCCAACTTTGGGAATTTTCCAAAAAAGCCGGCCCACACCTGGCCAAAACCCAACCGGGTTTGGGCGGCCCGTTGGCCGGCCCTCCCAATAGCCATCCCTATCTGAAGGGATCTTGCTAATACATATTTTGTGGAGGTATGTGTGTTGAGACATCACTCTTGATTCCTGCTTCAGGAAGCTTGGTTTGGCAGCCCCGTTTGAAGAAGGAAATTGGGGGTTCAGGAAAAAAATCAGGATTATTTTTTCACCTGAATTTTGCCCCTGAATTTGGTTCTGCACTTACAGGTGCAAACTTTGAAACCCCATTGCTGGGGGCGCGCAAGTGGGTTCCAATGAGCTCAAGTGTTGATTATATTGCCTTATCCCTTTTGAGCTCCATGTTGTAGGGAATTAATTGTTGATTGGGAATCTGTTCAATGACAACAAGTGTGGGACTTACAGCAGTTCCGAGAAAGCTTGCGCTTCTGGACCTGCAATTTTGCCCCCCGAACTCAACTTCAGCCACCTGTATGGCCGTTGCCATACAGGAACATGCATTTGGTGAAAAAGCTATCTTTGTGATAGCTAGCTTTTAGCTTTGGAGAGTGGCACCGTTGGACTCCTTGTTAAATTTCGAGACCAGCGGTCCTCCGCTCCCCTGCGCCCGTCGGGCATGACCGGGCACCAGGCTGCCCAGTCAGGCCCCACAGCCCTGTATAACCCGGGCTGTCCAGAATACAGCGGGGATGTGGCTGAAGTTGAAGTTGAGTTCGGGGGGCAGAATCGCAGGTCCGGAAACGCAAGCATTCTCAGAACTGCTGTAGGCCAAATGAGGGTGCATATAATTATTGTAAAAAGAGCCTGCAAAGAGGCCGTTGGACCGAATCGGGGAAATTGATGACTTGTGGATCCTCAAGGGGCTTGTCTCAAAGAGATTTATGAGCCGGAACGGAGACATCAGCGCACGGCGCTCTCGCTAAAAATTGCAAGTTGCAAAGGCGCTACATAGTAGTGCTAGTTTGGTGACCCAGGGCCAGGTCTGCTTTTCTGGCGCCTACAGCAATTATGTAAAACAGCTTTGAAAGCTGGCAAGTCAAGTGCAATTCGTTCACCACTTCAAGACTTGATTCGCACCAGGTGACAGGGCACTAAAACAAGCAGCACATGGAGGGAATTTTGCCTTTCTAATTGTCTTTGAGTACTTCACAACTTGAGAGGAACAACAAGGATGAGCGAAGAAAAAAGGGGAGGAGATCGGACGGCGGGTTGACTCCACAATGGCTGTGGGCGTCCGATCTATATTACCTGATCGAGTTCACTGATTTCTAGGGCTCATACATCTCTTAGGTGGCGTACAAGGACGGACAAAGAGCATTACAAGATATCTAATGGAATGCAGGGGACGATGAGAAGGAGAAACTAGGGGTTCAAGGAGCTTAGACCACGAGAGAAGCAACAGCGACCGAGATGAAACCAGTGAGGAAAGCAGTGTTACCGGACATGGAGGTTGCGCTCGAAGTCTGACAGGAGGAAGGAGATAGAATGCGTGAGCAAAGGGTGTTAGCGATTGGTGGATGAATCAAGTCAAGTAAGCTCACCGAGTTGTTGTCAGTGGGTGGGGTAGTGGTGGTAGGAGGGGTTTTGGTTGGAGGGTCCTCGAGGGGGGGGTCCGGCTTGCTATCTTTTTCGGTGGCTGTAAGATCAAAGAGGTGAGTGTCTGGGCGGAAATATGCCTACCACAACAGGAGAGCACTTACGAGGGGAGCTTGGGGAGGAGCACATGCATTTGCCATTGACCATTTGACCTGGGAACATCTTGGGGCCATTGTCACTCGAGCCGTCGGACGAGGAGGTTGAGTCCTTGGCGTTGGCGTTGTCCTTGGAGCCGTTCGTGGGCATGGTCATGTTCATGCTCATGGCCTTGTCCTTGGACCCTTGGTTGGCAATCGCGGTGGCTCCCTTGGTCTTGTCCTCGCCATCGGAGTCAGGAGCGACTCCAGCATCCTGTGAAAGGGGGAGCAAGCTGGGATAAGTCGCGAGACGAGTAGCCTGCAGAGTGCCTGCTGAATCTAGGCCTTCGGCTTGTGACTTACAGGGGAAGTGCTGCCCATGGCGAGAGGCAAGATGCTGCAGAAGCCAACAAAGGCAATCAAGAGAGTAGAGCAATGCATCGTGGAGGCGAGGGTTGTTTTGGGGAGGTGGATTGGTAGGGTGGGAAATGTAAGTTAGGGTGATAAATGAGTGAGATGATGCCGCAGAATGCAGGAAATGAATGGAAGGCGAGATGGGGATATTTGAGCCACTGTCGCCGGTATTTAAGCACATTTCCCTTTGGAATAGGGCCCCATTCCGAGTCCCGTACTCGAGTTTTGCCGGGCATCTTCTTGGCAATGGCAGCCTGAGGCCCTGAAGGCTGAACCTTTGGGGACCGGCCCTGAGTCTCTCTAGTGCGATGATACATACATACATGGCCAGAAGATTCCGACTGCAGTGGCGCCGCTGTTCCAAGTTCCACTGTATGTCAATACATTCTATCCCTCAGATGGGGGCCACATTCATACTGGCGACGAGATTCTTCGTCGTCAGATGAGATTTTTTAGAATTTGCCGTGGGGAACAGTTGGCAGCTGTATGCCTCATTCGAGTTAGCAGCAACCTCCACGGAGTCCGAATTATCCGCCAAGTTTCAGGCACATAAATACTTGTAACCAAGGGTCTTCAGTGTCCCTCCTGCAATAAGCCACGTTACTCGCACTATCTACCGCCCTGTCTCCTTATCATTGGAGTGCAACCGGTTCTACTCTAGATGTGCTGTCCAAAAAAAGGGACTAGGTATAGGAATAGATGCAAGGCAAAGCCAGAGCGGAGTCCGGACAGGAAGTTTACAGCTGATCAGAATCCAAGATATAAATATACATGTATTGATACAATACATAAATACGTCATGATTTGTATGGAAGAGGTTGTTCAGCGAGGTTCGTATACATAGATCCGAAAAGCCAGGATGATCTCAAAGCTTAAACTTGCCACACCGTAGTTGCGATGGAGTTGGGAGTTGACAGTGACAATGTGTGGAAAGACAATCGCACACCTTCCACGCACCAGTCTGTTCCATCCACCATCCACGCCTCCTAGGAATTGAAACAATTCACCAATTTTCGTGATCATGAGCGAATCTGAACGAATCAACCGGCAGGTCAGGGCAGGTCACCAACTCAATCTCTGGCTGCCGACAGCATTGGAACAAGAGGCTTAGAATTGGACATTACATATTTATGTACACTTTTTTTTTTGAGTGCAGTTTGTTTGACATTGCGCACTATGTAGTACCAACACAAAGCTTACAAGCTATAGCTAATGATACGAGATGTCCCATAGGACTACAACCATTTCCGATATAGATTTCAAGCTACCATAGGTTTGAGGAGGAAAGGAAAAAAGGAAAAATTTAGAGAAAAAGAGAAAAGGAAAACAAAACCATAAGAGAAGGAAAATAAAGGACCAATGATGATTAAGACCTGAAAGTTGAAATTTCAAGGCAAAAATGATCCTACGAGGAGGGCTGTTGACATCCGGTCGCCGCGAGAATACAGCGTGGAGTGTCTCGAAAGCACCTCGTGTCATGAATGAAAGTCGCTACCGCCTGAGTGGCCCTGGGGGCGTTTAGTGGGTATGGAGCGGACAAGGAGGCCGAACGCATTTTGAGTGATTTTAGCAGTTGCCTCATCCGTTGCCTGTGATGATGATGAGCGCGGCAATAGACCAGCGGAAGTGCTCCACCGTCTCTTTCACGTTGCATACGTCGCAGGTAGGGAGTGAGTTTGATCCGGAAAAGGAAGTCGTTCAAGTGAACATGTCCAGAACGAAAGAAAGATGAACAAGAGTTCTACAGGAATTGATCCAGATGGATTGCGTAAGTCTCAAGAAGAGAGAAACATAGGAAAACAAATGATCAAATTGATTCTACAGATAACAGTGTGATATTCCGAGTTGAAAAATAAGAAGGAAAATCATGTCAATCTGGTTGGACGTTCCCTTTTGATTCGCTTCCTTTCTTCTTCGGCGGCCTCTTTCTCGGCCTCTTGCTGTGCTTCTTCCTCAAGCAAGCGTTGATCGAAGACCGGCTCGGGCATCGTTTCCTCCCACGCGGCAGTATATTTCGGCCGCTCACCTTCGTGCTCCTGTGCGAATTTCAACAAGGCCTCTCGAGGCTAAAAGATATCACCATGATAAGGAAATCAAAGAGGGACAGTCAACAGCCGTTGCAGAAAGCTGATAGTTTTCGGTGTGATAAAAGATTGGCGATGCGTCTGAGTGACTTACATCCTCATGTCTAATCGAATCCTTGACCAAGCCTTGTACGACGTGCTGAGTCGCGCTGGCACCTACACGTCCACCGCGTCCGGGTCCAGTTAGAGGTGGCATGGGTTTCAAAGTCTTGACTGGGTCCTGTCTCTCCCGTTCGCGTCTTCTCTTGCCGCCCCGACCACCAGCAACGACTGGCTCGTCGTTCCTGAACATTGCCAAGGCGTGTGGAGTGATGATAGGTCGATCGACCTCAACGTCGTCTTCTCCCGGACCACGAGTTCTGGCCGTCCGGGATAGTGATAGTGTCGCGCCTCGGGTCGAAAGGCTGGGCGAATATAATACATGAATTGTCCCATCTGAGGAACCAGTGATGATTTGGTTGATCTTTGGGTGCCATAATGTCCTAACAACATTCGCAGGTGATATGGCTAGAAAGACAAGAGGGAGACCGGAAAAGTATTAGACCATGATTTCAGCCCTGAAAAATAAGTTCATGAGCTGACCAATTGTGCGGAATATCTCGAGATTGAGTTTATCCAACAATACTATTCGACCACCCAATCCTTCGGATGGATTTGCACTGACACCGGTGAGAATGTATTGGTTGTCTGGACTGAACGTTACGTTGGTTTCCGGATTCAGAGTGGTCATTCCACTCCTAACGGCTAAGGGGGTTTTCAGCGCGCGTACGTCCCATACTATTTGGATGATCAAAATGAGTCAATGATTTTGATTATTTGGACACGGGTAGTGCGAATAAGGCACTTACACTTCACTGTGTCATCGCCACCCCGGCTCACAAGTGTTTTGTTATCATAAGCATAGTGGAGTGAAGATGTTTCTGTGTTCTTGACATGGGCATTCTCAATCGCAACATTTGGACGGGTGAAATTACTGTTGGTAGCCCAGATGTTCAAGGTCCCATCCAAACCGGCTGGTAATCAAGTGAACAATTCAAGAGTGATTAATAAGTCATCACGTGCGACATGTGCTAACACAAGATCCCCGTTGCTTCTTACCTGCAGCAATCGATTTTCCATCGGAAGAATAAGCACACGTAGTTATTTTGGTCCTGGTGCCTCTTTCCTTTGATTTGAGTACGATCACGCCTTTCGATTTGCGCTTATTTTCAACATCCCAGATTCTGGAGTGGAAAAGGAAAGGAGGTGTTAGAGAAATGATAGATTGAAGACGTTGTTTTAGCGGTCGCACCTGATAGTCGAGTCGGCCGAGGATGTGATGAAGGTCTTGGCATCTTTCGGATGCCACGCTCCACATGTGAGCTCGGCAATATGTCCACTTGAAAAATAGCGAAAAATAAACAATCATTCAGATATTTCTATTTCGCTGATAAAAGAGGGACGTGAGCATTACTAGCCAGGAATACAAGTTGAAAAAAAAGTGGAGCCAACGAACGCGCAATGTCTCATGTCCCGAATATACATGTCTCCTTTCATGTATTCAGCAATTTGAGCACCATCCCTGTCGTAGATCTGAGGTTGATTTGCGGCCGTGATGACCAAGAAGGAATCACCGGTGTTTGACCAGATAGCTTGATGGACCTGGTAATTCCCGAGATTCGATTAAAAACAGAATTTTGACCGATATGGAAGTTAAAGCACCAACTTGATGACTTTGTCGAGGTTCCCAACTCCGGAAAGGCTTGAAGGAGGAATTCATCCCGCCGAAGTCCCACAACTTGCAAGCGTAATCGTACGAGCCTGAGACCAGTCGAGCTCCAGAGGGATCTAGTGATAAGGCTGAGACGGATTTTGAGTGATCCTTCAGGAGCACTTCGTGAGTTGTTGGCAGCTGTACAGTTGGCTCTTCTGCATCTTGTTTTTCCGAATCCGAATCTGATTGAGACGTGGGTTTCGAAGGGACTGCGACGGTAGTAGGCTGATTTTGATCCAACTGGTTGTTCTTGCTTGTGCCAGCCTGTTCCATAAAAAGGGAGGACTTTTCTCTCAGAATAACTTGATAAAACGAAAGACTAGGTGGCAGAAATCGAAGACTGACCGATGGTTGTCCACTTGGCGCGGCTACGGGTCCGTTCCGTTTCGTTTCCGAGATCTTATTCGAGATATCTGGCTTGGCCAGTATCTTTCCAAATTGAATTGGTAGTCCGAACTCATCCATCCTGTGAGCTTCTCGATTGATCTTGATGGTGAGGTTGGTTGGGTGCACCCGAGCTTAACTAAGCCTCTCGATCGGAGGGTCGGGGGGGCCCGACCCCGCGTCCCGAAGGGACGCTCTCCGAAGGAGAGGCTTACTTGTAAAGTCAGACCCGCGGCCTGAGGACAGCCAAATTTTGGCAGGGAAATGATAAAAAATAAACTCAAGACAGAATTCCAACTAAACCACAAATCCTTTTTAAACGCCTCTTGGCATGGTTATAGCTTCCCATCTTGGGAATCTGCTGGCTTTTATTTGGTAAAATTTGGCCATAAATAGCCTGCTCAGCAGACTTTTTTGCAAGGGCATTCGCAGGTTTGGTGAATTAAAGTTTGTTGACCCTCCGGATTATAATTTCTTCGGATCAGACCAAGTCTCACGGTTTTTTTCAAGTATCAACTTACAAACATACAGTTATACAATTTTGATGGAAATTTTAAATTGGGTCCACAATGTACTTTTACAGTTGAACTCTGCCAACAATGACTAGAAAATCGAAACGCATCCCGACGGCAAATCGCCATCTAAGCACTCCATCCGTAAAGGCGAAGCAAAGTAAACCGGCACAAAAGACGAGTCCACAATCAACTCGAAGTACTCCAAAGAAACTCAATACCGGCGTGACCATCCTCAAGAAGCTTCTTCAAAGCAACGACTCGGATTTAAAGGCGGCAATTGCATCCCAAGCGAAGAGGTTCTACGGCGGCGAAGAAGCCAAACCCCTTCAAATCGATGCGGTTGCAAATCTTGCGCGGGGTCGGAACACGTTTCTGTTGGCTGGGACTGGATTCGGAAAGTCGAGAATATCCGAAATCTACTTTAAGCTCTTGCCTCAAAACGCAAAGCCTGTTGTTCTTGTTCTGAACCCCCTGGATGCCTTGGGGGACAATCAAGTGGCCGAGAAAAAAGGCAAATTCACTGCCATCAATTTAACAAAGCTTACTTTCAACAAAAACGTAGCGGAGGAAATCAAGCAGGGCGATTATAATTTTGTGTATCTCAGCCCGGAGATATTTTTGAACAACAAGCTTTGGGATTTGGTATACTTCAGCACAGAATTCCAGCAACGACTTGCCTTGGTAGTGGTAGACGAGGCCCACATGGTGTACCTTTGGGGACTAGTGGAGAGTAATGGAAGGAGAGTGAATGCGGTCTTTATTCGACTGGAAGACATCGGAATCTTTCGACCGTCTTACGGTAAAATTGCGGTGCACTTACAATTTCGAAACAGCGCACCTATACTGCTTCTTTCAGCGACTTGCCGACCAGTTGCGATGGATGCCATCTTGAAAAGCTTGAAATTGACGCAGGATCTAGTTGACATCATGCGAGGTGAATTGACTCGGACGGAAATTCGTATCATCCGCATCAAAATGAATTCTTCGCTGCAATCAAACTTGGACCTACTAAATGTTTTCCCTTTGAAAGAGAAGACTGCGAATGAAGATCTTGTACCCACTTTGATCTACAGCGGAACTCGTGCTCGAACGCTTACAGTTTTGAAAGTGCTTGACATGGCCCGGGGAACCCCTCAAAATTGTTTGGATCCAAATAATACTTTGGCAAGGCGATTCCATGCTTGTACCGGCGATAAAGATAAAGATTTGGTCGTTGAAGGGTTTTCGAACGGGACATTTCCCATAATATCCTCGACAATGGCCCTTGGCCTCGGGCAAAATTGGAAGCGCGTTAGGTGTGTCATCCACATGGGCAGGGCCGATCCTGCAAATATACTTCAAATGATTGGAAGGTACAGCTGAATACACTCTTATCTGTCGAAATAATGACTTTTGGTTACTTACATGAGTTATTTCCTGCTCCAGGTGTGGGAGAGATGGGAAGAATGGTCTTGCAATCCTCTTCGTCGAAGGAAATCGGAAGGGGGGAAAAAATACAATGAATGATTTTACGAATATTCATCAACAGTCGGATGATGATCGTATGGACGCACTTGCTATTACCCCTCTATGCCTTCGAGTGGTATTCGCGATAGACAACAAACACGGCTATATCCCTCTTTCCAAGGATGATCCACACTACATCGCCGAGATTGAACGCGAGAAAGCTCTGAAGTTTCTACCATGCAGTTGCAGCAATTGCAACGTTGAATCCGGAGACAAACTTGTCCGAAACCTCAAGGAATTAACCCAAGACAACTTTGACGACGCGATGATCGATCAGCTTGAATTCTCAGATTCGACTAACATCAATCCTAACAAGAGAAAGCACACTCGTCATGCTGGAAAAACCTCGCTGGGTTGTGAGGAAGATCAGGTCATTGTCCACAAATTCAAAGATCTCTTGCTCTCGTCTTTCCACGAGTATTATGACACTCGGATGGGCAGATCATCTCGGTTTGCTGGCCGTGATGTATTCCGCGAAGAGCACGCCAACGCAATCATTTCTAATCTCGATGAATTACAAGATATGGCCAATCTAAAAAAACTGATTGGTGGCGAGGCCATAGATGGACAACTCCAGTTTTTGATGGATTTAATTACTAGATTCAAAGGCGATGTGAGCTATCAACAACATATCATGAATCGAGAGCGACTGAAGGAGGAGGCGGAGGAGGCCAAGAAGGCAAAGAGAAGGGAATCGGCTGCTCGCTACCGAGCAAACAAGCGAATGAAGGCACTTGCAGCCTCTCAAAGCAACTCGACCGCTCAAAGCAACTCTACCGCTGTGTGAATACAGGAAATGCCTGGGCTATCGAAGTCGACGGGACCGGAAACAACAAGCAAAGCGTGTGCGGGGTGGCCGAAGGCGAATCAGAAAGAGGTCGATTATGTGCGGGTTACATTTCAAAACAAGTCTCGGGGGTGACTGTTTGTTCATTTTCTTCGTGATCTTCTTCTTCAAGATCAGTTGGATCTTCTTGGACAATACTTTGGTTTAGTTCTCCGGCAGGAGCATCCCAGAAGAAATGCAATTTTAGTCGAGATATTTTTCCCGAAGTTATATCATTCTGAAGGACTTTAAGTCCTTCTAACAAGAGGTCTTTGCAGTCTGGAACAGATTGCTTCGTGTCTTTGTGGTCTTTATCCGTGATGTCTTCATTACGAGCCATGCGAACAAACATTTCAAGTGATTGAGTGGTGATATCGTTCTTGTGAGATTGATAGACCAATCGCCCACCCCTTTCCATCCTAAGGCTGAGGAACATTGAACGGAGCTGGATAGAGAGTCAGATGTGAAATCTTATCTTTTTAAATGCGGTCATGGCTCACCAAGTTCATGTTTAACAAAAAAATCTCCTGCAACCTTTCGACCCGGGTGCCAAAGCCAGTTTGATTATAAAGGAATTTCAGCGAGTAATTCTGCAGCTCCAGATAGTAATCCTTGGCAACAAAATGGTTTTGCCGGCCACTTGGTGACATGAGAAGAGTGTGGAGAATATACTTGCTAACGTCGGGGGGAAGTATATTCTGGAGGAGAAGGACCATGCAAGGTAGGTAAGATCGATAGTTCACGAGTCCCGGTAGCGCCTGAGTCATGATTGACCAGATTTTCCACATTTTCATGACTCGACCAATATCTCCTGCCTTCATGGCACGATTAGCCTCCACAACGGTGGAAAAGTCATGCAAACGGAGGAGAAGTGCATGTAACTTTGGTGAGCTGTCTCTAGAGGTAGCTCGGCGAGCCTTGGGTGAAAAAAAATTGGTATAGCACGCTTCTATGGTTTCGTTCCATTGAGTGGTAGCAATCTTTGGTTGCACATTGGGAATAGGTTCATTTTCGGTACCCATCATTAAACTAAAACATACAAAAATTAGCACGAGAGTAGAGTATTCATTCAGAGTGAAAAACACAACAGCCTTACCGAAGACAATAAAAAATGGTTGCCTCATGGACTTTTTCGATATTGTTAATCATAGACGTGAAGTCCTTTTTAGGGATAGCCTTCTCCGGAGGGATTCCCAGTGCATGCAAGTACTGCCAGGCGCCAAGATCATTTGATCGCTCTTGGTCTCCGAAGTGTGCTGTCAAGATACTCTGTGCAATGTTCCACAGGGTGTGTGAAGCCCCCAGCTGAAAAGAGATGTTGTGAAGTCGGTGATCAGGAAAATTGCTTGGGGTGCGCAGCGTCCGAAGTGAGTTGAAGTTCTGAGATGTCCCGAGGTCTCCATCAATGAGCTGAACTCGCGAGCAAAACTCCTCTGGCTTTAGGCCAATTTGATTGATGATCATTTCGATAACTTGTCCAAAGCCTTCCGCGGAATTATCAGAAGCTTCCATGAGCTTCAGCATCTGAATTTTTGGTGGCGAGCAGTCTATTGGATCAATCGGAGGAGGCTTCCTTGAGATTGCCAATTTTGGATCTAATGGTTGTGCTATGTAATGATACATGACTTGTGCAATTTGGCTTTTAAGAACTTCCTCAAAATGTATGTTCTCTTCATACGTTGGCAGGAACAGAGATGGTTGAATTTCGAAATCAGGAAGATGGCTGAGGGCTGTGTAATACGAGTCTAATGTAAATTTGGTGTGATCGACAGAGGCTAAAAGGGATGGCGGTGGATGATGGATATAGCCCCAGGTGCCATGAAACATCATTGATCGATGGCCAATTGAATGTGTATGCACACGTTGCTCCATGTCGACATTATCGATGCACAAACTTGGGCCCAATGGAAAGCTTTCATTGAGCTTCATTGCCGTCTTCAGTTCAGATGCCGCACAAGAAGATAAAACCGTGAGAGCACTGATTGCGGTTTGTCGACAGGATGTAAGACCAATTAGGTGGAGATATTCATTCATCCGCTCAGTCAAGCCAGCTGAAACAAATCGTATGCTATTAAAAAGCTGAAGTCCATTGTGTTGGCGGTTCCTAGCGAACGAAACCATGGAACAAATGGTTGCAGCAATCTGAATTATTGGCCAGTCAGCAATGCACCGACAAAAACAAACAGCTAATACCAGATATATCCATCACCTTAGTTTTCCGATCAACCGGAGTAGGGCTGGGTTCTATTTCTATCCCTTCCAGGTTCAACAGCGCATCTTCACCTGTATTGTGGCAATCCTCTGAAGGTCCGTTATCGTCTTCGTCACCATCATTCATGGTCCGCTTCAGCAGTGTGAACAGGAAGGGTGTGTGTTCTTCCGTGAGCAACCTTTTGCGTTCCAACGCGGCTTCGGGTGTAAAAAAGGGGAGCCCAATCTCTTGGCTGCTATAAAACGATCCATTTGGGTAATACCCGCTCGGGGGTCTCTCTTGACGTAGTATCTCAACAGCCTTTATTTGGAAATATCCTTCAGTGAGCATGCATATGCTAAATGCTCTGAAATAGATCAAGAGCACAAAATACTGACCTCATCCTTGATAAATTCTTTCCACATAGCGGCTCCTTTGGGTGTACTGGTAGCTGTAGTCTTAACAGCTCGAACAACTTCCAGAGCTCCTTCTAGCCCAGTACCGGTGCGCCAGTATCGTCGTCGGAAGGCAATATCTGAATCATTGGAGCGAAGAAAACCAGTGATGAATACCTTTGGTGTCATCTTCATCTTCTGGAGTTCTTTGCAGATGTGCAGAATTTTTTCCGCTTCGGTACGTGGTGGTTGAATATTTGAATGGTTGTCCATCTCGTATAGCTCGTCTGCATCATGTAATTCTTCAATTGCGCTGGTACGTGGTAGGCCGGCCATTGATCTAGCTCGAAGTCGAGTATTTGCTGTTTGAGGTTATGATAGGCTATCGTGGCACCGGAATTGTGCTGGCCAGCAGAGACTTGAGCAAGCCGAAGGTGAATAAACCAAAAAATTATGTCTATGCCTTTTGATGTATACCTTATACTATTCATGCACTAAGGACCGGATCTATCCGGGATTGTATCTGGGCCTGAATTTGGCGGATTGTTCAAAGCTGTCATACTTATCCATCCCCCTAGTTGCCAACTGCTATGGGTATGTGGACTTTTGAGGGCTGTACAGATACCAAAAAACGGCCAGCTTTTCAATGGTCTAGGAGGCGTGACATGAATCTGGGTGGTTGTGGGGGATATTGAGGTTGTAATGCCCTCCCCAGCCAAATGGCTGGTTGCGCTCACGCAAGATTTGGGACATTATATTCAAGTCCCTCCTTCGGAGGCGCTTCGCGCCTCCTTGGAAGGAAGGGACTTGTGTTAAGTTCGGGGTGCACCACGGGTGCACAAATTCCAAGGTTCGTCGTCAAACCGCTCAAGGCAATAATTTGACATCAACTCGCCGCAGCTGCGGCAAAAACCGGTCCCAGTGACCCAAGGCCCTCGCGTGTCTAACTTAACACAAGTCCCCCACTTTGGAGGGCCCTGGTGCAGCCTGGGCTGGCGCGAAGCACGACCTCCTAAGTAATGTAACAAAGATCGTAAATAATGTAGTGAATGCGGAGAATACTCTACAGCTTATTCTCCGAGGACCATACATAGTATGGTCCACCGGTAGGCGAGTGTCACTAATTGTAACCTAAGTGGTTAGGTTACAACAGCCACCCCCTCGCCTAGCCGCTAGAACCTACCTACAAGATCATGTGAGAAGAAAAAAAGGAAAAAAAAGTAGAAGAGAAAGAAGAGAAAAAACAAATAAAACCCAAGAGAAGAATAGAAAAACAAAGCACAATTTTTTTGTTTTGTTTATAACTTTTCAGAGACACACAATTTCTGAGAGACAGTCATAGAGACAAAACAGATGACATAAAAAAAGCAGAAGAAAAGAAGACATATTATTCAGATTTTGAAAAGGAAGCACCTCATCTTTTTGAACAGCTCAGGCGGGAGACTCTTAGTGAAAATATCCGCCTTCTGTTTGCTGGTAGGGATCCAAGTGAACGTCGTGAGCTTACAAAAAAAGAGCTTCATTGGTGATATAAAAATCACGGTCAGTATGTCTTGTGCGCTTGTTTGCAGCATCATTGGTGCCCACTTTCACCGCCAACTGATTGTCGCAGTGGATGTGACCAACAAAATCAGTCTTGAGAATATCTTTAAGCAAATGTCTCACCCATAAGGTGTGTCTTGTGGCGGCTCCCAACACCATGTACAGCTAACGCGGAAAAGCTTGCAGCCAGCTTTTGGACTGCTGATTTCAGCCTCAAAGCCTGTATGTCTCCTGTACGTCAGGAATGCCATCAGAAGAAAAAACCTATCTTCCTTGTTTTCCACTTTGGGGCCTTGAGGGCCCCACCATTGGATTCCTGGAGCAATTTTACGTCAATCCGGCCCTTCACCGCTCTTGCCTCCCTTGCCCCTTGCCCGGCCTGGCACCCATGTTGTGAGCCTGAGTCTCTATAGTGACTACAGGACACAAGAAAGAAGGGGGGGAAATAGTTGGATTTCTTTGTATAAAGAAAATAAAACTAAGAGAGAGATACAAAAGGAGAAAAGAGAAGCAGGACAAGATCAGGATAAGGAGATATACTAGGTTATTCTAGTGCGAATGCACGTCCACTGGCAATGCTACTCTTCAGAAGAGTGCTGCTAAGCTGTGCTAGAAAGAGCCACAGCCTCCTCTCACTAAAGAAATGTGAAGGGTCTCTGGATTAGATAAGTTTAATCCAGCCACAATTTTTTAGCTTCCTTCTGGATAGTCAAGGTTCTTAAAGGGAAACCTGAGGGACAGCCCTGTAACCTAGATTTGAGGCAAAGGCCAGCAGATATGGAGGGACAGCCCTGTGATCAAAAGAAGGCAAAGGCCAGCAGAAAAGAGCAGATCAAGCAAGAAACAGAGTTGTACCTCTGAGATAAACAAGGTTCAGTGAAAGAGGTTACTTACTGTCAATATACTAGGCGCCTGTGACGGTAGGTATACTGGGAGTGTTGTAAACTCTTTGGTGGTGATCCTGGGGTTATCTGGGGTGTGTTTCTGGTGTGCTGAAGTCTGTAGATCCGCCTCAGGCAAGGGGGATCCTGACTACGAAAATTTTCACAGTTTGCTTATGTAATTTACATATGTACATGTGGTTTGGCGCGCCTGGTAGCGCTGACATGTCACAACTGCGCATGCGCGCCACAACTCAATAACTCAAGGAAGGAGTATAGTTACAAGGAATTGATAACTTGTAACTAGGGTTAAAATTGCATGAGGAAACAGAATATGAAGTCAAAACAAGGTTATCTTATAATATGAAAAAGATATGAAGTAATTCATATGTAAAAAGTATATAAAGGCAGACTTTAGGTCAGCTGAGTTGACTCTAAGGCTGACATTCCCTACCACCAAAAGGGTTGGATTTCTGTAAGAAATTAAACCACAGGGGTAGACCTCTTCTCACTTCTGAATTTCCTAAGAAGGATAGCAGAGTCTGGAATGTCCTTCTCAAGGAGCCATTCATCATGATCAGCACTCATGCCTTTGTATCTAGCCAAGTACATCATACCATCTCTGTTCTCCACTCTCAATCTTTTGTCTCTGAGAATCTTCTGTATAAATTTACTCTGAGGGGTCTTATCCATGGGGGGAATGTCAACTTTAACCTTCTGTCTCAAGGGGAACTTATCTGGATTTGGGTCTCTGTATGGTTTTACTAAGCTGACAGGGAAGGTAGGATGTTTCCTGCTGACCTCTCATTCAGAATCACTTCTACAGCATTCTTCCCATGTAAAGCTTTCACAAGGAATGGTCCTGTAAAGGAGTCTCTCATCTTCTTAGGGCCAGACAAGTTGTTGAAGTTTGCTGTGGATATCAGGACTTTGTCACCAACTTTAAAGGATGGTTCTTTGTGAGTCTTGTCCCATCTTTCTTTGTTGTAAGAGGTAGCTTCTGTTATGCATTGTTCAGCATGTTTTCTTGCTTTCTCAAAGATTTTCCCATAGGCAAGAGCAGTAGGATGAATGTCTACAGAGTCTTGTTTCAAGAAATTTCTGGGAAGGTTTGGGATCCAGCCTTTCTCTAGGATGGCAGGAGGTTTTCCAGTGGTTGAATTTATGCTGGTACAATATGCTAGCTCAAGGATTGGTAGGAGTGAAACCCAGTCATGAGTGTATCCATCATTGTCTTTGAATTCTAGGCCATATGCACAAAACCTCCTGATCATATCTTCCAGTGTTTGAATCATTCTCTCAGCCAATCCATCAGTCTGGGGGTGGTAAGCAGTGGAGAAGGAGAGTTTTGTTCTTAGCATGCTATGTAAACCAGTCCAGAATTCAGATGTGAACTTGGGATCTCTGTCAGAGATGATGATTCTGGGGATGCCAGTTCTGGGCATTACTCTGTTCCAAAACAGTATGGCAGTGTCCATGGCAGAGTCATCCTTGAAGCAGGGTACAAATATGGGGGTCGAGTATCTGTCTACTATTACCAGACAAGCATTGAAACTAGCAGCTCCTCCAGGAGACAAGGACGTTGCCCAATCCATGTTAATCACATCCCATGGCTTTGAGGGTTCTTCAATTTTCATGAGCAGTCCAAATCTCTTGCCTGTGGCTTTATTTGCTTTCTGGCATCTATCACAGGAAGAGCAGTATTCACCAGTGTCTTGTCTCCAATTAGCCCACCAGGCAGTATCAGCTACTTTCTCTAAAGTCCTGTCTTCAGAAAGATGACCAGAGTAGACACTGTCATGGCATTCATGCAAAATGGTGTTGATACTTTCTTTGTCAGCTAGGACTAGGACAGAATTGTGTTTTTCTCTGAAGTAGATGAGGCCATCAAATATAGAGAACCTTCCTTCATCATATAGCTTTCTCCATGGATCTTGTAGAGAATTTTTCAGCTGGGCATCTTTAGCATCTTTCAACAAACGTTCAGACAATACAGTAGTGTTTTTATCTTGCTTGTAACCCTCTCTTACTGAGTCAAAGAACTCATTCTTGAAAGTAGAGACATGTATGCCCATGATGGGGAATCTATCATCATCTTTGTCTTCTGGGTCATAAGCAGGGTTACTTGGGTCATTTGGCAAAGCCCATCTGCTAAGTCCATCAGCATTCTTGTGAATATTCCCATCTCTGTGGATTATGGTCATATTACCTCTGTATTCCTGAATAGCAATCTGCCACCTGAGCATATGTCTGTTGGGAGTCTTCATGTTCAGCAGTGATCTCAAAGCTGTGCAATCTGTTACAACATGAAAACACTGCCATCCAAGTAGTAATGGAGTTTTTCCAGGGCCCAAACCAGACATAAGCATTCAAGTTGACTAGCACCATATCTTGTTTCACCGTCCTTCAGTTGTCTGGATATGAAAACAATAGGCCCTTCTTTTCTCACTCCATCAATGACTTGGACTTGATGTAGAGCAGCACCTAAACCAGTCATACTAGCATCTACATATAGTGTGAAAGGATGGGCCCAGTCAGGAAACAGCAGCAATGGAGCAGTGGTCAGTTTCTCTTTCAACAAGTTGTAGGCTACTATCCTATGATGAGTCATCTCATATATGAAATCAATCCTTGTGAGCTCAGTTAAGGGTTTTGCTATCTCTGCAAATTTCTCAATGTGTTGCCTGTAGTAACCAGCAAAACCAAGAAAGGATTGCATTTCTTTCCTACTACTAGGCACAGGCTTTTGGAGGACAGCAGCTACTTTGTTCTGGTCTATTCCTATGGCAATTCAAGAGACAAGATGGCCTAGAGCTTTGATCTGATCAAATCAAAAGTTACACTTTTTCAGGGAGATTTTCATGTTCATATTGATGACAACTTTCAGTATCCTGTATATCCTATTGAGGTGTTCTTCCCAAGTGTTGGACATAATGATGATATCATCAATGTAGATAATGACCCACTTCTCATCAATTTCTTTTCTGAACTCAATGTCCATCATTCTCTGGAAATGAGAGGGGGCATTCTTGATCCCAAAGGGCATTCTCAGGTATTCATAGATTCCTTTGTGCATAATAATCCTGAGTAGGTGTCTGGAATCTTCTGCAATAACATTCTGGTGAAAACCTTTGAGTACATCCATACTAGTCAGATACTTAGCTTTTGCTAGGTTGTTCAGAGTCTCGCTGATCTTGGGAATGGGATACCTGTCTGAAGCAGTATAGGAGTTTAAAGCTCTGAAATATCCTACCATTCTGGACTTTCCATTGTGCCAGGCAATGATTACAGGAGTTGTGATCTCAACTACCTCATTATGGCCAAATTTCCTCAGAACATTCAGGTTTACCAGTTCTTCAATATGTTGCTCAAGAGCTTCTCTGCTTTTGGGGCTGGCAGGGTAAGGAGGTCTCCTGAGCAGAGGAGGATAGGGCCTCTTAGTTGTCAATTTGAGATGAACTTCATGACCTTTAATGGCACCAAGGGGCTGATTGGTGTTAGAGAGGGCATTGTTGTTATTTTAGAGGACTTCAAAAAGCTTCTCTTTTTGGTCAATGGTTAGTTTATCACTGAACTTGGCTTCACAAAGTTCTTCTGCAATAAATTGTTGCAGTTGGGGATTGGACTTCTTTACAGCAGAGATTTCATTTGAAGGACTCATTTTTTCTAGATGATGGGATTTGAAACTGAATTTCTTCCTCTTGTTCTCATTCCCAATGGTGAAGAATCTCTCTTTACTGTTTGTAATATCAAAACCATAAAGAGACATGTAATCATTTCCAAGGATAAGGTAGTTTATTCTTGCATTTTTCATAACTACAAATTCTGCTAGAATTCTAATGGAACCTTTAGTGTGAGGAAAAATCAAATCCATTTCTATTATGCCCATTGGCTGTAATTGGTCACTACAGCTGTGAAATTTAGCATGTTTGATTGGCATGAGCTTGTTTTCCCATTCTGGTATTATAGAATCCAGCAATTTGTTGCTGATGATTGAACAAGAAGCTCCACTATCAAGAAGACATGAGTGTTCTCTGGATTCAATGAGGACAGTAGTGAGATTTGCTTTTCCAGTAAGATGAGCTTTTCCTCTATCAGGTTTACATTTCATCAGTCTAGCATCCTCTATGTGGGAAGATTGGCAGGATTTGTCCCAGGTCTGAGGTTGATGAGTTTCAGCTTGAATTTCAGCAATGGAGAAGTCTTGGTTTATCTCACACTCCACTGCATGTGCTCCAAAATCAAAATCAACTAATGGGTCATAGTTGGCACCATTTCCATTGTCCATGGCAAGGATCATGTGATTGGTTCTATGATTCTCTTCCTCTTCATCCAGTTCTGATTCAGACTTATGTGGTTCACCTTGATCTTCTCCATTGTCACTCTTGGGATCATCATCATCATCCATTCCTACATTATTGATTCTGTTCTTCTTCTTAGGGCATTCCATGGAGAAGTGGCCAGTTTGTTTGCAGAAATGACATACAAGTTTTTCTTTCTCAGGGGCAGAGACAGGATTCCTTTTGGTAGAGGAGTCAGTTGGCTTATCAGTTTTATCAGGGGCAGGATTGTTTCTCCATTGGGATCTGTTAGGAGTGTTATAATTGTTTGTCACAGGCTTGCTCCTTTTCATGACTCTGTCTATGACTTCTTCAGCAATTATAACCATATCCTCAAAACTCATTTCAGTAGCATCTCTTTTGTATCTGCTTTTAATAGCATGCTCAAGGTTTGGAGGGCATTGCTTCAAGATTTTCTCACAAATAAGATACTCACTGAGTTCAGGTTGATAAGCTTTCAGTCTTTCTCTCTGATTACCAAACCATTTATGGATTTTCCTCCCATCATAGGCAAAGTGATCACTCTCAAACTCCTGTTGCATTCTCCATTTCCAGTTTTCAGTGCCAAACTTATTTCTGATGGCATTGTTCCACCAAGCCCAAAATTTGTTTCCATACTGATCTCTGATGCCTAGGTACCAATTCCTTGCAGTTTCAGTAAACAAGATTGTTAATCTACTGATTATCATATTATCTAGCATCAAGTAGTCTCTGAAAAGGATATCAGTGTTTTTAATCCAAAGTTCATGATTGTAAGGCAATTCTCCAAAGGATTATTCCCAGTCTCCATTCTTAGGGATACCTTTCCACAATTCCTTCCTCATTTCAAAGTCTACTGCACTCTTGTTGCATTTTCCATTTCCAGTTCTCAGTGCCAAACTTGTTTCTGATGGCATTCTTCCACCAAGCCCAAGATTTGTTTCCATACTGGTCTCTGATGCCTAGGTACCAATTCCTTGCAGTGTCAGTCAACAAGATTGTTAATCTGCTGATTATCATGTTATCCAGCATCAAGTAGTCTCTGACCAGGATATCAGTATTTTTAATCCAAAGTTCATGATTGTAAGGCAATTCTCCAGAGAATTTCTCCCAGTCTCCATTCTTAGGGATACCTTTCCACAATTCCTTCCTCATTTCAAAGTCTACTGCTCCATGATCAATGTAGGGGAATTCTTCTTGAGCATTTGCATCAGGAGTATTGCTTGCAGGCTTGGGGAAGTTATCTCTTGATGGTCTCTGGGGTTCAGGAGTAGGAACAGGAGGAGGAGCTCTGTGTTCCTGTTGTTGCTCATGGCGGACATTCTGAAAGGGATTATTGTACAAGAGATGAGGGGGTTGGTCTCTGTCATCTGGTATTATCAAGGAATCTAGCTTTGAGCTCACAGAGTTTACTACAGAAGATATGTCACTGAATCTCCTCTTAGATTGTTCAAATCTGTTGTGCTCATTGGCATGAAGGTCATTGATTTGATTACCAATGGATGAAAGATTGTTGCTCACTTTCTCTTCAAAATCTTTCAGATTTTGACCAATTGTATCCGTGTTAGAATGACATTGGGATTCATTCACCAGAATTAGATCTTGAACTGTCTCAAACTTCTCATCTATGTGTTTCTTCAGTTGTTCTAACAAATTGTTATTCACTGTGGACTTCTCTCTAGCACTTTCACCTATGTTGTTCAGGATTTGATCAAGCAAAAAGGGAATGAATTCATTTTTAAACAGATCAAGAATGGAATGATGCAGGACATCTTTAAAATTGCTGACACAAGATTCAAGAAGAGTACCAGGAATGGTTTCAACAGTACCAGATAATTCAGAGAGAAATTTAGAGAACAGGACTTGTAATTTTTCTTCTAGAAACAAAGGGCCATTTCTAGACTTTTCAGTGTTAAGATTATTGATGAAAAATTCTCTATTTGAAGGATCAGAGAGATTGTCAATATCTAAACTAAGGCCTAGTGGGGAATCACTACTTAAAGAACTTTTAGGCAAAGATTCATCTAATAAGGGCCTCTCCCCCTGGCTCTCCCGCGTCCATAGCCTCTCCTCCCTCCTCTTGTTGCTCTCATTAGGTATTCTCCTATTTCTAGAACTCTCTGAGTGTCGTCCTTGGGGCGTCTCCAGTTCCTCCCTGATCCTCTCCAGTTGTTTTGAGGATGGGGGGGGGGGGGGGGGGGTTGTGGCCTGCGAATTCTTGCGGCATTTGAGGATAAAGGTGTGCATTGTAGCCTCCAGTTTGATGATGCGGGCTGGGGCGGAATAACTGAACCACCTCTCGCGGTATAGAAGCTGGTGGCGGCCTCACTTGGAGCGTCTGCGGCGGTGGCGGCGGCGGCAAGGGAGTTCCTTGGTAGTTCTGATTCTCTGGGCGCAGTTGAGGTTGCGGCTGTGGACAAGATTCTGGTAGATTGGAAGGGGTAGGAACCTGGAAATCCTGCGCCAAGGCTCTTTGCTGAAAACCTGTAGGCTCTGGAGTCGGCGTGACTAGCAACGGTCGTTGGTTGGCATGCGGTATCATTGCTAGCTGCGAAGGAGTTCGGATTTGTAGCGCGGTCGAGTTCGGCGGCACGTTGCCGTTGTTCTGATGCGTCAAAGAGACTTCTAGATTGTTGAGTTCCTCTCTGGGGATCCAATCCTGACACAGGCGTATCCCGTCATTCCTCCCAACTAGATCTATGATCATTTCTTGGGTCATTCACCAAATTGGTTTTGTTGTGTGTTTCTGCCACTATATCTCAACAGCAAGTGGTGATTATTCCATGATATTGGTACCAGAATTATCATCAATTTCTAAAGATTATTTTGGTATAGTTTTGATGGATGTAAATCCCAAAAAGCAGCTGGTATAGTCTCATTAGTCTCAAAATATTGCCTAATTGGTTTTTTTTTGGTGTTTCTGCCAATTTATCTCAACTGGGGCTTAAATTTGCTTCATAATATTGTCACCATTAACATCAGCAATGTTGTCAGAGTAATTGGGTCATCTTTTGCTCATGAAAATCCCAAAATAGGGCAGCTACAACCTGATGGGTCTCAAAATACCACCAAATTGGTTTAGTTTTGTGTTTCTGCCACTATATCTCAACCACAAGTGGTCATTATTTCATGATATTGGTACCAGAATGTTAACCAATTACCCCAGATTACTTTGGTATAGTTTTCATCAATGAAAATCACAAAATGGAGCTGGTATAGTCTCATTTGTCTCAAAATGTTGCCGAATTGGGTAGTGTTTTGTTGTTTCTGCCACTGGATCTCAATTTGGGTGAATATTTGTTTCATGATATTGAAATCATTAAGATAAAAAATGCTTCGAGATTAATTTTGGTCAGCTTCTTCCCATGAAAATCCCAAAATGTGGCAGCTACAGTTTGATGTGTTTCAAAAAGTCACCAAATTGTTTTTTTTGTCTTCCTGCCACAATATTCCAATAGCAATTGGTGATTATTTCATGATATTGGAACCAAAATGTTCATCAATGACAAATGATAATTTTAGTGTTCCCTCCAGGGATGAAAATCCCAAAAAGGAGCTGGTATACTCTGATTAGTCTCAAAATATTGGTTAATTGGGTAGCTTTTGGTGTTTTGGCCACTGTATCTCAACGGGGGCTCACATTTCTTTCATGACATTGGTACCATTAATATAAGCAATGTTGAAAGAGTAATTTGGGTCAGCTTTTGCCCATGAAAATCCCAAAATGTGGCAGCTACAGTCTGATGAGTTTCAAAATATCACCAAATTGGTTTTTCCTTGGTGTTTCTGCCACTATATCTCAACAGGGAATGTGATTATTTCATGATATCTGTCATCTGGCTAATATGGCAGAGCCACTGTGAAATAAAAATCCACTTTTATTAAAAACACAGTTTCACATAAACTAGGTTCATGGGTTTGGCCTGCAATTTTCTCAAAAACCCTGCTGGCCTCCTTGCCACTGAAAATGTTAACCCCCAAACCCCAAAGGGCCTTGGGTTGACCCCCCAGCTGGTGCGTGAGCAACAGGCAAAAAGGGGCCGGTAGACCTCCCTCCACCCAGGAAGTGCTGGGAGGGAGAGGGCCAATAAGCAACTCGTGCCTATGCAAGCGCAGTAGGTCATGAGATCACTGGTTGATTGACTCCACAAGGGGACAAACAGAAACACCCTCCCCCAGAAGATTTATAGTCCTCTGCAAACTGTTGCCTTCGCATGCCAGCCTCAACAATTCCATCATCTGCCGTACGCAACCAGCCCCTACCATTATATCAATCAGCCACCAAGCTGAAACCGTATCCACCAACATCTTACCACACAACCGTATCCGCCACATCAACGGTTGCCGCTACCCCGCACCGCGTCATTAGAGATGGCACCACCTGGTGTCCGTCAGCGGGTACCTGCTTGACTTCAACAGGTGTCCACCAATTTGTGCGACAGGTACCCGACATATACCCCCCACATCACCAGAAGCTTCCCGAGAGGGCTTCCTCTCGGAAAGCTGAGATACAAACACCAGCTTGCCGGGAGGGATTCCTCTTGGCGAGCTGGTATACATACACCAGCTCGCCAAGAGGGCTCCCTCTCGGCGGGCTGGATTACATACACCATCTTGCCAAGAGGAATTCCTCTTGGTGGGCTGGTATACATACACCAGCTCGCCGAAAGGGATTCCTTTTGGCGGGCTGGTATACATACACGAGCTCGCCAAGAGGTCTTCCTCTCTGCAAGCTGGTGTATCTGTACCAGCCCGCTGAGAGTGGTTATGTATTCCACCTCGCCGAGAGGAATCTCTCTCGGCGAGCTGGTGTATGTATACCAGCCGGCCAAGGGGAAGCCCTCTCGGCCTCTTGGCGATCTGGTGTATGTGTACCAGCCCGCCTGGAGGAATCCCTCCGGCAAGCTGGTGAATTTATTCCAGCTTGCCGAGAGGAATCCCTCTCGGCGAGCTGGTGTATTTATTCCAGCTTGCCAAGAGGAATCTCTCTCAGCAAGCTGGTGTAATACCAGCCCGCCAAAAGGAATCCATCTCGGCGAGCTGGTCTATGTGTACCAGCCCACCAAGAGGAATCCCTCTCAGCAAGCTGGTGTATGTATACCAGCCCGCTGAGAAGAAGCCCTCTCAGCAAGCTGGTGTATGTATACCACCCCGCGGAGAGAAAGCCCTGTTGACGGGCTGGTAGACATAAATGCATATACATACACCTCTAACACAACTACGTGAGGACACTCGAGAGATGGGGGGCAAGGCAATAAGGGTCTGATAACTTGATTTAGAGAGAATAAGGGAAAATGGGTGTAGAAAGAAAAAAAGAAGGGGAAATGGGAATTTAACAGATTAACTCCCTGGGGAAGCGTTTGGTTTTGAGCAGGAACTGGGACACTGCTTTCTCCGCTCGTTGGTCTTTGAGAACTCAATCAAGTTGATCCGCCTTGAAGCATATTTTTGATTGCCGTAACCGCCGGCGCAAAGTTGCTTGTTGTATCTTTGCGTGAGGGCAAAAATTCATCAGGTGGTACACCGTCTCCCTAGCCCCACAATTTGGGCAGAGAGGGTTGAATATCCTGTTAATAAAAAACAAATGGTACTTCAGCGTGCGATACAAGCTTTGACCAGTTTTTCCCTTGAGGTATGGCTTGAGATTGCTCCTTGTCAACCAGGGTCTGTCTCTTGAGTTTTTCTCGCAAGATAATATTAAAGAAAGGTCCTGATTGGCACTGAAAGAATAATATGTGAAATGATAATGAAAGCCATACAACACAAAATAAAGCTACCAAATTGGTATGAAGGCAAGGTAGACTACCTTTGTGATAAATGTTGAACACAGAATGGATTTAAATTTTTGATGCTGTGCAGGTGGTTGTGCAATTGGACCTTGAATTTGCAGCGGCAAAGCCGCCTTGGCCTCTAGTATACAAATAAAACATAAAAAGTAGTGTTACATATGAAAGAGACATTATTACTCTTACATATGTAAAACTACACAAAAACATTAAATACATATATAAATAACAAATTACTCAGCTTTGTGTAATTAATACGGACCTACTTTGCGCAGCAGCGAAAAACTCTTTGCACACAGAATCAACCGTCCCCCGACGTCGATCCTGCTGTGCGCGCAAGCGGAGAAATACTTTGCGCACAGCGACTTCCCCCGAAAGAAGGAGGGGATTTTTCCCAAATTTTTTTTGATGGATCAAAAGAGGGGGTCTTAACTGCCCTCTCCAAAAAATATTAGATTTTTTGGAGGTGTCCTTGTCATGTAAAAAAAAAATCATAATATTAATCCAAAAAAAGGCACCCGCTGCCCCGATAGCCCACCCCGGGGACTTTTCACCGCTAAGACTTCAGCGGTCGGGTACACAGCCCCTCGAAAAGAAAGTTCGAGGAGCAGCAACTCCGGGCCCGGCTATCCCCCAGCCGCCGTGCTGATGGCCGGCACAGGCCATCGAGCGGAGTTACACACTCCCCCGATGACCGGTGTGCATGTGGCACAAATTGCCGGTCATCGAGGGGGTGTTCACTCGGACCCGGTCATCGAGGGAAGTATGTACTCCTCTTGATGACCGGCACGGACCCGGTCATTGAGAGGAGTGAACACCCCCCTCGATGACCGGAACGGACTCGGTCATTGAGAGGAGTACATACTTCCCTCGGTGACCGGGTCCGTTCCGGTACCGGGTCCGTTCCGGCTCACCTCGATCGAGGGAGTGAACACCCCCTCAATGACCGGACCCATTCCCGTCATCGAGGGGAGTGTTCACTCCTCTCGACAACCGGAGCAACCAGGTCACCAAGAGGAGTACGTACTCCTCCGAGAATGCCCGGGACGTTCCGGTCATCGAGAGGAGTACACCCTCGATGACCCGATTGCGCCGGTCGTCGAGAGGAGTGAACATTCCCCTTGATGACCGGAACGGGCCCGGTCATCGAGAGGATTACATACTCCCCTCGATGACCCGATTGCTCCGGTCATCGAGAGGAGTGAACACTTCCCTCGATGACCGGAACGGACCCGGTCATTGAGGGAAGTATGTACTCCTCTCGATGACCGGCACGGACCCGGTCATCGAGAGGAGTGAACACCCCCCTCGATGACCGGAACGGACTCGGTCATCAAGGGAAGGATTTATTCCTCTTGATGACCGGAATGTTCCGGTCATCGAGAGAGGAGTATGTATGTACGTACTCCCCTTGACGGCCCAGTTGCTTCGGTTGTCAAGAGGAGTGAACACTCCCTTCGTGACCGGAACGTCATCGAGGGAAGTTTGTACTCCTGTCGATGACCAAAACAGAGTGGCCATTGAGAGGAGTACATGATCCCCTCAATGACCGGTAGTCTGTGCTGGCCGGTCATCGGGGAGCGTGTAACTCCGCTCGATGGCCTGTGCCGGCCATCGGCACGGCACGGCGGCTGGGTGTTAGCCGGAGCTGCTGCCCCTTGAACTTTCTTTTCGAGGGGCTGCATACCCGACTGCTTGAGTTTTGGCAGGTCAAAATTCCCCGGGGTGGGTTATCGGGGCAGGGGGAGCTTATTTTTTGGATTTGTATTATAAAAAAAATTACATGATGGAGGACACCTCCAAAAAATCCAAGATTTTTTGGAGGGGGCAAGCAAGACCCCCTCTTTTGATCCATCAAAAAAAATCCAGAGAAACTCCCTCCTTCTTTTGGGGGAAGTCGCTGTGCGCGAAGTATTTTTTGGCTTGCGCGCACAGCGGGCTTGACGTCGGGGGACGGTCCATTCTGTGCGCGAAGAGTTTTTTGCTGCTGTGCAAAGTAAGTCTGAATTAATAAGTAAAATATTATAGAAGATTCTGGTTCTACGGGTACACCACCGCTGCAACTGAACTATTTTGAGTGGTATTTGAAACCACTCAAGAAAGTTTTCAATTGAATTCAGATTGGACGTCGGGGCCCGGCCCCCGCGGAAAACACTTTGGGAAGTTTTCCAAGATTTCCAACCAGTAGTTTGCATTTGGTCAATATTCGGCTTTTGAAACCTGTAACGTTTGCAGGCGGTCATTAAGAAGTTTTGCCCAGGGAAAAAAGTTTTCTGGAATGCCAGAAACGTTTCTGATTCAATCGGAAATAGTTGGAGATTAGCAAAACATTTCCAAAAATCAGAAGAAATGTTTTCTTGAAAGCCCAAGATGTTTTGGACTCAATTGAAAATGGTTGGATAACCCCAAGATGTTTTGGAAAACGTTTCTATAACCACCATCTGATTGGTAAAACGTTCCAATCTTGTCCAGCTGTTTGGTCGGAAACGTTTGCGCAGCAAGCAAAATTTTCATAAATCGTCAATTATTACCATTGGCATTGCTCATAAATACTGTACATTTCTACCATGCAGATCATGTGGATATAACAATTGAAGAATAAACCAACACAAAAATAACAGAAAAAAATATACATAGAATATGATCATGGCTATGTCAAAAGTCTCAACCACTATCCGGGGCACCAGTTGCCTCACCAAAGATCACCACTTTTGAATTCAAGAGCCCCAGCAACTGCCTGTTGCTGATGCTGCATACTGTAGATTAAGTTTCCTTTATGTTTTTGTGCGGAAATCCCCTGGCTGCTGGCAAATACAAAGAGCAGAGTCGGATGAGCTCGCTCGTTTGGAGCAGTATTTTCTTGTGGGAGAGGGTGACTTACTGCTGGTCCAGAGCAATCTTTGAGGATATTATCTGTTGAGCAAACAAGCCTATCGAGCAGGGGATACCAAGAGTCAGATGAGCTCGCTCGTTTGGAGCAGTATTTTCTTGTGGGAGAGGGTGACTTACCGCTGGTCCAGAGCAATCTTTGAGGATATTATCTGTCAAGCAAACAAGCCTATCGAGCAGGAAATACCGATGAGAGATGGATGGCTACAAGCTCAAGTTGCAATTGGGCATCAGCATCCAGGCAAGGGAGAAGGGAGAAGGCAATATGTACTCAGAGGATGATGGACTGACCAGATCAATGCCAAGCTTGACAGGACCTAGCCAAGCGTAAGTGTTTTAGCAGTGAGATGTCAGACGGGCTTTTTCTCAAACGTTTCAAGGCTTGGGGTTAGGTTGAATGAAGCTGGCAAAGGCAAACAAACAATTGGGCACCAAGGGTACCCATGTGAACCACTGCATTAACGTTGAAAACAGGAGGCGCCTGTAGAAACACAAGTCACCGGTTAGTTAAATGATTGAAGAAAATCAAAATTGTGCAGTGATTGAGTGAGCGGAGGATGCAACAAGTGAGCAGAGGATGGAACAAGTGAGTGGAGGATGGGCCAAGTGAGCGGAGGATGGACGAAGGGAGTGGAGATCAGGGGGGAGCTGGGGGGAGAGTGGCCAGTCCCTCACAAGGAAGGAGGAGGCAAGGGCTTCCAAATTTTTGGCCTCGGTAGGCCCGATGGCCATCAGAATCGGAATTGGCATGGGAAACTTTGCGCATCCCCAAAACGTTCCAGATAAACGTCCGCGCCTCCACAAACAAACGTTCACGCATACCCTAACGTTTCAGGGAAATGTTTGTGCATCCCCAAATGTTTCAGAAAATTGTTCTTTGGGAAGCGCAAACGTTTCTATGGAAGATAATGGCATCCACAAACGTTTCAGAGAAACAATACGGGCAAGAAACGTTTGAGGAACCAAAAACGTTTGTGGGAAACGTCTCAGAATGGTTAATGGCGGCTGAAACGTTTCCAGAACCACATGTTAACTGTGAAACTTTTCCATAACCGCTTCTTAACCTCAAAACCTCTCCAAAACCGCATTGAAACTGTGAAACGTTCCCATGTGGCTGATCTGCACAGGTAATGTTTCCTAAACCAGATTTTAACCTCCAAACGTTTCAAAAACCATGCTCTAACCCGGAAACGTTACAAGTTGGATTCAAGAAACTTTTCTTGCAGCCGTGGTGTAAAATAACCTAGGGTACCTCACTTACACATACCCTTAATTATTATCCCTTCCTTGTGTAAACTAACTTCAAAGTTTAAGCAAGTGCATCACGCCCCGCGTGAATGCACTTCTATGTTTATATATCTAAGTACATATGTATACACCTAGTTTCAGTGACGTACATAACTGAGGTGTTGTGTATAGTTTAGAAGATGGCTTTATTTGTTGCGTGGCGCACCCAAGCCCGCGTGCTCTGTTGCCTAGAGCTCAAGCCCACACGCATGGTGTACATATATGCATAATGCATAAACTAGCCCGCAACCAAAGTGCTTGGGCTACCAGTAAGTAAGAATGGGCCAGAATACGCCCGAATAGCAATATTACATGTGTTATATGTCTTGTACACATGTAATTAATCACCAAACAAGATGTAATTACCACATCATTCAATATAAAAACATTCTAGACTGAAAAGGACTCTTGCAGCGTGCACAGGAGAGACTAGAAAGCACCCCAGCTTCTCCCAAGCCTCACTACACGTAAATTACAACTGTAGTAAATATGTAGAAGGGGTCAAATGAACTGGAGCATGTGATAAGTGCCTCCAGAACATGTATAAAGCACTGCTTGCACGTGTACAAATGCACAGAAGCTAGTTCTAGTACCTTCTGTGGCACATTTCCACGGAAATGAGCGTGACAGAACCCCCAAACCAGCCCCTTATATGACGTGTAAAGCATGTGTAAAAACAAGCAGAACCTCTGTAAATGTTCCTTGGCAACCCTTGTATCCAAGCCTCAAGGTTCCACGATCAACAGCGCCTTCTAGCGCAACCAAATTGCCTCAGAATGCGCCAACAAGTGTCCCCCTGTCCCCTGGGCGCCCCTGGAGGCCTGCCTAGGCTATAAAAAGGGCCCTTTCTCCGCCCAAAAGGAGATTCCCAAGATTTACATCACCTATTAGAATTTTACCCGCCTTCAACAGCCTCAATAGCCTGTGATTTGCCAGGTAAAATACCTACTTTTGTGATTTTTGGCCCTAATTTCTGCCTTGAAGCTGTCCGTTAACCACCCTGACCTCAAGATTACCTCCTCTGAGCGCCTCCAACTGCCCAACTTCACGCCTGAAGAACCTCAAGTGACTCCAGGGTCTTATACTAGTAAGGTTAAGCCTCTTCTCTTGAGATTCTCCGCCATTTTCTTTCTGGGATTTTAAACACCCCTGTTTACAGGCCCCAGTTCTTTACTCTTAAGGGATTAAACACCCCTGATTTATCAGACCCCTCTTAAAGTTAATTATATCAATTTTATTACGTCTAATTGGCCCAAATTGCCCTATTTTTACGCCATAATTCCCAACATTTACGTTGGAATTATCCCTTATAACTTTGTCTTAGATTTTTACAACTCTAAACTTTTGCTTTTCACCACGTGTAGCTAGAAGGATAATATCCTTGGCATCACGTAGGCTGACAATATCAGAACCAAAATTTCCATCAATGACAAAGATGATTTTTGTATGCCTTCCAGGGATGAAAATCCCAAAAAGGATCTGGGATAGTCCGATTAGTCTCAAAACTAGAGGCCAAAGCGGCTACGCCGCTGCAGGGTGTAAGCAACACTGAAACAAGTACAATACATGGAGTGTATCTGGTAAATGTTTTCATTAAAGATGGAGACCTACATGTCCTATTTTTTGTTTTCAGCCATCCTATACATAATCAGGGCTAAAAACAAAAAATAGGAATTGTAGGTCTGTACCTTCAATGAAAATTTTTAACAAATATGCTCCATGTATTGTACTTGTTTCAGTGTTGCTTTGAGGCAGTGGTGTTGCGGAGTAATCCCGTTGCGGTGTTGTAGGATTCACTCAACACATTGTGAGTTGCTCCAGAATTGATGAGGAAGGAGGCAGGGGGCAATGGGGTCTGGGGTGTGGCTCTGGGAGTTGTGATGGTGCAAGAGATGAAACATTGGGGATCAGTTTCATTTCTGTTTAAAGTTTGACTAGCGCCAATACTACAAGACAACTCTGCTGCGCTCAGGAAAGGCACAACCTTCATTCCTGAGCACCTCCATTTTTTGACAAGTCAGCCCGGCCTTTTCCGCCTTTATCTTCTGTAAGACTCAAAAGTGGTTGTGAAACCCTTTTTCTGAATGGAGAAGGGGATGAAGGAGGTGCAAGCTCTGCCCTTCTATACTACCAGCTACAAGACCCACCAAGGTAAGCTTGGCAAGTTTTAATAAGTGATAGGAGTGGTTAGCTCAAGATAAGTTTCTTGTGACACAGTATAGAAAGGTTGTTATTCAGTATGTAAGGTTTGTTATATGTAAGTAAGAGGGTTGAGTGGGTACGTAGGTGTTTTGGGTGATGGGTGAGTATAAAACTTGATGAGTAATAAACTGAGGAACCACAAATGGGGGGGAAGAGAGCTCCTTATATAGACAAATGTGAGGGATTTTGGCTCCAGGGCAGCCCCTGAGTGAGGTATTTTAGCTGGCCTGGACTGTACAACATGAGGGAGTTAAGAGGGAGTGGCTGTGTACAATTTATGCAAGGGGTGCATACATGAGGAGGGGCTGTGCCAGATGATGTCATAATTTATGCAAGGGGTGCATAAGCTGTGCAGGGAATGATCAGGTGATGTAATAAGACCAAACAAAGTGGAATTAGAAGGAACTAGAATGCGGGGACCATTCAGTTGAGGGGGCACAGCTTGCAGGGGCAGTGCTGCATGATGTCATGTACATAACAAACAAACCCAAACCAATATATGTAGTGGGGATAGAATGGTGCGGGGAATGTGACTTGAGGCGCCTGACAGGTGGTTGACTGGGTGCTACAGGTTGTCCAAGGGGTCTAACTTCCAGTGTAGTGGGGCTCCAGTGATGCTTCCAGTGGGGACTAAAGGTTACTTTAGCCATGGTGTCCATTTATGGTGTCCAATGGATGGTATCTTGAGGCCTTCTATATGTACATGAGAAAAACTTTTGATTTTTCACATTTTCGAGTACCACACCGCTGGTCAGCCTCTGCCCATTGCCGCCATCCCTTCCACTAGTTGGCCGATTTGATCCTCCATTGCCGCAATCCTGGTGTTCCTGCGGCCTTTTCCCTTCTTGGTCGGACATTTGCGGGAAATGTGGCCCTGTACTCCGCATTGGAAACAGAGGCCTCCCCCATCATCCGGGCCTTCTCGGAGTCGGACAGTTGGCCGTTTAACACCAATACATCCATGGCGTCGGGGTCAATCTTCTGTTTGGTTGGTGCTGTTCCGGTCTCTGCTCCGCTCATCGCCGTGTCAAGCTCTAGTGCCAAGCTAGCAACCTCTTTAATAGTTGCAAATGCGGTGCGTGAAACAATGAGCCCCATCTGGATGCCCCGCTTCAGGCCCTGGCTGTACTGGCTGATCAGGGTGGGGATTTCCCACCCCGCTGCGGAAGCGTGCTGGACAAAGTAGTAATGAACTCGGAGCTTTAAGGTGTAGTGATATAAGTAACTACACGAGTGTACGACTTAGTACCACAAACAATCACTAACCTTTAAGGTGTAGTGATATAAGTAAATACACGAGTGTATAACTTAGTACCGCGAACGATCACTAACCTGATCAGTTGTGATGAGAGTTAGCAAAGAGTTGTTTGATGAAACTATATGAGTTGATTCCTTTTTGCACACCTTTAAGGTGTAGTGATATAAGTAACTACACGAGTGTACGACTTAGTGCCGCAAACAATCACTAACCTGAACAACAAGATAAGAGTTGGTTAAGATGGAAGGATACATGATAAGATAACCTAATGAGTAACAAACCTGATCAGTTGTGATGAGAGTTAGCAAAGAGTTGTTTGATGAAACTATATGAGTTGATTGAGAAAAGAACCAATACATGATAAGAACGGATTTTTATATGATCAACTAGGTTTTGGAACAACTGCGGCACAACTGCACTAAAGGCAGGAAAATGAGAAAGACCCAAAAGAGCTACTTTAAGTTCAACAAGTAGTGGGTGTAGTCTGCCACAGACCCAGTCTGCTTCAGCGCTCAGAGGGCTTGTTCTGCCTTTGCCTTCTTTTCCGGGTCAAAATACATGCCCCGGAAGGCCATCGTGAACTGCGCGTAGGTCAGGGTGGGCGGGTCCGCTGCCGCCTGGTAGAGAAATGGGGCGGCCCATACTCCCGCAGGTCCAGTGTGGTGATCAAAATGGTGGTCAAGCTCAGCTTTGGTCTCCGTACTTGCCAGCATCAGTCCTCAAGATTCTCAATCCTGGAATATCAAGATCCAACCCTCAAGGTCCCTCTATCTTGTCCTCTTTTCTTCTCCTGCTTTCCCTTCCCCCTCCTCCTTCCACTATTCTCATTATTTCTTCCCTGTCCCTTCTTTGGAACCTGTTTCCTTCTCCTCTTCTTCTTTCTTGTTCCTAACACAGATTTGTCTGTGGGTTTATTCCAGCCTTTTTGTCCTTTGATCCCTCTGTTCTGGTTCTTGTTTCTTTTTTTTTCCTGGTCTCTCATCTCATATATTGTGGCTCTCTTTTCTTGTCTCAGCTCTTCTTCAGTTTCATTCCTGGTTCCCTTTTCCTGAGCTTCTGTTTTGTTCTGTTTCTTTTCTTTCTTTCTGTGGTTGTTTTGTTGTGCGCGCGCGTGGCGCGCAAGGGATATGATGAAATGCATGTGACATGTTGTCTCCCCAAGTCCAAGTTCGCAGAACTTGGAGGAGGGGAGCAGGGGATGGCATTCTGATCCCATCAAAAAATTTAGATCATCCTGAATCCAGAGTCCGCAGAATTCAGAGAGTCAAGATCCCTTCCCTACCTTCAAGAATCTTTTCAACACGAAATAAAACCGCCGCCCAGGATCCAAACTCCGGCGAACTCTCAAAACCAACCCACCACAAAGCTATCACCTTGAATCCCTCAACTCATTTCCTTGGACCATCATTCCGAGAGGGCAGCCACCGGAACTAGAGAATCTGCCGTTCAACCCGGGTGCCAGCGGCACCCGGGTGCCGCACCCGTTTTACCTGAAAAATAGGCACCCGCACCCGTACCCGGCACCTGCCGGCGGGTGCCGCGGGTGTACCGGCGGTGTACCGGCGGGTGCCGCCGGAAAGGATCCCTTCCGGGAGACGAGGCTGTTGTGGTCTTGTCGTCCGCAAGGGATCCGCGGACGACGAGGCTACAACAGCCTCGTCGCTCGCAAGGGATCCGCGGACGACGAGGCTACAACAGCCTCGTCGCTCGCAAGTGATCCCTTGCGGACGACGAGGCTGTATCTTGTCGTCCGCAAGGGTTCACGTGCGGACGACGAGGCTGCATCTTGTCGTCCGCAAGGGTTCACTTGCGGACGACGAGGCTGTATCTTGTCGTCGACGAGATACAGCCTCCTCGTCCGCAGGGGATCCCTTCCGGGAGACGAGGCTGTTGTAGCCTCTTCCTCCGCAAGGGATCCGGACGACGAGGCTGCAACAGCCTCGTCTCACTGATGGGATCCCTCCCGGACGACAAGGCTACAACAGCCTCGTCTCCCGGAAGGGATTCCTCCCAGACGACGAGGCTACAACAGCCTCGTCTCCCGGAAGGGCTTCCTCCCGGACGACGAGGCTACAACAGCCTCGTCTCCCGGAAGGGATTCCTCCCGGACGACGAGGCTACAACAGCCTCGTCTCCTGGAAGGGATTCCTCCCGGACGACAAGGTTATGCTGTAGCCTCTTCGTCTGGACGACCCAAACTCCGCCGCATCCGGGGGAGCTGGGGCGGTGCCTGGGCAGGTACCCGGGTGCCACACCCGTTTTACCCAAAAAACAGGCACCCGTACCCGCACCCAGCACCCGCGCGCGGGTGCGGGGCGGGTGCCGGAGGTACCTGCCAACGGGTGCCGGGTACCTGCCGCGGGTCCAATGGCAGATTCTCTAACCGGAACCTTTTTCCCCTCCCCGCGCTGTTGCCGGCCTAGCACTGGTCAAAGCTTCATACCATTCCGCTAAGTCCGCGCGTTGTGGAACTACTCTTTGGGGGAATAGAGCTTAGAGAGGGATGAGTGCGTGAAAAGCTGCCTCTCAGGTTGGGAGAGTAATATGGGACAAGAATAAGAGTATGGACTCTTAAAAAAAAGTGTGGCTGATGAAGTATTGAGAATAGTGCTTTCTAGACAAAATCAAGGGGGAAAATATACTGTAAAATATGTGGTAAAGTAGGCTATGTAATTCTTATTCTGTGACCAGGGATGCAAAGTGACAATCTGATGGGGGACAAACAGAATGGGCCAAAAGGCTCTAAATTTATAGTGAGGGGAAAACAGGTGGTTCTGAGACAAAGAGAAAGATGGGAACAGGGTACAAAAAGCCTCCAACAAGGTGACAAGGCAACAAACCAACAAGGCATCTACTACATGGCTTGGGATGACATAAGAGGAAAAAATAACCATGGCGCATCAGCCGCCATGCATCTGAGAAAGAGTTACGCCTTGCTGGAATATAGAGGAGTTAATTCTAGTGAACACTCAGGGTCCTTCCTAATAGTCTGGCTCTGTTTGATGGTAGACTTTCTCCCACTTTGAACCTGATTTTGTACATATTTTATTACCCATTGTGGAGGGCCATCCATGAAAGTGAATACTGAGAAGTTGAGGTGCCTTGTAGAGATGATTCTAGGCTATCATGAAGTGTCTGTGGGTGTGGATTACATGTACCAGAGTGATTTCTAGAGGGTGTTGGGCGGTGATTCCTTCCTGGTGAGTGTCTGAGTGATGTAATAAGGTTTTGATTAGGCTCACCACAGCGTTTGGAGCCTGGCTGGAACCCCGGTTCCTTTGCCCCTGTGTTGAGTCCCTGCTCCCGCAGCTTCCCTGTTTGCAGAATCTCCACATGCTTTTGTAGCTGTAAATTCAGTGTTTTTCCTGAGCCTACATATGGGACGCATAAGCACGCATGCTTATTGTCTGTTTGGATATGTAGACTGAGCATTTGCTCAGCCGCTCCACTGCATTTCTGCATGTGCTGCGGTGAGCAGACATTCTACGCCACTCACCCACATAAATCACCACACTGCTCAAACTCAACTCTTTAAGATCAATTTCATCAAGAATCATTGCTCTGTATCAACCACAAAGCTCCAACGTGGACAGCCTTTCTAGATTCCATATTGGTGAGAAATTCCCAAGCATTTCTTCTTTTTCTATTCCTCTTTTCTTACCAGTTATCATTGTTTGCTAATTGTTCCTTCTATCATCAGTTTATTCTTGTCTCCAATCTTGTGTCCTTCCTATTGTTTGAAAAAAAAATTTACCTAGCTAGTTTAGGGTTTTTCCTTTCTCAACTCATTCTTGACCTCACCAGAACACTAATTCTCTCAACCAAGTCTCAGTTACTCAATGTCTTCTCTTCACTCCTCCAATTTTCCATCCTCTCACTACAATCCATCAGCTCTAGGATTTGTTTCTTATTCTCATATTAGCATGTTTAGCTTGTTATTTATCTTTATTTCCTTGTTCAGTCTGGTTTTGAAATCCAAATCAATAAACAGTTCCCTCAGCTTCAATAGTGTGCTACATCTACAAGGCAACAAGGACTTTTGCACTCAGGCCGAGAAACCAAATTTTGGGAAGACTTCCTGTGGTTTGTGTGGAATTAATGTGACCATTTGATACACCCACAATGAGCGGGGATAAGTATGCACTCACCATCAGGGATGTCTTTACTTCATACAGCAAGGTCAGCTTTTGAAGACAAAGGCAGGCAGCATCAATGCTGATGGAGACATCACCTGCTGAGAGACGCAGACCAACACAAAGCTAAAGATCCTGTGATCCAATAACGGCGGGAAGTTTGACTACAAAGTCCTTGCAAAGTTTCTGACTGATAATTAAAGGCATCATTGTATATCATTGCCAAATGGCCCCTTGCCTACCATCATCTCCAGAACGGTGCAGCTGAAAGGTACTGGGCGCCCCGACCTTTCCCCATCTGCCCGGCTGTGTAGACTGCACCAAAATGTAGGAGATGGCACAAACTAGTTAAATACTACTGAATTGATTTGCTTTATGGTCCATGGTGCTTTGTTTCATCAGGGAAACATAAGCGTCCACAAAAAACAATAACAGAATGTGATGCGGGAGAGAGAAATTTGCTACCAGATATCGGACAACAACACAAGTGTAGATTTGAAGAACTGAACAAGAGCAATATAGCATGGCCGCCTGGATCAGGACGGAAAGCCACAATAATCCTTACAATCTGAATTGGCCGAGATAACTAGCGCTGTGAGTGAGGTGTAATTGGTTGAAGAAGCTTGAAAATCGCCCCGGAACAAATGTGTTCAGTGCAGCACCTGCGTTGACGATTCTATGAAAGGATTGGTCGAATGCGCTATCGAGGCGACCAAAGCCACCTGTCAAATGAAATTGACAACAAAAAATCAATGTGACACTACTCTAGTGTTTTCAAACAAGTCATGTAAATAATTTACCAAATAGGTCTAGCGCCTGAGAGGCTCCAAAGACGCGTGAAGACGTTTGGTATAACGTGTTGAAAGACGATAGAGTGCTCATGAAAAGCGGACTGAAGGTGCCCTGATGAACAACAGCACTCTGTCAGTGATGCAACATTAGGTCAACACACAGGTGTCAAGCCTTACAAAATTGCCGGTAGCGATACAGGCCGCACAAGTGTTGAAGGATGTAAGTGCGCCATTGAATTCAGAGTACAACTGTTGGACTTCCGAACGAGCAGACTGCAAAGTGAATCCGTTGGTGGCAAAACGGGTGTTCGCCGATTGGAAATGACTTTGCAGATTTCGGTAGGAAGTTGTTACGGCTGAAAACCCAAGTTGACGAGGAGCCAATTTGCCCCTGTAGTCATGGATGATCAGACAAAAATGGTAAGCTTTGATATATTTGTTGGGAAAAGACTGATGTGCTAGTCTCGGCATCGTCAGTATACTCTACGCACCCAGCCGGAGTAGTTGTAGCGAATACGGCAGCTACAGCACACGTTCCAATGTCGACAATATCATCATCTCACACAGTGGCGAAATTTCGCAGTCATGGCGTGTGTTGACTTACCAATGAAAAAGCTCGATATGAAGACGAATCGCACCATCTTGGTTAACAGTGATATAGCTGACGACACGGGCTTTGATCGATTGAAGAGATTGGATTGCCTCTGGTGCAGTGGCTCAGTGGGGAATCGGGGGAGGATAGCTTGGTGAAGTCCCGATTGGAGATAGACCAGTGCTCTTTATAGGCTAAACGGCACCGTTCATGGTGCAGTAGGTATGACAACTTGGCAAGCCCGCAAGTCTTCTGACCAAAGACATCAGTGGCCAAGAAATCCACCGATACGAACAATTTCAAATGGTGCGGTCCGCAGAGACCGATTCAGCATGTCTCCTTCCGACAACTCAGGGCGAAAGTCATGAGTTAACATAACATGAGCCATCCTTTTTGGCAGCACGGTTCGGCCAGCTGACCGTTTCGGAATTTTTCATCTTCACATCCACACGCTAGTGAATACATCATTATTCTTCATGTATATAATTAGGAATGGGTTACAACACTTTTGAAAACGATTGTTGTCACCATAAGGTTTGGAATTAGTCCTTGGCCCTCCTGGGCAAGCCTTGGCAGTCAAAAATTCAAATAAACAAATGTGTATCTCAATTCATTTGTCATCTAACTAGTGAGCAAAAATAAACATGTTTCTGACGCTGGAGGGAAATCTCTCTTAATCTCTCAGGCAATAAAAACTCGACAAACGGTCATGTTGGCTACGAGCACTCGGCAGAAGGAAGCTGTGATGAACCTCCAGGCGCGTCGCGTGATAGCAAGGACGCATGGCCCAGTGGTAAGGCGCTCGCCTTCGATGCAGGATGAGTCTCCACTTGGGAGCGAGAGATCGGCGGTTCGACCCCGTCTGCGTTCAACCCTGCTGTTAGTTCGCTCGGCGGGTCGTGGTTGCTGGTGTCAAAAGCAATCAAAGCTGACGTGCCTTTTGCGATTAGCTTCTCTTGGTAAGTGACAAGTGAAGTTGAGTTGTTTTGAACTACATACACATTGGTGTTTATCAACTGATTCTGGCTTTTAGGTTTTGACAACAGGCAGGTACATATGTTCTCTTTATGTACTTGATTGGAAAGTTCCCCAACGGCTCCGGCCTCACACCGGTCACACCGGAAATTTGTTGTTGTGTTACCGGGAGCGCAGCAGGAGGTGGGTGGAGTCCATGGAACCGTCCAGCCCTCCCTGTACGCGCTAAGCCCCAACGCACGAGATGGACGCCGACAAGCTGTACGTGGAAACTCGTGCTCAGGAGGCGCCGGAGATAAGGAGTACTGGGAGCCAGGGGAGGTCGACTCCCAGAAGCCTCAGGGTCCCCCTTTCCCCTCAGAGCTCGCTCCTTTTCCCCCAAGCTTCCCGTCTCCCAGATTCCCTCTTGCCAAGATCCTAGGATTGCTCAGCGCTCATCCACTCGCTCCCACCATTCCAGATCTAAGTCCTTTTCTTTCGCAACCTCCCTCCCACCCAGCTCAAGTCTAGAAGGAGATCAGACAGCCACGTCCACACGTGGGGTCTAGCGCCTTTACCCTCACACCCTCCGGGGTCTTTCTGCTCCTGGAGGATCCGGTCAGCTGCCTTCTCCTCCCTCAGGAACTTCTCCCTAACAAGTCCTCCCTCCCGGAGGACTTTGTTGGAGAGAAGCGCTGCGAGAGCGCAGCACAAGTGATCGGGGATCAATCCTCCCCCGACCCACACACGAGAGTCTTGGGAAGTCACTCCCTGACTTCCGGGGCTCTCCCTATGTAAGCAGTAGACAAGTGACTACTAGACAAGCTAAACCGGGCCCCCCAGGGACCAGCTGTAGTTACGCAGCTGCTGTCTGGCCCTCCGCCTAACGGCAAGGGCGCGCGGAAAGCACGGGTGAAACCCACCCGGGCTGCTACGACGGAGAACCCCTTTTCTCCTGTCAGACCTCCCCGCGGCGTCCAGGTTAGAAATGGATAAAACTAGGCCAAATGTAAGAATCGGAATTACGTCTGGTTACGCAAATGTTATTACAAGGCTGTCTGTCTTCAATGCGTGTAAATACGAGTAACAATCTCAAAAACTGACGTATTAAGATTGTATTTTCACACAGAGAAATTGCGCAAGAGGTTTGGGTAACAGAAGAACTTGATGAATCAATACTAGGAAATACAATGCTTGTATTCCCAATACATTTAGATCATTTAGCTGAAATCCAACCATAAAGCACAGACACTTTTGTAAGAAAAGATAAAAAGGAATTGTAGTTCACCTCAATTGTTTTTCTCTCTTTTCTCCATTGTAATATTTTTGTTTTCTTCTTAGCATTATCAGAAATCTGAATACAAGTTCTCAAACCCACATTAAACCATCATTAAGAAATCACCAATCTCTTCCAAATCTGTATCGCGCCCTTTGTTGTCATTAGCTAGTCTGTAGACATTTGTGAGACATCATTCTCTGGCCTGTCCAATCAATCATTGTAGTACTTTAGTCATTACACCCAACCAAGGGGTGGGCCTGATGAGCCCGAGACTGCTTGCTGCCACTGGCCAGGCTTGGGGTTCAAAGTCCCTCCGGCGAGCCACAAGCTATACTTGAGGGGAATTAGGTATGTAGTCATGTGAACAAGTGAAGCTGACAGTATGGAAATAAAAGAGAAATACAAGCACTATCTATGTACAGCAGGGGGGGAGTGTGAGCCTGAGCCTCTATAGTGGCTACAGGACACAAGAAAGATGGGGGACACTGGTTGTATTTCTTGGGATAAAGAACTACAAACAGAGAGTAAGAGAAAAAGAGAAAGAGAGAAAAGGAGAAAGAGAAATGTATGATCTGGAGGGGGACTATCTACTCCTTATAGGAGGATCCTCAAAAGTCAAATTGAACCACCTGGAAAAGTGGTAAGGACAGCTGTGCCAGACCAACAAGAGCTACAGCCTCCGCACGCACCAAGGAGACGGTGGGGGGACACAGAATAGTAATACTAATCTGCTCTGATTTTTAGACTGAGTCTAGGATTAACAGAGTAACCTTTGATCTTGAGAGTGGTGGATGTGAAGAGCAATAAAGAGAAGCAATCAAGAGACACAGAGAATCACTCTGGAAAATCAAGGTTCAAAGGAAGAGTATACTTACTGTCAATAACCTAGGCGCCTGTGACGGTAGGTGTACTGGGAGCGTGGTATCCTCTTGTGTGGTGATCCTGGGTTATCTATGGCGTGGTCCTGGGTTGTCTGAAGTCTGTAGATCCTCCTCAGTCAAGGGGGATCCTGACTTCAAAAATTTTCACAGTTTGCTTATGTAATTACATATGTACATGTGGTTTGGCGCACCTGGTAGCGCTGACACGTCACAACTGCGCATGCGCACCACAACTCAAGAACTCAGGGAAGGAGTATAGTTAAAAGGAATTGGTAAGTTGTAACTAGGGTTAAAATTGCATGGGGAAACAGAATATGAAGTCAGAACAAGTATATCTCTTAAGGTGAAAAAGATATGAAGTAATTCATATGTAAAAAAGTAGACAAAAGGCAGACTTTAGGTCAGCTGTGTTGACTCTAAGGCTGACAGGGAGGGGGCGTAGAAATTTGGAAACCAGATAGCAGCAAGACATTGTAGTGACGTCCAGCAGCTTGTCTCCTTGGTGTGCATCTGTGGATTCCGTGGAGGGGGGGGGGGGGGGTGGGAATGCTGTGAGGCTGGGCAAAAATTGAGTTTCTGGACAGGCCAAAGGCCAGGGGATGTGAGTGATACAGAAAATGATCAAAAGGGGGTGAGGGACAGACCAGGATAGGTTTGAGTGTTTTGGACAGACACACCGGGGATGGGGAGGGATATGAGTGGGACTTTCAGGCATGGGTGATGCCAAGAGAATAGATTCTCTTCTAGCTACACCCCCAACGGATTCAGGTAGCGCACAGAGGAGAGCAGTAAGTAAAAATAACACCTGTGGTGATGAGATGAATCATCCTGGGGCAGCAGAACACAGAGATGAGTGAGTTCGTGGAAGGATGATTCATTGCATCATAGAAATGAAAGAACAAGGAAAAGAAGAAAAAGAGAAAAAGAAAGAAACACTAACCTGGGGTAGCAGAACACAGAGATGAGTGAGTTCGTGGAAGGATGAGGAAAAGGGCTTCCACGTCTCTGCTGCCTCAGGTAACTACATACAGGATGTCACGGCTGTGAAAGGTGAGAGAAAGGTTTGAAGCAGGAAAACATGAGAGAAACATAAAACAACAACACTACAAATCAACATGTGGCACTATAATTCTTTGGCTAAAAGCCAAAGGAGCACTGGAGCTGGCCGTGCTGGCGGAGCTGAGTTCATAAAACACAGGGGGAAGTTTGGCATTGCCAGGACGCCCGGAGTAGCGTCACCCGCAGGATGCAACCCCAAGGGAAATATAGCACCACTGGGGTGTCCAAATCCATTTATACTATTGTGCCGTTGGGATGGCACTGCACAACACCTTTGCAATGACTGCACCCAACAACCCAGGGATGTGCCACTTGAGTGCCAAATCCCAGGAAGGATGGCGCCGCCCCATCACAGAGACAGCAGCCCCGGACGTACACTTGAGTGCTCCAGATACAGGTGGTCGTCTCATGGGTGGCATTACAATATCCCTTGGACGCCAAACACTTGTGTGCTGCGGATACAGGCGGTTGTCTCATGTGTGGCATTACAACATCTCTTGGACGCCAAACACACCTCTTGGGGTGTACACCACGGGCCGTCGCTGATGTTCATTGGACATGTATGTGGACATGTCCGCGGATGTCCAGCTCTGGCACTGCAGGAAACGTCCGCTGGATGCCACTTGCATTGCGCAATGGCGGAAATTTCGCCAGAATGCATAAACGTCCGCCGGATATCAGCCACTATCACCAGGTTGGTAAAAATTGTAGGAGATCCAGTGGTGATCTGATGTGTGTGCTGATGCGCGCTCCCCGCGGGGGGTCATGTCAGTGAGGGATGTGGGAGCAGGCGCATGGCAAGAGTGGGGCTCATACACCAACCTGCTTGTCTGGGGTGCGCGCTCGCGGGTTGCAGTACAAGATGAGCAGTGTCCATAACAACGATGCAGCTATTACGCTACAGTTAGTGTGTAATACACTAATTGAGCGGTACTTTGTCCATGATCTTGTCTTCAGTCTCCTCTGGTCGAACTCTGTGAGTTCTGCTCGCTGTCCCTCCAGTCAACACCCCTGTTTGGTCGTTCAGAGTGCTACCCTGATACAGCTGTTGCCTCTTCCCCGCGATTGACTGATTAGGAAAAAACTGACTCTGCACTGACAAAAAGGATAACTGTCCTAGCAAGTCTCTTGGTCTTCCAGCTGCTACCAACCACGGCTGTGTTTCAGCAGGTCTTGAAGAAGAGCCCTCTCCGTTTTCCGCAATTACTATGTCTCCGCTGTCCGAACCGCCTGATCCGATCTGAGCTTCTTTGTTGCCTGGAGTAAAGAATTTGCCTTCCAAATGGTTCATTCACTGTTTCCGCACGTATCTCTTTCCCAAGTATCCGATGACAACACAAAGTTGGGTTCCTGGCCAGACCCCCACTTGTGAGAATAAAGGCTGGTATGTTGGTGGAAATGTCCTCTAACCACCCTCTTCAAGAATATATGTGTCCGGGCTGTGTGATTATTGGTAACTTGGCTCCGCACTACTACTATCCGATAGCCTTCAGCGCTCCTCTCTGAGCCTCTTACGGAGTGCGGAGCTTTATTCACTTGCAGATTATTACACTATAGATCAGGCTCAGAGAGGAGCGCTGAAGGCTAGCAGATAGTAGTAGTGCGCAGCCAAGTTACCAATAATCACACAGCCCGGACACATATATTCTTGAAGAGGGTGGTTAGAAGACATTTCCACCAACATACCAGCCTTTATTCTCACAAGTGGGGGTCTGGCCAGGAACCCAAATTTGTGTTGTCATTGGATACTTGGGAATGAGATACGTGCGGAAACGGTGAATGAACCGTTTGGAAGGCAAATTCTTTACTCCAGGCAACAAAGAAGCTCAGATTGGATCAGGCGGTTCAGACAGCGGAGACATAGTAATTGCGGAAAACGGAGAGGGCTCTTCTTCAAGACCAGCCAAAACACAATTGTGGTTGGGGTTAGCGGGAGGAACAAGAATAGGACAATCATCCTTATTGTCAGCGCGGAGTCAGTTTTCACCTAATCAGTCATTCGCGGCGAGGAGGCGACAGCTGTATCAGCGGAGCACTCTGAACGACCAACCGGCAGTGTCAACTGGAGGAACGTTGAGCGGAACTTACGGAGTTCAACCAGAGGAGACTGAAGAAAAGACCATGGAAGAAGCACTAGGTGAACCACAACCTGCGGCGCCTGCGCTGAGCGGAGCAAAGAAACGGCCCAGGGATTATCCGCACCTTAAGTTTTCAGAGGCGGAGGTGGAGCGGTTTATCGACCGGTTCAAAGGAGCAGCCCTCCAGGAAGGCCTGACAGATGCGGATAAAGCGTTTCTAGTCCCAGTAGCGGACCGAGTCCCCATGGGACTCCATCATTTTCCGATAAGCAATCCCGCTCGTCTCCTCACTGCGCTCTAGCTGAATGGAGCGCGCCACTATAAGATCTTCGGTCGTCTTCACAGAGTCCCAGTCAACACCCAGATAGGATTCAATGTCTAAGTCCAGAGGCAGCGCCGCGCGTTGCCCAAATACCAATTTGTAAGGGGAGTAGCCCGTAGTGCGCTTCGTCGAGATCCGGTCTGCAAAAAGGACTAGAGGTAGAAATTTACGGCAATTCTTGCCGCTCTTGCCGGACAATTTAACTAGAGCTGCCTTCAAAGGACCGTGCCCTCGCTCAACCATACCCTGTCCTTCAGGATAGTACGGGGTAGATACACGGTGCTGGCCGGGAAGAGCACGTAACATCTCTGCTAACGCGCCTCCAAACTCAGATCCGCCATCTGTCGAATAGGCTTGAGCAAGACCATATCGCATGGTCCAATTTTCTTGCAGAAAAGCCGCTACCGCTTCTGATGTGAGGTTGTTTAGAATTTTTGCTTCTACCCAGCCCGAAAAATCATCTCGCGCAACGATTAAGTACTTGGCGCCGCTAGCTTTAAGGTGGACCGCGTCCATTGCGACGCGACCAAAGACAGTAGCTTCACCAGTCGGATAATGAATTTCCTGTGGACGCTTCAGATCTTGTCGTTGACAGGCGTCGCAGCTTTGACACCACCGGATAACAGACTGCTTCAATGAGGGCCACCAAAATTGTTCAGAAACACATCGGTAGGTTTCCGCCACACCCCAATGACCTAAGCCTTCGTGTAACTGATGAAGGATTGAGTCCTGCTTGGCTGGAACGGTGACAACAACGCGCGGTAGTGGAGTTCCACGCTTCATGAGCCTACCCGCCTGCAGGAAGAATTCAGAGGATTTACGCTTCAAAGCCCGGAAGTCCTTCAATGCCATGTCTTCCGGCTTCTCCAATTTCGCCAGGAACTTTTCCATTGCGCGCCAGTAACCTTCCTGGTAGCCTGAATACTCTTCTTGCTGCGCTGAGAAAACACAGGCCGGTCGGATATGAGGAACTTCTTCATCAAAATCAGAAGGAGGATTGGATTCGTTGTTGCCTTGGGGACGCCGCGACAGGCCGTTGGGCATAGTGAAAGACTTGCCAGGGCGGTGCACAATGTCGAAATAAAATAAATGAATGAATGAGATCCATCGCTTCATGGGTGCGTTTGGTAAGCTCGGGGCGTTAATCATCTGGATCAACGACTGCGCATCAACCTGCAACTCAAAATGCTGTCCCCACAGGACCATCTGAAGTTTCTTCAGAACCCTTGCCACGCCACATAATTCCAGTTTTGCTTGAGAGTACCGAGATTGCACGTCTGAGAACAAAAGAGATTCGTAGAGGGCTGGACGGTCAAGTCCATTCGCATCTGCCTGAGTAAGAACCGCGCCAGCCGCGTGAGCGCTCGAATCTACCACGAGCTTGATTTGACCAGCGTCTGGACTGTAATCCATTTTAACCAGCACCATGTCTTTGCCCACAATCCGCTTGAGGTCTTGAAATGCCCTCTCGCACTCTTCAGTCCAAAGCCAGTCCACGTCCTTCCGCGTAAGTCGACGAAGAGGTAGACAGATTTGGGATAAGGAAGGAATGAAAATCCAAACATATACTACAACACCCAAGAAGCCGCGCACTTCTGTTGCGCTGGTTGGAGTTGGCCACGAGAAAATCTTGTTAACCTTAGCCGGCGCCATTCTCCGGCCTTCCTTGCACACTACGTGTCCAACAATCTCAAGAGTTGGCACGCAAGCCGCGAGCTTGGAAGCGGAAACCGTTAACCCTGACTCCTCTATCCGGAAAAGTATGCGCTCCAAAGTCTCTGCATACTCCCAAATGAACCTTTGGATACCAGAATGCCACGACAGCAACTCGTTGTCGTAATCAGATTTTGGGCCCTTGATCCCTCCATCATCTATAAAGATACCCGCATGATCCGGGATTTTGTCTTGAAGGATCCAAACCATTTGCGCTTGGTACACTGCGACCAAATTGGTGGCTCCCTGGGGCAATTGAGTAAGCTGAAACCGCCCCAGCGGTGTGTTGAAGGTAGTGAGTGGCCGAGAAATTGGGTGGAGAGCGCGCTCATTGTAGCCGCCCATGATATCCCCCAGCCCGTAACACGCCCGACCTGAGAATGACTCCACAGACTCCTCCGTGGCAGGCAGAACTCCAGCATCTCGAATGGTGACCTTGTTGAGCGGTTGGAGATCATGAACAATCCGCAACTTGCCATTTCCCTTGAGCACGCAGAAAACGGGGCTTGAGTAGCTTGACGTAGACTGCTCGTACAAACCGTTACAAACCCTCTCACAGATCAGCCTTGAGTATTTGTCCATCTTTGCAGCGGGAATAGGGATCTTCCGCTTCTGCCACAGTTCGTGCTCCACGACAGGGATGATATACGGCATTCCGTAAGATTCTTTCAATAATCCCCGCTCGTCTTCGGTGAAAGCTATCGCCAGATTACATTCAGCCAGCACGTTCTTGATCAGAGCTAATTCTGCCAGGTAAAGCCAACCCGCCGGTCCGAAATTGACTACGCTTAGCCGTTCTTCTGTGACCCTTCCCTTCGGCACAAATGGCCCCGCTAGAGATCGAGGCAGGCCGCAGTAGGGGTCCCGCGAAAGCGGAGGCCAACGGAGAGGGGGGTTCAATCCCTGAGGCATAGGCTGATTGACCGGTTTGATCTTCTTTGATACTGGCTTGTACTTTGCCGCAAAAGTCAGATAGTCACCTCCGCGCCACAATTCCACCAAAGCCACCTGCACCTTATGACTGAGTCCAGCTTCCACAAGAAGAGAGGTCCAATGCTCCAACAGGTCTTTGAAGCCGCCTTGTCTGAGAAAGAAAATCCAAGAAAAGGTTCTTTGCTCACGTATGTGGCACGGGGCAGGGTTTTCGAAAACAACGGAGCATCACGCTTCGGAGGTGCATATTGGTGGGAACTTACTTTTACCCCAAATGCCCTCCATGATGGCCCAAAAAATACCATGCCTCCCTTGCCGCGTACTTGATGTGAACATAGTTTAAGCTCGTTGCGGAGCGCCGCATCATACCCCGTATCCTTTGTAAGAGATAGTTTACCCTCTTTGCGGAGGCTTTCCAGTTCATACTCCCTACAGGGCAAAAGAAGTTTATGCTCATTGCGGAGCGGTACTAGTTTAGGCTCGTCGCGGAGTAGCACGAGTTTACCCTCATTGTGGAGCTTAGGAAGTTTATTCTTGTTACGGAGACGGTCTTGTAAAGCTTCCTGAAACAAGAACTGAGAGATCGCGGAGGGTTCCTTAGAAAGGGCTGAGTCCTCTTTGAGGTGAAACGAGGATAATTTCTTCTCTTCATGGCAAGTTGAATCCGTCGAAAGCAGTTTCTGAGATCTGCAAACCAAGGCGGATGAATAGGGACAGCTCACAAGAGTGGCACGAGGCAGGGTTTTGACAAAGGTAGTAGATACCCTGGAGGTGCATAAACTGGGAGGACTTACTTTTGCTTTGGTTTGCCTCAACGGAATTCCAGTATCCTCCTCCGCCGCACCTCTTCTAATGTACACTTGAGATTGAAAACTGAATTGAAATTGAGCTGAGATTTTCTTTTTGATGGTTTTGAGTATCTGGAGATGTTTTTCAGGTTTTTTATTTTGCTGATTGAGAAAGAATGATGAAATTGAGAAAGCGGGCCAATAATCCTCTAGCGTTTGAGCTGGTTCGACGGCAAGAATGCGAGGACCTAAATTAAGACCGCCGTAAACCAAACCAGCAGGGCTTATAAAAAAGGACGATCCTCGTTAGAATCGTCGGGAAGCCGCGCCACATGCGTCAGCACACCCTTGCGTCCCTGACCGGGGAATTCACGTTCCCATTGCCCAGACCCAGTTGAACACAGCAATAACTCATTGTCACGACCACTGGCATCTGGAATGATAATCTTCTCGCCGGATTGCGGGTTGAAAGAAAGGGTGGCTGCCACATCCATCAGAAAAGGACGACCCAAGATCAAAGGTCCGTCGTTGCGCGTGATCCAAAAGTGACAAGTCCTATCGATAGTCTTTCCGACGCGAATCGGGACATCCTCAGCCACGCCTATCAGTTCGCAGGCCTGGTTATTGATACCATAGACCGCGGACTGAAAGTTAACTCTTGGGGTTGAGTTAAACTGATTCGCCATCGTGTCGGATATCAAATTAAGCTGCGAACCAGAATCGATAAGTGGCTTTGCCGGAGTTTCTCCATCGCCTATGAGACAAGACAGATAACCTAGAGGGCAGCAATAAAGGTTTAAATCCGCCCCCAAATCCCGTACTTCGTCTCCCTCGGCTAGAGTGCCGGAGTGAACCTTGAGCTCTTCCGCGCCAACTTCCACGCGCCTTCGCGACACCCACTTTTTTACACCCTCCGCAACGGTAGGCGCAAGAGCGAGCAGCTCCGCCACGGTCATGTGGGGCACGGGCAATTCGAATATCTTCTTCAGCGCGCCATCGACAGCATTAGGATGATCACGAGCAACCTCGCGCTCGAAACGGACCTTTGGGCCGACAGGCTTCACCGCCTGAGACGGAGTATCCGGACGTGAATCTGATTCTTTCTGCACTTCGCCAGAACCACGCTCAAAAAGCTCTGGTTCCTCATCCATCGCCTGCGTTTCTTGGGATTCCTTCGGGACTGAGGTGCGTCTGATTGGTCGCTTCGCCGCACTACTAGGAACAGAAGGAGCCTTATAAAGCTTGGGGTCTTCGTGCCGCTTTCTGCCGGCCGGATCCGCCTCACACGCGCTTGAGAATGACTGGGAAGAAACTGCGGGCGGGTACCACTGTTGAAGGGAGCCGTACCCCGCCTTATATTCTCCCGAAGGCTCCGCGGTTGCCTGGTTCACGCGCGGCGAGGGAAAGGAAGCCACAACGTGTCGAATTGGTCGGCTAGAATCCCAGGGAATAAGCGCGCCGTTCGGCAGGAAAAAGTTCGTGCCTTTCTGTTCGACGAGCTTCTCCTCCTTGTCTTTCTGGAGCTCAAAACAACGGGCGGTCCCGTGTCCTTCGCGGTGACAGTAAAAACAGACCATGGGTGGGCGTTTTCCTTGACCCTGGGAAGACTTTCCAGGGACCGCGGCCAGCTTCTGATCAATCTTCTGCTCGAAGGCCTCGAAGAGTCTGGTCAGTTCATCCATGTTCGGAACCGGCTTGGATGCCTGAGGGGCCTCTGTTGGCCGGCGTTCTGCGCCCATCTTCCGCATCACCTCATTCCCGTCACGGAATGAGGAGATCAGTACTGGCTCTGCGCTCTTGGATTCCTCGAAGGTGAGCGCCGTCTGCTCCTTCATGACATCATTTGCTGCCGCTTTGAGGATCGCGAACGTCGGTAACTTGAATCGGTTATCCAGGGTAGTAACCATTGTCTTCTCCCGGATTAGCTTTCGTCGGATCTCATCTTGAACTGACGTCGAGAAGGCTTGGTAGCGGTTGGCGAAAGTAACAACAATAACTCCAGACAAAACTAGACAAAAGTACGTAGAGTAATGGTAAATCTTATGTATCTGCTACAAAAAATTAACTCCTAAAGCGTATGATGCATCTCCGAGGCTCATCAGCTACCCTCGGTAGTACTGCCGGAACTCCCACAAACCCGGCCAAAGCGTGCCAGGTTGTCCTCACCAGAGAGCAAAAAACTCTGAAGTTCAATTTTGCCGAGGAGAACCTGGTCAAGCCAAATGATTTCAGAGTTTATATAAATAACCTCCTCCACCATCGCCATTTGTGTGCATCCATCAGTATACTTTCACCCTCGCACTATACTTTCACCCTCGCACTATATTTAGCTGGCAGGCCCTTTTATCTACTTCTGAGCTTGTATTGCGACTTCTAACCTTGATTGCTTATCAAGATTCACTTGTTTCTGAGCTAGTCTCTCCCTTTTCCACCTTCTGGTCCTCTCATTTGCCAAACGTTATCATACATACCCTATCCCACTGCGCTGCTTGCTTTCTCCGCCGCTATAATTTAATCATTGTGTTCTCACAAGCTACCGCTTTGTGCTTGGTTCCCGGCGGGCATCTTATCTTTCCAACCTATCTCACCAACCTTATCTTTCATTCCACACATCCACCAATTGCTTCCGTCACTCCCCAAACTCATCTAACTCGTCCCCCCCATCTCGCCAACCCTTCCCAATCAGCCCGACTCCCCTCCAATTTGCTGCATCCATCCAGCCCATCCTGTCCCCCATCCTCCAACAGTCTATTTCCTAGCCCTCAAGTGCTTTCTTTCAAGAACCTCAAATGAAGCGACCAGCCGATGAATCCAGCACAGAACTATACCCGATTGTCAGCAACATTTACGACATTGTCCCCCTTCCTTTTACTCAAGAGGTACCAGTCCAACCATCCGCGCCCTTGATTCCAAATTCCTTGCGCATGATTCGAATCACCAATGCAACTGCCCCTTCCTTTCCTCAACCCATCCATCGATTTACCATCCCCGGGTGCACGCGAGCCGATGCCGATGCATTTGTGACAGCAATGCAGACAACCGTCTATTGGAGTGTTCAGCGATCGCCTAAAGAGAAGTCAAGCAAGACAAAAGCTGGCCGAACGGGTTGTCCCATCAAGAACCACTTCCGGATCGACCTCAAGTGCCCGCACGGCGGAGTCCACATCCCAGTCCCCAACTCAAGGAAGCAGCACACCTTATCCCGGAAATGCGGCTGCCAGAGCAAGTTCAGCATCTTTCACGACGTCCAGAGCAACTCCCTCCGAGTTGAATGGCACTGGCAACACAACCACAACCCTTTCTCAAAGGAGGAGATTGCTGCCAATCGAATCCCCAAGATGTTGGACAACTGGCTCACCGAACGTGTCCTTGCAGGGCTTGGCTGGAAGGCGATACAGGCCCTGGCAAATTGTCCAGAAATTGCTGCTGTAGGTTCTCAATTTCATTTTTCGTTCAATTTCCGCACATCCTATTGACCGCCGCCTTGCCTATCTCACTTTGTCAACCAGATGCGCGGCCGCGGGATCAAGTTGGAAGCCGGAAATCTCAAGCTTGACCGGTTTCGATATCTTGTTGCAACCCGAATGGCTGTACTGGCCAGGCGCGACCCCAACCCGTTCAAGTCCACCGCATTGTGGAATCAGAAACTGCGGGACCAGGGTTGGAATACATTTCTCCCCATCTCGGAAGACTCAGCCAAATTTGTATTTGCATTCCAATCACAGTGGCAAAAGGAACAAATGCTCAAACACGGCCAGGGCATGATCATGGTGGACAGTACACACAACTCGAGCGACAATACATCACTTTCGGATGGCCGCAAATTCAGTCTGTACACGTTCATGATCCGAGACCCCGTTGTTGGCAAGGGACTTCCTGTATGCTGGGCGTTCACCGCTTCTGCCGCCACGTGAGTGTAGCTTCCGGCTGTGTTTTTCCCCACACAAGCATCCCCGCTAACACCTGTCTACATATGTAACTTATGTGTCATATAGCGAGCCAATTCAATCAGTTGTTAAATGGCTCCGAGACTCCACAGGTTTCACCCCATGCGCATTCATGAGCGATTGTGCCCTAGCGATCAGGAATGGCGTGAGATCCGTTTACCAAGACCTTGGCAGTCAAGCACCGAGCCTATACTGGTGCATCTTTCATGTACTCAAGGCATTCAAGAACAAGGCACAGTTCCACCTAAACGACAAGGTGGAGGCGGAGGAGGCCGTGGCTGATTTTTGCAAGATCATGTATGACGAGCGAGACCCAGAAGGGGGCCTGCAGGTACTCTACGGTAAATGGTTAACTGTCAGTATATCTTTCGTCGAGTACGTTCAAACACAATGGGCGCCAAACATCGTCCATTGGGCTATGGCTTATTGCTTGGTAAGTCACCATTTGTTCACCCGTACCATCTCGCTAGATATTGACTAGTTTCTTTGCCTATTTTCGCTTTGCAGACACCTCATCAGGGCATACATACCAACAATTATGTTGAGGCATGGCACAAGATCCTCAAGACTTACTACCTCAATGTGCAAGACAGCCGCCACCGGATCGACGAAGTCATTCAAATTCTTGCCGACCGAGTTCAAACCGCTTATCTCATTACACATATTCAGGTAGCCGAAGGGATCAAGCGCCAACGGACGAACAAATTTCAAGACATGGCAAAAGCGAAGGCGGACGAATATACCCCAGCAATCATGCAACTACTTGGCATCAAAGTCAGGCAGACTCCCAGTCATGTATGTATGTCTCTTCGCGTGGTTTGCTTGCTTAGCGAGACACACGCGTACACTTGCTGACTTATTCGGCTACTGTTCTATAGTTCTGTATTTTTTCGTTCACATCCCCTGCAACCAAAGCCTACATGGTGCAGTACATACTACGAGACGAAGATGAGCTGGGACGAATTCAAAGCTGTACGTGCGAATATTTTGTGCAGTACGGTAGCGCCTGCAAGCACATGTTCTACCTCGCCAAGCACTACAAGCTGCTTGTGGTCGAGAACGCCACCGAGTTTGTCGAGCGGGCATCACCACCTCCCCAGCCGCGCATGAACCTCGACGACTGGGCCCCTGATGGATCATTCCGTCGGGAGCTGCCACCGAATGGTCCGGGCAACACAGCTCCAACCGGCGGGCAAACGACCGAACGATCAAAGAAGCGCCAAATCAACGAGCCTCAGTCCTCGCGTGATGGACCGGAGCCGAGCGCAGAAGACACTGAAGTTGACGAGCCACTGATGAATGACGAAGATTTTGCTTTGTTTCTTCAATCGTTGGCAAAGAAACCCATCTGCCCGGTAATCCCCACTCCGGTTCCCAGCAGTGGACCGCTTTTGAACCCCGACGAAGTACTCCGGCACCTCACAAATCTGTCTGCTTCCGCCCTCGACGCCTTGCAGCAAACAATTGATTTACTCAAATTCATTGAGAACCGGCGGATGATCGCCAAAAAAACCTCTCCGGAGTGGATGTGGACATTCAGGAGGGCCTCCGAAAGTATCCGACAGTCCGTTGTTGTACGATGCCCAAAGGCGCCAAAGTCAAGAGAAGTCGACATGCCCGGAATATCGGTTGTCCAGTCCCTACCACGAGAAGAAGTCGACATCATCATTGACCGGCTACAACAAGCGGGTTTCAACGCTCTAAAGGCAGCACAAGGCTTCATTACCCACAAGGATCATAAAGCAGACTTCTTGGCGAACTCAGAGGTCACGGAGATGGAGTCATTGAGGGTGAGTTGTTGGGAAATGCTGGGGGGTATCAAGAACGTTTGTGTTGGTCTCAGGGTAAAGAAGCAGCGAAGATGAGTGAGCAGTAAGACTTTCAGACAGCTGTTGTATTTGGGTTGCATGTTGTGGTTTCTTGATTGTTGAATCGATACGCTCTTTACATTAGGAGTGGTCAAAATCATGCGTGCAAAAAGTGAGTTGTTATGAATTAAGGAGCAGATGCACAGATGCAAGAAGCAAGAAGATAGCCGGATTTGGAGGAAATAAGATGTGATTTTGCGAGAGGGTGGGTAAAGCGGATAGCTCAATGGTCTTATAGAAAGGCAATAATGCCTCTGAATTTGCAAGTCGGTACCTTTGCCTCCTTTGCCTGGGTACTCAGCGGCAAAGGAGACAAATGTCCTCCATGTTCATGTGGCTCATCTTGGGCTAAGCAACGTCATTGCTCATCTTCATTTCATTGTTGATCATTAACATGATGTACCTTTCATTGTTGGTAACGTCTACATAACAATTTGCCAATTAATCATGGATTTGGCGGCCTGGTTACGGGCCTGGTTACGGGACTTGTTGTTGCTAGTTTCGGCAACGCGCTTGGTAGTACGAGTTGCGGATCTCCTCGACCGAGTCAATGTGAGCTTTGAACAGCAGGTAGGACTGGATAGGTTCCCAGCTCTGTTGGAACACCTGATAATCTGTTGCTGACGCGACTCCTCCTCTGGACGACCATTCTTGGACGAGAGAGCTCAAGTCTCGAGTCGTAAACCGTGCGGTGTCCACTTGACCCCAATAAGCAACCATCGCCGCCTTCAGCTTAGTCCAATTGGGGGGGCTGAAGCCATCCAAGGTCTCGAGGACGTCCAGTACGTAACCAGGCCGCCAAATCCATGATTAATTGGCAAATTGTTATGTAGACGTTACCAACAATGAAAGGTACATCATGTTAATGATCAACAATGAAATGAAGATGAGCAATGACGTTGCTTAGCCCAAGATGAGCCACATGAAAATGGAGGACATTTGTCTCCTTTGCCGCTGAGTACCCAGGCAAAGGAGGCAAAGGTACCGACTTGCAAATTCAGAGGCATTATTGCCTTTCTATAAGACCATTGAGCTATCCGCTTTACCCACCCTCTCGCAAAATCACATCTTATTTCCTCCAAATCCGGCTATCTTCTTGCTTCTTGCATCTGTGCATCTGCTCCTTAATTCATAACAACTCACTTTTTGCACGCATGATTTTGACCACTCCTAATGTAAAGAGCGTATCGATTCAACAATCAAGAAACCACAACATGCAACCCAAATACAACAGCTGTCTGAAAGTCTTACTGCTCACTCATCTTCGCTGCTTCTTTACCCTGAGACCAACACAAACGTTCTTGATACCCCCCAGCATTTCCCAACAACTCACCCTCAATGACTCCATCTCCGTGACCTCTGAGTTCGCCAAGAAGTCTGCTTTATGATCCTTGTGGGTAATGAAGCCTTGTGCTGCCTTTAGAGCGTTGAAACCCGCTTGTTGTAGCCGGTCAATGATGATGTCGACTTCTTCTCGTGGTAGGGACTGGACAACCGATATTCCGGGCATGTCGACTTCTCTTGACTTTGGCGCCTTTGGGCATCGTACAACAACGGACTGTCGGATACTTTCGGAGGCCCTCCTGAATGTCCACATCCACTCCGGAGAGGTTTTTTTGGCGATCATCCGCCGGTTCTCAATGAATTTGAGTAAATCAATTGTTTGCTGCAAGGCGTCGAGGGCGGAAGCAGACAGATTTGTGAGGTGCCGGAGTACTTCGTCGGGGTTCAAAAGCGGTCCACTGCTGGGAACCGGAGTGGGGATTACCGGGCAGATGGGTTTCTTTGCCAACGATTGAAGAAACAAAGCAAAATCTTCGTCGTTCATCAGTGGCTCGTCAACTTCAGTGTCTTCTGCGCTCGGCTCCGGTCCATCACGCGAGGACTGAGGCTCGTTGATTTGGCGCTTCTTTGATCGTTCGGTCGTTTGCCCGCCGGTTGGAGCTGTGTTGCCCGGACCATTCGGTGGCAGCTCCCGACGGAATGATCCATCAGGGGCCCAGTCGTCGAGGTTCATGCGCGGCTGGGGAGGTGGTGATGCCCGCTCGACAAACTCGGTGGCGTTCTCGACCACAAGCAGCTTGTAGTGCTTGGCGAGGTAGAACATGTGCTTGCAGGCGCTACCGTACTGCACAAAATATTCGCACGTACAGCTTTGAATTCGTCCCAGCTCATCTTCGTCTCGTAGTATGTACTGCACCATGTAGGCTTTGGTTGCAGGGGATGTGAACGAAAAAATACAGAACTATAGAACAGTAGCCGAATAAGTCAGCAAGTGTACGCGTGTGTCTCGCTAAGCAAGCAAACCACGCGAAGAGACATACATACATGAGTGGGAGTCTGCCTGACTGGCCTGGTTACGGGACTTGTTGTTGCTAGTTTCGGCAACGCGCTTGGTAGTACGAGTTGCGGATCTCCTCGACCGAGTCAATGTGAGCTTTGGACAGCAGGTAGGACTGGATAGGTTCCCAGCTCTGTTGGAACACCTGATAATCTGTTTCTGACGCGACTCCTCCTCTGGACGACCATTCTTGGACGAGAGAGCTCAAGTCTCGAGTCGTAAACCGTGCGGTGTCCACTTGACCCCAATAAGCAACCATCGCCGCCTTCAGCTTAGTCCAATCGGGGGGGCTGAAGCCATCCAAGGTCTCGAGGACGTCCAGTAGATCGTCATTGGCTAGGAACAGACGGATTTGTTTCGCCATATCCAGCTCAGTCGCCTCATCTAGTCCGGCCACTATCTTGTAGGTCTCTATAAAGCGCTCGACCTTGGTCCCGTCAAAGCAAAGGCGCTTGTTTGGCGACTTAATCTTGACCATCCTGGCGTCGTCACTACAGTAAATAGAACGCGAATCGGATGGGGGCGGCTCACAGCGTGGCGATAATGCTTTGACAACGACGTAGAAAGCCCTGGAGGTGCTACTATGGACGGGACTTACTTATAGCTCTCCTATGTCACGCGGCTGAAAAACCTAAAAAAATATGAAAGAGATATCCGGGAAAAGACCAAAAGAATTCGAGTTGATCTTGATCCTAAAACGAGGATCCTGAAACGTCTTCAAAGAAATCAAAAGAAACCAAAATCCAGCCTAAGACCACTAGTCTGTCTCGAAATCCTGAGGCGAGACTGTAAATCTTGAGGTCGCTGGTTTGATCCCGGCTCGGAGGACCAAATGTGGCGCTTCTACCTGTGCGCAGTAGACAGAGGGTTGAGGGGATGGTGCTACTGCTGCCCTCTTGCGGCGGTCCGTATCTTATGAGCGTCGAGAAATCGAGATAAAGAAAGGGATAGCGATGGAGGGAGGATTTTATATGTGAGAAGGAACGAGGGAGTAGGATTACCCTCGGCGAGTGTGGTTGTTTAAGCTCTAGACTGTTCTCTTAAGGGGATTCAAAATATTATCCAGCGTACTCGGAAGCTCAGAAGTCGAGGAACTCAGAAATATCAGGAAGGATCTTCACGATCCGGATCAATAAGCTCTAAAAACGTGATGATATCCTTTTCGTCGGGAGCAGAATACCATGCGGATCCTTCCTCCAAGTTCGGCTGAACTTGGATTCCAGATCCGCGACAGGCTGCGCGACAGGCCCTTGTGCCCGCCGCGCGCATACAACTTGTGATAGAATGAAAGAAGAAAGGAGACAAAAGAACAAAACAAACAAAACAAAACAACTAAATAAACCAACCCGCCACCTACACTCCTCTCCAACGCGCGCATGAATGAAAAGAAACAAAAGAAAGTAACATGGCAACCACAAAAAATAAGAAAGAAAAGAAAGAAAAGAGGACAGAATGAATTAAGTAGGAAAGAAAAACAATGAGATAACATGAAAGCAACCCAGCAGAAATAAAAGCCACGACCGGTATCCGCCGTCTTGATCCTGAAACGCAGAAAGCCAGAGCCTCAAGCTTGAAGGGCCAGATCTTGAGAGGGCTTGATGTCTTGAGTTTAGCCTCTTCGAGGGCCTCCACCTTTTTGTTCACCACACCGCAAGTGAAACCTTGCGGACGACAAGATACAGCCTCGTCGTTGGCAAGTGAACCCTTGCGGACGACAAGATACAGCCTTGTTGTCCGCAAGGGATCACTTGCAAGCGACGAGGCTGTTGTAGCCTCGTCGTCCGCGGATCCCTTGCAAGCGACAAGGCTGTTGTAGCCTCGTCGTCCGCGGATCCCTTGCGGACGACAAGACTACAACAGCCTCGTCTCCCAGAAGGGATCCTTTCCGGCGGCACCCGCCGGTACACCCGCGGCACCCACCGGCAGGTGCCGGGTGCGGGTGCGGCACCTGGGTCCAACGGCAGATTCTCTAGTGACAGTGTGAGCGGCGGCTCCCGCAAGCTCACAGAGAGGTTCACAGGAGAATCACCGACCAAAACCAACCACCTACTTAGTCTCAGATTCTCACTATCCTAGTTTGGCAGGGAAGTACTGAGACTTCCCCCAAACTAGGTGAGTGTGGCCTTTTCCTTCTCTTCCACTTTCTCCCCTCCCTTCTCTCTCATCAGTTGTATTTCGAGGGAAGTACTGAGACTTCCCCCAAGCTAGATTTCCTTTTGTGATATACACAGAGGTTCTAGAATCCTGCGCCCTTGTCCCTTATCTCCTTAGCCCTACTCAGTGAAGCACTCCCAATCAAGCGCTTATACTTTTTTTTTCTTGAACCTCCACTTCGGCACCTTCAATCCCCTTGCTTTGCATCAAGAAACATCCCTCTCTTTGCAACCTTTGACACTCAACCCCTTCGTATTCCCACCGTCTCCGACCAGCCACACACGCGGACAGGACTCTCATGTCCACTAGGAGAACTACTTCGTCCAATCAACTACACCCACCGACAGACACTGAAGCACTTCTACGGGAAGCAAATAAGGCAAGACGAATGGCAGCAGTGGCAGCAAAGTTAGCCAGATAAGCAGATTCATTAGGAGCAACAGCCTCCAAGGAACCTTCATCAAACCACACCCAACCAATTCCGGCGCCCCAACCGCTCAAGACAAACTCTTTCCCGGCACTGCTCTCAGTCTCCTTAATGCTCCCTCAGGCAATAGGCTTCCCGAGCAGCCCAGCAACCTTGTTTTTCTTGGCTGATAGCGACATTCCCCCTGTAGTTAGAGCTTGGTCACTGATCCACCCGGAATCAATTAGACCCCCTCCCCCGCCTCCGGGACCGTTCAACCAATTGCTATCTACACTCCCAGCAAAAATAGCGGACACAAGAGGCCCACCGGATCCCTCCACAAGCCACTCTTTCAGTTCCAACCCTCCCATGTGAAACACTCTAGACAGTATGCCAATGAACACAGGGGACAAACCTGTCGAGGCAACACCCCCAGGAGGGCTGAACCAAGCTTCCAGCACAGGCGTAGATGCACTAGGGCTAATTGCAGAGATTCAATGTATTTCCCTGCAGATCCAGCAGGCTAGCTTGGAGGCGCAAAGAGCGGCTGACCGGAGGGCAATAGCAGTGCAAAAGGCAGCAGAAAAGCGGGCAAAAGCAGAGGCCAAACGCATGGCAAGAATTGAGGAGGCTCTCATCCGATTGTCAGAGAAGAGAGAGTTGTCTCAAAAGCCAGCTGCAGCCCCAAAAGACAATCATGTGGACCTGAGGCGTTTTCACACTTCTGACGGCCCTACCTACACCGGCCCGTTCCAAGAAACTGAGCTGTTCCTGTCATGGATCAACAGCTTGCAAATCTTCTTTGAGACAAAGACAATATCATTGGACAATGACAAGATCAAGATCACCCGGACGTTAATCAAGGAGACTAACCTGCTGTACTTCTACTACTCAAACAAAGCAAGGAACTACCTGGGAAAGTCATGGAAGGATTTCAAAGAGGCGCTCTTCGAGACGGCGGTTCCAGTCCGTTGGCACCACACGCTAAAATCAAAATTTTGTGGTCTGAAAATGGAAAACAATGAGACGTTTACTCAGTTTGAGACGCGCGCTAGGACACTCCAGCGGATGGTGAAATTCAACTGTGAACACTATCAAGATGGATGAATTTGCGATGTTGTGTATTAATCAATATAGCGTATATTGATCAATTTATATTGATCAATTTTTTTTGTCCCTCTTGATACCTTTGTCTATGTTCCATGTCTCCTTAATACTCTTCTATAATCTCTCTCCTTCCTCCTGTATTTGCTTCAAGCCACAGGAATCTTTTTTTTGTCTGATAACATTCATAAATTTCTACATACACCATTCAATTCATCATGAAAAAAAGACATTGAAAGTTTTAGGATTAATCCATAGTGGCTGAGGGGTCTCATTTTTTTTCTTTTTCTTTTACTTCAACGATTGATGTTATAAGAAGTCTCCAAATCTACTTTTTTTTCAAAAAGAGAAAAACATTGACCCCTGACCTCTCTCATGATACCATCCTGCACACATTGTCAATTTGGTTGGTTGAACTTCCTGAAGATATTGCACATCATACTTGTAGTGCTACATGCATAGAAGGCCTTTTTGAAATTAGTTTACCATGGTTTAGCATATTTTTGTCAGGTTCTTTTTTTTATCTACTTTTGTTGTCAACCACAGATGAATGAGGAATATTTCCAAATGTAATTTCATTGGACAATTGTTCTGCATATAAACCCCAGAAATATTGTGTTTGGGGTCACATCCATTATGCAGCAGCTACGTTCCTAAATATCACTACTTTGGTAGTTTCTTGGTGTTTCTGCCACTATATCTCATGCCAGCGTGGGAATTCTTCCAAGATATTGTTACGAAAATGTTGCCAAGCGCCCAAAGTTTCATTATTTACCTTTATTGACCACAAAACCCCCAAATGTAGCAGCTGCAGTCTGAACAGTTCGCAAATATCACTACTTTGGCAGTTTCTTGGTGTTTCTACCACTATATCTCATCCCAGAGTGAGAATTATTCTGCAATATTATTATCAAAATGTTTAAAAGCCCCCAAAGTTTCATCATGTACCTTTACTGACCACAAAACCCCCAAATGTAGCAGCTACAGTCTGACCAGTTTCCAAATATCACTACTTTGGGAGTTTCTTGGTGTTTCTGCCACTATATCTCATCCTAGCATGGGAATCCTTCTGCCATATGGTGACCAAAATGTTGACAGGCCCCCAAGGATTCATTATGTACCTTTACTGACCACAAACCCTCCAAATGTAGCAGCTACGGTCTGATCAGTTCCCAAATATCACTACTTTGGTAGGGATCCAGAATATCCAACCGCTTCCTGATGCCGGGTAACCAAGTAGCTGACCTTCCCGTGCACGCTTGTCAAGCTTCTTTCTCTTCTCTTTTGGGATATGAATAATGCCACGAGCTCCAAACGGGTACAGTGTTTCTGGGATTGGCTTCACTTTGTAGAGGATTTCTAGGGGTGTCTTGTCACTGGTTCTCAAGTTCGGTAGTTGGTTATGGAGGTGTGCCGCTGTTGAGTAGGTAAAACTCCACCACTTGCTCAACAATTCACTTGCATGTAGCATGGTTTGGGCCATGTCACCAAGAGTTTGGTTGACCCTCTCAGCCTCACCATTTTGCGACGGCGAATACGGCGTGACTGGGGCCAAGGTTGTACCAATTGCTTCTAGTTGAGGTTTCAGACTTCTGGTGTACTCTAGTGCGTTATTGCATTGCAGGTACTTTGGAGCTTTACCCAGGCCTGTCTTCTGATGTTGTATCCAGGACATGATCTTTTCAGGTACATCACTTCTGTTCGCCATTGGTGCACAGAATGTGTATGTGCTCGCGTGGTCCCGCAGAGTGACTAGATATTGACAACCGTTGATGTCGAGATTGAGTGGGCCTATCACATTGGATACACAGAAATCTAGCGGATCGTCTTGAGGAATTTGAGTCTCCATTCCAAGAGCTTTCTTGTCCATGCTCTTGGATTTGGCGCATTGTTTGCAGAAAAAAGCCTTCCACGCTATCTTTTTATCTGGATAGTTCACTCTGAGAAAATTCTTAACAACAGGGTCGGACACGTGACCAAGTCAAACATGCCAGAGATAGGGGTCGAAGGATGGGGTCTCTGAGACCTTTTTTGATTGCAAAAGGGCGCTGGTTTTGAGCAACCAGCAGTAGTTATGAAATAATGCCTCATAGCTACTATTACAAGGATCAAAGAGGGTTGCTTGAGTTCCATCATAGACCAGTTGCCAACCTTCAGCTAGTAATCTTTCTGTCAAGAGTATCATCCCGTCAACTCCTGGGCAGTGGAATACGTCTTTAATTGTCAGCGGACCCTTTGGTGTTGGGATCGTCACGCTGCCGATTTCGGTTACAGTCACGTTTGCATTGGAAACAGCCAGGTAAAATGTTTGTGGGCTGGTCAGTTTCCTGTCAACTTTGAATAGAGGTGAGTCGCCGCTTACGTGTGCCGACGCCCCAGAGTCTATCAGGACGCCGTCAGTTAAATCCGGAATATTCACTTGGCAAAGGCAATTTCCAGAACCTTCAGGTTGCTGGGGAGGTTGGTACTTTGAGTTCTTGGCATTGAAGTCTGCATCCGGGGGACTGATCTTCCTGGTGGCGACATCCCGCCAGAAGTGAATGCAGTCGGGATACCAATGTCCGTCGTCTCCGCAGTAAATGCAGTGGACTCCATGTTTTTGGAGAAGGGAGTCCGACTGGCCTTTCCCTTTAAAATGGACCGCCTTATGAATTGATAGTTGAGGCTGGGTCCACACAGGTTGTTAGGTGTTGCGGCATTGGGGAGCCACATACTTTGGTTGATTTTGTAGGGCTTGGATACGGTCCAAGTCCATTGCCATGGGGTTGGGAACTGATGGTCCCAACAGAGGTTGAGGGCCACTCGCTTTGTTGCGGAGCTTATTGGCGGCAAATTGCAGAATCGTCAATACATTGTCAAACGGTGGGGCGTCCTTTCCGTTCAGCTGTTGACTGACGGTGAACTCAAAGGCCATCGGATCTATGCCTACAGGGGGTTTGAAGTAAGCTTGAGGGAAGATTCCAAGGGCCTCCTCCCATGTCAGTTTGAGTTGGGCCAATTCCGACTTGAGACAAGCCCATACAGAGAGAGTCAAGTCAGTCGCCGGTGCAGGATTGTTAAGAAGTGAGACAACTTCTCCCAGAAGCTCCATCTTCCTGCGGCAATCAGATTGCAAGCATTTTGACTTCAGGAGTTCAAAGACTTCCTTTGGTTTGGAGAGTTTCAACGAGTCCACAATGTTGCCAAGGGTATCAACAATTGTGTTACAAATGAGGCTTGTCACGGTGGAGGCTTCATCAACTGTGAGGGTGTTGAAGTTCTCAGGTTTATACGTGAACATCTTCTGGCGTACGAGGACATGACGGATTGTTCTGTCCAGGGCCACTTCCCAGACTGGGAAGTTGGTACCTTTGTAGACGAGGATCGGCTTCCAAGGGTTGAGTTGATTATGTACTTTGAGAGGGTCTTTAACAAAATTTTCCATGATCATCTCTTGGCGAGTACGAGGGCAATGAGGTGCAGCAGGTTGGACCTGTTGGTTCTGATTCTGGTTGATTTTCAGAGCCGTGATCTCTTGACAGAGTTCGTCAAAGAGCTTCCCGGCTTCGGCACGAGTCAGATCGCGATCCATTGCTGCTTCCATTGCTTGGTTTGACAAAGTGGGTGAGGAGGGTGTTGACGGTACGGTGTAGTAAGTGGAAGAGGATGGTTGGGGTTGGTTCAGGATTTCTGATTGGTGTTTTTTGATCTCTTCTTCTTGTTTTTTATTCTTCTGATCTTGTTCTATCTTCTTCAATTGCTCTTTCTTCTTCTCAATCCAATTCATCAAACAACCGGTTCTGGACCCGGGTTATTGACGTAGTGCGTTGAGAGCTGGCTTTTAACCTATAAGATGCCCTATGTGGTATGGCAAATGGGAACTGGACAAAACAGCCCCGTCGCTGATTAGCACTCGGCACTAGTTGATCCTGGTCTCCAAATCTTGGAAACATTGCTGACAAACTCCGGAACAACACTCACCTGGACAAAACAGCCCTGTCGCTGATTAGCACTCGGCACTAGTCGATCCCAGTCTCCAAATCTCGGTGAGGAAAAGATTTGGAGCCGGGGCGCGGGAATGTCCAGGCTAAGTAGTGGCCGCAGTCCTAACCCGGGGAATCCCCCAGGGTAGGATAAACTAAATACAAGATTATGGTTGTAGATAGTTTTTGTAATCTTGTAAACCATGATTCTGCCTCCTCTACTCTAACAGTATGTAAATTTAGTTTCTCCCGCAGGGATTAGCAGATTTGCATGCTCCGCATAGGTCATGTTTTGCCCTCAGGTGTGAAATTGTCACTGCGGCGCCACTGGATAGGGTTTTACAAGGTGTGGGTAACATGGCACAAGTTTACATGGGATGGTTTTGCACGGACCAATGTGAATTTATTTTTGCACCTGGTAAGATGTAATTTTACATTGATGTTTTTTACATTGCCCAAAGCGTGTAAATCATACAGTGTAAAATTAATCCACCCCTTCCATTATCATAGGCATCATAATGAGACAGGAAATAAACATATAAGCAGCCAAACCATTAAAAAGAAGAGAAACAAGGGTGGGTGAGTTATGAGTTGTAGCAATCAAGTAAGAGATGAGTGGAGTTTATTGAGGGAGAAGTTATCAAGTGACACTTAAATGAGTATTATAAATGATGTGTGGTGTGCCACTGCTGATCAATGACCATTGTGTACTCTCATATAGTATATCAGGAGTGAAAATTGATGCTGGCTGAGGTCTACTGTGGTCCACTGAGTTCAATTAGAACCTGGTCTTCGGCAAAAATACACAACATGTGTTTACATATGTAATCAAAGGACAACCACCACACTGAGAGTTAGCATAACTTCAGATAGGACTACGCTAACAGTTAGCGTAGCTTTTTGGAACACTAACATTGCTAAAATGATAATTCCAAAGAATTTGAATAGTGTTAACTTTCTCTTTCAATTTCAGCTAACACTACACAAACAGCTATTTTTTTTTTTTCTTTAAGGAAATGCCTTAGGCCCTGTTTGGAGCCAATATACTTGTGTGATATAATCTGGAATTTTGTGACATCTGATCAAGTTTTGGCAGACCTGATCAGATGTCACATAGAATGTCAGGCAAAAAAACTCATATATTGCCCAGATTATATTGGCTCCAAACAAGGCCTTAGTGTTAGTTGGAAAAAATGGAAGCTAACAGTAACTTCTCTGTAGCATAGCTGAAAACAGCTAACACTATGCTACACTACAGCTATTGTTAGTGTAGCTGACCCACTGTTGCCTACACCCAATTCAATGATTCCCATCATCCAACTGATGGATTGTTTCTATCTGAGGAATAGTCTGTCAAAAAGCAACAATAACAAAACAAGAAAAATACAAAACAAAAGGGAAAAAGGGAAAGGAAAGTAACGGGGAAAAATGAATGAACAGGCAAATAGAATCGCGAAAGCAAAACAAGAGATTAGATCAAAAATATGACTTTTTTTTTGAGATGAATAAGATGCAATCAAAATGAAATAAAACAACAAGACAAGAAAAATGAGAAGGGAGAGGAGATCAACCGAGGATGACAGATTTAAGTTTATCAAGGGCGTCGTCTTCAACATCGAGTGCGCGGACAACATTGTGGAGATAATCGAGATCGACGAGCAACTGAGCGAGGCCATCGGAGGAGAGTCTGTGCTTAGGTGCAGATTTAGGGTGAGAGGTATTGTGCTGATTATTGAAGAGGAAAGTACTGGAGATAGAGTGGGAGAATTGGTTGACGACGGCAAGGGTTAGAGAGGAGAGCCAGGTCGAGATGACCATTTCTGAGCTGAGATGGTTACCGAGCTTTTTGTCGCAATTTTTTGCTGAGGTTAAGGCCTGTTCGTCGTCATCTTTCTGGGATGCGGATTTGTGGAAGGCTTGCCAGTTGGAGAGCACTTCGAAGAAGTCGACAAAAGGTAAAGTCTCGAGCGAGAACGCCAGCGCATCCTCGTCGACGGTCGTGTAAATCTCGAACAGACGGGGAAGGTTAAAGAGCCCCTCACCGAGCTTCGAAATTGCTTCGGTAGGGCTCTTCGAGAACTGATTCAGGATCTTCAGGTCAATCGTCGAGATAGAGTTGGTCTGCTTGAGCCGCTGCAACTCTGTCGGGCTCTGCGTCCACATCGTCTGGTGCGGATACTCTTCAACTTGCTTCAGCAGGGGCAATAAGATTATCGATTGGACAACTTGTTGCGACTCTTTGATCAGGTTCGAAACTGATAAGTTGGTCTTGTGAAACAGTGAACGGACTTGAGTGGCCATTGACTTCATGTTCGGGTTCGATTGCCGTATGTTATCACCGCTGCTGAGTGAAAAACTCTTTTCTCTTCGAGAGCCAAGGGGATTAGAACTGCTGGGCGCTCGTGCCGATGATTGCAAGGTTTCATAAAATTCCCATAGTTCACTACTGTTCAGCAGCGACTGTTCCAAAATCACTTTCGCGCCTTTGCTGAGCTTGATTTTGACGGGTTCGAGATCCTCGTTGAACCCTATACTCTCATCTGAACTCTTATTACGAAGCGACGCAAGGATTTCGACCAATCGAGTGTGGATCTTCTTCTCGTATTCAGATAATTTATCGTGGACGGTCTTGCAAGTCGCCAGGAGCTTAAGACCGAGCTGGAAAACTTCCCAGTCTTCAGACGAATAATCAAGACCCTCGAGTTCGAGCATTTGGGAAGTTGATTCGTCCAGATAAGATGATGAACTTGCTGGTGCTCTACTTCTACTGGAACTCCTACTTCCATCAAGCCGCGCGTTCGTTTCCTTCCTCTTTTGCCGACTTTCCCGTTCGGTTATCAAGGTCTGCCGGTTGCTGTCAAGATGTTCACTGAGCATCAAATCGACTGCCTCGGCATAGCCCAAGACGCCATAGCCATGCGTGAAAGCTTCACAACGATCCAAAGCCTTATCTGCCAGAGCGAACATTGATTCCAAGACTTGTGGTAGTTGTTGAATCATGGCAACCGTCAATTTCTGTCCAGTTGTAGCTGCGTCGAGGGTTAGCTGGGTCGACAGACCAAGAGTAATGTTCTTGAGGGATGCGCGCAGGAAGTTGGTTTCTCGCTCGAAATAGTTGGATTGGAAATCGACAAAAGGTTCGTACAATGAAGTTTCCCAATCTTTAATTATGCACATTGCCTTACTAGCCGCAGCAGGTGAAACTTCTTGATGTGTCAAGTCTGTCCCACTCCTTGAGCCTATTGATCGAGAGCTTGGTCGCTTGAAGGATGTTCTTCGATCCACTTTGGAGGATCCAGAGCCCAATGGCAATACTGGACTGGCGAAGTTGGCCGAGTCGCTATCTTTCTTGAGCTTCGATTCGAGTTGAACAATCAAGTTTTCTAGCTTCCAGCCGACATCCTCGGTCAGATTCCAACAGCTAACAAGACTGGGCCAAGATGCTAGGACGTGAGCACATTCAACGTTTTCGATCAAGCGGGTCGAAATAGAAGGCTTGAGATTGTCAAGAACTGATTTTAAAAATGCCGTCAGAGCCTCGATCGGATTGGTGAAAATGAACGGTAGAAAGTCTAATTCGGTTTGGAGGAGTTGGAGCAGTTCTGGATAGAATTGTTTCGCTAGAAACATCGGAAGTGAATTCGCACTCAACTTGACTTGAGTGTTTTGAATTGATGGTCCGACCGATCGAGTAGTCAAGATGGGAGGTTCGAGCATTGTTTGAGACCATAGCGAAGAGATCGCACTACGCCGACTTCCGAAGTAATAATTTTTGAATTCTCCCTCTCTTTCTATCATTTTAAAGATTTCGTAGAATTCTTTGCAGCGTCTGACATCCTTGGTACTCAAAGCTTTGACCAGGTTGGTGCTCAGACTCGCCTCCAACTCGTTCTGAAGGCTTCGCATTAGGCCTCGCCTGCCTTCGTATTCAGGAGTGTGTTGGAAGACGACCATCGACTTTGCAGCCTCGGATAATCTTTCAGCGGCCTTGAGATGGGATGGAATGGGATCGGTCAAGTACCCCGTGACTTCTGATTCTAGGGTTGACCAAGCTTCTGCCTCTCTGAGAACCGTCCGAGCTGACTCCATCCTCTCCTTGATCAAATCCAGAGTGCTCAGGTGAGACAGAAGTTGATCTGTATCGTCCGACGAGGTTTGATTTGGGGTAGGATCATTTGATGGGGCCAAGGCAGACTGGATGTTTTGTGGTTGGGATTCATTTGAGGGTAGAGATTCAGCGTGTATGGCTTTGAGAGAGTAGCGGAGTAGGAGTGCATTCTCCCTCATCAACTGTAGATCCAGACTGAGGCGGGGCACACTTCGAACAATCTCCTCGATCGATTTATCGACCAATGTAGACGTATCGCTGATAGAGAGCTCGAGTACGGAGAGGACTTTCGATAGCTTGTTCTCGAGATTGGAGAGCGAGAGTTGGCTGCCATCATTCAGATCATCTTTGTTGGCCAATAGTTCGTTAAGCCAATCGATTTCGGTCTCGTACTCATCCAGATAATTCAAATCATACGGGTTGTGGATCTTAGTCGTGGCTAAAGATTGACAGTCATCAAGAATATCCTATCAGTATCAAGTAGTCCTTGTTTAGCCTCGGGGTAATAGCAGTTGAATCACTTACCGGAGATATCCTTGGATTCCATGACGGTGACAATGCCAGCGATAGGTCTCCTGAATGGTCATCGAACTCACTACAAGTCGATCAACCCCGGCCATCTGGCTCTGAAGAGGGTGTCTTGGCACCACCGGGGGTGGGTCGGGCTTCGATCGGGGACTGTGGTATTACATCACGGTCACCCATCTCATTTAAAACCCCAAAAAAAAATGGCAGCATCTCCCCCAGCGTACAAAATGTCCTGGACCACTTGGCTCTTTAAGCAATTGGCGCCGAGCAAGAGCCAAGCGGTGACCTCCACTCTTCTACATACCGCATCCTTTTATACCTTTCCCCTCAACCTCAACTGATCACGACTGCAATATAATTGTACCTTCCTTTCTTCCTTTTCCGACCCCATTATCTCCATTGACATCAAATTACTTCTTTCCCCCCCCCCCATTGTCTTCGTAGTTACCCATCCAAAAGTGCCACAATTGTTGGCATTTACTTTTGCATATTGTTAAATCATGTTCATATTGCCTACAAGAATGGGAAGCTGAGCATGTCCTCCAGATCCGGGAAACTAGGACTGTTTCCCAGGATAGGATTCTATTCCTTGCCCAGGAAGCTTTGCCTTAAATGGATTACAACAAGCCATAAAACCTCACACAGGTGTAGTTTTTCCAAATAATTAATCCCAGCCCTACACATTCCCAGAATAGTATGTTTGCCAATTCCTGGAAACTGAGACTGTGTCCCGGGATAAGATGCTTCTCTGAGCCTCACTAATTCCTGGAAGAGGACACTCGCCAATTCCAGGAAGCTGACCAGGATAGGATTTTTCTCAGGGCCTTTCCAATTCTCTGAAGAGGACATTCAACAATTCCAGGAAGCTGAGACTGTATCCCGGGATAGGATGTTTTCCCAGGTCTCCCCAGGGAAGCCTTGCCTTATTCCCTATTCCTGTTGAGGTCTTGTGTCAGGCTATATACAATTCTGGACTCCCTTCATCTCACTGTCCCATTATTCAGATTGCTGCTCATTGCCTTTGTCTGTGAATGCATGTTTACTGCAGCAGGCTCTTTGCTGTGTTTCCGTGTCTGGGGCTTGATCCCGACTTTGCTGGAATTCTTGCCATAATAAAATGAAAGGAAGTATTATTATTTTTAAATATTGCAATATTGGTCACAGTGCGGCAGGTTAGAGCCTCTGTACGCCATGCATCCACCAGGGAAGATATGTTCCCACTTCCCAGGGAGTGCCAGAGCTGAATTTTATGTGAGTTTTGGTCGGATGTGGGCCTGATGTGGATTAGTAACTCATCCCTAAATGAATTGTAAATTGGATGAAGGAGTGATTCAAAAGTCAGTCAGAATTGATTTGGGACTCAACACAATGTTGTGTAGAATTCTCTTGTTTTCTAGGTACAACTGTAGGAAAAAATATGATGAAGTGATATTTCACCCAAATCCAACTCATCTATTGCTCCTGTTTACTGAGGTTGAAGGATAGCAAAGCAAAATTGACATTCTCAAATGTAATTCCTCTAAAAAATGGGTTTCTTGTAATTCACATTATATGCCCTCATATACAAAATTAAAGTAAAATTCAACTTGGTACAATTGGGTTTAGAATTTTGGAATGTGGCAATGTTGCAGTAAAATTAGGGAAATCCATTTTATTAGAAATGTGGGAATTAATTTGAATTTGGCTAAAAAAATGGTGAAACACTTTTTTAATAGGTTGAAAGTCTGAGTGAAGTCAAGGTTGGACTACAGTGCCACTCCAGTTTGGCCAGACATTCTCGCCTCCTCACAAAAATGATCTGGTGAATTTTGCTTTTCAAAATTCACATGTGCACATGCAAGTGAACTTTTTCACACTTTGCTAATAGTCACCCTAATGTACGCGCGTACATTGATGTGGAAATATTACAGGATGGGCCTTTCACGGCCACATGAAAAGTAAAAGCTTTGTTTTGAGACACCAATTGTCCCCCTGATGTACGCAAGTACATGAGGGGGACAATATCACAGGCTGGGCCTTTCACATTAACAGTTTAACATTAAGCAGACCAAAAGGCCCGCCGGAAAAAAAAAAGCGCCAGCATTTCCCCAGCTGTACAATAATTTCACAGGTACAAAAAGCCCTGGACCACTTGGCTCTTTAAGCAATTGGCGCCAAGCAAGAGCCAAGCGGTGACCTCCATTACTTCACACGCCCTGCCTTTTTATACCTTTCCCCCCATCCTCAACTGACCACGACTTTTGCCTTTCCTTTTTCCTTTTCCAATCCCATCACGCCTCTCAACATCTCCCCCCCCCATTGTCTGTGTGTGCACAATCATGAAATTTTCCATTTGCATATATATGTAGCTGAGGTCATTCTCCTAATCCGGGAAACTGAGACTGTTTCCGGCAAGAGACCGTGTCCCAGGATATCATGTCTCTGCGGCCCATGCCAACATCACAGAAGAGGACGTTTGCCAAGTCCGGGAAGCTGAGACCGGGTCCCGGTTATTGTACCAATAGTCCATTCATCAATTGCGGGACACTGGACCGTGTCCAGGGATACAGTTTTTGCCTGGGCATCGCCAAATCCTTGGAAGAGGACGTTCACCAATTCCGGGAATCTCAGACTGCGTACTGGTCTTCCAAGCGGTTGACCTCAAATTCAATCAGCATAGCAAGCTCCACCATTGCAACCACAACCAGATCAGAATTTGGCAAGTCAATCAGCTTCTGCAAATATCTCTTCCATGGTCAGCACTACCAAATAGAATCTGATTTGGAGACCAAACGTGTACTGACAAAATATTTCCATTGGGCTACCGCAGAACAAGGAGCAATTAATTGTTATTGCTGCTTTGTCCTGTCTGTCCAACAAGGAGATTGAGTGAATGATGCAAGAGGCTGAACAGCACACCAAAACAGATAAGGAACATTGAGGAGTCATCGAGGCAGCCAACCAAGCCAACTGGCGACAATGTTCCAGTTGAAGAGGAGGAGGAGGTGATGAATTTGGTGGCCAAGCTCCGTGAACTTGCTGTCAAGAGTCAGAGCGGTGACAAATCAATCAAGGCCAAAAACATCAAGGAAGCTGTCAGTAAACCACATAAGAAGAGCTTACTTGTTTGCCAAGGTACATAAATTTCTCCATCTTTTTGCTGTTTTTTATTGTGCTCTGTCACGGCACCGACTCATTACTCAACCTTCCAGGTTTACAAATCCCGCAACAAAGAGGAACAGGACAAAATTAACGACTCCAACCCCACCCTCCACCCCAGAATCTGACAAACAGAAGAAGAAAGATTATATAATCATTGATACCCCCCCCTAAAAAGATCTTCTTCATCCTTTGTCTCAAATCCTCTCCGCTAGAAAAACACCGACTCCCTCACAATGAAAGGTGGATCAATCTAACCATCTCTCAATGTCAATTTTTTTAAGTGTTGATAATTGTCTAATGGTGGTTTTTCTTCACCAAGCCCCTCTTTTTTTCTTTGCTGCTTTTCATGTAATTGGCCACACTTCTTTTTTGTTTGGTGTTTACCCACCCCTCTTTTGCTGAATACCCTCTCATAAAAACTCCTGTTGCACAATCCCCTCTCCTCATGAAATCAATGAAAGAAAAAAAACAAAGAACATGCCAATCTTGAAAAGCAAATAATATGGCTTCAATATGAACGTGCTCTTGTCTCAAGAAAACAAACAAGTTCTTCAACAGTCAATCCATTGGGTGTGTTTGCATGTTGACTGCAAAAAGGGAATCCTGAGATTCAGGTAGTGAGGGACTTCCCATTGGCTAAAACACTTGATCTGGAGGTAAAGGCTAAACTTACTGGCTGGGGGAAGGTGATTGAGATCAAGTCTTCACAATCAAACAAGGTTTAGCTCCTCCCACTAAATCTATCTAGCCATTTTGGCACCGGGAAGTCCTCCTCAGCTGTGTATTCAGCGTGTCAGAGCACGAATTACAACCATGATGTTGATACCAGAGTGATGGTAGTTTAATGTGACAGGTTATGTAGTTACAAATTTTATCAAGGTTTTCAATTAAAGAAGGAGAAAGAGAAATATTGGGATTGTTACATGTTGACCGTCTGAAACAGTGGATTTAAAAGCACAAGATAGAAAAGGCAGGATGCTACAATTAGAAAAAACAAAACCTGTGAGAATCAACAGGGAATGAAATGAGTAAAAAGTAAGTTTTTGGTACCGGACTGACAAGAAGACTGGAGGTGGATCTAAATCAACAGGTGGTTAAGTGGAAAGAATGATACCAGGACTAGGCAATGAAATGAGTAGAAACTAGGTTTTTGGTACATGACTGACAAGAAGACTAGAAGTATATCTAAATCAACAGGTGGTTAAGTGGAAAGAATGATACCAGGACTAAAAAGCAACAAATTTCTAGGCCTCAAAAAAATAGCCCAACATTGTGGACCAATCTTGATGATTTTGTGGAACTTAGACCTATACTATGCAAGATTAGGTTGCTATAAAATGTCTGATACCCAATGATTTTCCCGCCACCTTTCCTACAACAAAATTTCTTCATTCATCTCCACCCAATGGCTTTCCCAACAGTAAGCTCTTCTATCCTGCTATCCAAGCTACACCACATCCCTTCCCTACTTATGGACAGCTGTTAAAAAGCACGCTTTAACTCTCAATATGAGACTCAGGCAAAGCAAGGATACTGGTGGTGCTACTGCCCAATTTGGTCAGGAACTTCTTGATCTTGGAGAAGGAAAATTACAAACCGCTTCAAACAAAAAGGTACAACTTGAAAAAATCAATGTTAACCTAACAGTTTCTCCAGAGGACATTGTGCGGAAGTTGGTCAATTATTTATGCAGAAACATAAAATTAGAATGTCGGAAATCATATGATCATTGCATGGAATATCTGAGCTTGTGGTGCATCCTGGACCCACTTAATGTTGACTCTTGTGCTCTCAACCGCGCAGCACTTGAAAGGATGAATGTTGAGGTGTTTACTTCAAAGTCAGTCGACAGACTGGAAAATGATGCTTTGGACTGTCTTCCAGAGGAAAGTTTAAATAAACTCAATTTCCCTGGCTTTCCCAAGCATCAGTTATCTTTGGCAGTTGGCATGCCGGTGATGTTATTGCAGAATTTGAACATTCCCCAAGGCTTGTCCAATGGGACTCAGATGATGGTGAACCGCTTGATGAAGTGGAAAATGGGTGCAAGGATCTTGATGGGCTCTCATAAAGGGAAATAAGTCACATTGACAAAGATCACTCTTTGGTACAAAGGCAAAGCCCAGGCAAAGATTTCATTCTATAGGAATCAATTCCCCGTAGTAGCATGTTTTTCAATGACAATTAAGAAGAGCCAAGGTCAGACTTTGAATAATGTAGTAGTTGTATTGAAGTCTCAAGTTTTTGCACATGGTCAACTATATGTAGCTTTGTCAAGGGTGACATGTCCAGAAAATTTGGTTGTTTTCCAAATTGGGTCGTCTTTTGACCTAATTTCAATGTGGTTGACAGATATGTGTTGTAGTTAATTAGTAAGTTTTGGTCTCATTGTGGAGCAGGCTTTTGATTTTGTTGTAGGAGGGTTGACAAATTCTTTTTCTGGCTTTACATAACCTTTTTGTATTAGTGGTATCGACATCATAAGATCAGTCACAGGGCGGCGTAGCCGCCCTTGAACCCTAGTATCCATTAAAAGGACACACTGGTCATGGAGCCAAGAAAGGCCTATATTCTGGATGAGTTCTGGATGAATTGTAGGTTAGTTCTGGATGATTTCTTGGCAAGTTATGGTTTATTTCAGGATTATTTCCAACGGATTTCCACAGCTGACTTCCAGTCTTTTTCATACCTATCCAATTTTTATTTACCAAAGGCCCCCAGCACAGTTATGGAAAAAAGTTACAGTAGGGCACTCCCTGGGGAGTGGGAAAATATCTCCCCTGGTGCATCAGACGGCTTATCTCAGCAGCAGAGCAGGTCTGTACCATGAATGTGACGTGGGTTTGAATCCCATGGTTGTCCTGGTCTTTTCAGAGCCACCCTTAAACCCAAGTCAATACATATTAAGCAATTATGAACTTGGGATGAGCCAAACTTAACACAAGTTTACCCTCCTCAGGGGAGCGTAGCAACCTCCAAAGGAGGGACTTGCCTCTAAAGTGGCATGTCTTGCCCCACAGGATTGAGAAAAATGGCAGGGAGGATGCCACTCTCCCCCATTTTCCCCCATATCCCCCTCTAGACTTCTGATTCTCACTGTTCTTTTGGCACAATTAGAATCACCAGGATTGTAGCCAAATTTCACCCATTTCAAACTCCTCTTTATCCCTTCCCTCTGGCAAGAAAAATCCGGGAACATTACCAGCAAAATTGGCTGGGTTGAGGTTATCCTAGTTAAACTGGGATGCAATCAACCAAGTTAAACTTGGTTGATCTCAACTGATGAAATTTAAATGCAAGGCCCTTCACTGCAAAAAAAACTTGGTCAACTGCTTGCAGTTGACATGCAGGATACTCAAGCCAAGCTACCATTGTAACTCCACCTGAATGCAAAAGTGCCTTTGTTGGCACAGTCACTGTGGCAGGTGCACAGTGACTGTGCATTGAAGCTTTGGTTGAGTCAAACCTTGGGTAAGGCTGGTGTAACACCACAAGCTTCCTCAGAGTTACCGCATGTCAACTGCTCACAGTTGACACGGTTTTTTTTGCAGTGCTTGGGCTTATGTTTCATTGGTTGAGAATGAGATCAACCCATTTTAAATTGGTTGAGTGCATCCCAGTTAAACTGGGATGTCTTGAACCCAGCCAAATATTCTGGCAGTGTAAATTTTGTTACATGGTGGATTTAGTGAGAATTCCAGCTTAGGCAAACAGGAACAATCTCATAAATTGAGAGAGGGCCCGGGAGCTAGGACAGCTGCAGAACCAGGTAAGCAAAAGCAAACCTTTTCCGCAGTCCAGATCAGCGCCGCGGGGTTGAAACTGAATTCATCTTTGGATGTAAGCAGGAACAACACACGCAAGCAGCAATATTAGGCTTCAGGAAAAATCCGGCCCATAATTGAGACTCATTGAGAGAATTATTGTCTTTTCCAAGAAGCTTGGACAGAATTCAAAAAAAATGTTTTTGAAAAACCTTTGCAAATCACATATCTTTCATATATACTCCAAGTTCTGATTTGACAGGTGCCAGATACAGCCCAAGGCTAAATTGAAACCCAGAGCCAGCATCCTTGAGAAGATGGTCTTGGAGTAGACTGCAGGAAAAACTGAGGTCATATTTGGAACCAGGGCTGCTTGTTGACCCCTCCAACCACGGCGCATGGTGAAAGACCGCTGCCCTCTGCCCAAACAGAGGGGCCCACCAAGCACCAGACTGTTACACAACCTGCAAAGGACAAGAGGGCTGTGGGATACTACAGCCAAAATTTAATCTAAAAATCAAAAATAAACCCATACACCAAAACAAAAAGGATTGGAAAAGGTCCAACCTTCTCGGGAAAGACAATACAGCAAGCGCCAAAGGTAAGCAGCTGTAGTAAAACTCAAGAGAGCTGATCAGAAAGGAGCGAACGCACTTTCCCGTCAACTCCAGACCAAACAGTCAAAGAGAGACAGACCAAACCCACCAATATCTCTCAAAGAGAAGAAACCAATATTGGTGAGTGTCTTGTGTCCTAGGCTTTAAAAGCGATAACCAAAGGCTATAACTGAGGCAATGTTACTGCCAAACAGATAACGTTGCAACACTCTTATGCTGTTTTGCCAAAGCTAAGTGAGGGATCACTCAGGTCAAAAGACCCAGCGGAGTAAGGCACTAAGCTAATTGCATGCCAGCAGACGCCGAGACTGATGATGTGTTCTTGTAAAACTGATCAAATAGATCATCAAACAAGCACAGATACAATTTCCTCTCCTTCTCAATTCATAACTCCTCAACCCACAAAAGTAGAGAGTGGCCAAGGCTCTGCTCTTAGGTAAAAGAATAACTTCTTTTATTTTAGCATTCATTGATAATTGTAATTACTAGTCACATCATCTAACTAGAGAAATAAATCTTAGTCCTTTGAAGTTTTTCAGATTTCTGTAACCAATCCGCCGTCTTTGAGCCTGTGTGAGCTCAGGAAATTTCAAAATTTGAGCTCAAAATTGCCTGGCAGTCCCCTTCAGAACCAGTCCGGATTGGGCTAGTAATTATGAGGGGCAATAAGATAAAAAAACAAAATAAATGAAAGATGAGATAGCAGGCTACAAGTCTGTCTACTCAGTTTTTTTAAACCACAAACTACAGTTTTTAAATCATTTTCAAAAAAATAATGTACTTTTTTCACAAGAAAAACTTGAGTCTGTAGGGCCCATATGTGACATTAGAGGTAAGCTTCTCCTTTGGAGACGCTTCACTCCCCCTCGGAGAGGCTTTGTTAAGCTCGGGGATGAGCCAGGTCCCACAAGGCAAGCTTGTTCCTGTTGTAGCACAGGGCTACGCACTCCGAGCCTCGCCGCAGTCGCGGTATCTTCTGCATCCCGGACTGAGTTCGGGTTGCGATCGTGTGAATCCATACCATATTGTCACTCGAGTCCCTGGGTCACATCAGTTCCCACTCTGCAAACTGTGGTGGATGTTCTTCATCTACCCTGTCCTGTGCCATTAATAAATGTATGCGGAGGCCTCACTGTCGGGCTTTCATCTCATGGGGCTATCAGGGAGACTCCTAATTCTACACTGAACCATGAATACTTTCGATGGACCCGCCGCTTCTCCCAATTCTTCAGTGAATCATGAATACTTTCGATGGACCCGCAGTTCTTAACAATCACCATTCTGCCGTGGTACATTCTGGCGGGAACAAATGTACAATCCTCTGGTGCAGTCAAGGCAAAAAAAAACATCCCACTGACGCTATGAAAGTAGGTGTGCATGAGGTGGAGGTGCAACAGTATGTATCAATGTTTCATTTCGCACAGGGTTCGTCAGAGATTCGTCAAGACAACATCGGGATGGGAGGAGAGTGAGTGAAAAGTGAAGCGCATCCATTGGGGACTAATCGTCAACGAGCAAGGGAAATACAATGTCCGGAGACATGGATAGAGAGAGTACAATCAGACTGATCACAATGTCCTTGGTCTGTTTTTCGCGAGCTGGGGTGTGCATAGAAAGTCTGCCAGGTTGATGTTGAGAGAAGAACGGCTGGTCGCTTAGAAGCCAGTTCGGAAGTTTGTTCCGGACTGAGAGTTGGACGAGAATTGGTTCGCAAAGTTGGCGGTTTGCCAGAGTCCTAAGCGGCCGAAGGCCTGGCCACCTTGAGGCAAGAATGAGTTGATTGCAGCACCGCTCTGGGAGAACTTGTTGAGGTTCTGATTGATCAGGGGATCCAATCGAGCAACAGCTGATGGAATAGGTGGTGTTTGTATGGAAGAGGGAGGGGATTAACTTTTCATTCGGCTTGTTTGACTCTCTGAAAACACTATGCAGATATTCAACTTACGACTGAAGACGTCGGGAGCAGCATCGCCATACACTTGATTGACAGTTTGGGCGAGCCTGCTAAACGCTTGGTATGTCTGGCTCGCAGACGAACTCACAGTGTTCTGAGTGACAAGGGGCCTCTGTCAATTTTTTAAACTTCTTTTGCAGTCAATGTGAGCAAGGAGCACTCACGACTGCTCCAGAGCCCCAGCAAGAGCCGCACGATCCAGCAGTGCTGAGGGTTTGAGTGGCGGAACTGTAGATAGCTTCCATTTTTTGACGAGCCTCTGATCGGGAGATGCCGCCAGAGCTGATGCTCTCTTGGAGTTGACTTATCTCGCTAGTTAATTTCTGGTAAGAGGAGGTAGTGGTTACGACTTGGCTGGGCAGTTGACGGCCGACCAATTGCTCACTGCAGCAGTCAAACAAAGTGCATTCAGCTGGGGTGAGGGTGGAGACTTCGGGAAGCCATGTACACGTCGAACTTGAACTTACTTGATTGGATGAGCGGCAGCCAAGGAGATGGCTGTAAGGGGAATGTGGATGTCAGTCAAAGGCGACTGCGTCAGGATCTCTGGGGCGATGGACTTACCAAGGAACAAAGTAGCAGCAAACTTGAAGGCGACCATTTTGACTGAGGCGAAGGGTTGGGCTGAAGTTTGAGTGCAGGGGGGGAGTTGGAGCTGGTGTTCGATTGGTTGGGTGGATGTGGGTTGGCTGGAATGCTGCTGGTAGTTGGAAGCGGTGGTGGATGATAGACTGGATGGGCGAGGAACCAACTGGTTTTATAGCTGAAGAGGTGCCGCTAGAGAATCAGAGCAGCCTGCAGCTGCCTCTGTCCGTGTCGTATGGTGCGGTGCTGGATCCGAAGACATCTGACAGACAAATGACCGGTGACTGGTTTCCATTGTCACTATGCCAAGCGCACATAGATGTTCCTCTCTCATTTCCTGATGTTCTTACTGCAATGGGCGATTTGAAAAGACGACTAAGCAAAAAGGAGCACAAATCTATGTCATCTTTCGCAGGGTGGGGATAAGCGGGGTAGTTTAAAAGGTCAGTTGGTGTCGTTCAACCGAGAGAAAGTGGAGAGTTGCACCGCCCGGGATCCGCTGCCGTTTTCAAGCCTCTGAAAGCTGGCTGCAAGACTAGTGCCATTGAATGTCTATACATAAGTGGAGGAAACTGCCAAGGGTATTATGAGCTATACTATCCCTCAACCAGTTAAAAGAAGGCAGCCTAAAGAGACGGTGCCTGGCGGTGCACTCATTGTGACGGGTGCAGCCTGATCCTATGCTCGCCCGGCCGATGAACCAAAGCACAGTTTGTACCCTCGGCCGACTCATCGCGGTCCCCACTCTTCCACAATCATGAGGAGCGGCGGTGCGACACCCGGCAGTCTGCGCCAGACTCCGCGAAAGCTCTCCACTCGGACATGTTTGTCCCAGCGATGAACCGGAGACAAGGCGAGATTAACACAGCCTCTCAAGAAGAGGGGCAGCCCCCCAGGGCCTACGTCTCACAGAGACGAGATGGTCGGGAGGTGGCCCTTCCAGCAGACGAGCGACTTGTGACGTTCGAAGACACGTGTGGCCTGCTTACTTTTTTTCGTTTTTCAGCTCCCTAGACTGCTGAGTTGGATCTATGTGCCTGGCATAACTTCTTCTGACGATCTCTGAGTCGGCGAATATGACAATTTCTACCTCACATTCATCCTTATCATCTACTCTGCCTCTACTGCATTTCGCGAGTAAGGGGCCGTAGTCCACAAACTGCTCCAAGGGCGTGGATGCACCGTCAAGAAATCGGTATACTTTGATCAAGCTCTCTGGTAACAGGTTCATCTTGAGCTGATTTCGGCTACAAATTCCTGGTGAAAGATACGAGCCTCGAGGACGTCTTTCAGAATAATACAACTTACACAAAAAATCATATACTCCTGGTCTCTCCTTACGTGAACCGGGCTATTGAGGCACTTCCTGCCGCCAACAATCGATCTCTGGATGCGCCTCTGGATCCTGGATCAAACACGTCTCAGGTCCAGAACGTGCCACACATGAAAACAGCAAATCCCATGCTCAGGAACACATGTTCCTTTTCTCAAACCAATCTGCGGGGACGCAGACCCGGCGGAAGTTCTGGCAATGAGTTGCTATTTCCCGCTCCTCTGGTGTCTGCGTAGTGGCAGCTTGATTATTATGTATTGCTGCAGAAGGTGCTGCCACGGCCCATATACTCGCTTACCCCGGACTGGCAGTCCCAGTTTTTCAGGAATGAATCCGCATCTAGAAGGTTATTCCCTTCCATGAGGAATTCCTCCCAGTGGGCAAACTACGGACGTGTTGTGCCAACTGGAGGGGGGAGGTCCGAGGGTCCTTGTGGGACGGGGCCCGCCTACAAATCCAGAGGCATGTAAGCTCTGACATGAAAATGAGACTGTCAGGTCTCCCTCGAACGGTGCTGTCCTCCTGGGCCGGTTCGGACTCATTGAGAAAAGTAGATCGGATGCCGATCGGAGTTGTCTGGTTCCGATGGGGTCAGGTTAGGGCTAGTTTCTGCCCGCTTGACGTCGCTGAGCCGCAGCCTGCCCCGCACATTGCAGATTCTGTGTCGCAGGGGGGTCGCAGCGCCGTGCGCGCTGTCCCACTTTTTCCCATTTTTTTTGCTCCCCTCCCGGCCCTCCCTCCTCTGCTCCGTCTGCCCACGTTTCACAGCCAGCCAAGTCCAAGCGCAACGAGTGAGTCTCTCGGCCTCAGCACCGTAGCATCATCAAGCCGGCTCACCTTCCCTCTCTCCTGCTTCCCTCCCCTGCTTGTCTATCCCACTCACAGCACCAGTTAAGCACTTTTTCCCTCTCCGCTGGCCCCTTCCTTCCAACCTGCCCACAGACCCCCATCGTCCTCACCGTCTTGCTCTCCTGCCGAGCTCGCTGGCTGATGGTTCTCTTTCCGCTTATCAGACGCCGCAGTTGTTCTTTTTACGACAGTCACCCTCACGTTCCGGTCGATTAATTGACATACGCCGCCGCCATGTCAGTATCACCCTCTCATCGGCCTCATTCCCATCCCGGTCTCGACTAACCCCTTTCCTTTTTCTAACAGGTCTGACGATGAGCAACACAACCAAACCTTCGAGGCTGCCGGGGCTGGTGCGTCGATTCTACTGATATCGAGAGTACGGTCTCACTCTCTCGAATGACCATCCAAATCTAACCCAGCCCGTTTCTTTCTGTCAACGTGTCTGCTTAGGTGCCTCGCTCACCTACCCCATGCAATGTTCCGCCTTACGTAAGAACGGGCACGTTGTTATCAAGGGCAGACCTTGCAAAGTGAGCCAGTCCTTCCCATTCACCCTCCTCGGCTTTCCTCCTTATCTCCGATCGCCGTCGGACCCGAGTTCCAGATCTTCTCCGATCTCGGACTTCGAATTTTTAGCCTTTATTTCACCCCTCACAACCACCCCACTGTCCACTAACTCACCCTCCCCTCCCCTCTTGCTCTCATGTGTGCTCCCAACCATAGATCGTCGACATGTCCACCTCCAAGACCGGTAAACACGGCCACGCCAAAGTCCATTTGGTCGGCATAGATATCTTCACCTCCAAGAAATACGAAGATATCTCCCCATCCACCCACAACATGGATGTGCCCAACGTCAGCCGAACTGAATACCAGCTTGTCAACATCGAAGACGGTTTCCTCAACCTCATCACCACCGATGGAGGTTCGTCATGGCTTTGCTGATCCACTTTGTACCTAGCTAACCCGGCCCGAGCCTTTTTTGCTTGCTTGCTCTTCAGTCTCCAAGGATGACGTCAAGGTCCCCGAGGGCGAGATTGGTGACGACATCCAAGCCCAATTCGACGCTGGTAAAGATGTAAGTTGATCAAATTTCAGATCCTTGGTCTGGCAACAAGCACTGACCCATCATCGTGTCTCTTTCTTTAGCTCTACTGCACCATCACTGCGTAGGTCGAACACCCTTTAATAGAGTCTGTTTGCATCACTAACAGCAATTTTTCTTGAACAGCTCCATGGGTGAAGAAATGTGCCTTGCGTTCAAGGAAGCCCCCAAGTGTGAGTCGACTGACCTTGGTCACGCTAGCAACCAGTGGATTACGGACTGACAAGCTTCTTGTTCGGATTCACAGCATAGATAGAAGTACCCGACTATATAATTCTTTAAATACAAATCCGTTACCCTCTCGCCTTCCTTTGCAGATCTTTTTACCGCAAATCACAACCGTTTTACTTGTATTTCTTCTGCACCAGCCCCACTTTTTTTTCTTCACTCTTGGTGCTCCCTGTCCATGGTGAAAGAAAAGGACGAATGAGTTTCCCCCTTGCCCTTTATTCCGTCGCCTCCCTCCCTCTTCTCATCCCTCGTTGGCGTGTGTATAGGTTTGAAGTGATTTCAGTCAAATCAATCCTGCACTCTCATCTGCTATTGTCTCTCTTCTTTCATTCTTTGAGATTGTGATGGTCATGCTCTTCAATCATTATCCCTTCCAATCTCTCTCCCCCCTCTCTCTCTTCCCCCACCCCTTCCCCCCACACGTACACACCCCCCACGACAACTTCAAAAAAAAAAAAAGAACTTGCATCTTCCGCTCAACAAGTCGCATTGTTTCTGACCGCTCTCTGGCTCTTCTTGAGTGTGTCTATTCTCACCTTCATTTATTCCCCATAATGAACAACACCAAGTCCAGTGAGTCTCTGGAGCTGGATTTGCTCCCCTGAGGACCCGTGCTTTTTTTCACCCGACAACATTGGGTGCTGGAAGTGCCTTTTGTTGGATGTTGCAAGTCTGGACAGTGCGAGGAGAAGTGCCAGTGTGGTTTCTTTGCCACATCTGAGATCGCACGTGGCACACCAGTCTTCTCCCAACTCAACACGTCCGTCGCTGGTACAGCCTGGGATGGCCCCAGGCGCCCCTCGCACAAATTGCGACCTCGAAACACTGCTGGCTCATGTGTCACAAGTTTGGGAGCATTTTAGCAAGGAAGGAAAGTGTCTAACAAGTCCCTCTATTGGAGGGGACGCCGTCCCGCAGTAGGGAAATTGTCATCCTCAGACCATTTGCATTCGAAGGCGAAATTTCCAGGTTAACTAGGTAAGCCTCTGGTGTCAGCCAGTGTTAGCCTGCAGACTGACGGCCACTACATTCGGCAGGCATAGCCAATGGCCTTGCTGACCCTGCCACCCCAAAGTACAAGCACCGGCCGCGGGGTTCCGGTTATCGGGCGCTGGCACATTTTTTGATTCATCCTGCATTCTTCTTGTCAATTTTCAAACATCTGACGTTCCAGCATCCAGTGATCGAAGCTCGAACACGGGCTGTAAGACTTGGGTTAAATGTGAAAAAATCGATTTGGATATTGGAAACGCCCTCCTCTGGGATCGTATGTTTGCAAGCGAAATAAACAAATGGGTTTTACATCATACGGAACGGAGTGTCCTATGACCCAAGCTTTGCCTGTTTACAAGATAAATCCCCAGCACAAATGATCTTTTCGTTCCATTCAAGCGAGGCAAAAGAGATATGGAGAATGAAGACAATACAAGGAAGAAAATAATCAATCAAGCTTATACGTAGCTTTCAGATGTTGGTGTACCATTGCAAGTCCAAGATTCCTGGTATATCCACAATCAAATTTTAAGAGAGTGAGTATGCATTTTAGCTGAATTTTTACCAATGATAAAAGGTACTAAAGATCGAGATAGTGCTGCGAATACTTACATCCCTGGATCCCGGTTGTTGAACCGAAACATACCAATCACTTGGATTTGACCCCAGACCTAAGCAATCAGGCGACTGTTCCGTGTGTTTTCAAGCCGACATCACGATTAGAGCATTATGATTCAACAGTCAATCGCCGTCTTTCAGAAATCTTTTCCAAAAAAAAGACAAGACAAAAAAAAGAAGACCATCTCACCGTTTGCAGGTTGAATCCTTTTTCCTTGAGAATCGGGACGACACCGGGTATGACCTGCCTCAATCAGATGTGGAGAATAAGTAACAAGCTTATTTTACAGCCAGGATTGCACCCGCGAAGGGCAATAGCGACCAGGCATGTGGTTCTAGCAATCAATAGAGAAGACAAAAAATCAAAAACACGCTGACTTCATCAACCATAAGCGCGGTAGTTTCGTGATTCAATACGTTGGTTTGTTCGGGATAAAATCGATAACTCTCTATTATTTCAGAAGAGCTGGGTGGTGACGCCAAACTATCCTTTGAATCTTGTGACCATAGAATCAATCCCTTGTAGCCTCGGTCTTGCAAAACCTGTAGCTGAAACCACAATCACACCAATAATAAGTCCAGAAAGATAAAGCTGCCAAGATTCAAGGACAAAAAGACACAGTATTTAATATTATGTTTACTAACCACAAGGTCGTTGAATTCGCCTGATTAGTCCAGTTGTATTATGGTTTTGTTTTAGAAGAATGATATTGAAAAGAAGAAAGCCAGATAAAGTTTCTGCATCGATTTTTGCTCGATAGGACATGGTTTGATATAATCGGGGATTTAAATCACAGACTAACCAAAAGGGGGTCTAAAATATAGCGGCTTGACTCCCAAGATTTTTATCATAGCCTGCGTTGATAACTCACCTGGACGTCAGAAGTGTTTCATTGAATAGTAATCCGCGGATTATTAGTGCGCAAAAATAGGACTCACGTTCTCGAGTAATTCCAGCTGCTGGGAAATTTGTTGGTAACTGCCCTGGTTTAAATGGACATGCGACCAGGTATGGCTCCTGAAGGAACGTAAGCAAGTTCATGATGATCAGGAAAAATGGACTCAAGGGTAGCATTTTAACAAGTACTCTTACGCAATTAAGTGCCCTTTTCCAAACCTATCAATTAAGAGGTCGGCGAAGTCATAAATACAGCCGATATTATTTCCGTTGATGAAATAACTGGCTTTGAAATTAGCCGCAGCTAAGTTTGCATCCAATCTCGAACTGAATTGCGATGGTCCATCATCGAAAGCTGATCAGAAGACGTTGATGGTAAGCTGCAAGCAGATTGTCGCGATAAATCTAAAGGGGCTTCCGCGAAAAGGATAGAGAAGTGCGTACTGAGTGAAAAGGATCCAGGCGTGCTGCAGGTATTATAAATTGGAACAGCCGGACCAGCTCTAGCAGTAAGATTGCTCAGATGCAACGAATAATCGTGATTTGAATTCGTGCTAATGCTTGGTATCCGGAAGTCGCTATTTGCGTTGAGATACTTTGAATTACCAGCAGAATCACTTGAGGCAAAGGAGGAATGGTGCCTTTGGACCAGAAGTACCAGCAGGATTAGACTGGTTGAAACCATTACCAACGATTGAGACGTGAGTCACAAGCCTGGGCTCAGATTGATCCTAGGGCTTGGTGGGCTTGCCTCGTTGTGGTCACGGAAATTAGAAGGATGGATGTATGTGAATCGCGGGACGGTCTCAAGCGGAAGAAGATGATCGTGCTTGCAAGCTTATTATGTTTTAGGTGACCACCCGTCAGGATAGCCGGGCCAGCTTGGTCGCTTGCCGTCTGCTGCAGTGCCATCAGACCTTGTCGCTTTACCACATCCCACACTTGTTTGATAGATCATCTAAAAGCTCTGGCCAGTGCAATGACCACCGGTGGCAATGGCGGGCTCTCCGGGCAGGTAAATAGAATTGTGTCTCGGTTGCGAAGGAGTGGTGTGATCGGGCAACTTCCTGTCGCTTCGGTGTCTACCGGGACACAATTTTTACCTGTCGTCGCTCAACTTGCTGGCTCAATTCTATGAAGTTGAATTTTGATCCGGGGTGTTCTGGTCCCGTCATCCAGATACCGTTGCGGTAGAGTCTGGGAGCCTCCCAGATCTCAATTTACACACCCAAACTCAGTTCGTATTTAGTCAAGTTAGCTAAAGTTTCATACAGACAAAGCTGACAGAATTGGAAGCGGGGTACATAGCACCGGCCCGGGCCACGGCCTCCGGGTCCCGCGTCGCGCAACCCTCCCGCTGCCCGAGCGCGCTGGAAGCCGCTTGACTCAAAGGATCGACTTCTCTTGTTATTTATGTGGGACCCAAATCACACGTACCATCCCAACTTCGTCGATTTCAAAGTTCTTCCGAACGATGGTTGCTCTTGATTTCTGACGGACTCGGCTTAGTGGACGTTACTCTGGTATCCTTGTTAATCGCACAAGAACAGTCTTTCTGGTTGATTTTTATAATGGTCCGTCGCATCAACTTTACTTTTGCCACTAGATACCTCATCAAGCTGCTGATTCATCAGTCTGGATAAAAACTATAGACTGTCTCGGTTGATGATCGTTAGCGATTTCCACTTTAACCTTACACAATGATTCGGCTGATTCACACGCTTGACCGATAATAGCCAAAGCATTTGCAGCAAGGCACTTGATTGATTTAGGAATCCCAGTAGAAGATGCCAAGAAATACAGCTGGAAAATATCCGGCTTTGATGACATCAACAAAATACCGAGAGGCAATTCAGTCTCAAGTGGTACGTTTACTGTCGGTGGTTATCAATGGTAGGCATTCCGATTCCCATCAACCGTTTTCGTATGTTTACATTTTGCCCTTTGTGAGGACATGTACCAATCGTGATGGAGCCTCACCGAGACTCCATCGGTAACTCACTAGCTTCCGCGTTGTTAAAAGATAATGAATTAATGCTACTTGAAGTTTTGGGGGTTTGGCGTCTTGATCCACCCTGATTACATGTGTATTGTTTTGCTATCACAGGAGCATGTTCTGTTATCCTCGGGATCGCAAGGAAGGAAACGACATGGTTTCGGTTTTCTTGAAATGTAGGGGTCCACAAAAACAGATCGACAGCTGGCATGCTTGCGCCCAGTTTGTCTTTGCGATTTCCAACCCAACGGACGGAACCTGCTACGTCGTTTCTTGTAAGGATATGTCGGATTTTCCATGCCGCTTCCCCTACGTTCAATTACAAAACAGTTTCTCTGACCTAGTCCCACGGCGACTCTTGCTAGCATCGAGCGAATTCCGATATAAGGATTCTAAATTCGGGTGTGGGGTGGAGCCCTTTGTAAAGCTACGGGAGCTTCGCATTGCAAACGGATCACGCGTCAAGCCTATCATTGAGGATCATGAAGTCATCATAACTGCATTTGTTCGAGTGCTTAAGGACGAAAGCGGGTTACTATGGCATGACTTTGTGGAGTTTGTCCAACGTTTCTGCTATCAGGTTCCGATTCTCGGTCTTGGGTGTTGCACCAACGTTTTTGATTTATTCAGCTACGACTCGAAAAAATACACAGGTTATGTTCCCTTGAAAAACCTAAGACTTGCATCCCACCTAGACCCCATACTGCAGTCTCTCTTCCTGACAAATTCCTTTCGTAAAGTGAGTTAGAATCACTCTGATTTCCTGTTCAATTGACTTTTCTGTAATCGTTTTCTGACGGCTTAAGCACATCGCTGGGCTCTCACAGGCTGTTTACCAAATTCCAACCGCGCACGACGGTCGGGATTCAGTAGTCTTGGCTCTTCAGCGCGTCTTGTATCAATTGCAAACATCCGATGAGTCTGTTGGGACAGCTGAGTTGAAGAAATCTCTAGGATGGAAGGCTTCGGATGCTTCTCAGCCGTACGACGCCCAAGAATTCACGCGCTTGCTTCGGCATAAACTGCATGGCAGAATGAAAGGTACTCCCGCTGAGGATGCCTTCCGACATCTCATGGCTGGAAAACGTAAAAGATATATCAAATCCGTCGACAATGATCATGAGATTAGCCAAGAGGAAACTTTCTTTGGTATGTTGCTGTACATGGTCACTTCCAAACAAAAACAGTTTGGGTTTGAGTTTTGAAGAATGATCGATGAAAATAACTCCTGAGATGCTCCTTTTTATCCTTCTATAATGCAGATGTTGAACTTAATATCAAAGATCTTCAGGGAGGGCCATTCAAAACGCTGCAAGACTCTTTCAAAGCTTACGTAGCGCCACGGAAAATCGATAGCGACAAGCGATACCACGCCGGTATTGAGCATGGTCTAAAAGATGCTGAAGAAGGAACCATCTTCATAGAGTTCCCCCATGTTCTCCATCTCCATCTCAAACGGTTGGAGTACAATTTGCAGGAGGACAAGCAGGTTAAGGTGTGGTGTAGCCTTTATTATGTGTGGATCTTTTGCACTGACAGTTGTAGCAATTTCGAACTTGACTTTCAGATCAATGATCAACTTGGATTTCCATTCGAGCTGGATCTCGCACCTTACCTAGACGAGTCAGCTGACAAAACAGCCAACTGGAACTATCGGTTACACAGCGTATTGGTCCATTCCGAAGAAGACCAAGAGCCTGAGAAGCACTATGCCCTCATCAAACCACGTCCTGAATCAAAGTGGTATAAATTTGATGACCAACGGGTGATTCCGGTCACTGATCGAGAAGTTTTGAAGAGTGGTACCCATAGTTCGAGAAACGCTCACATGTTGGTGTATGTTAGAGAAACCGAAGAAGCGGATATCCTTGCTCCGATTACCCTGGCCGACACTCCTATTCATCTCAGTGAGTCTCAAATTAACCTAATTCCATGCTTTATCTTTCAGTACTTTCCTTATACCGGTTTGTTCCAAACAAATTAGGATCCTCATTGCAAAAGGAGCAGATAGAGCGTTACCAGAAAATGAGAGAGGAAGAAGAGATGGGCCTGTACCTCACCACAAAGGTATGCTGGCAGAGTTGCTATGGCAACTCGGTAGAAGGTTGAGGAATTGATTAATGCGTCACTCCAAGATCGTCACAGAGAAAACCTTCCGCGCTCATCAAGGCTTTGATATGGCGCTGTTTGATGCCAAAAATATGCCTCCCTCCGACCTTCCGACATTCCGAGTTGCTAAACAAGAACGCTTTTTGGACTTTAAATCAAGACTTGCACAAAACCAAGGCCACCAACCTGAGCAAATTCGGCTTCGTCCATTGTTTGCACCGGAAGAGCGACCGCGTGTTGCTGTGCCTGAAGATGATCATACACTGAGTAAGTCTCGATAGAACTTTTAGTTTAGTTCTCACCGACAAAAAAAACATTATAATTGTTGATGTACCGAATTTTCTCCGCGTAGCAATGGAGAGTGTGCGTCAAATGGCCCCGTCAGATCAAGATCTCCATCTTTACCTTGAAGTTATCGACCCAGCGCATGAGGCACAGGCTGCTGAAGTCGAGGAAAAGCAGTTGATGATCTTTCTGAAGTATTTCAATGTTTCGGATCAGACATTATCCGGGATCGGTCACTTTTGGGTTAAGGAGGGTCAAAAGGGAACAGACTTGGTCCCTCTCATCAAGAGCCGCATGGAGTTTCCTGAGGACCGGCGCCTCAAGATTTACGAGGTTGGCATCTTGATGTTCGGTTTTACTTGCGTCGAGCATACCCATTAAATTGAAGTATGCTTTTCAATTCATTTTCGTTGGATTTTTTACCTGGGTTTGTTATCACACAGGAAATCGCGCCGGGGCAAGTTAATCTGATTGACCTCAATACTATCTTCACGGAAACTGAAATGGCGGATGGAGACATCATTTGCTTTGAACTCGAATTTTCCAACGAAGAGTCAGTCCCAACAATGAATTCTTATATTGTCTGAGTGAATTTTAATGATCCTTTGCCACTGTGGGTTCTTTGAATTCAAGACTTGAAAATCTTGGGAGAAAGCGACTGTATCTCGATCCCGTGTCGTTTTATGATTTTTTGGCAAATAGGGTTCTGGTTCAATTCAAACCTCGTCATACCGCCATGGCCAAGACGATTGAGTTTGACATCCCACTGAGCAGGACGCTTTCATATTCGCAGATGGCTCACCTCGCGGGAGAAAAGTTACAACAAAACCCGGCGAAGCTCCGATTCACTAACAGTGACCAAGGCGAACCCCAGCGCGTCATCCGACAAGAGGGCACTGTGGCCAACATGATTGAGTCGCCGGACAACAATTCCATCAATAACATTGTGTTTTACGAACTCTTGGACTTGCCTGTCGATGAGAATGAAACGGAACGCAAGGTTAATATTACGTGGACTGGTGCTCACAACCGAGAAGAGGTAGGTCCAATGTCGTCCTCTGTTTATGTACATTGCAAGGTACGTTACTGAGAGAATACGGTTACTAGGGAAGGTATTCGTTCTTTGTGCCGAAGACTTCTTCAGTGCAGGATGTGATCGATAAACTTTCGCAACTTTCGACATGGGTCAAATTTCCCAAAAATTCCTCCCGAAAAATCAAACTTTTTACTTTCCGTGACGGTCAGATCGAAAAACAGTTTTCGGGAGAAGAGCTCTTGTCAGATGTGTTCGATCTCGAAGATCTCTACGCGACCGAAGCTAAGACGACGGTAGCACAGTATGACCCGGTAGGAATGCTCAAAATGCTTGAATTTGTTACAAAGCTAAACGCGGATGGAACCAACTACCAAGCTTGGCTCAGGACGGTGGATAGTATTTTAGGAATGGCTACTGGGAAGGTGAATCTGTTGACATCGCCGGACCAGACGATAGGGCCCGCGGAAGACCTGATCATCAAACAAGCGATGGCGGCCTCGGTAGACAATGCACTTGTACTCACAGTCCTCGAAGCCGAAAGTGGAATGATGGCCTTCGATAAGATCAAGAAGCGCTGGAACAGTCGAAGTAAACAGATTACCATCATGAAAGAGATCCTGCGGACAAGGTTCAAGATTTGCGACACGACCGCAGACATCGGAAGCCATTTCCGGGCGATCCGGGATCTAGCCGGAAACTTATTCAGATCGGGGTTTGAGCTCACCAAGGAATCATTCATCGGTCTCTTTTTCCATCTTTCGCTACCCAGACTCGATATCCGTCCTTTTGTGAACATCTCTCGCAGAATTGACGCACAATCTGGAGGTGCGGGAACAATTTCCAATGATCAGTTGGTTCGACTTACTCGAACCGAGCTGGCAAACTTCCGTCGAAATCACCAGATCACTTTATGCCAACCGAATACCAGGCCGACTGGACATTCTACACCCGGGGGTCAAAATAACAGTGGTGAATTACACAAGTTAAAGCGATGTCACAAGTGCTAAACGGACGAGCAGATTTCCCATAAACTCGAAAGAAACATACCCACAGTAACCTGGAAGGGAACGCACTCACGGTTCGGACACCCCAATTTCCATGTGAACACTAGCATTATAAACAGGATGGTCGATTGATGCGATCTGTGTTTGCTTGAAATTTCTACTCTATCTACCTCATGCCAATGTTAGATTTCTGGATTTATCCAATCGGGCCTGCTCCGATTATGCTTGTACATACGCTAACGATGATCTTTTGTATGATTAGTCAGATTATGAACACCTTCCCCTGTAAACCATAAGCGTAGCAACCTTCTAGTTGCCTTGCGAGTTTGCCGAGTCTTCTTAACAAGTCTCGTAATCCAGTATTGAGGGTTTTCTCCGTAATCTTTGACCAATGTTGTTTCTACATGCAAAGGTCCAGGGGCACAGAAACCTTCTTATTATTATTTTTCCTTCTCGACTCATTGGTTGGCTTGATGCGGGTTCAACCAGCCAATGCAACCATGTTGACTTGCTTGCTACGGCTTGCCTCCGTTCGCTGAGAGCCGCATGACCGGCCACGCCACCCCTGCTGACGGGGGATGTTGGCAGTGTCTGCCCAGCTACGTGTTCTGTTGGGAGAGCCGAACAAATTACGCAGGTCTAACCCGTTGCCGAACATAGCCTGTCTCCCCTCTGGAATCCAGGGTAGACAGAAATCCAGGCTGGACAACTGTCGACTCCGTAGTCGATCCCGCGTGAATCTGAATGCAGATTCGAGCCGCCGTTCAACTTCATGCCGGCAGGGCGAGCAGGTCACGACGGCCTAAAACGCCGTCCCGCCATATTCTGACATACCAGTCATCAAGAGGGTGGTTCATCAATAGCATCACCACCTTGATGCCTGTCATTGAGAGGGATTTGTCCTCTTGATGACCAGAATAAACCAGTCTTGTACACCACGGGTGAGCTTTTAAAGTTTCATTCCAGGATACTTACTGGTTGGTACAAAAAAAACAAAAACCAATTGGAATTCTTCCGGTATGGTCAAAGGACCAAATACCAATTGGAATGCTTCTGGTATGGTGGAAGCAACGGTGGGTAGTTATGTTACATTGTGTTATCTGCGTTATTTGCGTAACATAACTACCTGTGTTATCCACTGCACCCCATTATGTTATGAGTAACAGGCCGTTTAAGTGGCATACAGTTAGCTTAATGGGTCTTTTTCCGACGCTGTTACACTACGTTATTGCTTGATTGCTTGGATAACACAATAACATGCCCTCAAGCAACAATGGGCCACTACACTACAGGCCAATACCCGTTAGTGTATCCGTGGTTATTTGGCAAGACAAATGGGGTATGGTTATCCCCAATTATAGCCCAATACACTAACAGTTAGTGTATCCAAAGTTTCTCATTGAAGATCTTGGGTATTGTTATCCAGGATACATTCAAAATACACAAACAGGTAGTGTATTTCTTTTGGATAACCAAAATTTCACTGAAAGTTAGTGAACAATCTTCTGCACTACAGTATCTGCTATTTCATGCTTTTTAGCCTATAGAAAATGATTCTCAAAACATTATGTCCTAGATTTATTTTATTGCAACTCAAAACCAACATTAATACCAGAAATATCAATACACTGAAAGTTTTATCATTAATTGCAGAGATAAACTAACAGTTATTGTATTTTTTATCAGGAATAACAACAGATAACCATCATCAAAACAGGATTTGGTTATTCTCAACCTGAAATATTTCAGCTACACTAACAATACACAATACAATAACAGCCAAAAAGAATAAAATCAAAAAGATGTATTGTTATTGACAGAAAATCAAGGATAACAGCATTATTTGTGTAGTGCAGTGGAAAAAACTAACAATGCAGTTAGTCTATCAGCCCACAGTTGCCTCAAGGGCCATTTTGGCGCTGAAATTGGCTTGTTATCTGGCGCGCCGCGGGCCCCAATAATGTAACAAGCAGAAAAAAAATGATTCAAGCAGTGGTGAGATAAAGTAGCACACCACTGCTACAAGTAACTGTAACAATGAAGGCTTAAAAAAGTTATGTTACCATTGCATTACCGTTATCAGTAACATAACTACCACTATTGGTGGAAGGACTGGAATCATCCCAATCACAATTTGGGTAAAACCCAAACCCCCCAAAAAAAGGGTTTGAATTGGAACAAAGTCAAATTTGATTCTACTTCATTGCAGGAAATTCAGGCCAGAATCTCATTCCGGTTTTTTTCCTGGGTGTTTCTCAGAACATTTTTGCATATATTATAACCAATCAATCCTCAACAAATCTCCATACACTGCATGGTTTTTCTAGCATAGTTGTGAAGGAGCTCTGGTGGAATGGATCAACTACAGGTTGCTGGTTTGAGCCCATTGTTTTGGATGGGTGATTGACTCAGTCCTCAATTTGAGCCAATCACAGCCCTTGACACCCAAGAACCATTCCAAATAGCAATCAAAAGCTAATTGGAAACAAACTTAACTAAGTCCCTTTCTTGCCTGAGGCTTTGCCGGAGGGACTTCTGACTAATCCGAGATTCTCGCATGAGAGACATTTTTGTTTTGGTGGTGTTTTCCTTTGAGCCACCAGAACTCAACTCTGACCATTGCAAACCTTTTAAGTTTTTGGTGGATGGTACGCCTGCATCTGCCCCTCCTCATATAATATCAGACTACCTTGCCTCAATCTTCATCCCTTTTTTATTTTTTGAAAAGTCACATTTTTGAAGAAATCAACCGGATCACACAGAAAAGGTCCAAGCGCGCTCAGCCAAAGCGCTGTACTTTGATTGAATTATTATTTTCTCATAGAGATGGCCCCTGTGGACCCAGGTACCTGTTCAGATGCGGGTACCCGCCAGCTTTTTTGCCAAAAGTTTGACACCCGCACCCGCACCCGCACCGCCTGGGGCAGTCAGAGCAGGTCCTGCCCCTCAAAATCGACCGGAAGGAATATTCCTTCCAGTCAAAGAGGTTGCAAAACCTCTTTGACTGGAAGGAATCCTTCCGCTCAAAGAGGTTTTGTAACCTCTTTGACTGGAAGGCCTTTGGAGAGGTTCTGTAACCCCTTCGACCGGAAGGATTCCTTCCAGTCGAAGGGGTTTTGTAACCTCTTTGACTGGAAGGAAGGCCTTCCAGTTGAAGAGGTTACAAAACCTCCTTGACTGTACAACCTCTTCAACTGGAATTCCAGTTGAAGAGGTTACAAAACCCCTTTGACTGGAAGGAATCCTTCCGGTCGAAGGGGTTACAGAACCTCTTTGACTGGAAGGAATCCTTCCAGTCGAAGGGGTTACAGAACCTCTTTGACTGGAAGGAAGGCCTTCCCAGTCCTTCCAGTCATCGTGGCAGCTGCCACCTGCCCAAACAAGAGCGGGTACCCGCTTGATTTCTCCCAGAAGTCCAGCATCTGCACCCAAACACGCACACGCTGGCGGGTACCCGCCAGCGGATAGCAGGTACCCGCGACGGGTTTGCCGGGGCCATCTCTATTTTCTCAATCAAATGTTTAAAAACTTTGAGTGAAGAAATAGAGAATCTGAAAAATGTGTAAAATATGAGAAAAAGCATGCAATGCATAAAAAGTTGGTCTTGTGAATGATGGTTGAGAATTACATGAGATACAGCTGATGTAACAAAATTAGGGTTGAAATATCCGGTTCTCTCATGCAAGAATTCCTGATAAGTCATAAGTCCCTCCGGCAAAGCCTCAGGCAAGAGAGGGACTTAGTTAAGTTCAAATTGGAAAGGGGTTGGCAATCCACAATATTTTTTGTTAAGTATTCAACCGGAGAACCCAAAAAAGGAGGCAGAGATGCGGTAAGGATATGCTGGACAGTGAGAGGAGGTTTTCTCACTGGATTGGCTCAATGGCGGAAAAAGAGGGAGAGAACCAATGGGTTGATTGCTTTGGACTGGGCTTTGGTTAAATAGACTATGTACATGGCATCAACTTGTGGTTTGAGAATAATAATGAATAAAATAATAATGAATTTGAAACTTCTCAACTCAGTGTAACATGTCAAAAGGTACATTGATATCCCCATCAGAGATGCGCGCAATCTAGAGGATAAGCAGTAAACAAGGAAAGCTAACAGTCTAATCTGAGCAGGGATCAAAGTCTACAAGATCAGTAAGAAAGAAGCATGACCGCAAATAAAAGACAGACCACATAGAAAGGGGGCAACATAAGTGTTGGATAGCTTTGATGTGAAAACAAGCCCATAGAGGAGGATAAAGTAGGTGGAATGGAGGGAGAAGGGACAGTGAAGGGGTTTTAGGGATGAGTGGAAAGACAGAAATCCAACATTTTTGGATTGCCCTCCAGTACAATTCCAAGAAATTTCCAGTGTAATCACTGACTGTCTAGCAACGCCCCCCCCCCCCCCCCCCCCCCCCCCTTGCAAAGATTGACACTGGGTAGCAGTCAAGCGGCGCAAGTGCGCTGATGAGCCTCCAGGTCAGAAACTCAAAACTTATTCCTGTAGAGTTTGAATATTGGCAGCGCAAAAAGCACAGGGGGGTTTACATTGTACAAGCAGGCAATTAGTCGTAGATGTCAATACATACATAGTATCATAATCAAGTGTTGGTTCAAAAGAAGAGTTTGTGTAAATTCATTCAGCCGTAATTGTCTCCGCAATATTTACAAGATTACTGTAACAAATGCGCCATTCCAGTGAGGCTTTGTTTGAAAGAGCGTGATCAGACAGAAATCCATCCAGGTTCCTCGTTTTCATCCCAATCTTTCAGTACCAGAAGCTTCAAAAATGCCTCGTCTCTCCCCGTCATGTTTCTGAATGTGTGGTGTTTCAGCTTGACGTTGCTTGAATTAAAATCGGTTGATTCATCGGACTCTTCACTGTGGTCCCGAACCCTTTTCTCGTAGAACTCGATTCCATCAATACCTCCCCATACGCCTGCTAAGCTCAACATGCTTACTTTGCGCATTGCGACGATTTGACTTAGTGGGATGACGATGAGCGATTTTCGGACCTTGAAACTTTGACCTAGACCCGAGTAGAACGACAAGTTGGGCCGTGAGACGGGAGTGCGAGAGAAATGAATGGTTAGGTGGCCAGGCATATTGCCATAGTAGCAGAAAAAACTCGAGGAATTTCTTTCCGGGTCAAAGGGGGAATTGGAACTGGATAGAAAGTCGCCTTCATCAATTGAACTACCAGGCACACTGTTAAGATGAGTTGTGCGAGAGTCGTTGATGGCGCGAAGTAATTTATCGGTTTTGGATTGATATCGAGAAGATGATTTCATTGAGGCAGCGTCACTTCCGGCCAAAGCTTTACGAGATTTGCTCGGGAGAATCAGCGAAAGATCTAAACTGACTGGTCGATTTCCATTTATGATCTGACTACTTTGATAAGAGGCTTGGTTAAACATCTGAGTGCCTCGCTCGGTCACACTGTTGAGTTTTTTGGCTAGCTTGATGAGTCCCTGATGCCGTTCGGCTGGGGCAGAGGAAGATGAACTGCTGCGAGTCAGTTGAGATGAGGCGGACTTGGAGGTTGATAATATCGACTTGGGGCTGTCTCCAGATGCGTGATTCGAGCTAAAGGTTGATAGTCCGTCGGATTCAACGTCTTCTTCTGCGGCTCGCTTGCGTTGTGGAAGTTCCGGAGGATCGGGCTTCTTGAGTAATTTCATTGCGATATCTAAGCCCCCATCATGTCTTTGCTGCATGTTGCGCAGGGTCGCCAGGACAAACGCACGGTCGGTTGGAACTCCTCTGAGGATTGTTTGGTTTGCGTCCAGGGCATCCCTCACGAGTTTTGACCGGGTTTGGATTGGATCCAATAAAAAGAATATAAATCCTATAACAAAAGTCACACATCTGCCGAGGATTTGAGTGGGAAGAATTAAGGAAAAGAACAAAATAGGGATAAACGGTATCGCAAATCGGACGTTGGCATCCATCCCGGGATTCAGATCGTCGAAGCTTTGATTGTGAGATGGAGACGAGCGCCGTAATCGTGGAGGAGGTGGAATAAACTGTCTCGTGAACAAATTACGAAGCCGCTCGTGTACATCACACAAGTCTCCCGCGATGTTCTGAATCCCGCCGCCGTACTTGTAGATGATAGGCTTATATTGTTGTGACAGATTTTTTTTTCCAGCCTTCGGTTGCTTAGATTTTGATGATGAGCTGTTGGGCTTGTCTGATAGATCCACTGATCCGTTGACTGGCATTTTCTTGAAGTCTTCTGTCGATGGTGATGTGCGAGGGCCTTGAGCATCCGCGTTGTGAATGAATTCTGCTGCCGCTGCTGCCGCCGCCTCAGCCACTTCGTCGGGATCCGCGATTTCGGGGATGTCTTGATCCCTCGCGTCATTCCTGCCTTTAAGCCGGAGATTTATCTCTTCCGGAGGGAACAGTACTTTGGCCGCATGCTTGGGCCACACAGATAGGCAGATGACAATAGTTAACGCTGCTGGAAGCACTAGTTCATGCCACCAACATAGAGAATAGATAATTGCCCAGACAGCAGTGCGATTGGGGTTGCGCCATGTTGTCAAACGCTTCACTTCGTTAATTCCCGAGCTCCAGAGTGGGACCACTGATATGAACAGTCTTTCGATGTTATCGATGAGCAAGTTGGGTCGAAACGTTCTGATGGGATAAAGCTGAAGATCATATGAATCATGCGCTGGAACGTAACTGGATGGTGGTGCTGGATGATCAGAGGCATGTGTGGCGAAGAGCAAGTCCGTCGAAGAATTGTTAATGCCCCTTGTTTGAACGCTGGTGATGTGGCGAGTAAAGCGGCGAAGGTGAGTCGGAAAATCTGGGGGGAAAAGTGGGTCGGAGTCCATTGAGGGCGTTTGGATGAATGGATCCAGGTTTGTAGCTGTTGACAATCTCAACGCGTTGCCTTAGCCGCGTGGGATATCCGGTAGATAATCCGAAATATCTGGTAAGGGGTCGCGGATCACACCAGATATCTGAAACCCGAGGTTCCAAAACCTGCGGATATTTCTGGATCCAGAGGCTCAGCGGAATAGACAAGCGCAAAAGATGAGAGCAAACTGGCGAATGGGGTGAATGTGAAAAGGAACTGGGGAAAAAAACCCCTAACAAGAGAGGTCGCCTTAAAGGGCCCTGGTTGCAGCAAGCCGTAACACCGCGAAGGCCGTGGCGCCACGACCGCGCGGCCGTATTCTTCAGCCCCCAAGACGCCAGCGTACAGCGGACCCACCGTGGCCCCCTGGGTGGCCCCGAGGCCCGAGCGAGACCCTCGAGTGACCCGGCGTCCAAGGGGCGGGCCAGCCCCAGGCTCCCCGGCCAGGCCGCCATTGTGACCACCACGCAGCGATGGCGGCAAGGCCTTGTAAGGTTGGATGCGCCCCTCGGCTGCCTCTATGCCGCCCTTGGGACTAACACCTTGGGCTTCCAACAACCATCTCAAAAGGCTCCCTCTCAGCTGAGACCCCGATAAAACAACCTGGGACTTTTTTTCTTTTTTTGACTTGAAATATTTATTCTGCATGAAAAGGGAGTCATTGATCACTACAGGCAAACAGGTGAATTTCCCGCACGCAGCGTCACCTGCGTAGTTACTGCGGCCACCAAGATTAGGTGATGCTGCGCGCGGGAGCAACAGGTGTCTTCCTTTAGTGTGATGGTATATTTACCCCAACGCGGACAGCCGTTTATTGATGCAGCTGTCATAGAGCTCGATGGGTGTTGAGTCCAAGAGGTGGTTTTGAACCTGACTTGTGGAGTTCTTTTTGTGGGTGCCGGTGGCTGCGCCCTCCAGATCAAGATGTTATGTAACATTCAATCTGCAGTGACTTTGCCTCTGCCTGTGGGACAAATGTCATGTAACAGCTTCAGGACCGCGCAACCTGATTACATGAAGTGAACCATTTTTGCACGCGGGGAGCGCCACCCATTGGATGCACCAATGGCAGCTGGCGCCCATGGGATGTCAAGGGGATGCATCCAATGGCGCCCGTAGAGAGTATGGTCATAGTGTGCCACTGAGGCATCTTTTCCCATGCGGGGTCAATGGGGTGCCACAGTCACCACCACTTGCCTGGTGTAACTCTGGACCTAGCCCAATCTAGGCAAAGGAGGCAAGTGTAACAAACCAACACATAACTTTATTCAGGTTCAAGTTTCCAGGACCATTGGAATTTACTTTCAATAGGGAAAACATGAGTCCATTCTTGTTTGAGGAACTTCCCTACTTTTCCTTTCTTTTAGGTTCTTCCTCATACTTTCCTTGTACTTATTTCTGGAAAATTCCTTGGCTGGTTGTTAGCCTACAAATAAGATCTTGTAACCACCAGTAACGGTGGGTAGTTACAATGCATTGTGTTATTGGTGCTATTTGCATAATGTAACTACCTGTGTTATCCACCATGCCCCGTTATGTTACGAGTAACGGGCCGTTTAAGTGGCATATGGATAGTTTTACACACCAGGAAAAAACAATGATCACTTGTCTGCAAGTGACATCAAAAAGTACAAAGGCCCCTTTGTAGTTTGCTATGTCACTTGTTGGCAAGTGATCATTCTTTTTTCCTGGTGACAGTGTAACAGATCTTTTTCCAACACTGTTACACTACATTATTGCTTGGATAACGCAATAACAAGCCCTCAAGGGCCATTTTGGTGCTGAAATCAGCTTGTTATCTGGCGCGCTGCGGGCCTGGATAACGTAACAAGCAGAAAAGAATGGTACAAGCAGTGGCACAATAACGTAGCGCACCACCATTACAAGTAACTGTAACAATAACAGCTTAAAAACTGTTACATTACCGTTATTGGTAACGTAACTACCCACCACTGCCATCACAAACCTCTTTTCCTTGTGGCAAAGTCTTTGTATCACTGCCAATTACATCTTGTGAATATGTTGAAAAGAAATCAACCACCAGTTATCCAAATAAATCCCCACCTTAGCTTAATGCTCCCTATCAACAGGTCATCAAGAGGTTGTATCCTCTTTGATGACCGGCTGACCAGTCATTGAGAGGTTTTATCCTCTTCAATGAGCAGCTGACTGGTCATTAAGAGTTTGTAGCCTCTTCAATGAGCAGCTGACCGGTCATCCAGAGGTTGTATCCTCTTCAATGACTGGCTGACCTGCGGGTACCTGTCCGGGTCCCCGCCATCCTCCCCACCAGAATTCTGGACACCCACACCCGCCGGCGGGCACCCAGCAACAAGTAGCTGTTTGCCATCTCTATAATGTACCAATATTGTAACAATTTTTTTCTTGTTAATGTTACTGTTAACTGTAACAGAAGCACATTGCAATATTGCAACTTGAATAATGTTATCATTTGATGTATGTTACTATATCTGTCGGCACAGAGGGGCAGATATCAGAAAAAATGATAGTCAGCGGGGGCCATTTGCCCTTTTTTTATCTGTTTATCCAGCAGTTAAGACATTACATTACTCATAACGCAAGTAACACACCACAAATTTTGGCCAGTGCGTAAAGCAAGTCATTACTGTTACCAATAACACCTGAGCGCAGTAACAGAAAGTGTTACACTACACGGATAATGGTGGTTATTGCACTGTATTGTAAATACCCATTGTCTCAAAACTCACAAATGCCCACCAAGTTTGGCTGACAACTCCACAAGAAAGTTGCCTCCCAAAAAAGGGGCCCAGTGTGGTTGAGAAAAAGTCCTGCTAATATAAACAAACTTTGGGAGTTGTTTTTCCAGCCCTCTAGAAATATTGGGTTCTTAGCCATAAAACCTTGTTTGACCTGTATTCCTTAAGATTTCAGCTCACAGAAAAATGACACAAACAAAATACAAACTGTGTACACTACCACTGGACAAATACATTGTTACCCCCAAAAGCTCATTCCAGAAGGCCAACTTACAAACTTGAAGTCATCAAGAATGTGTAAAGTGAATTCAGAAGGATTAATATAACAAAATAAAAATTATTTGGAACAACACAAAATTTACAAAATTCTTTGCATTAAATGATTATTTTGGAAAATCTTCAATACCATTCCAAAAAAATAAGGCCCCGTTTGGCTGCCGTGTTATCCAAGTCTATTAAAACCAGAGTTTTGTGGGAAAAAAATTCAAGGGTTTCCCCTATTTTTTATCCACAAAACAACAAAGAAAGGGTTTTCCCTATCTTTTAATCACACAAAAGCAAAAAAGGCTTCCCCTATCTGAGGAAAGCCTCTGCAAAAAACACAACCTAGCCCAACACCAGCCGAAGCTGCTGCACCCAGGCCCATACTGCCGCCCAACTCACCGGATGGGTCAAACAGTATGTAAGGAAGGCCCCCAGCAGCGCGGTGGCAATCTGCTAAGTGGGGGCCAGCTCTTTAACCCCCCAGGCTGTGCAAATGCAAAAGCAGCAGCGGGAGAGCGTGAGACGCACCGCCAGCTGGAATTACAGACAAAACGGATGCGGCTGGGGGGAGAATCTGACTGGCCAGCTCGCGGTCTTATATACCCGAGCCCGCAGGCCTCTGGCTTCGAGTTGGACTTGCCACCGCGTCCACAACAACACTGCCATGGCAAAAAAGCCACCGCCATGGAACCAACGCCACCACCGATATGTACAGCAAACGCAGACCAACACTACCATGGCAAAAACGCCACCGCCATGGAACAAACGCCACCACCAATATGTACAGAAAACGCAGGAAACGCGCCGGCCAAAGCCAAAACCTATCGGTGACCAGTAACATCTCCCCTTGATGACCGGTCTGTGCCGGTCATCGAGGGAGTAGCACCTCCCCTCGATGTCAGGTACACACCGGTCATCGAGAGGAGTAGCACCTCCCCTCGATGACTGGTACACACCGGTCATCGAGGGGAATAACACCTCCTCTGGATGACCGGTGTATACCGGTCAACGCGAGGAGGTGTGAGTCCCCTCGATGGCCGGTAAAGACAGGTCATCGAGAGGAGTAGCACCTCCCCTCGATGACCGGTACACACCAGTCATCCAGAGAAGTTGTTATTCCCCTTGATGACCGGTCTGGCCGGTCATTGAGAGGAGGTGCTACTCCCCTCGGTGACCGGCACAGACCGGTCATCGAGAGGAGATGTTACTCCCCTCGATGACCGGTGATGACCGGTCATCGAGAGGGGGTCTTATTACCCTCGATGACCGGTCTGTGCCGGTCATCGGGAGGTGTGACTGATGACCGGTCCGCGCCGGTCATCGAGAGGTGTGATTGATGACCGGTCTGTGAGTCCCCTCGATGACCGGTACAGACCGGTCATCAAGAGGTGTGATTCCCCTCAATGACCGGTGTGTACCAGTCATCGAGGGGAGGTGCTACTCCTCTCGATGACCGGTGATGGCCGGTCATCGAGAGGAGGTGTTATTACCCTCGATGACCAGTCTGTCTTGACCTCTTTAATTCCTTCTCCCTTGCTCACTGGTTAAAATCTTTCCTAGCTCCACATTGTAGCAATCAATTATCAAGCTGGCCTGCCTGTCCTTGGCCTGAATTTTTTTCTTGTTTTCTGGTCTTCTTGATGCCACTGTTTGAATACCAGTGATCAATCTGATTTTGTTTTTCCCTCAGGAAACAAGGGTTGTTGTTTTGAAATTTTTTCTTGTATCTGACTTTAAAGTTGGAATAAATTATAATAAGACTCAGTGACAACCATATTGGACTTTCAAACTCTCCAGCTACTTAGGCAAACTGAAAGCTTTTTCTAATGGAGCAGTGGAGACTGTCAAAATTTGAGCTGGTGGAATGACAAATCTGTTCAGCAGATATGATTTTGATCTCAATGATGGGAAGGCATCAAGCTTATCATGTGTACTTTAGGATTCCCATTTAACCTCAACGCCAAATTCAACTCCCAGTTCCAGGCAACAAGGCTAACTTACTCAGGCTATGCAGATGTCCATTCAAATTGAAATGAAAAGACCCATCAGTACTGGAATAGGATAAGGAAATTTAATAATATGCTGATACAGGTCTCAGGGTTTTATTTATGTATCTATCCTTTTACATATTCTGGAGTTTATGAATGCATTTCATATTTAACATTTGCTTTCAAGAGGGCATTTACTGGCCTGTGGAGAAGAATGGGGAAAGGGGCTGATGATAAATTTTCCCTGAACTCCTAAATTTGCAGCGGCGAAGCCGCCTTGGCCTCTAGTACAACATAAATGGTTGAATTTATGACACCCTGCAACCCCCGGGGGTTTCAAAGTTTTGGTGGCAACAGGGGGAAAACTTTGGGTCGCGGTGTCATAAAATTAACCCTTTATGATGTATAAAGCGGCAGCCAAACAGGGCCTAATGAATAATCAGAATCAATAGATTGACATGTGAAATGAATGATCATAAATGAGGAAAATGAAATCCAAAATTAGGGATTGTTGATTGGTACCCGTGGCGGGTAACTAGTACCGCTTGGCAGGTACCTCATGCACCCGCCTTGCACCTGCTGAGCGGTGCTGGGTGTGGTATAAGGTACTTGAGTTTGGCCATAATGAGGTACCCGGGTACCGCCCACCCCCTACACCGCGGGGGTACAATTTTTTTTTGGCGGCAGCTCCAGGACGTCTGGGTCCCTGAGCGGTGATTGAACACGCAAATTGCGAGCCGGGGACCATGACATGTCATTGAAATTGACACATAACATACTGTCAGCCAAGACGTTGACTACCCATATCCCCATATCAAGTCTCAACCCTCCAGTCCCTTGCTTCTCGACAGTCAACCACTTTGCAATGTGTTCCAGCCGCAACCACAAACAATTCAAGCCTCCGTTATCCTGCGATTTATCATCCCAAGAAAATGCACCAGACAAGCAGAATCCACCCAAAAACAAAAATGTTGAATCACCAAGAAACACCAATGATATCAACGCACACCCTGGAACCCAGCCCCCACCCGCAACAACCAATGAGGAGGAATTGCGTGAGTACAAACCATCAGTCTGGTCATTACATCACTTTTTCCAACCCAATTCTGACTAGTAATCCACATATAGAAAGAGGTAAGAGAGTTGCGGAAAACTCAATCAGTTCATCCTATGCTTCATATGAGTTTCCCAATCTTTCCAATCAGTTGGACAAGTATGGACGCCGCATGATTGCTTATCCCTGCAAGCTGTAAGCTAGCTTTTCTATTACATTTAACTAACCTATTAGACCTTTTGATTGGAATCCATCTTCAGATGCGGCACCAGAATCAACCGACCAACCTCAGATTCCTCTTGCAGCAACCTCAACAAGCATGCTTTGATATGCCTCCGAAAAACTCAGGATTCCAAACGCACTCTGTTGTTGGAACATTTTGGAATAACCGGGAGGATATAAATCCAGCGGATGTAAGTGCTCAGCTCAAGTTGCTGCCCTTTTTAATCAGAAACATGCTCATCATTGATTTATCTCTCTTTTTTTAGGTTCCTCAACTATGTGCTATTTGGTGCGCTGAGGCAGCAAGGCCATTTTTGGCGCTTTTGGATGCCAGCCTAAAAAAAACTCCTCAATCCAACCTCAAGCATTTGCCAAAACCGTATCAAGTCTCAAAGGATATCCACACGCTCTATTCCACTATAAAACACAAGTATCGAACGGTTTTAAACGTGGGTGGTTCCTATTTTTAGTTATTTCTAAGGCCCTGTTTTGCTGCCATGTTATACGTCATAAATGGTCAAATTTATGACGCGCGACCCCCGGGGGTTTCAAAGTTTTGGTGGCAAGAGGGGGCAAACTTTGGGTCGTGGCCTCATAAATCCAACCATTTATGACGTATAACGCGGCAGCCAAACGGGGCCTAACTTGATCACCTGACCGGTTTTCTGTTTATCAGGCGCACCCAGGTGCATTATATATAGGGGTCAATTTGTGGCAGTCCCCTAACAGTTTTGATATCTTAGGTATAGTAATATATTGATTAGCTGAAGATGGCACGAGCAAGGTAGATCTAGAGGCCATGCCTCTAGATTTTGTCCAACTCTCTCAAAGCCACACAGGCAATTCATTGGTGAAGACAGTCAGTTTGGTCGTGGAGAAGCTTAACATTCAAGAAAAGGTCTGCCCTTTTTTTTGTTGACTTTTCAACTTCTACTCTGACAAATTACAATTTAGATATGCGGAATCATTAGTGATAATGCCACAAACAATCATGTTATGGTCCAAGAGCTGAAGGAGCGCAAGTGGCCACTTTTCCGAGGTGAGGCAAATTGGATCCGGTGCTTTGCACACATCCTGAACTTGATAGTTCACGGGATCCTCCGACCGTTTGGAACTGCAAGTGCAAAGGGGAAGAATACTTCCAGAAATAATAGTGTTGGCTTGGACGAGTTGCTTGCTGAAGAAAATGATGCTGAGGATCAAATAAGATTGTAAGGTTGATCTCATTCTCTCCAATTATAATTTTGGCAGCTTATACATTTGTGAAACATTAAGCTAGGCTTTCTCCGGGCCAAACGGATGCAACACCATTAACAGATGAATATTTGAGTGATGATGAATCACAAGGAGGAAAAAATCAAGGTGATATGGAATCCCTCAATGAAGAAGATATAAACGAAGCGAGTGACAAAGATGAAAGTGATTGCTATACAACCATTTCATGCAAAAAATCACTGGAAAAGGTAAAATAAGTCTTGGATCAATATGAGAGAGAAGCTGATATCAGTCCTTGCTTCAGTTTTGGGCGGTTGCAAAAAAGTTGAGGTACTCACCAAATTCAAGAGCGGAGTTTGTAGAGATCTGCCAAGAGATGGATGTTGACCCTTAGGATGTCCAGATGATGTCTTTGAGGGCTGAACATCACTTGGACACATCCAAAAGCGTCCAAGTGATGCTCAGTGCACCTGGCACCTGCTGGATGCTCCCCGGACGTCATGCGGATGCTTTTCAGCCCAAAGCATCCGCGGGATGTCAGCCTAACTTAACTGATTCCCACCCTCCTACAGGTGGAGTGGTAAAACACTGGTCGCATTGCGCCGACCGGAGGGAGGGACTTACGCGCTAAACGGACTTACAGGCTGACAGCATTTGGTTTTTTGGTGGGGACTTTTTTAAAACTGCTCTCACCCATCCATTTCCTGTCCAATTTCATTATTGTTTGGATTTCCATGATGACCAAATTCTTCTTTATCCATGTACTATACCCACCTATCCCCAACCTGTCTTCTTGATCTGCAATGTCCCTTGTAACATCATGAGTTTTGGATTCTGTACAGTGTGAACTTTGTAATATAGGATAAAGCAGACCACAGACAGTCACAAAAAATGGATCTGAGGGGTTCTGAAGGCCTCGAAAAATTCAGAAAAATTTGGAGAGATTCTCCTTGATCTTGGGAATCTTTTGTTCCCCCAGACCATTGCTGCCCAATGGGAAAGGGTGAAGCCAGAAACGTTTGAAAAAAGACATAGTTATGATTCTGTCAGCCCAAACTTGGACATTGGGTGTAAGTCCCTCCTTCGGAGGGTCCCGGCGGGACAGTGTCCCCCCTCAAATAGAGGGACTTGGTTAAGTTAGGATGTCAGCCTTTTCCAAAAAGGCGCCCCGTGGTGTACATTCTAACCCAAAGTGAAACTGGGTGCCTGACCATGGCAAAAAAAAAGAACTAAACAAGTGGAAATTTGTTTAAAAGATGGAAACAGAGGTCTTAAGAACAACAACAACAGTTTTCCTATTCAAACATACAACACTTCCAAAAATAAGAATACAGTTGACAAAGCAAACATAGGGCGCGGACTTGTTTCAACAAGTTACGCTAGACTCGAGAGTTGAAGTAAAGTGATCTACCATCTCTTGACGGCAGATCTGAGAACGCTTTCGAGTCCGCCACCAATCTGAGCGCGAGCTTCGGAGAGACTGAACTGTTTTTCGACCATTTTGAGATGAGATTCCGTTTCTAGCTGGTTCAAGACACTCTCCCAGACGGCTTGCTCGACCGGTCGTACAACACCCTTGGGGATTTGAGCCGCCTCTTTCAATACCACGAGCGCACCGATCCCGATCGGACTTCCGACAGTTCTGGACATGGCCGAGTTTTCCTCATCCCCTCGAGCAATCAACTCGGATTTTAAAATCTGTTGGGCGCCCGTGCTGGTCTCTATTCGCAGTTCATGGCTAAGTAAGACCATGTCTCTTTCATTCGGTCCGTATTGAAGCTTATGAGATAGGAATTGACACAAGAGGTCGATTGGAAGAATTCTTTGCAGCTCTGATTCACTTGGCATCATGGGGAGGTCGTTTGATCTCATCGTGGAGGCGTCTGAGCCAGGCAAAAGACCTAATCTATATTTTCCGGGTGTGATTTGGTTGATAGAAATTGATCAGGAAGAGACGGGCAATAAAAAACTTCATCTGAATGAATACGAAAGGACCCACTTCGTCAATACTCGCTTCGTCCTACCATCCTCAATTTTCTTTCCCATCTTTTCAATCACCTCGTCCCATCGCCTAGGCACTCCAGCTTTGCTCCACTCAAAATGCCCATCCTTCCTGACCAGTCCGATTTTTTTCAAGACATGCATGACCTCACAAAACCCTTCGAATCTTAAGGTACCCCTGAGCATCGTCTCCAATTGATCATCTAAACCGTAGCGAGACGTGTATCCCAACGAGTCTCGATTGGCAACCCCTTCCAAAGCTGGGTTCCCTTCCTTGAACTTTCCATCGAACACTGCAACGCCCACTCCGGGAAATCTCCTCTTGAGCAATTTTTCTCCGCTGATTTCGTATCTCTGAAGGAACAATAGCAAAATTGGCGGTAGTTGTGTCGATTCAATTTGACCAGTGTTCTATGCAACCAACTAGTTTTCTTGTCACTTACCTTTCCAGCCAGAAGAAATTGAGCAGGGTTTCCCGCAGCTTCCAGGACGCCTCTAGGCGACCAAGAAAAGCGATATCCCAGGAGACCGTCAGATTGTTCGGGCAATCCTCCACAGAAGCTGACAAACGATTTAATTCGAGATTCAGGTTGGCTGCGTTTCAATCTTTGGATTAAACTGACGGCTGTCATATGATCGATCCCAGGATCAAGTCCCAGTTCGTTCAAGAATACAAGGTTTTTAGATTTGGCTGCTTCGTCGAAATCGGCCATGGCTGGCGAAACATAAGAGGCTGTGATCAGATTGACGGAGTGCTCAAGACAGGCTGTTGCAATCAAAGGGTGCATGGGGGCCGGTAGCAGGCTAATTCCACACAAGCAAAAGGTGTGGAATTAGAAGTCAATCAAAACAAGCGTTATCAATAGAATGAACCTAATATGAAAAGATCTGAATTAAGATACCTCATCACGATATCGGCCTCTTTCACTAATTCCGAAACTCCTAATCTGTCACTTGCAGCGTCCAACTGGACAATTCTCGTGCGGGCTTGCTTGGACGGGTCATTCTTACTAACCCGCTGACTGAGACTCTCAGCTTCTTCTAAATCCTTGGCGGCGATAGTTACTTCTATATTGGCTTCTTGTAATAATGTTTCGATAGCTGGTTTAGCAACCAATCTGCGCAACACCAAATTTGAGGTTAATTATAACTCACAAGCGCAGGATCCTGCTTGAAAAATCGTAAGAAAAAGAAACCACGAACCCACTACCAAATATTACAACTTTTTGTGACCCTCCGGAGACATCCATTTTATTAGTTACAGGTGTAGCCGGCGCTGGGCTTAAAGAGCTGGCCAACAATGGGGCCAGGCCTTCATGTTGGGGCATCAGAATACCATCTCCGCAAATCATCCCATTTTTCAATCGCTGTAAAATTTCCGGATTCTCGACATCATTTTGTGGCAGTTTGGATTGGATGAGCGAGGTGATGTAGGGGAATATGGCCGATGAGAAACTTTCAGATGCGTCCTTGGGGAGCTCAGAGGGTAAGATTTCTGCATTTTGGTTGTTCCAGTCTTGGTTAGTTTCTGCGATTGCGCCGGCTGGATCCAAAATCTTCACAAACCTATGGAGATGAGTTGTAGCCTGCTGTCGAGATCAGCCCATCGGGACTCGGTCATCATTGAGCTTGGATGATCATATTTGAAATATGCATAAGGTGCCTCAATCGTAGTGGCCCGGTCTACAAACTCCAACCCGCCCTAGAATTAATGTGAGAACAGATCGATACCAATGACATATCAGATGAAGGGCCGCTCTTACATGACAAAAAGGATCAAAAACTAACTGACATAAAAATCACATGAAATGTCTGTTACGCCTGTTAAACGGGGATTGGGATGTTTAAACAAATGTGAGAGCTGGTCATTGGATAACAATCGAGGGAATCCCGTTGACCAATAGGCCCCATTGATCAATAATGTCGTCCAAGGCGCGACCTAAGGATGGGTGTGTCAGTTATAACAAACCCTAGGTTTGGAAATCAAGCGACAAACATTTTCGTGAAAGACAGAGCGAAATCGTTCTGGATGGGCGTTGTAATTGGCGCGATCAAACATTGCGCCACTGTCTCCCGACTGATGCACTATATAATCTTCCAACTTCGCCTTGTAGCCCATTATTCTGTGATGGGTTTCAAGGCCTGCATTGATGTCAAAGGGATATCCTTCAAGGCTGCTGGAACCGGAAATTTAAACGCACTTTCTGAAGCAGACACTTGTTCTTGGAATTGGGTGAGATTTTCAACCCATTCAATCCCAGCATGATCGAGTGTTTCGACAATACCTCTGCCTACCCGTCCTGTGGAACCGGTAACGACTACACTGAGCATTGGGCCTCGATATCCACCAGCGATCCTGCCACGAAGCAGTTTGAGGCCAGTAAAGAAATCTTCTGTGGATTGAAACGTATACGGTCGCGCTAGGTTCTGAGGTCGACGAAAGGCATGGAGGAATTAGATTTAGCTTGTTTCAACATACATCTGCCTGTAAAGAATCAAAGACCACCAACCAAAAAAGGAGTGGAGAATCCATCTTTTAAGGCAGAGAGTCCATAACCCGACAGAGCTTCTCCTGCTCCAACCTGCAGGATATTAAAAGGAAATTTTGATAAGTCAAATAATTCACTATTTGGATGAACAAAAAGGTTTCCCTTACCACACCGGCTAATCTCCCGAAGGATACTTCACGAGCGCCAGTTTGAGGGTTGACGAGTAATTCCCAATCTATGAATCCGTCTCCAGAGTTTACCATTCGCTTGAGTAAAGGAACATTATACAATTGACCTTTATGAGTGTGAGAAAAACTATTTCGACAACCCAGGTTAGATTTATCATAAGCTTGAAGGTCCTGCAAGAAATAGGTGTGAGATGACTTACAAGAGGTACGTCCTTGGCTGACCGGGTCCGTGGTCTCGAATTTCTTCGATGGGAATCTCTTTAATCGCCATCACCACATCACCATCAGCTCCTCCAGCAGGAACCAATTCTGCTCCAGCCTGGATCAAATTTAAACATATTATAAGCAAGCCCCATTCTCCGCGATATTCACCATTTTGATTTTTTCTCCACAAATCAATAAACAGTTGCGCACGTTTAAATAGGATTGGTCATCAAAAATTCTTTTTTGGCTGGACTCGACATGGACCGCAAGAGAATCTCCAAACTTTTCGATCAGTTTCTTGACATGATGGGGTGCGAGTGGTGTACGACGTTCCCAGATGCGTTGATGATGTTCGGCCTTGATGGCCAGGGTCACTTTGTCATGAAGCTTCGAATACAGATGGAAGGAGAGAGCCGATCCGATTCGACGTGGACCCGGCAAGTGTAGGGGATGGCGACAACGACGGTGGGTGCAAGTCGAGAGCAACTTGGTCCGTATCATGGCGGTCAATGTTTTTGGGGAGAGGCCGAAGACTCACTTAAATAGTTCTCCTCGATGAGGGATGGTTAACCAGTGGGACTCAGTTTAGCCTTTCGGACTTGCGGTCAACAAGAGTCGCATTATGATTTACTCCCATGACGTCATCGCGTGATCAATATCCTTTACACAAGTCAACCCCCTGGTCGCTTCGAGCTTGTGACCTCACCACTGACTATTGATCATGACACCAAGCTGAGTTGCTGACCACCAGTCCATTTCAGTCCACCACTTGACATAATCCTGATACAATATCTGAAAAAGGAATCTACTTGACAGTGTTGACCTTACAGTCCGGGGGCTCATTTTCACCCGCTGCGGCACACCGGTGGGGGCGGAATGCTGAGCAGACCATAGTAGTGAAACCTATCTTAGGCTCCGTTTGGCTGTCCACAAAAATGTGCGAGCGTAATAAAAAACTTTGCAGATTATTTTCGGGGGGACAGGGGATATTACGCTATCCCCTGTCCCTGTTTGGCAGCCCACCGAGCGTCATGAAGTTGAAGACAGGAGTTCACGCTCCATTTTTCCCCCACCATTTGGGATATTTCACCCTGACCCCAAAATTTGCGGTCATAATTGCTCCCTTCGGCCTCGAATCCGTGCGACTCAATGGCACCCCGACGCAAGAGACCTCCTTCCTCGAACCCTCCCCCCAATCGACCGAGGCTTCAATCCCGCCTCCGCTTCCTGACCCAAACAAATCAAGGCTACAATCACCATCAAGATGAACAGCTTGATGACTTTCTGCTGGTGTTTGTGTTGGAAGCGAGGCGAGAGGCAGCTGTTGTCGAGGGTTGCGGAGCCCGGTGGGGGCATCGTGGCATCAGATTTGAGGAGGAGAGAAGCGCAGGCCGGACTTGTTTTTGAGTGGCGCACCAAACAGACAGGACTGCTGTCGCTATATGACGGTGGCCGTCCCAAACGGCCCTCTATAATTGCATAAGCCCAGTAATAATACAAATAAGGTTTAATAAAGCTTATTTGGATTATTACGTTGCGGTTTATTACCACATATGACGCTGGGCCCTGCCAAACAGGGCCTTGGATTATTGGATGTATTCCACTGGAGGACTTCCTATCAATCTGGGAACTCAGATTTTTCCAGATTTTGCAGGGAAATCTGGGCTCAATTGTCCCAAGTCCTAGATCTGCCTACACCACAGGTGAAGTTTTAAAGTTTGAATCCAGTAAAAATACTGGAGGGCAAGAAAAACCAAAAAGCAATCGGAATGCTTCCGGTGTGGTCAAAGGACCAGAATCATTCCGATCGCAATTCGGGTTAAACCCAAACCTGAAAAGATGGGTCCGCGCCGGAATGAAGTTGGAATTCATTCAACTTCATTCCAGGAAACAGACCAGAATCTCATTCCGGTTTCTTTCCTGGATTTTCCCCGGAATAGTTTTGTATACGACCGGGCAAGCCCCACAAATGCAGCCTTATATTGACTAATCACACACCTGACTGCATGGTGTGTCTAGCATAGTGGTCAAGCAGCTTATGTGGGGTGGATCAGCCAGATGGTGCTGGTTCAATCCCCCCTTTTGTTTGACCAGTTGCCCACTTGCATTTTCGTGCCTTCAGCAGCCCGCGCCAACCCGTCACCATTCCGAATAGCCATCGAAAGCAATTCGGAATGGGGTTGGCAATCCGAAATAAATTTGGAATCCCATCCAGTAAACTGCTGGATTCCTTTCTGGAGAATTGCCGACCGTCAATGGACGGTCCGCCCTTGCAGGCGGGCCAACCAAAAGCATTTTGGTGGGTGATCAAAATAATTTTGACGCACTTCACCCATGGTGTAGATATCCCTGCAAAATCTGGGAAAATCTGGGTTTCCAGATTGGCAGGAAGTCCTCCACTATTTGAAGTTGCATAGTTTCTTTTGGAAATTCCAAACAAGATCATTTCTGTAACAACCTTACAAAATTCCCAGGCTGAGAAAATGGATCAATATTCCAGAATTTGAATTTAGGGAGCTATGATGGCAGTACACACTAGAGCTATGGTATATTGACACAACCATCTGGGGGTGAATGAGCATGATAACTACATGTTAGATTTGCAGTGGCAAAGCCGCCTTTGCCTCTAGTGACTTATAACAGTGCGTCCAAATGAGGCCTTGATTATCTTCCATCAATTTAATTGGAAAACTCTCTGTAAATCTGCTATCACATCCTGTACTATTCAGTCAATTCCACATTTTTTTCCTGATTGGAATAATTGAAACTCATTGAAACTTTCTTTCTGATGTCACTGAGACTTTTGTTTGCTTCTATGGCTAGATTTTGATTGGTAGCTCAAAATCTTGATACAGATTAGAAAAAAGAAAAACAGAACGTAGAAGTTAGAACCAACAATTCAAGATATCTTAATTTTTTTTATCAGAAGCAAATTTCATCTCCTAGAAAATCATCAGATTTGAAGAATAGCTAAAATTGAACAAACAATCATGTTGTTCAAAGTTTAGCTGCACAGATTTATGCATGCTTTTGTTGAAAAGTGTGGTTGGACTATAATAATATCACTGCACATATCACCAGGGGGGAAAGTGTGGCACTCCCTGGAGAGTGCCAGACCGTATGTTCCTTTGGGAAGACTGTCTGATGTCAAATGTGCGAGCATGTGGGATTTAGGCTTCAAATATGTTGACCTTATGTTCAACTCAGGCTGATCTTTGATCCACTCCATGGTGAACATGTTGGTAATTGAGTTGAGGGTACCCCCACTTGATGCCTGGTACACCCTGGTATTCTACACTTAGTGGTGTGTTTCAGGAATCAATTTGAGACCCCCTCCACTCAATGAATGGGTTGTAAAGTCATTGAGTGGAGATTCCCTCCACTTGTTCGGCCAAACATGACGGTGGACATAGCGACAAAAAAAAAACACGCTCCCCGGGGACACCCGGGGATACAGAGCTGATCCCTGTTGCCCCGCTGCCACCGTAGTTGACTTGTGCCCAGATTGAAACTCCTGGAACACAAGCGTTTTTGGTGATTTGCAACACATATGAAAACCATTTTTGCTACTACAAAATGATGATGATTTTGATTGTTCTGGATACAGCAGGTCAAAAGAGCATCATTCTTATCTTACACCTGGTGCTAATAATTACCATGTGATAAGAGCAATCAACCCCATTTTGTTGCACAATGGCCACGGACATAATGGTAGGTGTGATGAAGGTATGCTACCTGGAGGAAAAAATCGCCCAAAACAGTCAGGCAAAAGGTGTGAAGATGATCAATCTACAAGACAAACGGTATGACCCTGCATGCTGAGATGTGTGTGGACATTTCAGAGTTGAATTTTCACCTCAGAGTTCAGACCAGCTATTGAAATCTTTCTCCTGCTGGTTCCAGGATCATCAAAATATTGATGCATCTATTGATATCCACCAATCTGCCCCCTTCCCTCTGTGAAGCTTAATAATTTTAACCTCTAGCTGCTGCATTTTTCAGTCAGATGGAGGTCAAAGAAAGGAAAATTGTGCAATGTGTATTCCCATACAAAATTTGCATGGACCCAAATGAACAGCTGACCGCATGGCAAACTTTAGCCTGCATAAGTGGACCATCACTTGGTAAACATGGTTGGTGAAAAGGCCTCTTTGATTGTTCACATTTCATAATACAGGGAGGGAAGACAGGTTACAGAGGTTTTCCCAGCTTTGACACTGTGTGATACTCAAAAAAGAGAAATCCAATTTTACATAACTTTCCTCGCAATTGATGAAGGGAACAGGCATGGCAGAAATATCCCACAAGGATTAATCTACCAGTTAGCTGAGTCTTTGCGGTTGCTATAATTTACAGCTATCTTTCATTATGTCATTTTATGTGGGTTTTGATTGAAAAAAATCAGCCCTGAAAAATCTTCCTTCTCACTTGGTGAAGGATATCTTTGAGCATCAGGATAGTTACATTCTTGGCAAAACATGTTGTGAATTGAAGCTCACATCCTGGATTTTGTTTGATATGAACCAAACAGAAAATTTCAACTAAGATATTTCCATGTGTTGGAATTGAGTTACAGATCATCCCGCAACCACTTCACCTACAGTTACACATCTGTTGGGAAGAAAATTGAACAAAGAGTTGCGACTCACATCTAACTCACATCAGACCATTTGACTGACAGAATTACGGCCTGGCACTCTCCAGAGAGTGCCACACTTTCCCCCCTGGTGTATCACTCTCCTCTCTGTTCCTCAATCAATTGGTTACCTCTGCTACCATCAATTCAAAAGAGGCTCCACGGATTGTGGGACATGGAAAATGTGATACTTGTAAATTTGAAACAGCAAGTAAACTGGCATAGTACTTGGGACCATTTCTGGCGAGACGTAGAGCATAAACCACTCGAAGGCCGTTCCATATTATCTGAGATCAGTTCGGATAGGTTGCCGCTAACCTCCGCAATCAGATTGAGGCTTAAAATATTGGCCGGCGGTATCACAAATGAGCGAAGATTACTTCCTGCACAGCCGTTTCAGTTTTATCAACAGTAGACCTAGGATGAGCAGTGCTTTCTACGTTAGGAGCCTTGGGCATGATCCCAATGTTATCTTGGAACTCTTCAGATGTCGATAGGGTATGCGTCTCCTTTCGTCTGTGGCACTTGCCGTCCTTTAACCCAAGAAGAGCTAAGATTTCAGTACATTTTTTCCTGTTCTGACAATGGGTAGGTCTACTCACTGATACTTGAAAATCAATCAAATTCGCATCTTCTGTTTTATCAGTCGATGAGTTCTTGAAATTTCCTGCTTTCAAAGCCCCCAAGCTTCCCATAACGTAGTGCTTCCCGATATGCTATTCAAGTAACCAGATATCTTGTCAGCAAAAAAAAAAAAAAGAAACCCATCTCATTGGGAGAGACTCAACCAGCAGAATAATTAACTGGAGAATAGTTTTGACCATTTTGTCAATGATTTCGAAAGCTGCTCTTAAGATCGGCGCTCGTATGTTTGGTACTCAATCCTGTTTGTTGTCAAAGCAAGGTATAGCGTTGCTTGAGGATAAGATCTAATCTTGCGCTCAACACAAAGAAAACTTATAATTTCCTATCCCGGAGTTCAAAAAACGGAAAGGATCCGGTCTGCAAACACGTGGGCGCTTCTGAGTACATAGCTGCTTGCGGATTTTCGACGTATTTTTGGGCCACTAACACCATGAATCGCTTGAGTATGAACTTCTGGGTAACTACGTATTTAAATATGTAACAGATAACGTCTTGTGCCCAACTGGCTGTGAGATCTAGTCAAGGTGTGGTCAGGTGTTTTGTGGAGGATCGAACATGTATTGTTTCAGATCATTGCTAGGAAAGCCTGTCACTGTTGTCCACAAACCTATTTACCTAACAGAATCCCATTCTTATTGGCCAGCCGGCTATTCCCAGGGCAAAATGTACAGGCAGTTTGGACTTGTTCTTGGTCAATCAAGCCTACAGCTCTATGAACATACCATCGGGTTTTTTCGAGAGCGCAGCCACGATACCCCATCTGTCGATGACCACCGGCTGCATTCCCTGGCAAAAAGGACCACGTCGCTGAAGCTTCCACTGCGAATGCGATAAAGAAAGGGGTAGCTAGTGAAACTAGCCAGCAATATGCGAATTAGATCATCTCGAGACCTGTCCCCCGGCCAATCCGCCGATGATCACTTGTTCAACATTGACTTCTCCGCACCCAACACGGGATCAACTTGATGTACGCAGTGGCAAAGCTTCCGACTCCAAGTGAAAATAGGAGGTCATTGCCTTCGATTCCGAATGGACCGGTCAGACGCCCACGGAGGCAGGTGCTTTGTACCCCGGACTCGGAGGGACTTGGTTAATCTTGGCAGATGCTGTGCTCGTGACTGGTTTGCCATAATAGGGGGATTCAAAGTTGGCCATGCACAACTTGCATGCACTTTTGCAAGTTGATGTTCAAGGCTTTTATTGAACACCAAATTTCAAAAAAAACATTAAAGAAGGCTTAGGGGGTGTAGTACAGTGTGGCTTGCATGCACTTTTGCAACTCGGTGTTCAAGAATGAACTTGAACACCGACTTGCAAAAGCGCATGCAAGTCGCATCTTGCCAACTTTGAAACCCCCTAATATCTCCGCAAAAGATCTTCAAGTGCCTACCGCCACATTAGGGGGTTTCACAATAAGGAAACCCGGGAAGGTGTTCGAGCGCTCGCAAGTATTGTTATGAGGATGCTCGGGGCAATTTCTCGTGGGACTTCACGCCAAATTTTTAAGACCCGCGAGTGAAGAAATTTAGTGCTGTGGGAAGCAAAAATGCTTATTGTGAAACCCCCTATTGTGCCATGGGTTCAACTCAAAAATGGGAAACTATGCTATGCTACTTAGTAACCGATGAAACTCCTTTGCAGCGGATGAATTCCCATTGGCATTTAGAGAGCTCTAGAATCCCCTCCACATCCTAAATTAAGAAATCTACCAAATCAACAACCAGTGCACATGAAAGTTATGAGCTGCAGGATTAGGAAAACATTTTCCCTTCTACCAAAAATTAAGAGTATGGGTGTGTAAATTGAGATCTGGGAGGCTCCCAAAACCAACAGGAATTCTTCTGGTGTGGTAAGCCTAATCAAAACCTCATCAAGTACGCAGACGGCTATCATAGAGGAATCTGCACCAGCCAAGTGAATATCACCATCCAGTCTATCAGTTATACCTCCAACCACCCACAGACATTGGATCAGGCTCTATCATCATCTCTACAAGGCACCTCCAATTCTTCAGTATTCACTTTCATGGATGGCCCTCCACAATGGGTAATAAAATATGTACAAAATCAGGTTCAAAGTGGGAGAAAGTCCACCATCAAGAAGAGCCAGACTATTAGGAAGTAACCTGAGTGTTCACTAGAGTTTACTCCTCTATATTCCATCAAGGCATAAATCTTTCTCAGATACATGGAAGCTGTTGCGCCATGGTTATTGTTTCCTCTTATGTCATTCCAAGCCATTTAGTAGATGCCTTGTTGCCTTGTCCCCTTGTTGGAGGCTTTTGTACCCTGTTTATCATCTTTGTCTTTGTCTCTGAACTATATGTTTTCCCCTCACTATATATGTAGTAAAGATGGCAAATGGGTACCCGCCACCCGTTGGCGGGTACCCGCTCACACCCGTTTGGGACTGCCTGGTGTGTCCGGGTCCCTGATTTTCTGATGCCGGCGGGTATGTACAGTCACTGGACAGATACATTGGTACCCCCAAAAGCTCATTCTAGAAGGCCAACCCACAAACTTGAAGTCATGAGGATTTGAGAACAATTGTGTAAAATGACTTCAGAAGAATGAATATAACAAAATAAAAAGTATTTGGAACATCATAAAACTTACAAAATTGCTTTGATTACATGATGATTTTGGAAAAGCTTCAATACCATTCCAAAAAAATAATCAATAATCAGAATCAATAGATTTACATGTGAAATGAATGATAAAAAATGCAAAAAATGAGGTCCAAAATCTATTCTGAAATTTTTTGGGTGGTGAAAACACATCAAACACTGGTTTTTTGTTGGCTGTTGTGCAGTTTTGTACTTTTTGATGCCCACAAAATTTCAGAATGGATTTTGGAATTCATTTTTTTCATTTATTATCATTAATTTCACATGTCAATCTATTGATTCTGATTATTCACTAGAGGCCAAGCGGCTTCGCCGCTGCGGGGCCGCCCCGCACCTCAGGTAACCCCCCCAGCGCCCCCAAGTTAAGACTCCCTGCGCACACAATCAGCGCCCGCCCCCCGTCTCGCCGCGCCCCCATATGGTCACCATTGGACATGGAAGTTTTACTCAAAGCCGCGAATTTCTTGGCCCTACAAATAAATCTTGACTTGAATAAACTAATAACGTTGCTAGAAATTGAAATCATGACAATAAAAAAGTTCAACAATTAAATATTAACCGCGTTGCCACTGCAAAGCATTACGCTCAGGTCAATCAGTCATTGTTAGATTTGTCAGTGGGGAATCCCCGCCTAGCCTTGATCCGAGCGCAATTTGGTTGATGTTGATGCATACCAAAGGATTAATCAAAATTTCAATCCTTTGTCCCCTGTTGAAAGCTTGCATCAACAGCTCCTTGTGGTGTACGCAGATGAACCACTTCAGGCAGAGATCTGCATTTAATTTGATCTACAGTTTGACACATGTTAGTATACGCGATACAAGCCACATCTAAAAGGCAAAGGCAAACAGTCATCATTCCTATCCACAGGTAAACATGTATCTATCCGACCAAGTTTTTGAGTACCAGCCCAATCCTTGGAACCGGGGTGAGTTATATGCGAGTTCAACCTACGCTCGTTCGAGCCATCAAGCCAACCTCCTCCCTCAGCTTGGTACTTCCAGTGCACACAACCGCAGCCAGGGCAATTATTGGCACACAACACGACGACATCAGGAAGGCTGTAATTGAAGACCCTGCCTGTCTTCGCGCTCCAATTACGCCTTGTAACTTCTAGCCCTTTGGTTTTATTCTCATCCATGCCCCTATACACGCCTCTTGTGTTTGCGTTGATCTTCTAGTTTGTTGTCAAGTCAATGCAGAGTCCCTGATTCAAATTTCCCCCAAAAATTAAGCTCACACCAGGTTAATACCGCAATAAATATACCGTACCTAGGCTCACATTTAACTCACGAAAAAGACGTGTTACGGCAACCACCACCACATTTTAAATCTTTCAAGTTGTCCCCAGGTGAGAGGGTGAGCCAGCAAAGCGATTCTTTTGACTGTGAGGTTGAACAAACACTTCATGATATGATAAAAGGGGAACCAATTCATGAGGATTAACCAAGTATCCTCAGCGGCACAAGCATAGTCAATCTCCCCCTTCAATTATTAAGACCCTGCTACTTTGACCAGGCAATAGCCCTAACAATCAAGCCCATGCTGACGTGAAGAAACAGGAAAGAGGGGTTTGTATTGGCTGGGCTAGGCGAGTCGTTGGCGCCAGTAGGGTAAAGTTGGATGACAAGGCTCGGGGTTCGGTCCTGGGTGGCTTGAGCGAGGCAATTGGCGGTCGGGTTGGTCTGACGGTGGGCTTGGCGGTGGTTGAGTGAATTAAAAGAAGTAATCAAAGAGTTTAGTGAGCAGGTGGCTTGGTTAAGCCCGTTGCTAGGTTCAATAGTTGAGACTGGTGGAAATTCAGGGTGGTTGACAAGGCAATGGCCAGGGGGGTTGGCAAGGCAATGAAGTTGGTGTGATTTTTGGGCTTTACGAGTTCAATTTGGGAGCGGATTGGGGAATGGCGTGGTGGTGGGGGCGCAGGGTTTGAGAATTCTTCAATGTGCAATCAGGTGAGGGGATTGTTCTAGCAGGAGGCTGCGGGTTGTAAGGGGTGCGGCGTAGCGATGGCTTGGCAGAGTAATTGTAAGCGACTGGTGGGGTTCAAGGCAGCTGGATGCGCTATAAAAGGAGGGCCGGAGCAGGATTTATTTCCTCAGATGGCTCAAAGGCTGTGTTTTCCAGCTCTAGGGTTGTCTCACCCCTGTCCGCTGTAGCAATTGCGCAGTCCGGCGGGGGATATTTGGGGGTCCCCCTGTGCTTTCGGGCTGGGAGTTCTCTTCCCAACGCTTTTTAACCCTGCTAGACAGGGATGGGAGTTGGGCCACGGTGCGTCAGCTTGCTGCGCTAGGTGGCTGGTTGCGGCATTTTTGGGTCTCCTGTGTGGATTAGTCAAATTGTGTTGAATTTTTTTGTAATTGTTCTGTTTATATGGTACTTGTGGCTTTTGTAGTCCCTGTTTTGCTCTAGGGGGAACCTGTGACCTTTTTTTTTGTATTTTGTCAGATTGTAGGGGGAACCCTTGAATTTTTTTTCTGTGAACTTGAGACTTTAATATACTTGGATTATTTTTTTGGAATGGTACTGAAGATTTTCCAAAATCATCATTTAATGCAAGCAATTTTGTAAGTTTTATGATGTTCCAAATGCTTTTTTTTTGTTATATTCATTCTTCTGAAGTCATTTTACACACTTTTTCTCAAATCCTCATCACTTCAAGTTTGTGGTTTGGCCTTCTAGAATGAGCTTTTTGGGGTACCAATGTATCTGTCCAGTGACTGTACCCGGGTACCCACCCTCTATACTCGCCCACCTCCCCCCCCTACCCTTGCAGGGGGTGGTGGTGGGGGGGCTTGGGTGCCTGGGTTTACTTCATATGGTTTGGCCTCGCCAATGAGCAATTTGGCACGTGCAGGGTTGGCGGTGTGGAGTGTGCAGCATTGCCGGTTGTCAGTGCTGTATGTTGAGCATCTCTAGCTGACGTTCCAGCATTTGCAGCGTTGCCAGCTGGCGCTCCAGTGTGTGCAGCATTGCCAGCTAGTGGTGTGGTATGTGCAGCATTGCTGACTGGCCCTCCAGAATTGGCAGCGTCTGTGAGCCTGTGTCTCTTATGTGACAGCAGGACACAAGAAAAATAGGTGGGCACTGCTTGGATTTCTTGGGATGAAGAAATAACAAACAGTAAGAGAAAAAGATAGAGAAAGAAAGAGATGATCTGAGAGATGATAATCAAGGTTCTTTTGAAATGTAGGTGGGAACTAATATCCACTGGCAATGCTACTCCTTAAGGGAGTGCTGCCAAGCTGTACCAGAGATTGAAACAGCCTCTTCTCACAATGGAAAAATGGAAGGTATCTGAATTAGACAAGTATAATCAGCCACATTTTTTTAGACATCTCTGTGGATAGTCAAGGTTCTTTAAAGGGAAAACTATGTGGTTTGTTACTGACAAACACCACAGAAAAAGAGGGATATGCAATCAGAGGGATCCTTGGGATAAAAGGTCTGGATATATGATGAACTGTGATCAAAATAGAAGAGCAAAAGCAAACAAGAGAGGAGAGAAAGCAGTCAAAGAGACAGAGAGGAAATCCTCTGAGATAATCAAGGTTCAATGAAAAAGGGTACTAACTGTCAATATTCCTGTTGGTTATACTTTGTTCTGGTGATCCTAGGTTGTCTGGAGGTGGTCTGCTGAAGTCTGTGGATCCTCCAGCTGCATGGGGGATCCTGACTTCAAAAAGTTGGATGACATAATCAAACATGTACATGTGGTTTGGAGCGCTCAGGTGCACCTACATGGCGCTGCTGTGCATGTGCGTCACAAACCACAAACTCTATGAAGGAGCAGAGATATTGGAAAGTGATCAGTAGACACTGGAGATGGCAATCAGTACCCGGGTACCGCCTGCTTTTTTGGCCCAAAGCAGATACCTGTACCCATACTTGGCACCCGCGGCGGCGGTACCCTAGTCTTTCTGGCGGGTACCAGCAGTGCCTGCCAAGTTGTTTTTTGTAGATATGTGCCTGCTTGCCGAGAGGGATCCCTCTTGGGCCTTGGTGTGGTAGACGGAAAAGTGAAAAATCAACAGTTTTTTCTCATACATAGGTTTACTCATAACAGGCCTCAAGATACCACCAAATGGAATCTACGGCCAATTTTACCCCTAGTCACCACTGGAGGCGTCACTGGAGCCCCTCTGGATTGTAACCTATACTTCTTTGGACACTGGACACCCATCACACGTTCAAAATACCCAGTCACCAACCTGTCACAAGCCTCAATTCAAGGATCCATCCTGGCCGCTTTGGCAGGTGAGTTGGCCAGTTTGAGACAAATTCACCATAATTTCAGGAATTCTGTCCAGATTGTTGCTCCAGAGCCTCCATACAAGGAGCTTCCTGTCTCCGCAAAATGTCTTGTCATAAAAACAAGCAGTTCCCGGATGTCTAATGTCCATAAATACAATTGTGTCAAACCTCAACCTCACTTGGAAACAGAAGCCAAAGGTCACTTATGAAACAGTTTTACATCTGCAGCTTTCGCAACAAGACCAACTCCCGTTGAGGTAACGCTGCCATCATCCTCTGGAGTGACAACTCGTGTCCATCCGCGCCCCTTGGTAACCAACGGTGGGTCTAAGTTGGTAACACAACACCTTCCTTGACAATATCTACTCCATTTGGACTACCTCTGGGACATCAAGGAGGAAGAATGGATTCTTTGCCTCCTCCCAGCGGCACGGGACACGTACCCAGAACTAGGCGCACTGGCCAGAGATGTATGATCCTCCGCAATTGAATTGCACGCAACTCACGTGTGTTGGAAGAGGAATTAAAAACAGATAATTGCATGGAGATGCCTTTTTTTTTGGGCAGCGGTCTCCCTATGGAAGCTTCGACCACAAAACATCAATCAACAACACAATTATCTATCACAAGGCACAATTGCTGGGGAGACAATAAGTAGGTCAGAGCCAATCAATACACCCCAGCAGCCTTGGGGTATTCATTCATCTCCAAGGGCTCCTTGTATGCTCTCTGACACTGTGCTTAGCAAGCTTATTTCATCACGCCAACTCCCTGTCGGGTGTTCCTTTTGTGTCCCGTACGCATCCACCTGCTCAAAATGCAAATCCACACTTTCTTTGTTTCTGACATTTCAAAAGCTTTCTCCCTTTGATTTGAATAGCTTTCTTTGTTTCTGACACCTCAAAAGCTTTCTCCCTTTGATTTATTTCTTTATCCGGGCCGGCTCCTGATTTTCGTGTTCTTGAATTGTGTGAAGACCTACCTGGTCTTCCCTTTTGCGGTACTCTATTTTTGGCCATCTGATGGCCTCTCTTCTGCCCGCTCTTGGGCGCTCACCCTTATTCCTCCGCTCTCAGGCTCTCACCCTTATTCCGCCGCTCTAAGGCTCTCACCCTTATTCCGCCGCTCTAAGGCTCTCACCCTTATTCCGCCGCTCTCGGCGATTCTTCCTTGTATCTACAGAACCGGTCTTAGCCAAGACCGGCATCTCTCTCTAACATCTAGGATATATCTCCTTGCTCTATTCGGTGCTCTCACCTCTTGTATATTGCAAGCTTGTATATTAGACATATAGTTATGACCGGACTTACCCAAGTCCGGCCATCCTCTTTACCTTTATCCGTCTCTTATCCTCTATCCTGTATCATCCCATCTCATGGGATATATCTCTTCTCTCTTGTGTCCTTCTTGCCCCTCGCTATGTTTTGCTACCAAACTCTCGCCTATAAAAGGAGGCTTTGAGCCGTGCAATATATCCCTAACTTAGTTCTCTCGCACATCTCCGCTTTCCAGAAAACTGCGAGACTTCACAATTGGTACAACTCTCTATCCAACCCGGACACGCCTTGTACATTTGCTTCATCCGCCCGGTATTGTTTGCTTTATGTGCACCGCAAGTCAAAAAGCCCATTTCATCTTGCCAACAAATGCTTGGTTCCCTTCCTCTTAACCCTGGATCCAGACATTGGGCGCTTTTTTTCATCCTTTTCCGCCTCATACCTGCTCAAGTAGCAAACTTGTACCCCTTTGTTTCTGATATCTGAAAAGCCATCCCCATTGGAAGTAAATTTAAAATTAGCCATTTAAACATTCTTACACACTAAACTTTTTACCTGCATTCCTTTATCCGGGTTGGCTCCAGATACTTTGCCAGTTCCAATTGACAGAAGCCCAGAAATCAAGCCGCGCTATAAGATGTGATATGCGGAGAAAACCTATAATGCTGTTGGGTTGAAGTTGTACATAGCTTTGTTCCTACTTGGGGAACTTGCCTTTAGCGGAGATCTACTGTTATCTACGCATGGTGTCAGCCTTAGAGATACATCAAGTATCCAAAAGACTGCAATAAATTAGTAAATAATAATAATTAGTGAATTATTATTGCATAAATAGATTCCTCATCATAAATTAAGGCGGGTCACCCACTAAAAGCAACCCCCTATTCCTATTCCTTCATGTACATATTGTATAATGAAGAATTGGCCACAAAATGCACCCAAAAAAGGATTACATATTGTCTTTTCCAAGAAGGCTGGAACTTTTCCAATGTTTTTCGTTTTGGTGTATGGGTTTATTTTTGATTTTTGGATTAACTTTTGGCTGGAGTATCCCACAGCCCTCTTCTCCTTTGCAGGTTGTGTAACGGTCTGGTGCTCGGTTGGTCTCTCCGTACGGGCAGAGGGCAGCGGTCTATCACCATGAGCCATGGTTGGAGGGGTCAACAAGCAGCTCTGGTTCCAAATGTGACCCCAGTTTTTCCTGAAGTCTACTCCAAGACCATCTTCTCAAGGATGATGGCTCTGGGTTTCAATTTAGCCTTGGGCTGTATCTGACACCTGTCAAATCAAAACTTGGAGTATATATGAAAGATATGTGATTTGCAAAGGATTTTCAAAAACATTTTTTTTAAATTTTGTCCAAGCTTCTTGGAAAAGACAATACAAAAAAATGGTAAAATAAATAAAGTACATAAAAATAAACTACAATACATAAAATATCAATGTTACTTGTGTGAAAATACCCTGTGAAAACATTATGTGGTCTTCTACTGAAGCTCTTTCACATGACAATTGGTTATAAACATGTCATGTGACAGAGTCAGGGAAATTAGACTATTGTAATGCAAATAAATTGCCCACAGCCAAGCTTTGTTCACGCATACACCTCAGGATACCCCATAGGGAGAAAAGGACTTAGTGGTTGCACCCACTAAAGTCCCCTCTATAAATAGAGGCCTATTTGGCCCTCAGGAAAAGATCCTGCAGACATTTCACCGCCCAATAAACTGTAAGTTTGCCGTGAAATTTCTCCCAGCTACTATTGTAGATAGAGATGGCACTTTGTGTAAGGACTCCAGTTGGGATTCCTTCACTATCTGTCAAGTGGGGGAGCACAGTAGGGAGCCTCGGAGCGAGAGTCTGGTTCACGGGGCTGTAAATTGCAGGATAAAGGGAACAATCTAGCCGGGAGAGATATGTGTCAGGGATCTCTCTGTATATACAACTCTTTAGAAGTTGAGCAAGGAAAAGGAAACAATCAAAAAGGAGAGAGAAGGGAAAAGGGAGGAATTGGCTTACCTAGCCAGGAGAGATATGTGTCAGGGATCTCTGCCGGCTAGGAGGAGTGCGAGGACCGGAGGATATAGTTGAGTGGGGATTGGGCCTGTGATTGTTCTTGTGAAACCTCGCGGTGCGCGGGGGCTTCACACTTGGGTACCTGTTTGCAGGTACCCGGCACCCGCCAGCAGGTACCTGGAACACCCGCTCAGCACCTGCCAGCGGGTGCGGGTGTTCAGTTTTTGGGCAGGAAAAAAACGGGCACCCATCCGGGTACCCGCCCATCCTGGTGGGACCTGGGCCAGATGGATTGGAGGGAACTCCTTGGCCAGAAGGATCTCTCTGGTCAAAGAGGTGTACAGCCCTCCTCAATCAGAGGGATTCCTCCAGTTGAAGAGGTGTGTGCACCTCCTCGACTGGAGGGCTGGGAGGAATCCCCGGTTCAGTGAGCATATTGATGACCGGGAGTATTCCTTCCTGTTCATCAATATACTCAATGGTTGGGAAGATTGCCTCCTGGTCATCAATCTATGTACTTGATGACCGGAAGGATTCCCTCCTGTTCATCAATCTATGTACTCAATGACCGGGAGGGATATACTTCATGGCTGGGGGGATTCCCTCCCGTTCATTGATATAATCAATGGCTGGGAGGATTCCCTCCCGGTAATTGATCTACTTGATGGCTGGGAGGATCCCCTCCCGGTCATCAAAGAGCTTGCTGACTGTGGGAATCCCTCCCGGTCAGCGAGTGAATGTGTGTATTGCTGACCGGGAGGGATTTCTCACAGGCAGTGCGTATATCAGAGCGGGTACCCGCTCCTGCACCCGGGCACCTGCCACCTGGCACCCGGTTACTTGTCACTGCGGGTGTGGGTGAGGGTGCAGGTGTCAAGAATTTGTGAATTTTCAGGCGGGTACCCGCACCCACAGTGGGTGTGCAAGAGGCCATCTCTAATTGTAGCCCCTTTTCCTTTTAAACCACCCTCAGCATGCAATATCCACTGGATTAATCCCTTTAAATCATCAAAAATCCCTTATTAGAATATTCAAAGCTTTATCCTTATAAGTGATTGCCATAAGACCTCTGCCTCTGTCAAGCAGCGAATCAGTTTAAGGGCTTACCCCCTACTTTTTACGCCAAATCAATTCCCTGTTATTAATAATTATATATTATTAATTACATAATTAATCCTTCCTCTTTTAAAGAGTTTTTAAACCCTTGTAGTGGCCATTTTTGCCACGTAACAAGTTTGGTAATTCACATTACCAGTGTTTACATCAGCAGAGTTATAGTGCTAGGGCCCAAAACCCTTATTTTGACGGGTTTTTAGCCCTAAGCTTCATAAACAGAGCTGTCACATGGTGCCAACCCTGCAACAGAGTCTTTGTTAAATATAGCAATGGTGCTGCTGTGTTGGCAACCAATCCTGCAGTGTCTTTGCAGAGCTACCACAATCCAAATGAACCCACCTGAGAACAAACAGTCCATGTTTTTGTTTGGAAATGAACAGTTCCTTGAAATGGCCGTCCTGGTGATTCATGTGACCCAATCTGAGACTTGATCCGTCATTCATCCAACTTCTTTGTATTAAATCCCTGCTATACCAATGTCCTTCTTATCTTAAATCACTATCTAATCATTGGACTTGACCAGGAACAACATAGACCACTACTACATGATTTATTGCAAATTCATTAGAGCCTTAAATCAACTTCCATTCTAAATTTCCATGCCTTGAGCGCACTGTGGTGTTGTGACCAAGCTCCCCGCGCTGAACACCAAAACCTACATTTTGCAGGAGTTTGGGGACAAAATTTCGCACCAGCTAGGGCGCTGCAATGATCCATGGTTAGGCTGACAGTCTTTGAACTGGATGATCTTGAAGGACCTCTTTTTAAAATCAGAGGCAGGTAAGCATGACAGGGTAACAAATGCCACTTTTTAAGGCGCTAATGGTTGCACTCTCACAGAATCAAGGTTGTTTCAGTGCTCCATTCACAATTACAGCAACGCTTTATCTTTTCCTCCTCTCAGTGCTCAAGTGGATTGGTCCACTCAAGGCTCACTGGGAATCTTCAGTTTCCGCGTCAAGGGGACTTTATACCATAACATGCGGGCGCTGCGTCCAGCAAGTCTTTGGGACGCGGGATTTGTGCAAATCTATGTCGTGGGCAAAGGTGATGAAGATGAGGCCCAGTTCAATATGTGTCAAGAATTTGGGCTCCTTGCTTGATGTTGGCCTCATGCTGAAGCTCCAGTCTCTTATGTCCAATATAAACCCTTGCGCGCAATGTGTACGGTCAGGTATTGTCCATTACTGCACAGCAAACTTAGCAAAGTCCCTTGAGACTCCAGGCCTCCGGGGGGTAGGCTGAACTTGCAAAGCAAGCCTCCGTCCGGAGGGACTTATACCGTACCTCCCCATTCTGGCGCACAGAGAATGGGGTTTTCAGGTCTTTTTTCCTTTTCTTTGTTGTACATCTTGCATACCACAACTTTTTGTTATTATTTTTTGCTACAGACAACAGTGGGTCAGCTACGCTAACATAGCTGTTAGCGTAGCGTAGCGCAGCGCAAATGCGCTATTTTTTAGTGTAGCATTAGCGCAATTGCGCGCATCTGCGCTAACGCTACGCGCAAAGGATGCAAAGCTATTTTAGCTTTTAGCGTAGCGTTAGCGCAGATGCGCGCAATTGCGCTAACGCTAAGCACGCAAGGCGCAAAAGAGCGCGCGCTATGCTGCGCTAAATCGTTTTTTGCGGCAAAAAAGTGCCTTTTTTCCGCTAAAAGCGCCTTAGCGCAACGTAGAGTAGCGCTAACGCTAAACAAAAATTGGTATGCTGTTAGCGCCGCTGAAAATTAGTGAAGCGTAGCGGCGCTAACGCTATTCAAAAAAGGTTGGCGCTTTTTGCCGCTACGCTAAACTTTAGGGCTAAAATAGCGTAGTGGCCCACTGTTGCTACAGATCAGCCCAACATGCTACCGCTGATTCTTTTTTTTTTTGTACTGGCTCATATGTATCCTGAGAAATTATAGAAGAGAAACAAACCTCATGAACATTACTGACTCTGTAACCCAGATTTGCAGACATTCATTATGAGATGAGCACGGACCCTCATTTGAGGATCATGCTCAAAAGTGGCAATGTAGCTGGACAACGCAACCATTTAATGGCCGGTTCATTACGGGATCCCCACCCAACTGGCCATTAGGTGTACACTCCACTTGATGACGGATTATTGAGTGGAGTGGCACTCCATCCAATGACCGGATCCAACGTGGCACTCCACCCAATGACCGGTTGGGTGGGGTACAGTCAAACCTGTGAAACCACATACTTGCATAAGGGCATAAATTCCCAAACCACATACTGATTTGGGACCACCAAAATTTAATTTTAGCCTGTAGCTTACCCTTGTAACCACATAACCTGCCAAACAACATAGCAAATTCTTTCCACCAAGGGGTATGCGGTTTCAAGGGTTTGACTGTATACACCCCACTCAATGACCGGTTATCAAGTGGGGTGTGCTGATTCCACACTCCATCCATTCCGATGACCGGTCATTGAGTGGGGTGTATACCCCACCCAACCGGTAATTGGGTGGAGTGCCACTTTGTGGTCATTGGGTGGAGTGCCACTTCGCGGTCATTGGATGGAGCGCCACTCCACTCAATGACCCGTGATCCCCATCCAATAAGTGGTTGTTGAGTGGAGTGGGACTCCATCCAATGACCAATTGTTGAGTGGAGCCGGGTCATTGGATGGAGTTTGGACTCTGCTCAATCGTAGCACACTCCATCCGATGACCCGTCATTGAGTGGGGTGTATGCTGTTGTATGGTATGAAAACAAACAGTAAGTTGAAAAAAAAAATACATGTAGATTTCATTGAGTACAGATGATCTCTGTTACTCAACTTCAGTAAACTCCAAGGTTTGATTTTCTTGGATAATTTATTTGTACCAGAAGAAAAGGTCTAACATAACTCAGATTGTATGAGATGATATGCAAGAAGCAAGGCTTTATGCCAAGCAAATTTTTAAGGTTAAACATGTTGAAAGCAGGAAACTGTGATGGTTTGAATAAACCACCCAGTCAAACTCAGAATCTTGGCACGCCAAAAAGGGGCAATAGCGCGTAAGTGCCTCCTGCCAAGGGCTATCAGAGGCTTGATTTGCAAGACCAGACACCCACAGCAGCGAGGGACTTGGTTTAAGTTTGACTGCACAGTTGCCCACGGCCCGCTTGGTACTGCGCAATGTGACACATCATAACTTCAACCCAAAAACTTATAAAAATCCATCAGTAGAAGAAATTGCTATGGCAATTAACAATCCAAAGGAAAATAAGACTCAGCCTTGGGATGTTATTTTGCACAGAAAGGCTGGGCAAGTTGTCTGGATCACCAACAAGAATTTGGTTTAACTTTTGCTCAGATACCCAATTTTTTTTCCTTGCGGTCAACGGGGACTGATAGCTGGATATGAGTAGAATCTGTAAGTGAACACAATTTTTGGCGTGCATCAAGTGAAGTTGGTGTTTTTGTGATGGAGGGGGGGGATTAACCAAATGTCCAAGAATTATTCAAAACACAATATATATTACTTTATTTGTACAAGTAATAACATCTTCAATTCTCTTCATAAACTGAGTTTGACAACGTTGTGCCCCCTCTGCCATGATCTTAGAGTCTATTCAAAAACCTCTCATCTTCATCACATCCTCATTTCTCTCACGTCCTTGGACGTAATTTTTACACATTGTTATGGGGTGTCTGGTTCAAACCCCTGCTCATCAAGAAACAAAGCAATCAAGAATGGAGCAAATTATTGGTGAAAATCAAAGAAAAAGCCACTCAAAGGAAGAAGAATCAAGTGGGAATCTTGGAAACATTTTTTAATGTTGAGACCTTTCACAACCAAACTTTGAACCAGATTCTTGTGATGTGGTTCATGTGTTGACAACACATATCTTTATCAGGCAATTAGGAACTTGGAGAGGAGGTGGGAAACCACATTGATGACAAGATTGATGGTGATAATAATGGAATATCACAAAATTACCCTTGAGATTTCCAAACAGTAGCCAAAATACTGAACATGGTCAATTTTATCATTCAATGTACCATCTCATCATTTTCAAAACAGGTGCTTGAAGTGTGGCAGAAAAACGTTGAAGACCCTTGTCAGCCTGTAGGTAACTAACTGTGTTTGAGAGGGTTGTTCCTAGCAAGATGATAGTGTAAAGTGCCAAGGATGGGCCAATGGGTTCGTGGTGAGAGCTGTAGCAGGTTTAACTCTATCAGTAATCTTGACTGAGAGGCTTGCTCAATGAAGGCACATCCAGATCAACACAGGGTGTTAATAGGCATCCAAGGAATAACTCAACTTGGGTTCGTGGTTTTACCTACAGAAAGTTAAGGGTAATCAAGAGTTGATGTTATTCCTGAATTAAAAGATGGGTGAGAATGAAAGCACTGTTTAACTATAGTATGGGTTAAACTTTGCTGTAATAATATTCTGAGGGATAAACAATCCTGGGGGGCGTGTTTATGTAGAGGAAAAAGAGCAGGAGGGGATTTGAGGCGCTAGGAGGCGCTTCAGGACCAGGGGAGAACTGGAAGCGCTCGAAGGAAGCAGACACTTTTTCCGAAAAAATGGGCACCCAGCACCGCATCCGGCACCGCTGGGTGGGTGCGCGGCGGGTGCCGGGTACTGGTTGACATTCTCTATTGCTGTGTAATATCAAGTGGCAAAGAAGAGACAGATCTTATAAGAGTTGAACCATAATTAGAAAACTCATTGAGAACAAGAAAGGGAAGGTGGAAAGAACTTCTTCCAAACTTTTTAATTGAGTGAGGGCAACAAAGGGTAGTTACGTTACTCTACGTTATCCAACGTTTTTGGGTAACGTAACTACCCTCGTTACCCGGGGCTCCCCGTTACTTTACTAGTAACGGGGGCATTTTAAGCCCTGTGTGTAACGTAACGGGCCTCAAAAAAGCGGCCTGTTATCGCGTTATCCGCTGGATAATGCAAAAACAGACCAATTAAGGCTGTTCTTGCCTCAATATTTGCTTGATGTCAGCGGCCAACGCAAAAACAGACCATTGGAGGCTATTTTTGCCTTGATATTTGCTTGTTATCAGGGGCCATGCGTGCCCCAATAACGTAAATAAAATAAAAATAAGGGCCTTCCTGTGGTGTGATAACGTAATTGCACCAACGTTACGCGTAACGCGTAGTTAACGGCAGAAATTGCATTACGTTACCACAACAGTGGGTCAGCTTGTTAGCGTAGCGTAGCGCAGCGCAAATGCGCTATTTTTTAGCGTAGCGTTAGCGCAATTGCGCGCATCTGCGCTAACGCTACGCGCAAAGGATGCAAAGCTATTTTAGCTTTTAGCGTAGCGTTAGCGCAGATGCGCGCAATTGCGCTAACGCTAAGCACGCAAGGCGCAAAAGAGCGCCGCTATGCTGCGCTAAAGCGTTTTTCGCGGCAAAAAAGTGCCTTTTTTCCGCTAAAAGTGCCTTAGCGCAAAGTAGCGTAGCGTAGCGGCTGTAGCGCAGCGCTAACGCTAAAAAAAAATTGGTATGCTGTTAGCGAAGCGTAGCGGCGCTAACAGCGCGCTAACGCTATTCAAAAAAGGTTGGCGCTTTTTGCCGCTACGCTAAACATTAGGGCTAAAATAGTGCAGTTTAGCGTAGCGGCCCACTGTTGGTTCAACTTACTGTTATCTACGCGTTACGCGTAGCGTAACTACCCTATGTTGGTGAGGGGACTGGAATATTTTTAGGGGCAGGCTAAATGCACTACCAAATTTTACTACATGTACTCCAAAAATGGAGTACACAAGTGTGAACTCCAAAATTATTGGAGTGCACATTGGTATACTCCATTGGTTCTTGGAGTGAACATGTGTCTACTCCAAAAGATTTTAAAATTTTGGATTGCACAACCTGTGCACTACCAATCTTTTGGAGTGCAAGATTGGGCACTACATTTTCAACATTTTTTGGTCCAGAAAATGGATTGCAGCACAATGCACTTCAATTATGGTGTTCAAAGTTGGTTTGCATAATTTTATGCATGCATAAATCATAAAATCGTAAAAATATTTTGGTGAGGAAATTTTGCATTACATAATCACATTCACATCCCCTGCAAAAAAGATTTTATGATTTTATGATTTATGCATGCATAAAATTAGGGGGTTGAGAAATCGACTCCCAAAAATTAAAAAATTGACTCCCAAATTGAGTTTACGTCGCGCGGACCGCCGTGCGACGTCTGTCCCGGGTCCCCATGACCCAATTTTGACCCGGGGGCATTTTGGGAGTCGATTTTGTAATTCCGCGATCCCAAACGGGAGTCGGAATTTTAATTTCGCAAAAAATGCCGGAAAATAAAGAAAAATTTATACCTCCGCACTGGGGCACCCAAAGCCCCCCAAAATTTTACAGCACTCTAAATACACTCTTTAGAGAATATTGTGAGCTTCACAGCATTAGTACTCCTCAGGAAAACCCTGTGTAGTTAGGGGGCGTATTTGGCGGATTTCCCACTAAGGCAAACCCCCAAAACCTTATGTACGGTGCTCCAAGAAGCCCCAAATTTTTTCTGCTATAAGGATAAGCTCTTTAAAACATATTTTAAGCTTCACGGAATTAGCACACCTCAGGGAGACCCTGTGTAGCCGGGGGCGGATTTGGCGGATTTCCTACTACCGCAATGCGCCATATCCTGAGATATGGTGATCCAAATGCCCCCAAAATTTTTCTGACACATAAATACACTCTCTAGAGCATATTTTAAGCTTCACGGCATTAGCACACCTCAGGGAGACCCTGTGTAGCCGGGGGCGGATTTGGCGGATTTCCTACTACCGCAATGCGCCATATCCTGAGATATGGTGATCCAAATGCCCCCAGAATATTTCTGACACATGAATAAAGTCTCTAGAAAAGATTTTGAGATTTACAGGTGTATTACACATCAGGGAAATCCTGTGTAGCCGGGGGCGGATTAGGCGGATTTCCTACTAAGGCAATTGTCGTAGTTTTCTTCCTCTGCGCCGTCCTACGCCGTTGAGAATATTTTTGCGGGCTGTATTGGTAATTGTAGATAAGAGGGCAGGGAATCTTTTTAGCGCCCTCCGTTTCTTTGTATTGCTTCTTTATCAGAAGATATAGAGGGTTCAAGTGAGGATAAGTAGTAGGAAATCCGCCAAATCCGCCCCCCCGGCTACACAGGGTCTCCCTGAGGTGTGCTAATGCCGTGAAGCTTAACATATGCTCTAGAGAGTGTATTTATGTGGCAGAAAAACTTTGGGGGCATTTGGATCACCGTATCTCAGGACATGGCACATTGCGTTAGTAGGAAATCCGCCAAATCCGCCCCCGGCTACACAGGGTCTCCCTGAGGTTTGCTAATGCTGTGAAGCTTAAAATATGCTCTAGAGAGTGTATTTATGTGTCAGAAAAATTTTGGGGGCATTTGGATCACCATATCTCAGGATATGGCGCATTGCGGTAGTAGGAAATCCGCCAAATCCGCCCCCGGCTACACAGGGTCTCCCTGAGGTGTGCTAATTCCGTGAAGCTTAACATATGTTTTAAAGAGCTTATCCTTATAGCAGAAAAAATTTGGGGCTGCTTGGAGCACCGTACATAAGGTTTTGGGGGTTTGCCTTAGTGGGAAATCCGCCAAATCCGCCCCCTAACTACACAGGGTTTTCCTGAGGAGTACTAATGCTGTGAAGCTCACAATATTCTCTAAAGAGTGTATTTAGAGTGCTGTAAAATTTTGGGGGGCTTTGGGTGCCCCAGTGCGGAGGTATAAATTTTTCTTTATTTTCCGGCATTTTTTGCGAAATTAAAATTCCGACTCCCGTTTGGGATCGCGGAATTACAAAATCGACTCCCAAAATGCCCCCGGGTCAAAATTGGGTCATGGGGACCCGGGACAGACGTCGCACGGCGGTCCGCGCGACGTAAACTCAATTTGGGAGTCGATTTTTTAATTTTTGGGAGTCGATTTCTCAACCCCCTAAAATTATGCAAACCAACTTTGAACACCATAAATGACAGGAGCTTGTTTCAAGGAGGAAAAATGGTACATGGCTGAGAGTGAATGTGAATATGAATTCAAATTCGAATTTGAACGCAGATGATTAGGAGGAGCACACTGAGGGTGAAATCCATATTTTAATAGGGTCCCGTATGTGCGTCACTTACCCGGTTCTCGAGCGTTAGTAGAAGTTCATAATCTTCAGGCCATGGGCGGGCAGATTTTTGACTTTTAAGAAGATTGTCTATCTGCTTAGTAGCTAGCTGCTGAGCCTTAGGAGTAAATCTAAAATCTTTGAAAAATTGGAGTTTGTTGAGTGCTTCTCCTCCTTCGTTCTTGAGATGCCAAAGGAGGATGATTGACGCCGTTTTTGTTTGAGAGTCCGTTTCGCGGTTGCCTTGTTGCGCCACCTTCCCTAACCTTCGAAGAAATTTGGCCTCACTAATTTGGTCAAGTTTACGCCTCCACGAGCCAAAGAGCTTGCCCGCCAAGATAAACGACGGAGGCCTTCTGCGAGCCTTTTCCAAGTAAGCCACTGTGGCTGCACTGTTTTCAATCATCTCTTTAAACGAATTTAAGTTGGCTGCTCGAAAATAGGGGTTGTATCCAGATGGCTAATTCAGATTTCAACACAAACAAATTAATCAACTTTTATCATCTGTAGCTTACCCGATTTCCCTAGGCCAAGGAACGGAAGAAGCGTCTCTACAGTCCCCAAAAATAAGTCATAAGACCAAGAAGAAAGCAAAAAGACAAGATAAACTAAGCATTATGTCTTGCGAAGGGAAGCTAAAGAGACAGCGACAACTAACCCCGACTCCAATCGACTGTTTCACTCTCTTTTACTAGTGAGTGGAAGGAACTCCAGTAATAAAACCTACGTCGCTCAGCTACCTGGGTTAACACCGAGTCAAGAAGGCTTTTGTAATCCGATTCCGAGGTGATAGCTGGTGGTGAGGAAAGCTTCGAAATCAAGTTGCGATAGCCAAAGCTTAGGGCAGTGTTGATTTTTAACTGGGTCTTCATGTCTTGTCCGTTTTTAGAAATGAAATCAAATATTGCGAGCCATTCTTTTCCCGAATCAAGCGGTATTGTTTCTGATTTTAACAAGTTTTCAATCGCGTGTTGGACAAGGGAGAGTCGTTCTTCTGGCTGGGTCAACTCCGAATACTTGTTGAGAAAATCGAGATGAGGACCCGTGTGAACTGTTTTGCCATAAGGTGGTAGATTCCATCAGTTCAGTCCTACGTATGTTCATAATTTTCTTATGAAAAAAACCACTCGCCATTTTTTGTCAAACGTTGGAATTTTGCGGCGAGTTGAGAATATTGATCTTTTTTGGATCGTATTCAATAATCAGCTGTGTGTAATGTATAGGACAGGAATAGGTTTTTTCCACTCACCCGGCTGTTTCACTGGATCCTTCGACAGAAACCCGCCAGGCGGTTTCGTCAGAGCCGGATTATCACCTGAATTAAGGATTTTTTATTGATAACTGGTTCGGAGTGTGAAGCGCGATGAGCATCATCTTAATGAATGGACACATACCATCAGATGCCAGTGAATTTAATGGCGGTAGAGGCTGATCGCTATCTGTAATACCATCGATTGCACTGGAGCTTAGCCGTGAGCGGCTGGCGTCAGCAGCTAAATCGATCGTTGGGCTTAAAGTAGAGGCAGTCTCGATTGAATGTGTATTCTTAGCGAATTGTCCAATACGGGCGGCTGCTTCGAATTCCATGCAGGAGGCAGGAAACCCAACGATTTGACTAAAAAGAAACAGCAAAATGAGAGGTGCCGACTGGCGAAGGCATGGTCCAGGATTGACCATTGTGAAAATTATAGAGAAGATTGTAAAAAAGAGCTTTCTCGGACAGGCCTATGTATACGAAAGGGAGATGTACAGAAGAATCATCAAGAGGGATAGCGAGGGTGTGCTTCCCGTCTCCGCTCCCTTATGTTGCAAAGAGCTCTTGTTTCAAGAAACCAATTAAAAGTCGCTTTCCGGATGTCTCATGTCCGTAAGTTACGTTTGTGTCAAAGCCTCAAAACCGCTTGGAAACGGAAGCCGAGGGTACAATGATACCGTTTCTGGATCTGCAGCTTTCGAAACGAGACCCTGCGGCAGCGTCTCCTCCCAACGCGGAGCATCCACCCTTGTTGAGGTAACGCCGCCACCACCCTCCGGAGTGACTCGTGTCCATTCGCGCCACTTGGTAACACAACACCTTCCGTGAACGGTCTACTCCACGTGGAATACATACCTGCGCTGGCAGGCCTATCTGGCCACAGCAGTATCACTTTAGAAAGCATTCGTGATAAATCAGCGGGGAATTCTCTACGGGAGCCATAGGCCACGCGTAAACAAGCGCTTCGAGAACAAAACCGACACATAACCGATCAAATAAACGCGCGGCTCATTCCGGATTGTGTCATGGAGCAGATTTCTAACGCAGTAGTTTTCCAAAAGACGTACGTCTCCTGGAAGTACTTCTGGCCGGTGCCGCTGTCTCAACTTTCTGGGTATACGTCTCTCGTGTGGGTGCGAGGAGGCGACGAATCCGGTGTCCCCCATGCCGGCAGGCTGCACTCTACGGCTGAGAATACCTCCGACCTCCCAGCCGCGCAGAAGTAGCGACAATCCCGCCCGTGGGGATGGGCAAACTGCTCATTGGGATGTGCAGGCTGGTAACATGCATGGTCTTGGAAACCGCTGCACGCTGCAAGAACCTTTGAATCGGCCATGCGTTCTGTGAGGGGAGGCTATCAATGCAGCCCAGGTTGCACCCTGCAAGAAGCATGGGGAGCTCCAAACCCCAGGGTATTTAATTCGGCCTTGCGCTCCCAATATTTTCAATCCTCATTGCACTCAACAATGGCCTGGGAAGACCCGAAGATCGTGTCTATTCCATGGATACCAAACCGGAGGAGTGGGGTGCCGCCCGCTGCGAAGGCGTTGGGAGATGGCCTGGGGCCTCAATGCGGAGCGCACTCAGCGCACTCCGGTGGCCAGCCATTGATGCAGAAAGGTCTGGGAATCCGAGCATCTCTTCAGACAAGTTTCCCTCCCTTGCAGACACCCACTTTGGGTCGGGGGAGTGTCGGACAAGCTGGATGACTGGGATGGAGTGCGAAAGGGAGGGGGTCTGGATGGAGGCCGGAGCGTGATCAAAGAGCAGCGAGGTTCAGCAGCCTGGACTCTTCGAGCCTGGATGGTTTCGGCGCCATGCAGAGAGCTCTCGATGCCCCTCTATAACCAAAGCCACAAACCGTGCACACATCCAAACCAATGGACGCCAGGCTTGTTGTAGCAAAACGCTTTCCTTCATAGTGGCATCTAGGGCGTGTGGAAGTTGAGATCTCATGAGCGGCTCCGAAGACGCGACGGGAAGTCGATGTAGCTGGACACAAAAGCAGCTGCGGGCAAGCGCACCATGCGCGCCGCAAGGCTCGCACTGCTCCGCAAGCCCATCGAGCATGCCCCCGATACTCCGAGACCATGCGCTGTTTTTGGGGGGATTGTAACAGAGTCGCGCGCCACACTTGCCACCAACCACGCGACGCGCAACGTCTGCATCTCCCCCCGCACATCTTTTCTTCGTGGACCCAGCGCTTGGCTGCGCTTGGCCCATTGGGCTGCAGTTGCGCGCGTCCGTCGAGAGCTCTCCAGGCAAGAGCGTTTCTACATAGTGTCCGCGTATCTCACGCTGCAGAGGCCCGGGGGGCGACGAGCCAGGCCGGCCCGAAGCGGGGTCTTTACGGGCACATGTCAGCCCGGCCGGCGCGCAAGAGACGCGGGCCGGGTCCTTCTGTCTGTGGAGCCTGAGCGGTCCGACGGCCAAGCCTCCTTAAGAGCGGCCGGCACACGCAGACGGCCGGATGTGCTCCAGGCTGCCTTGTAGAAAGCAGAGCGGGATTTGGACACAGAACAGCGCCCTGGGACCTCTCTCGGCCCGAAACCAGCCTGATGCGAGGGCCTCACTTCTAACCCTCCTCGGGAGCGCGTGCTCTCAAAAGCGGTGGGGGTTTCCGGCCATGGCCCGCGCCCCCTCACCCAGAGCGCCGGTCCTGCATAGGCCCACTCTTCGGACATGCAGACGCAGGACACCCGCCCAGCCCAGAGCCTGCGCGCCTCGCCCCCACTGCTCTGTAATCCACGCCATCCCGCGCGGATCATTCCTTCAGTCCATTACACTTTCTTCCCAGCTGGCAACAACGATGTGACAAGGCGCAAAGAAACCATAAAAAAATCATAAATACATACGCAGAGAGAAACGAGAACCACGAAAGGATGCATGTGTGTATCTTGTGTCAGATACATGACGTGCCCGATGGGCGTTGTGGCACGGCCACGGACATGAAGAGTGCGCCTTGGCCAAGCAGAGTTTGGGCACAGGGCGATGTGGACATGCGCGCTCCGCGATGAGTGGGGGGTCCGCGACTGCGGGATGGATGGCGGGGCCACTCATGCCAGGGCGGTTTTGACGGCAGCAATCTCGGCGCGTCTACGAAAGCGGGGGGCCCACGGCCCAAAAGCCAACCCTAAGCCCTCCCACACGCACACAAACACACGAAAAGGGGGGGGGGGGGGGGGGGACGTACAGATCGGAGAGGGAGGCGGACAGACTGGCGACGTCTTCGAGCTGGCGGGTCTCTCTGGCGAGGGCGAGGAAGGCCTCGATCTGGAGCTCCTGCTCGAGGAGCACGGAGAGGTTGACCAAGCGCGCATGGGTGGTGTCTGCGGATCCGTTAGGGTCAGCAGGGTCGGCGAGGGAGGCGGAGCTGAGGGTCATGAGGTGGCGCCGATGGCTCGGGGATTGAGAGGGCCCGTCAGGAGTCGTCGTTGTCGTTGGGGGAGAAGAAGAGGGTTTGGGGTGGGGCGTGGGCCGGGAGTCGAGCAGCCCCAGGGAGCGGATGAGGCCCATGTGGTGGCGCAGGAACAGGCCGGCGCGGGCGGCGATGGCGGCGATCAGGCGGGCCTCGGCGCCCGGATCAGCCGGGCCGAGGGCGACGAGCTTCTTGGAGAGTTGGTCGAAGAGGGCGAGGTTGGAGAGCAGCTTGCGGCGGATGGAGAGCAGCTTGAGGGGCGTCGACGGGCCCGGCGGAGTCTCGGTCGAGCCTGGATGTCTACACACACACACACACACACACACACACACACATACGCTCAGTAGTGTGACGGGGGGCTGAGAGTAAGACCACCCACTTGGCCCCCGCTAACGCCTCCTGGAACTCCCCGATCGCCCGCTCGATCTCCTCCTGGACCTGCTTCAGACTGCTGTAGAGGGCCAGGTACTCGGGCGGTTTGGGGGGACAGGTCATGGCCTGGCGACGGAGGACGACAGCGAGACAGTGAGCACAGACCCGGACGCCCTTTGTGGGCGTTGTTGTTGTTGTTGTTGTTGTTGTTGAGGAGGAGGAGGGGGAGGGGTTGTGGAGGGGGGCGGCGATGAGGTGGCGGATGGAGGGGCCGGGGCGGTCGGGGAGGAGCCCTGTCTGGTGGCTGTCGTCGTCGAGGACGCGGAGAGTGTTGCGGTGCAGGAGCGGGTCCCAGTCGACGCGGATCAACGAGGAGCATCTGCGGGGGCCGGCGGAGTGGGGCTTGAAGCAGACCAGCTGGCCACAGAGTCTGCAGTGGTGCTTGCGGATCCGGAGGCCGAAGGGCGTGTGGCAGAGCGTGCAGTCGCCCGCCGAGGTGTCGTCCTGCCACCGGACGATGGCCTGCTCGTGGGCGCGGAGCGAGCCTGGCCGGGCCGCCAGCAGGTCGGAGCTGATGGCCAGCAGTTTCTGCGAGAGATTGTTGTTGCTGGTGGTGGTGGTGGTGTTTTGGGGCTGGTGTGGGAAGTGGAGCTGGATGAGTTTCTCGAGCCGTTTCTGGAGCCGGGCCTCCTCGAGTCTCTTCGCCTCCTGGCGGGTTCTCCGTGCGGCGACGAGCTGGTCTGTGCGGTCGCGGTAGACGCCCTTCGGCTGGAATCCCGAGCGGAAGGGCGTGTTGTTGGTGTTGGTTCGTTTGGTGGGGGTGTATGGGCGGTAGGGGCTGGCCATCGTGCTGCTTGCTGTTCTGGCGGTGGTTCTTTCGGCTGAGGCGATGTATGTGCACTCCCACCGGGGGTCCCCTAACCTCCCCAGCTCGGAGCTCACTTGACACGAGTCCCTGGTTCATCCACCGGGGGAGCGTAGCAACCTCCGAAGGAGGGACTTGCCTCCAAAGTACATATGTATTGTCTTTCCCGAAAATCTTGGACTTTGCACTCGACATTCCATCCATCCATCACGGTGGCACAGGTCCTGGATGGATTATACCATCGGGCATGTCGACTGATCACAGGACTGTTCCGCCAAACCCCGCTCATCTTTGTGAGGAAAAGTAGTGGTCTCACCACTCCCCAGGAGATTCACTTCCGAAACTCTCATCAGTACATCCTTCGAGCTCTAGCATATCCCCCCTCTCATCCTGTTACCCACATTCTACAAACAGAGCTGACCGGCCAACCGCCCTCGTTCCCAAGTCCCATCCATTCACTGCTTACCCCGTCCAACCCATACAGCTTCCCAATCAACCAAACAGAAACCATTCGCCCGGTTCCCGCCCCCCCTTGGGTAGAGCCAATTTCTATTGTACAGAACATCAGAGAAAAGCGAGTGGATGCCATCAAACACATTCCTCAACAGGTGCGACAGGAACTCCAGAATCATGCCTTGATCTTATTCACGGATGGTTCCTGGATCCCAGACAAAGGAGCCGGGGCAGCGGCGGTAGTCCACCCTTTGGGACAAAGCACCATGACCTCTATTTGTCGAGCTGACACCATCTCCAATTTTGAATCGGAGCTAATAGGGATACGACTAGCCATTGATATGGCACAGGAAATTCTAGATGCCGATATTGATTGCGTTTTCATAGGTGTAGCAATCTTCAGCGATAACCAGGGTGCTCTAACCAGATCTGCAGACCCATTATCCCTATCCCCGGGACAACATCTTTACACTGATAATTTCTTTCGCATGAAGCTATTAGGGAGACCGGTCCGATTGTATTGGTGCCCCGGACACGAGGGGATACAGGCTAATGAACAGGCTGACTCCCTGGCCAAGTCGGCAGCATTAGGGGAACCCTCTTCGGAATCAAGAGCAATGCAACATTTGACCGTACCAATGAGCCTAGCCAAGGCGAGGCAAAGTTGTAAGACTCGCCTCAAGGTACCGGAAGCTATATCGGGCGAGGATACTCGTCGGTTCCCATTCTCCAAAGACTGTACGAAGTTGCTTCAGTCGCTGGACAGGCAAGAGAAAGGCCTGGCGGCGACCATCTTTCAACTCAGGGCCGATCACGCTCCTCTCAATAACTTTCTTTTTAAAATCAAATCTATTCTGGACCCCCGCTGTACTAACTGCTTTGTGCCAGAAAATGCGGCACATTTTCTTATGTTTTGTACCAGATACAGAAAAGCTCGAACGGACTTGAAAAAGAACCTTCGACGCCTCAAATGCAGGGTAAACCCGAACTCCTTCCGATCCATCATGGACAACCCCAACGCGATGGAAGAAGTCTCAAAATTCATACTCGCCACCGATCGATTTCCCAACATTCGGAAATACAATTAAATCGACAACATCGATCAACCCTCACACATTTTGTCTTCCTTCCTTGCTCGCTCTCTGCTACCTATGGTGCCGGTTTCTGCAATTTCACACTCTTTTGCCTCCTTTTTTTAGTTTCTTTTTCTTCCTTTGATAACCCTCCAAAGATGTACCTACAAGCGATGGACTAGGGACCTCAGCCCAGAATCCCGGAAGACCGACGGGCCTTGGGTTATTGGGGGATAACCTGAGTAACCCCTTTTTCTATCAGATGCTTGCGCAAGGTTGCGGGGGCCCTTTGAAGCGCTCTGATTCAAATTCTATGGTGGGATGGGACAAAGGGCTGGGGTTTCCGAACTCCAAAGCAAATACTCCCTCCTGTTTTTCTTTTTGATCTCATAAACTTCCTTCCTCAGACTTGTCTTACCAATGATCTCTCTCATCGATGGCACATTTATAGATAGTTTCTCTTCTCTATTCATCTCTTACTTTTCCCTTTCTCCTATTTTTTTCCCTTAAATTCTTACCTCTACATACACACACTATCCGGTATCACATGTCTCTGATTACGCCACAATTTTTTCATGACGTAGTTTATTACTTTACAGAAGTATGGGTTTGTACATACAAAAATTAGCTCGATAAATAGTGCGGAATGTGAAATCAATAGCACTTTAAAAAAAAAAAAAAAAAAAAAAATCCATCCATCACATACTGTTTTTTTTTTCCTCGGTTTTTACTTGGGAGTTTTTTCCAGAGTGTCGTGAGAAATCAAATTGTGCATCTCTTTTTTTCATTTCACAGCATGTCACCCAACCTTAGCGTGTGACTTTAGCTCTGAGCATGCCGGAGCCCGTTATTGGAACCTTATTTTTTGACCTCCGTCCTGCCCACAGCCGGGCCCTGCCCGGCCCCAGCTGCTTCCCTACCGCAACGCCATTGCCTCCCGGTCCCCCCATCATACACTCCATGCCTATGATATTCAACCGCCTCCCTCAACTGGCCATTGCCTGATCTCTCCAAACCCAGCCGACCTCAGATCCATGCAAGGTTGTTGGCATCTGATCCCTCAACTGGTCGTCATCCAATCCCTCTCAACTGGTCATCATCTGATCCCTCTCGACTGCTTGCCATCCGATCCCTCTCAACTGCTCGCCATCCAATCCCGCTCAACTGCTTGCCATCCGATCCATCTCAACTGCTCGCCATCCAATCCCTGCTCCTATTTGCTTCAGCCTTTTGTTAATGCACACCATCAACAATCAACAGATCTTTTGGATCTGTTTGAACAGACAGAATCTTGGACTCACAAACTCATGCCTTCAACAAACAAGTGAGCAATTTTAATTTCTGTCTTTTATATTTAAAGAGACCTGATCCAAGGAATTTCGGACCCAGAAGCAGTTATCCATCTTCGACTTGAATCGGTCTTTATTTATCATCCAATTAGCATTCTTCATTTGTCCTCTTTTGATCGCATTATAATCCACAACAACTCAATGGCTTCCATGGAATTATATGACCCAAGCTTACCACCGTACTTCTCTCCAATGATCAACCTGGCAGCGAATGGCTCTCCTTCCCCGGTTCCTCAAAACCCGCCCATGTTCACTTCCAAAGGCTTCAGAGTGTTAGGCCTTGGTCCGCCGGTGTTATTTGAGTGTGCTGTCAATTTTACTATCTATTGTAGCGAGAAAACCAAACGCAATGCGACAAACTGGGTAGCAGTCCAACCCAAATCCGAGCTTTCTGTTACTTTCAACACTCGCGATAACGTCAGTCTATCCGGCTTCCAAAAAATGATTGCTGATAAATGCAATGAGCAATACAACTGTCTTGGTCAAATCATCCACAAGGGTACTATCGGCTCACCGTCTACGATCACGTGGAATGTCTATATCCTTAGCAACAAGAAGTTTCCAAAAAAGAATTCCCATCACCTGTTTGATGAACTTTCCTTCAACCAATGGATCACTGAGATAAACACCTCCAAACAAACAAAAGGCGGGGTTGTCATATTGATGGACAATCCTCGGAATGCGGCCGTCCACGCTCGCAAAGAAGATTTGGTTGCAAAAACGATCAAGCGGATGGAAGCTCGACAGCTTGGTCCAGTCGGTCCTTCAAGAAGATCCCAAAGGGCCTTAGGCAATAGCGATGTGGTGAGTAACTTCTTTCTCTTGCCTCATTTGATGCAGGGTGACATGGTGGCTAAACACAAATTCAACTCTTACATTTTCTCAGGGAGAGTCCAGCGATGTCGAATTCGAAGACTTGGACATCTACACCGATCAGATCTACGCAAAGTACGGCATGAACATTGAATACGACCGATTCCATCCCACCTATCCTGATCCCACCAACGCAGACCGTTATATCCCACTTACTTCTGGCAACATCGACATCTGGGCCAAAGCTATGGTCAGTTATATCTGTTTTTCAGCCTTCATCATCTCAATGTTGATGGTTTTGATCATACTTGACAGTGTTCTCGCGTTGCTGGAGTCAGTCTGACTTCACCCCCAAGCTCGCTCAAGTACGAGACCCGCAAGGGCAAAGCCAAGTCAAAGTTATCCAAAGAAACCTCTGCCGGTGCCAGCAACAACTCCTTTGTTGAATTTGCGAACTGGTTCGCAAACCATCAAGCCCGCAATGTCCGCGCCTCTCCTCCTTCCTCAGTCCATGGTGCTACTCCCGATCAACTTGTCGATTACTTGGTCTTTGTCAGCATTGCTCCTCACAAGCGCAAGGAGTTATTGACCACACTTCTTGAACACGATATCGACAATTATCAAATGTTCAAGTCCCTCTCAGTTGAAGAGTTGAGATCGATTGGTTTCAATGTGGGTGTTATATCCAAACTTCGCAGCAATGTTAACAAATTCCGAAACCATCTTGCTCAAAATCCCTGATTGGTCCAGCCTGTTGTGTTCATGTCTCCTCGTCTGCTGATTGATATCTTGCTTATCTCTTATTTATCTGAGTCTATCCATGTGTCTCTTCTCCTTGTATTGTCGTGCTGCCTGTTAGTCTCTGTCCTGCTGCCTGTTATTCTCCCTGGTCTGATGTTGCTTGCCTCCTTTCCCTTTCATTCTTGGCTGTGCCGAATCCAGCAGCTTGCTGCATTTATCAAGTCCCTTTTTTCCTCACATGCTTCGTGTCCTAAAATCAAAGCGTTTGCCTGCACTTATACACACCAACTGTTTGGACTCTCTAAGCGAGTCGCGAGTCGCAAGCCCAGCTGGCCATAGCCCTGATTTTGAGAAACGAGTCCAAACCAAAGTCTGCTTGAGTCGGACAATCTCTAAGCAAGTGAGACGAATCTCTCGGCTTCTCAGACAAGCCCAACTCAAATCTGACTTAGTTGGAAAGTCTCTGAGCGAGTTAGACATCCTCAGCTTCTCAGACAAGCCCAATTTTTGTGCATCTCGCATTTCAAGTTCAAGGATCATATCATTTGAGTGCAAGACACAGAGAGACAACATTGATTTTATTGTGGTTCATGCACGAACATATTTGATTCAGTAGGAGAGACACAGACAGGGCACACAGTGATAAGAAAACAAGCCAACTTAGCAAAGGGATTCAATCATGGCTTAAAAACAAGGTGAGGTTCATCAATCATGGAATAAAAACAAGGCAAGGTTTGCCAAGATAATATAAATAAATTTTTTTGTGGTTTGTTAATGGATATGCAATACAATTTTTTTGTGGTTTGAGTATAGATAGGCAATAGAATAAGAAACAGAGGCAGGGCACTCAGTTATCAATTTCGTTGGTTACTGGGCAGTGATAGCCGGAATGACGGTAGAGCTCTCGGCACAAGGCCGCAGAAACTACTTGATTTGTTGTTTGACGAATTACCCAAGTCGGATCGATCGCATTGACAAGTGCTTGAGTTCGACGGAGGTTACTCTTTACTTGGGAGAAGCAGACTTCTATCAGATTTAATTCCGGGCAGTACGGGGGAAGATAAACTAATTTGACGCCTGCGTCGCGGCAGAGTCTGGCAACCCTTGGTCGTCGATGGATTGTGGCATTGTCCATGACCAAGATGGACTTAACAGCAGGGTAACGGTTCATGCAAGGTAACTAGCAGAAAATTATGCTGTTAGTTAACTCCAAGTAAGAGGAATCAAAGGAACAGACATACCACCTTCCACTTCAAAAAATGCTCGAAGTCACAAGCCTTAAACGTGTGTTCTGCAACACTCATTGCCACAACTCCGTCATAGCTAATTGCTGGAATCAAGCTGTAGCGTGGCGGATTCGAATCGAGCTGATAACGTGAAGCCTGATAGCCTCGGGCGGACCTGGAAAAGCTTTGTAGCAAGTCGCACAAACATATTGCTGACTCATCTGAAATCAGACCAAACATATCAGATTAAAACTGATACATAAAAACCTTATTATTGAGCTGCACTGACCGGTGAAGACAAGAAACTCAGCCGGAACGTTCTTCATTTTGGCAATCCATCGAAATTTAGCCGCATAGTTCTTGCAGATGTTGACGGTATTCGGCCTTTTTAAGGTGATACAGAGTTTATTGACGAGATTTTGATGGACAGTATTGATCCCAAGGAGTGCACTGCCTTGATCGTACAAGCGTTCTCGGATCTTGTCAAGGAAGAGGCCCGGTTCGTTGCAAACAAGCTCCACCATGAACTGGCGATCCTCGGCTGTCAATGAAGATACTCGGCCGCGCGATCCATACTGTTCAGGATCGTGTACCACTCGCTGTGTTTCACGGTAAAGCTGGGTCCATTGACTGAAAGACTGCCTTGAGACAGTCACGCCAAGAGCATTGCGGATGAAGGATTGTGAGTGCTTTTGAAGGGACCTTCGGACCGTTGCAACCTTTATTAAAGCATTGTATTTTCGGAAAACCATGATGGGGACTGGGGATCAAATTGGATAAAGGTGGCAAGGGCTGGGGGGATGGGGGACACCGGCAAGGGGCAGGGGGCATGGGGAGGACTGGCTGGGTCCAGGAATCGGAGTGGTGCAGTGATGGTGGGAGAGGGACATACCGTGTGACCCTCTGGTAGTGTGGGAAACTACATCGGCTGGGATAGTCCGCGGGCAGAAACACCCGGTCAGGACAAAACCCTAGCCCCTGAGGCAACTTAAATGCATAAATGAGAGAGCGAGATGACCAAGATTTATGGTAAAGACAATAGCATGTCTCTCCTCCTGGGCCTGGGGATGCAAAGCATCTCCCATTCCCAATGGGAGACTTATCAGCATTTTTCCGCGGGAGAGCTTGGGCAAAATTGTGGCTTTTGGCCACCGTTTTGAATCAAAGTGACATGACACAGCGCGCACTTGGTTCTGAAGTTAGCTGAGCATCACAGCTTCATTCGGAGGACTTCCTGTCAATCTGGAAATGCAGATCAGAGCCAACAGATTACAGATTTTTGCAGGGAAATCTACATAGGGCCCCAAAGATCCCCAAAGTGATCCAGATTTCCAGATTTCCCTGCAAGATCTGAAGTTCCAGATTTATTCAAATTTGACAGCAAGTCCTCCATTGTACTCTGCAAATGATAGAAGGTACACCAGAGGGGAAGTCTTGCCCTTGCCCAGCAGCTGGGGTGCGCAGAGCACAGAACTCTGCATCTCGATTAATCCACATGGAACTTAGGGGAATTTACACACACAGGGTTCTAGCCAAACACCCAAAAATGGGAAACTTTGAAGGGGGAAAGGGAGGACAGCGTGAGGAGGGGAAATTTTCTGATTGCCCCCGAAAGGAAGAGGACTTTTAGGCCTTTAATCTGCTGCCACAGGTGTGACGTATTTGTCAGGGGAGGACACCAGAAAGGGCGGCGGGAAAAGACTCCCACCAAATGGGTAGAAGCCCTCACACCAAGATTTTGTGATTAGCTGCAAGTCCCTCCTTTGGAGGTCACACTTTGTGTGAGGGTGCTTTGTGCCAGCCCAGGCCACCAGGGCCATCCAAAGAGAGGGCCTTGTTGTCTTGACCTACAGGATCAAGACACATGGCAGGGAGGATGCCACACTGCTCCATCTTGCCCAATATCTCCCCCTAGACTTCTGATTCTTACTGTGCCTTTGATGCCATCAAAAAGGTTCTTAGCTTATTTTTAACCCATTTCAAACTCCTCAATATCCAAACCCCCCAACAAGAAATGTCCTGTAAATGCTGTTACTTGGGGGATCTCTGCAACCAATCTGCCCCCTTTGAGCCTGCGCAAGCTCAGGGAATTTCACATTTTGAGCTGGAAGACCCTTTCAGAACCAGTCCCCAGTGGGTGGATTGATTGGGCTAGTACTTACAAGAGGCAGTAAGCTGAGAAAACAAGGAATGAAAGCTGAGATAGCAGGCTACAAGCCTGTCTACTCTTTTTTTCTAACCACAAACTACACTTTTTAAGTCATTTTCAAAAAAAAAAACAAAAAAAAAAGGATACTGATTTTCACAAGGACAACTCAAGTCTGTTATAGGGCCAATGATGTGACACCACAGCCTGGGCTGGTGCAAAGTGCCCTCTTGCACAGTGCAACTGCCTGAAGGAGGGCCTAGCTGAACTGGGAGATTCCAATCTTCCAAAAGTTTTTGCTGGGGACTTTAACTCTGACCCTGTTCTGGAAGGAGCCCACACATGAGCTTTGGGGGATGACTGCTAGACAGAGTCCAATGAAGGTCGCTTTGCTCGTCCGACTCGCGAGGAGTAAGTTGGAAATTGTGACCAGTTGTCGGGTATGTGATTCTCAGAAAATGGGGATAATTGCTGATGGCATCATGGGTTTTTTTTTGTGATAGGGGCTTTCCTGCGCGCATCCTCCGCCGGAGATGCTGTCCGCCGATACATACCGATAAGTGTGGATCCGGCGATCGTGCAGGAACAGACAGGCTTATCGGCTGGCCGACCCCCAATATAAAAAAACACCCATTTCCCAACAACAACAACAACAACAACAACAACAACACAAAATGACCCAGGACACCCCCAGCCGAGCCCGGGCCGCCTCCGCCGCCAGCCCCCATGTTGAGTCTCACTTCCCCCCCCAAACAGCAGACAAACAGCTGAAACAGCCCCACCCCCAGACCGCCCTCCTCCACCAGCTCACCGCCACCCCCACAGGAACCATCACCCTCGACGGCCACCAGCTCACCCCCGCCCAGCTCATCGCCGTCTCCCTCGCCCCGCCCATCCATGTCCAGCTCGACCCCGGCCGGCCCACCCGCGCCCGGATCGACGCCTCGCTCCAGTTCATGCTCGACCGGGTAAGCTGCACTAACACACACACACCCACACACCCACTGCAGACTGACCCAGAGAGACACACACAGACCGACCTGAGCACCTACGGCGTCACCACCGGCTTCGGCGCCGCAGCCACCACCCGCACCCACCGCGTCGAGGCCCTCCAGCTGTCGATCGTCGAGCATCTGCTCGCCGGGATCACCGGCCTCAACCTCCAGAAGCACGCCCCCGCCCCCCCGCCCCACCCCTCCCAGCCCCTCAACCAGCACACCATCCCCGAGTCCCTCGTCCGCGCCGCCATCCTCATCCGCGCGAACAGCCTCGCCAGGTGCGCTGTCACACAGAGACATTCCAGATATACCTGCGCTCTGACTCTCTCTCTCTCTCATCAAGGGGCCACTCCGCCGTCCGCATCCAGCTCCTCGACGCCCTCATCAGCCTGCTCAACCTCTCCATCACCCCCATCGTCCCTCTGCGGGGCACGATCAGCGCCTCAGGCGACCTTGCCCCGGTCCGACGCCCCCCCCCCCCCTCTCCCTCCCCCTCCTCCTGCGACGCTGACCCGTGTATCTGTCTCCAGCTCGCATACGTCGCCGGGGCGATCTGCGGCCACCCAGACGTCTATGTGATCGACCGCAGGTCAGTCCTTGCCCCTGTGCCCATCCAGCCATACACACACCCCTCATGCCGTGTGTTAAACAGCTCCGAGGAGCCCAAGATCATGAGCAGCCAGGCCTGTCTGCAAGCCCACGGCATCGCCCCCCTCGTCCTCGGCCCCAAGGAGGGCCTGGCGGTGGCCAACGGGACCGCCTTCAGTGCCGCCGCCGCCTCCCTCGCCGTCTTCCACGCCCACCTGCTCGCGACGCTTGCGCAGGCGCTGACGGCGATGAGCGTCGAGGCCCTGCTGGGCCAGATCGGCGCCTTCCATCCGTCAGTCTCCCCCCCTCCCGCCCATCACTCTGCAGGGAGCGCTGACGGCCGGTCTGCAGCTTCATCCACCAGGTCGCCAGACCCCACCACGGCCAGGTCGAGGTGGCCCGGAACATCTTCCGGCTGCTCCGGACCAGCAAGCTGCTCAACCCCGCCGACCAGCTCGCCGACCAGCTCGACCTCGAGCGCGAGAAGTCCAAGCAGATCCTGCGCCAGGACCGCTACCCCCTGCGCACATCGCCCCAGGTGCGTTGCCATCCACAAATGGAACGGTCTCGGAGAGCTGATGTGTCGCACCCGATCGCAGTGGATCGGGCCCCAGCTCGAGGACCTGCTCGTGGCCCACCAGACCATCGCCAAGGAACTCAACGTGACCACCGACAACCGTGCGTGTCCTGCCCTCCTGTCCCGAGCGTGCATGGCGCCTGACCCGTGTGTTTTGTACAGCGCTGGTCGACGTCGAGAACGGCATCCTGCACCACGGGGGCAACTTCCAGGCGACGTCGGTAGCGCTGTCGATGGAGAAGACCCGGCTGGCGATCGCGGCGCTGGGCAAGATCATGTTTGCGCAAGTGACCGAGCTGAACAAGTGCAGTCCATCCCCGCCTTCTCCCTCCCCGGGAGAGATGAGCTGACGAGGGATGTGCAGTTCGGCGATGAATAACGGGCTGCCGTCCTGTCTGAACGGCGCCGAGCCGAGCACGAACTACCACACCAAGGGGCTCGACACCGCCTGTGCGGCCTACTGCTCCGAGCTCCAGCATCTCGCGGCCCCGCTGACGACCCATGTCCAGAGCGCCGAGGGCCACAACCAGTCGATCAATTCGCTGGCGTTCATCAGCGCCCGGAAGACGCTCGAGGCCCTCGAGATCCTCAAAATGGTACATCCTCCTCCTCTTGTTGGTGGTGTTGTTGGGAATGCGATGCTGATGTTCTGTCGGGGGGGGGGGGGGGGGCAGCTGATGGCGAGCCACCTGTACTGTCTGTGCCAAGCGCTCGACCTGCGGGTGTTCGAGCAACGGCTGAAGGGCCGGCTGCCGGCGGTCTTCGGGACGACGGTGGGCGCGAGCTTCGGGGGGGAGTTGGGGCTGGCGGAGCAAGAGCGGCTGGCGGGGTTGCTGACGGAGGTGTTCTGGGAGCGGCGGCAGAGCACGGCGAGTCTGGACTCTGTGGCGCGGACGAAGACGGGGGTGGAGGCGGGGGTGTGGGAGGTGGTGCGGACGCTGGAGGCGCGGGGCCGGCCGCTCGCCGGCGTCTCCGACTGGGTGCGCGCCACGGAGGAGCGCATCGGCGCGTGCGAGGCCGCGCTCCGGGCCGAGGGGCTGGACCACCAGACCCCCGCCTACCTCGGCGGCTCCCGCCCGCTCTACCTCTTCGTCCGCGCCGCCCTCGCCATACCCGTCCGGGTCGGCGACGTCGCTCTAGGCGCACACGGACCCACCGTCGGCGGCATGGTCGACCGCATCTTCGACGCCCTCCAGTTCGACACTCTCCCCGCGCCCGCGCCCGCCCAGCTCGTCGCCGTCCTGCGCCAGATGTTCCCCGACCCGCTTCTGTCGAACGGCGCCCCTTCGTAGACCTTCCTGCTTGCTCCCCCATATGCACCGTTTCCCTGCTTCCCAGACACTTGCTCCACTCTATTCATCCGCCCTGATTTCCATGCGCGTGTTATGCTAGCCATTCTTGTCCTCTTGTAGCCTGTTCCTGCCCGCCTCATCCCCTGCTTGTCGTCCAGCCCCGGCCATAACCGCGCCCGATCGACCCGTGAACCCCGTGTACATGTGTCTTTGAGCTACGGTTGACAATCGGGCCGGGCGTCCAACAGGCTGCCCATGCCCGGGTTTGGGCCGGGGGCGGCCAGTGCTGTTGCGCAAATATTGAGCTTTGGCCCGGCCTGTGAAAGGCGCTAAGCGGCCCGGGCTTTGCCTTGCTCATCTGGTCCGCCCAGACGCTTAACTTATGTGTGCCGTCCCGGAATATCTGCATGACTCATCGGTCACAGCAGCGCTGAGAAATTCCCGCATTTCTTCAAGGAGGTGGCTGTCCTCGATTGATCTCCAATGGACTCTCCGGTCTCTGCCACATCCAAACCACTGTGAGATTACGGCCCCCAGACCCGCAGCAACACCTGAGTAGCTGGCATATTCCCTCCTTGAAGGATCGTCCCCGCGCGCGCGGGGGACATCCTCCAAGGGTGTGTTACACCCAACCAGCGGCATGCCAGACTTGCCAAACATGGCAGTTCGGCTGCCATGCCTCGCCCGACTTGACGCTCGGATTTTGACGAAGTCGGAATCCGACAACATCCCACCTCTCAGCCACCCCAACCAGCCCTTAGGTTAGGTCCTGGGTTAGGTCCTGGGGGGATATGAAAAAATGTTGACAAGAGGAACAAAGTCAATCGACTTTTGGATTGACTGTAAATAGCAGCCAAACTGCCATGTTTGGCAAGTTTGTTGGGTGTAACACACCCTTGAAGGATGTCCCCCGCGCGCGCGGGAACGATCCTTCAAGGAGGGAATATGCGGACCGGTTGGGTGCGCAGCAACCGTCAAGGAAGCCAGCGCGGCTCCCAGACCAAAGCCCGCAGCGACCCGTGAGGAAGCTCGCGCGGCTAGAACCATGCCCAAACCCAGCTGCACAAGGAGGTAAGCCCCCTCTGGCAGTCCAGAACCACAAAGCCAACCCTAACCCAGACAGCCGCTGACGAGCTTGACTCTGATGCTTGCAGATGCCAGAACCTTGACGGGCAGTGCAGCAGATAGACAACAGCCGGAACACGCCTCCGGGTAAGTCAGCAGGAAAAAGAAGAGATCAAAGTTGGAGCGCACGCTAACCTACTTTATCTCACCAGAACCCTTGCCAATCGTATCACAGACCAGACCAGAACAACCCTCCTCAAGAGGAAAAGGTGCACTCCAACTTGGATCTCTTCTTTTTCCTGCTGACTTACCTGGAGGCGTGTTCCGGCTGTTGTCTATCTGTTGCACTGACCGTTAAGGTTCTGGCATCTGCAAGCATCAGAGTCAAGCTCGTCAGAGGCTGTCTGGGTTAGGGTTGGCTTTTTGGTTCTGGACTGCCAGAGGGGGCTTACCTCGTTGTGCAGCTGGGTTTGGGTTTGGTTCTAGCCGCGCCAGCTTCCTCAAGGGTCGCTGCAGGCTTTGGTCTGGGAACCGCGCTGGCTTCCTTGACGGTTGCTGCGGGTCTGGGTCCGTGATCTCACAGCCACACGTCCAGGGGCCGTCGAGCCCAAAAACAAAAGCCAATGAGGCGTCTTTCCTCCAACACATGAATGACACCACAGACAGAAGCCAGTCCAATGCACTGGGTGCCAAATCAGACCTCTACCTTGAGGAGAGGAACGTCGGCATGACCAGCAACAAAGATTTTGATATCCTGGTCAGCTACTAAGTGCCCTAATCCGGGCTAACTTGGTGCCAAATGCGGATGCTCTTAGAGCGCTGGGCTAACACTGAATTCAGCGGGTCGCTGCGGACGCCTGCTGTTGATCAGCATTAGCACAGCGCCGCTGAAAGGCGCTAAAGCTGAAAATCAGTGCAGCGCAGCGGAAAGTCAGCATCAGCGCTGTGGTGTGCCAAATGTGTTTCAAGTATCAAATCACATAAAGTCGCAGTTTACTATTGAGAAGGAGACATATTTCCAGATGTATTATTGCATAATTGGATTCTACAGGCCATTTAACCCCTAGTCACTCACTGGAACCACTAGGCTAGCTGCACTCAGTCAAAAGTTACTAGTATTATACTGTGTTCATAAGCATAATTACATACTGTAGGGATATTTTGATAGTACATAGTATAGAATTAGACTCAAGGACATATTTGTAGTGTATGTAGTGGCATGGTTTGGCTCTGCCCATGGCATGGTTCCACCTGTGGACACCTCCAGGGTTGTTGTTTGGCTCCACCCACGTACCACAGCATGGCTCTACCTGTGGACACCTCCATAATTGTGTAGGCTCAGACACCACCACGTGGACACCACCACCACAACCACGTGGACACCATATGGGCACCATCACCGCAACCGCGTGGATACCATCACCACACGGACACCTGTATGGTGGTCACACCAGCAAAAATCCCTCACAAGGATCCCCACCAGCAAAAATTGCTCACATCTTACTATAAAAGGAGGAGATTTTCCCTCCTCAGTTTTCGGCATGCCACTCAGGCAATCCTAACCAGAACACACATCTCACTCAGAGTTACAAGTCACATCCACATAAAATCCAGTAGTGTGATCTCGATCAAGTTGCCCATCAAAATCTTTCATGCCTCAGAGGATGTATAAGTAGTCAAGCAGCCAGCATCACCCCTTGTGCTCTTAACAAGTCAAAGTGATCTTAACCCATTGTGCTCTTAACTGAAGGTTAAGGAAGAGGGCAAAGACACTTTGAATAGTTCACATATAACATCAGTTCTCTCAGAAGTTTTGCATCAGTTTATCTCCGCTTTCAATCACAAAACATATAAAACCATATAAAACATATCACACGTTAAGACTCATTTCCATTATCTGACTCAAGGCTGCTGTAAACCACTCCAACTCCATTTCCCATACAACATCATCCACTTTCTGCTGAATTCAAGTTTGATCTAGGTCTGATAAGAGACTGCTGCGCATAGTTTCTCTATCATTAGTTTGCCACAACAATAAATAAATTTGTTGTGATAGCTCTTGTGTAGTATCATAGAGGGGCAGGTCTTTCAAACCACCTGTAACAGTTGTAATAGCTTCTTACATCTTTGAAATATTGTAACTGGTATTTCCCCCTTGCAGAACTGCCACCTGTCCCAAAGGAGTTCTCACAGCGCGCTGATTTTGCTGCGCCCTATTCAAAATCAGCGCGCTGACGCTGATTAAGCGGTCAATCAGCGGTCATTCTACTGCGCTGCCGCTCTGAAGCATTGCTTGAGCATGTTATAACTCCATTTGGTCTACCAAAAGAGTTTTTGACTGACTGTGGCGCAAATTTCCTTGCCGGAGGCTTAACCAGCTTCCTGGATGCTGGGAAAATAAAAAAACTCAACACCTCAGGTTATTACCCTAGGACTAATAGTAAATGTGAGCGTTTCAACGGCATCTTAGAAGCCGCAATGTTCCAACTCAACAAGACGGATGACTCGTCGAAATGGGAAGACTATCTTCCAGCTGCACTGTACTCCACTTGAATCCATGGGAGTGACAGCAGCAAATACTCACCTTTCAAATTGACTTATGGTATTAAACCCCGGCTCCCTTCTGACCCGGAAGCATTCACAGCCGGTGAAGCAATACTACCTGGCAAAGACAAGCTTTGGGCTTGCATTGCAGACTTAACAAGGCGAAGCCATGGGGCACATGGCCATCCGGGCTGAGCGTAATAAGACTGCTTTTGATAGCAAAACTAAGTTTGCACGCAACCTCAAGCGATTTGTTGTGAGAAAGGCTGTTAAACTCCGCAATGAATTTCAAATTAAAGGCAAAGCAAAATTTTTTGGGCCTTTCAAGATCAAGAAAGTGCTTGATACCAATGTTTATATTTTGGTTGATCAGAACGGGGATGGCTATGCCCGACATGTCAATGGCAATCATCTCCGGCCTGTTGTGACTCTGTGTGCCATGCATCAGATGACTTAGCTCAGCAGTAGAGCAGGTCTGTACCTGACTGTGACATGGGTTTGACTCCCATAGTCTTCACTATCTTTTCCTGTCTCTTTAGGTTATGAGCCCAGCGCTAGCTCCTAGCACAAGCTTTAGTCCCCCCGCTAGCCACAGGGGGAGCAGCTGCATACTTAGATGACCCTAGCTTAACTAAGCCTCTCAAACGGAGGGTCCGGGGGACCCCGCCCGGAGGGCTCTCCGCAGGAGAGGCTTACACCTAATGTCTGAAGTCTGGCAGGGAAAGGAAGGATATTCAACCACAAAGCCACTAAATAATTATTTAAAAATCAGCAAAATATGTACAAAAGAAACTGAATAGATAGTTTCATTGGCAATGCTGATGCGCACCCTCACCCAAAATTTTGAGCAAAAAGCTCCAAAACTGATTGAAGGAATCCGTCTTGAAGGTCAAAGGAATCCTGAAGGATATTACATTGCTCTGAAGATCCACTTTTGGATTTTCTGATAATATGCACAATTGAGTTTCCTATCTGCAACAAAATGCAACACTACATGTGTACACGAGGGGTGATTTTGGTGCACTCTCCAGAGAGTGCCATACCATACCCTTTTTCTGGAACTGTGCTGGATGCTTTTGGTGAAATTAGTGTAAGAAATGATGAAAAATGCTTGAACTCATCCACAACTGTTCTGAAACTGATCCTGGATTCATCCATAAATCATCAAGAATTCATGCAGAACTCAACTGGAACTCAATCAGAACACAGCTGAAACAACCAAGACACACTGGCCACAATTAAATCATAACTCAATTTGACCTGTTTGTTGATTGTGATGATTTCTTGGGATTCAATTCATATTATTCACATGCTCATGAAGGTGTTCACTGTTTTCACTTTGCTAATTTCTCCCTCATGTGCGCGTGTAAAATGTTGTTACAAATTGTAGGCTGGGCCTCTTTCAGATCAACAACACATACACACCGGTTAGAATGATGTGAAAGGCCCACCTGAATTGTCATATTTCCCTAAATAAAAGCAGGTATCATCTATAATTGAGCCAAAAAAGGATGAAAATAGGGTGAAAGTATGTGTCAAGTCAAGCTTGGAGTTTTGTTGTACCAGATTTTAGCTAGACAACCTGGATTCTTAACACATATAAGATTGTGATTTGTTTTTATGGTTTTTTGTTTTTCAATGTCTCCATGCACATGCATGTGAGCTGTTTTCCATTTTTACAATGTCAACTTTGTGTACGCGCGTACATTGTGGTGACAGATCACCAGAGGGGCCTTTCACAGCTCCATGACAATTAGAAACTGGTCAGAAAGCCATTAAAGCCGCAGCTAGTCACATTTATGTTGTGTGAAACCCCTTGCACATAGAGAAATTGATCAACATAAATTCACCATAAATGATTGATAATTGGGCATTGAGTAAATATCATTTCATTATAGGTTGTAATTGAGTTATCCTTAAGGAATGAAACAGTTCTACACAACATTGCATGAGGTCCTGTGATACTTCCTCATAAATTATGAAAGACTTCCCATTGACTTCTGAATAATTTATCAATCATTTCCTAATACACATCTAACTGACATCAGACCCAGAACAACATAAAATTACAGTCAGGCACTCTCTGGAGAGTGCGTCAAATCCTCCCCTGGTGGTAGGATCTGTGGGTTTGCGGATTCAGGATCCACCAGGCATGATGGTTGCGCATCCTTAGTTTACATTTCTTCATGTTTTTTTATTTTTAAAACATTAGTACAGTGCAAATGGTTTGGATTGAGGAGATGAGACTGGCGCCAAATGAAAGCTGAGGTCCAGAAGTATCTTTTGGCTCTGGGGTAGGTCCACAGGACCTGAGGGGGAGGCTGGCTGAGACTTAATATTTTCCCTCCAGCCATTTGTGATTTCTTTCCCAGCCAAAATTTTGACATTATGTGCAAGTCCCTCCCTGCAGCGGCCAGCCACAGCAAGCCTCCCACCAGGGGGCACTTGTGTTAAGTTAGTAGATGACCTAGCCCGGGGGCTCTGATGCTTGGCGTAGGCGGGGGTGTTGTGACTCTGTACGCCATGCATCAGATGACTTAGCTCAGCGGTAGAGCAGGTCTGTACCTGACTGTGACATGGTTTCAACTCCCATAGTTGTCACTATCTTTTCCTGTCTCTTTACAGCCGGTCTCCCTCCGATCTCTCATCCCAAACAACTCAACACCACCCGCCATCCTCCTCAAATCCAAGCAGGCCGCGGTCCGAGTAGAGAATAACCTGATCAAATGGGCAAAAACCATTGCCAAACTCCCTGCTCCAAAGCCCCGCCTCAAGATAGTTGGCCGTTTCAAAGGAGGGGGGGAGAGGTCAAAGCCCAGGGTGGTATTGATGGCTAGACCTAATTATTGTCCACCTCACGTTTGGCTATATTGGATCTCTTCAGTTCACCAATCCTAAGGTTGGTACAGGTTTTGGGCACGACATTGAACCTGTTACAGGGGGCCCGGGGAACTGCTGGCCAAAATTTGTACCAGTCACAGAACTGGTGAATATAAAGGGGGTCAGAAGGCCAGTGGAGTTGGTTGCCTCTTGTAGCTTAGGCTTGGAGGGGGTCAGAAGGCCAGTGGAGTTGGTCGCCTCTTGTAGAGTTTCATTTTTTGACATTTTTGCAAAAATTACATGTATGACTACCTTTTGGTATTTTCAATTTCAACTTCCAACTACCAAGATGCGCCCGGGTCAGTTTTTGGTCCGCAAGACCCGGGTGCAACGTCAGGGAGCGGTCCTCCCGACTCAAATGGTGTTTGGTAGTCGGAAATCAAAAAATAGGTAGTTGATTAATCAAGACCCAAAAAATATAACCCCATCACTCAAAACAAAACAATAATCCTAAAATGGTACATAGAAAACTATCACTCAAAAGTGTTATGATTTTATGCTTTGAAAAATTTATGATTTCAACTCTGAACCCCCTTGGACAAGTTGTAACCCTCCGCACGCATCCCACACAACTCAGGGCTGCCCTCATGGCGCGCCCCAGCCGGCTCGAAGGCTCCGATGGGGCCTGTCTAGGCCTACGCCTCGCCAGGGCGGCGGTACAGCCGTAGAGGCATGGTGCCGACCCCCGAGCGTCGCCGGGACCAATCCTGATGCCCAGACGCCATCAAGACCGGCGGGTCAGCCGGGCGGCAAGCCCCACGCCATGACGGACAGGCGCCCCCCCCCCCCCCCCTGCCGGGACGTCGCGATGGTACCAGATCATGGAGGCGTTCCAATGGCGCCCAGGCCGATGGCAACACCGTGTCGCACCTGAGGGCGCCACCAAAACAGGTGGCGACCTCGTGCATGACAGGGTGGCGCCACCATGACTATGGGTCCTCCTGACGCCCTGTGCCGCCCCTGTGGCGCATTCACTGCTGGTACGCCGTCTGGGCGACTTTTCCCAATTTGTCCTTAGAACTTCAACTGGGGTTGCCTGCTGACAGCGGTGGCGCAACTCCTCCGAGGCGCAATTGCATGGTGATCCGGGACAGGTTACCTCCATGTAGTCACGCTAGCGTCTGTATGGCTGGTGCGCCCACAAGGTGCACCGTGAACCACTTCCGTCCAACAATGAACCTCTCTAGTGCGGGTTTTCCATAAAACCTCACTGATAATTATGCTCCCAATCTGTTACCATTCCCGCCACTAATTGAGATCACTTATCCATCCAGACTACTAGCCGGCGTCTTCAGCTTCAACCCAAACCATTTCGTCTCTTGCTCCCTGAAATAAACATCTTACGCATTACTCCTCATCAGTTACTTCCAACCCAGACATGAAGATGTTGATTTACTGTCCAGTGGTACTCATGCTGCTCGCATCAGTGCTGGGGGATCCATGCCCAGACGATGCGCCCCCTGTCTGCTTTTCGCCCAAAGACTACAAAAACAAAGATCTAAGTGATATCCCAGGTATGTATTCCATTATTGCCGGTATAATGGTTGCTACTCCTCGTGCAAGCTAACCTGGAGAACGTACATGTACTGCAATTTGACCTTCTTTAAACTCAAAGTGCAATTTGCAGGCGATGATCACACCTGCCAAAATAATCTTCCCATGAAGCCCAAAGGAGACGAGCTGGACACGAAACGCTGGCGAACGCGATGCTGTTTGAAAACTGAGCTGCTAAAAATCGACGTGAGTACATGCAAATGGGCAGCAGCGCCATAATTTGGTTTAGCCAGTTTAGTAACTTTAACCACAAGCGGGACTAACCAAAACTCTTCAATCAATCAGCCTAAATTTGTGTTCAACTCTGAAGCGGAATTCAAACTCCCTAGAAAGACTCTCACCTCTGACCAAGATCTTGAACACCCCCCATACCGAAATTCTAACCCAGCGCCACTCTGTTATTAAGCTTTCTTTTGATTCCACTCTAGCACGGACACATGATCGATTGTTGCTTTGACGTTCTGCAAAACCCTGTCGTCTCCCTCACCTGTTTACACAGTGCAAATCCCTTCTGTTTAAATCAAGTTCAACTTGCCATGTATCCTCATGTACTCATGCCTCCCAGTTTTCCCCATGTGAATCATTCTTGCAACATTTATGTCTCACAATGGATACTTGTAGAAGTTTAGAGCCCGCACGTTTGGACAATGAGCCAAAATCGGCATGTTGGTGGTCATCAGCACGGAGAGATCTGGATCTCTCCTCCAGGTCTGATTGTGAAACAGATGGGGCTGTGTTTTTGTCGTTGAATTACATATCGATCTGGCATGGTCATGATGAGACGTAGCCCACGTAGCTGACTGGCCAGGAAGGAACTGGAGCATTATGTTTGTTGCAACACAAAGAATTGAAAGAATGCAAAGAACTAAGAGTTTTATTCTGATTAGACTATGCAACTATCTACACTAAGTTTTATAGAAGAAAGAGACAATTCAGAGTGAGAAAATGTACCTAAGAGCAGGAATAGAGCCGCTCTCTACTAGGTTAAGAAGAAGTATAAAAAAAAGGAAAAATCCTGAGTTGGATCTAGGTGACAGGAAGAGACAGATCGTGTCATTAGCACTTTGTCCCAGTTTAGGTTCTCTCTTCTTTTCCTTTTTTAGTTTGTAGAGTCTTACTCGCTACGGTCTTTTGGCCTGGGATAATCCTCACTTGGCGTCGGCGAAACGGCGAAGCAGTTGAGAAACGTTATCTGTTTCCCGGTACAGTTGCATCAGCTGTTGCCTTTAGTTTGTGCTTGCCCTTATAACACAACACACTTACCAATAGGTCTTCCAGCTCTTAGAGCGGTATCGGTGCGGACGGTCTGGCTGTCTTTGACTATTTTGTCTAGGAACATAACAAGACAGAGCGTTAGCATCTGTCTGACCAACTTCTTTTAAGAACTCAGCCGCTTACCTTCGGCGCTGGCTGAGATTCTTTTGAGGAGTGGTTTTTGGCCGGGATTTTCCACGTGGCTAATCTTGCTGGCAAGTGTCGGATCTGCTTACATCAACAAGATGAATTCAGTTTCACAACAATGCTGCACAGGCTTTGGACTGCGGAAAAGGTTTGCATTTGCTTACCAGATTCCGCAGCTGAAGTAGCTCCCGACGTCTCACTCAATTTGTGAGTTCAACACTGCTTGCCTAGAATGGAATTCTCACAAAACTTTGGTTGACCGTGGGCGGTGAGATAGCCCTTCCAACCATTTGAAACTTCCTCATTCAACTCAGTTTGACTTCAAGGCTGAGCTGTATCATGCGTGCCACTTAAGGGATTTGTCAAGGGTGGATGTGCAGTTTGTAATGGCAAGACTTCTGATATGCCGGAGGATATTGAGATATCTCAGTTTGAGCATACTCTTCAACTGGTTTGTCTAGTGATAGTCATATGTAGTTGATTTCTCATCTCTGTCTCAGCTCTCAACTCCCCACAATCAGGTGTGATCGTTGGTGGTCTTGTCAGGTTCTCTTGTGTGCTGTACTCACACATTGCTGGTCTTTTCAAAGACCCTCTGCGCCTTTTTGTTCTATAGAGGTGGAAGGTCAATTCCTCCCGCTTTTGGACCCTTTCAAAGCTTGCCAAGGTAATCTTGATGACCTCGGTGGCCTCTGTGGCATTGGAATCAGCCTTTTCCACTGGGGGCCGTGTCTTGGACGACTGCCAAAGCGGCCTGAGCAAAGAAACCACAGAAGCACTCTTATGCGCTCAACACAAGAAAAAGCAGTCTGTTCTTTTCTTCATGCTGTATTTTCCATTATCTTCTGTAAATTTCCTTTTGTAGTTGACCTAGTGGCATACATGTACTTAGAATTGCAAAAACCCATTTCTCCTCCTAGGCTCCTCTGAAAATACCTTTTTTGTTAGAGTGCTTGTAACTGGCCCGTGGGCCCCCAGGGGGCTGCCTGCGAGCCACCCGCTTTGGCCCAAAAATGCGCCGCTGGACAGCCCGTGTCCATCTCATTGCGGACACGGGTTTGGGCCAGACAGCAAAATCTGATGTTTTGGCTCGGCCCAGCCTGTCCAATTAAGTTGTGGGCTGAGGCGGGCTAGCCCATGGGCGGCCCAAACCCACCCAATTGTCAACCCTACTTTAAGCATGGGCTGTGTTCTTGGCCGCTGTGGGGCCTGCGTTTCCTGGGGGAGGCATGGCGACTGCATGCGGGCCTAGTCTTGGGCACTTATGGCCGCCTTGGCATGCAATGGGGAGGGTGGTGAGGGCCGGCCGGGTGGGAGACGGCTTCCTGGATGTGTGAAGAGGGGCCTGTAAAGGCCTGGCCTTGGTCAACCAGCCAAGCCAGCCTTTTTAAGCAGGTTTCTCAGAGTTACTCCTAGGTTCACCAAGAGGAAGAATGCTGAACCTGATTTGCCATTCAGTTCTCTCCATGCCGGATGCATGAAATTCCCATTGTCAGCCACTCCTATTCTTGATAATGAGGCAAGTGGATGCATCGTGACATTAGTGCGCTCCAAATCTGGATGTTTTTCAAATGCAATGGCAGCCTATTTTTGGGCTATCTTTTTGGAGTGTACAGGTTTGTTGTTGGTGGGTTTGCGCTCCAGCATCTGATGGAGTGTGCATGCTGGTTCTTGGTGCCCCTTAAATTTGATGTCCTGGGATTTGGTTCTTTTGAGAATTGGGTAGGCAGTTATCAAGCAAGTTGTTTACAGTTGACTCCCTATTATCCCATATACTCATTAACCCATGGGAAAATTGGTCCACCAATTTGGTAGGTGGGGAAAACAGTGCTTAACCCATAAGTCCCTATAGCATTAGCCCCGTAACCCATACCAATTTTGGAAAAAAAAAAAACCGGATGTTCATGGCTTGATAGGGAACTTTTCCCAGGCTTACTTTGAAATTTTGACCCCGAGAATGATGAGCTTTTTCAATTATCCATCTCTATTTTCTCACACCAAGTCTCTCAACATGCTCAAATTTGTCATGAGAGCTATCTTTGGCTAATTGCCCTTGCCAAAGAACTTGTAAAACAATTCCTTGCTCCTCCGCTACACTTCTTTTCTGCTCAAAATTGTATTCGGAAATTTCTAACTGTGATGGAACCCAGACCAATCCCCAAATATGTGTATCGCAATGGAAATATCTTGTCATTTTGTGTCTCAAACACCTCGGGAGATTCTGAAACACTTTTGTTTCAACATTCAATCGATGAAATACCACTTGACGTCCTGGAAAAGCGGTTCGCAGCGATGAAAGCTGAGAATGAAGGAAAGAAAGCGGCTTTGATGGCTAAGATGAAAGTTGGAAATCTTACAAGCAAAGGAAGAGGAATAGCTTGACAATGGCAGAAACTTGGTTGATGAATTCATGTTGATAGAGCGGCTCAAAGAGATTGAACCTACCGGTCGGCACATTGAGATCAGCCCCGCCGACATCAAGATAATCACAAAGATTAATGTGTTTCAAGCCGCAGAATTAAAAGGAACGAAGCGGGAAAAAAAACTGCGCATGCTGCTGCATTGAAGAAGAAGGAACCTAAGCCAGCCCCCTCGCCAAAGAAGAAACCGTCAGTTAAGCAGCAGTTGAATTTAAAGTCTGCTCCAAAGTCATCCAAGAAACCAGTGTGGAACTCTCACGCAGGGCGTAAGCAGAGCTTGGAGGGGAAATGTAAATATCACGGATTTGACAGTTTACACGGGTGCTTGAAGGGCTGCCCTCCTATAATTAAGCTCTAGGAGATACACTATTTATTTTAGTGTGGCGGAATCTTCCTGAATTTAACTGTGTAAAACTTGTTTCTGTTTTAAACCTTGTAATATGTAATTTTGATGTAATGTTATAATTTAGAAGAGTTTGGCGTGATGAGTACTCTGGGAGATTCCTGAACTTAAATTAATAAGTCAGATTTTCGAGTCAAGTGAGAAGTTGAGGCAATATTTGATAAGGGGGCAATTTTATAAGACAATGTTTGATGGGGGCAATTTTTGAAGTGATGTCTGCTGAATGATATCAATCTTCATTCACTAATGCAAGCATGAGGGGGAAAGAAAACAAGAAGGGGAAAGAGAGGCCTCCTTTTATAGGAAAAAATCATGTCTGAGAGTGATTTACAATGTAGTGAAATAATTGTACTAATGTAGAAATCTGTTCAATGTAATGTGAAATAAATGTACCAGTTGGGAAAGATTTACACATGTAATGAAAGCAATTTCCCCTTTAGGTTATGATCACTTGGCTTTGGACTAATTGGGACGGAAAATCACATCTGAGAAGAAATTCAATATGTGTGATTGTAAATCAAAGTGGGGAAAGATCCTATTGAGGAAAATATGACCATTTAGAGGTGATTGCCAAGATATGAGTGACTTTTAAGCGTATTTGTGATAAAAGAAACACTGTGTGAAAACAAAATGAGGTACATGTGATTTTGAGGGTGTTCTGCGCTTTTGAGCGCTTTATGATAAACAGTTCTCATGTAATTTGTATGTAATGACCTTACAACTTGTAAACTAAATTTTTCCATACTTTTTGATGGTATGTACCTGTATGTAATATATGTATTTTGTATTTAAAGGTAGTTTGTAAGGGGTTTGGTTTTGATTGGTCTTACCACACCGGTCCGAGCAACACTTGCCCAAAATATTGAGGTCCTTGACTGGCATTCAAAGAATGGCAAGAATCAAACAAAGACGGCTAGACACTTTGACCAGATCTATCCGGATATTTGCTTCAAACAGCCCCTCATCTCAGCTTGGATTGCCGATGAAGAGAAAATTTGCCTGCAAGCAGAAACTGCCGGTTCACACTTCAAGCGTGTGAGGGTCACCCAGTTCCCACAGATTGAGGAGATGCTTATTTATAACTATTTAAATCATACATGTGGTGACAGAAGATCACTCAACTGTCACCACACTATCTACAGCAGACCTCTTTTGCTTGGTCTTGGTCTTGGTCTTATCTTTGCGGTTTTCAAGGTATCCGTGGAGAGCAAGAGGTTTGATCTTGTCGTTCTTTGAACAGAACGACAAGGCCATACCACGACTTACCAATTTCGGATCAAGTTTGTGTCTCCTGGTGGAGACATAGTCCCGGCCAAAGCTAAAATTACGCTCAACATCGACGGTGGTGGCTATGTGTAAACAGGGGTCAGCAAGGAAGAAAGAAAAAGCATGGATAATTCACTTAATCTCACCTGGGCAGCACATCACGTCAAGGGCCATCTGTAAGAGCCCGTGGTGATTATTTCCAATCCTCTTCTGCTCGGTCCACCACACAAGTCCATTTATCGGCGTGCCTTCATCCAAAAACAGGCTGCCGGAGAGCCATGCATCCAACGGGTCCAATAAAGTTTTGGCTGATCTGGCTACAGCTGCCGCGCCGAGCCCTGCTAAAACACCAGTTGGCTGGAGGGAAGTAAATCAGCCAACTTAGTCAGTGATTATAACAACAGGATTCATCTTACTTTTGCTGGCGCTTTTTTTGCTGGTTTTACGGCTGAGGTCGCTTCTCTAGGCTTATATAACCAAGTGTTGTACATCTCGCGGGTGAGATCAATTGCCTCAGTGATCCACTCCTGTGGCCATTTGGCCAGCTTAAAATACTCATCTTTAAAAGATGGATGGAGCACTAGAAGTTGAAGGAAATGTTTTGATTAGTTTAAATTCTAATGCTAAGTTTTCAAGTTGCTTAAGAAACTCACCCATCGCGATTCTATAAATCGGAGAACAGTCAGTCAATGAGTAGTACTTGTTTGTGATCCCAAGCCCCGCACAGCATGCGTTCCGTAAAGCAGGTGGGTAATCTCCATCTTCATTTGCAATCACATTTGAAAGAACGGCCGTGGATCATGACAACGACTTCGGCAACGCAAGCCAAGGCACCTGTTGATACTTGAAGGGTGAGATCGTGAAAGGGCTTCGGGACCTGCACAAGGTCAGCCGCCAAGTTGAAGTCCTTGTGCTTTAGATGAGTGTTGCGATGGGTTCCAAATTGCTTGTCACGCTGCCACAAGAGACTGGGGGGAATTTAAGTCAAAGTGGTCTTCCCCCGAAAAAGGGAGAACGACATGAAACTTACACTGCCTCCTGGCATCTGACAATGCTCTTGATTTGAATGTATGTGGAGTTCCAGCGAGTTGGGACGTCACGTTCGATGTTGTGCGGCTTCCTGCAATTAGTTTCTCGGCAAATCTCAATGAACTTGGCCTTAGAGTTTGGCAACTTCTTCAGTTTAGTCGCAATCGCATGGAACTGAGAAAAAAAATCAGTTTTTCATTTCTTGAAACAAGATCAAGGGATAGTGGTCTCACACCGACCTTTGCAAGGGTTTGACGGCACATATCAGAAGTATATTTATTGTGCTCATCTTTGTCCTTGATGTCTTTGAGTTCGGACAATGTAAGCACATCTTCATCTGCAAGTTCACCATCAATATTGCCGACGATTTCCTCCTCCTCCTCCTCGTCTGATACCGCTAATGAACACTCATTATCTTCAAAGCTTTCAACAAGATCACCTGGTTCATACTCTTTGTCTGATTTGTCTGACTCGGAAGCCTTGGGGGTGGCCTTCTGGGCGCGCGCAAAAGGCCGGAGTATAGCCTTGACAATAAGATTAAGGATATGTGTGAAGCACCGTATCCACTGTCCCTCACCTTTAAATTGCTTCCACTTGAGTTTTTCCAACTCGTCAATCATTGTACCGTTATTGGCCGCATTGTTGGATACAATACCGCAGATCTAAGTACAGCAGCGGTTGTTTTTTAGTTGAATTAATTAGAGAATCCACAGAGAGAAAAAGGATTCATACCCGGTTTGTCAAGTCAAACTTCTCCACAATTAATTGCACAATGCTAGCCAAGTATGCACTGGTATGTCGTTTGTGAAGTACAACAAAGTCAAGGAGCTTTGCGATTGGTCTGACATTACCGGCTTCATTGTCTGAGAGTTGATATATCACGGCCCCCATGACGTCAAATCCATTAGGAGTCTGCCACGCGTCAACCCCCAAGTACAGCGCCCCCTCGTGAGTCTGAATAGAGATGAGGCAAGGCTTCAGTATTTTATTGAAACAGAATTCAAATGAATAAGTATGAAAAAGGCACACATTTAATTCTTGGCAGATCTGTTCCTGAATGGACACATGTGAATTGTGTTCGATACCATCTTGCAATTAGGGAGATGTTTGAGGATGGTCGGATGGAGGAGTTTCTTGAAGCTGAGGGATTCCAAGGCTGAAAATGGCTTGGCTTCCTCGACACACCAAATCACACACCTTTGCAAAACCTAAGGAGAGACGACCGAGAGACAGCCAATCAGATGAGTGAGAAAAAATATTAAGAAAAGGGAAAAACACCTGCCTCCCGCGGGTCAATATCTCCTGTGCCAGATACACCCATTTCTGCAAGAGACTTGTTAGCCAAGTTGTTTTGTTGCTTCCTCATACATCAGCCGGCATGAGCAAGCAGATTACTGCATGATGACTCATAAGCAGTTTGATTGACTGTCTTACCACATCTGATTGCTTTGCTTGAATAGCTATGACTTCCGTTTGGTGATTAAAAAAAGAAACACTTACGTCTTACATCTCCAGGCAATCATCCGGCGCCTGAATTTATTGAGCTGTGCCGAAAGCTCTGGCGGATTGTACAAAGAGTATGCTGAACTGACTTGATTCCAAGAAAGTCTCTTCGCATGTTCTAGTACAAGTGGAGATCAAACTAATCAATATGATGATCGATTAATTGCTGTAAAGAATACATAAAAAACTTACCGAGACGTTGCTCATCGGTCAGTTCAGATCCCCCTGGTGTGGCGCTTTGGGTTGTTGAGTTTCCATCATCCCGGTTGTTGTTCGAATCCTCATTTGGCTTATTGTTTTTGTCTTCTGAGCGGTTTTTTTGGAGCATCTTTTGGTGGTTCATGATTCTGGATATTGGTTGGTTGGCTGTTGGGGATATGCTGTCGTTGCGGATATGCGGCTCAAGGATACAAGTGCCTGTCGGGGGAGCCCGTTGGGGGATATGGGGTGGGTGGAGATTGCGTGCTGCGCAGCCGCGGGTCACAGAAACCTACATTCATGGGCAGATGTTGGTGAGGAATATCCAAATACCCGCTGGATTCGCCCAGAAATCCAGACATCCGCATCCGCATCCGCTAACCGCTGGCGGATACCCGCAGGTATGGGGTGGATACCTGCCAGCGGATAGCGGATACCCGCAGCAGATGCAAAATGGCCATCTCTATCAAAAAGCATGGTGAAGCGGCACAGGTTGATAAGAAAGTTGTTGAAGACTAGAGAGTGCGGTTATCCAAACTTGTCAAGGACTACTCTTGCAAGGACATTTGGAACATGGATGAGACAGGTCTCATGTATTCGTGAGTCTTGAGTATTCTCTGGAAGTATGAATTATATTTTGAGCTGATCAACGTTACTATCCACCTTTTATGTGCAGTATGCCTCCCGATCAAGGCTTAGCGAAGGAGAAAAGCAGTGGCCTAAAAGGCAACAAGACTCAAATAACAATTGCTGTTACAACAAACTCTGATGGCTCGGAAAGGCTCCCCTTGCTTATAATTGGGAAGTGGGCAAAACCCAAGGCCTTCAAAAAGAAGTCTGGTGCCGCCCTTGGATTTGACTATCATTTCAACCAGCGGGTGTGGATGAAAACAGAAATATTCCAGGATTGGCTTGGCCAATTTAATACTCAGATGAAAAGCAAGAAGAGAAACATTCTACTCTTGGTTGACAATTTTTCCGGGCATTGTCCACCTGAGGGTGGTCTTTCCAACATTTGACTGGAATTATTTTCGCCAAACTTGACCGCACATGTTCAACCAATGGATGCCGGTGTGGTATACAAAATGGGAAAAATCAAAAGTTTTTCTTTCATTTGCGTAATTAGTCATAGAATGCCTCACGGTACGGCCATATGGACCCCAGAAATGGAATCAACGGCCAAATTACCCCCTAGTCCCCACTGGAAGCGTAGCCAGAGCCCCACTACACTGGAAGTTAGCCCTTTGGACAACCTGTAGCATCCCATCAAACCCCTGTCACGCATCTCAAGTCACCTTTCCCTCACTATACACATACACACCCATATGTTCCCTGCTACACTCTAGCTCCACTGCATATATTAGTTTGTATTTGTTTGCCATCCGCATCACATCATGTAGCACTGCCCCTGCGGCTGTGCCCTGCAACCCCATTGTTCCCCGCCTCATTTATGCACCTCCTTGCATAAATTAAGCACAGCCTCACTCATGCACGCACCCCTTGCATAAATTGTACACAGCCACTCCTGTATTTGCACAGCCCCCCTGGAGCAAAAATCCCTCACATTTGTCTATATAAGGAGCTCTCCCCCCCCCCATTTTTGTTCCGCAGTTTATTGCTCATCAGTGATTCACTCACCACCTTGTACTCTTGGCACTTACAACTTACAACTATACTCATAACAACCCTTATATATCAATAACAACTCTTTATACGGTTCATCGAATAAACTCATCTTGAGCATCCACTCCTATCATCTTATTAAAACTTGCCAAGCGGAGCTTGGTGGGTCTTGTAGCTGGTAGTATAGAAGGGCAGAGCTTGCAACTCCTTCATCCCCTTCTCCATTCAGCAAAAGGGTTTCACAACCACTTTTGAGTCTTACACCGGTATCATCAAAGCTTTCAAGTCGCACTACAAACAGCGATTCATCTCAAAGTCAATTCAACGCTACGATCAAGGTGTACAACATTGACCAGTTGGCTGCCATGCACCTTAGTCGCTTAGCATGGCAATGTGTGTCTGCAGCTGTGATTCAAAAATTCTGGAATCATACCGGTATTTTTGGTCACTCCACTGTGTCAAAATCAGACAAAGTCGAAGACGATCCAGCATTGGAGAAGCAGGTTGATTGACTACAGGCGATTGGCCTTCTCAAATCATCCAATTGGATGGCAATCTTGGAGCTTCTGAATCCCTCTGGCGAGTCAGAGTGCTCAATGTTGTCAGCCACAGAGTACATGTCACAGTACCTTACACGTACCAGGTACCTGCAATTGTTCACATTACTTATAGTACATTCCTTTACACCTTTATTACATATGTATATCATTAGATACAAGCTTAAGAATGTACTCTTGTTATACATCACATTACAGATAACCATAGTTAAATACAGTTACCATAATTTACTGTTGTTATAAGAGTTAAGTTACGTGCAAACAGTGAGATTACAATACATTGTAATATTACTGTGCACGTGAAATACCCCAAGACAGGTATCACTCATTTATCCCCTGTTAGGCCTCAGTCCCTATTTATATAACATATTGGTTATGATATAAATACATAAACAATACATGATGTAATCCAATTCAAAGAGCACTGAATGGAATCAATGATTGGTTATGATCAGCTAGTGTGCACTGCTACTGATCTAGGATCAGTACTGATCATTACACTGCCTTGATCATTTCCAATGTTGATCCTCATGAGGATCTGCTTCCCTTGAGCGCTTCCAGTTCCCCCCTGGTCCTGAAGCGCCTCCAAGCGCCTCATGTTCCCTCCTGCTCTTTCCCCTCTATATAAACACGCCCCCCAGGACTATTTATCCCTCAGAATATTATTATGGCAAGGTTTAACACATACATAGTTAAACAGTGCCTTCATTCTCACCCATCTTTCAATTCAGGAATAACATCAACTCTTGATTACCCTTACCTTTCTGTAGGTAAAACCACGAACCCAAGTTGAGTTATTCCTTGGATGCCTATTAACACTCTGTGTTGATCTGGGTGTGCCTTAATTGAGCAAGCCTCTCAGTCAAGATTACTGATAGAGTGAAACCTTTTACAGGTCTTACCATGAACCCATTGGCCCATCCTTGGCATCTTACACTATCATCTTGCTAGTAACAACCCTCTCAGACACGGTTAGTTACCTACAGGCTGACAAATGTGGTCTACAGATGAAATATTCCAATCCGTCAAGGATCAAAGAACGGAGGACGATGAAGACAATGACGAATCTGATGAAACACCTCCTTGCCCAAAACCAACATGAGCTAAAGAAGTCTTCAAGGCCATCACACTCCTCAGTGACTACATTGAGAGCGACACCAGTGAAGTTGCAGATAAACTTAACCAATCAATGGGAAACTACTTGAAACAACTTGTTGATCATCTCATTGCAACTGCTCAACAAACAAAAATCACATCATTCTTCCGACCTTCCAATTCAAAATGAATACATGTTTTTTCCTCTCATTTCCTTTGTTTCATTGTTTGAAAGATGTTTCTGACACTCAGATTATAGTATGTAATAAATCATGCTTTCAGGCCCTAAAAAGACTTCAGCTAGAGAATCTCAATGAATACCTTGGGGGGAACCCAGCTCTGCTTGGCGGGTACACTTCAGCCATATATAATGGTGTCTTATCAGCAGTAAGCTCCAAAAAAAAAAAAGAAGGAAAAAGTCTCTCTTATCCCATGTATATATTATGGGTTAAGAGAGACAGAAGCCTCATTAACCGATGGAATTCATGTAATTATGGGTCAATAGACACTTGTCCACCGAGGGGTATGGGTTGTATGTATATGTATATGGTGGGTTGAGCAGTTGATTATGTAATGGTGTGGTTGCTGTGGGGATGGTTTTGGTTAAATCGGAGTCATCAAGCAGTTCTCCCCCCCACTCATCCCACTCCGATGCATCCCCCTCTCCCGCTGGCTCTCCTCCTCCTCCTCCGCTCGGCCGCCTCCCAGCCCAGCCTGCGCACGCCCTCGCTGACCAGCCACAGCCTGAGCACGGCCCCGCTGCTGCTCTTCGTGCCCGCGCCGGACACGCCGACGGAGACGTTCGTCAGCCTGAGCCTGTGTGGCGCCCCGCCCGGCCAGCCCCCGCTCGCCCCCACCCTGCCCACCATCCTCATCGTCTCGAACTCGACCGACAACCGGACGCCCTCGCCCGCCGCCCTGCCTGCCCGCCCGAGGCCGACGATCCTCGGCCACCAGCCCGCGACGGGCGACTACGCCGACCTGCGCGCCGGGCTCGCCGCGCTCAGCCTCCTCAACTCCGTCGGCCTCTGGATCGCCCTCCAGCCCCCGCTACCCCCGCTGCCCTCCACCCTCCAGCTCGGCCTCTCCACCACCGCCCCGCTCCACAGCTCCCACGCCTTCCCCGCCCTGCGCCTCGACGACACCGACGACGCCAATGCGCTCCTCATCGCCGCCGACCCGAGCGTGCTCGTCCCCGCCGGCACCCGCGACCCGCCCCCGCTCAGCGCCCTGCTGCCCATCATCCTCCCCTCCCCCGACTCCCTCCAGCTCGGCCTCGCCAGCTCGCTCTGCTACCTCCAGGCCCTCCTCGCCGCCCAGCCCCCAGAGGCCAGAGCCGCCCAGGCCAGGATCGCCATCGTCCCCTCCCTCACCGACCGGACCACCGGCCTCGGCTCCTTCTCCTCCCAGCCCACCGGCAACGCCTCCGACCACGACTACCGCATCTCCGACTCCGCCGCCGGCCTGCGCACCCAATACCTCATCACCAACCTCGCCCCCGCCACCAACTACTCCGCCTGGCTCTTCCAGCCCGGCCCGGTGGTCGACAACGTGCCCACCGGGAGACTGTGGCCGTACATCTCCTTCCGGACCAAGTCCAGTCAGTCTCTGCTGCCCCCGTCTATATACCCAAAAGATTCACACTAATCCGACGAACACGCAGCCAAGAACTGCAGACTACTCCACGACCTGCCCTTCTGTCCCTCGGTCGCCTACGCCGTCCCCGCCAGCCCGAGCCTGTCGACGAGCGCGGTGGTGGCCCAATACAACCGCAGCGTCAGCGGCCATCTGGCCAACTTCCGCACCGTGGTCTCCACCTACCCGTGCAACAACGACACCAGCGGCCGGTACTCGTTCGTCACCGGCTGCGGGGACTGTTTGCGGGCGTACACGGACTGGGCCTGTGCGGTCGCGCTCCCGCGTTGTGTGGACCCCCCGGCCCCGGACCCGACAGGAACGACGCAGCTCGTGTTCGCCAGACCCGACCCGGCCTCGTCCCGGACGCCCAACATCTCCGACCCGGGCGGCATGTACCCGTACGTCGAGCTCCCGCCCTGTGCGTCCCTGTGCACCCTTGTCGCCGCCACCTGTCCGCCCCTGCTGGGCTGGGCCTGTCCGCTCCCCTCCGTCTCCCGCAACGCCTCGTACGCCGGCCCCCGCTTCCTCGGCCCGCTCGAGCTCGCCGGCGGCCAGCAGTCGCTCGCCGGCGCCGGCGGCGAACGCGCCGCCGACCGCTTCGGCAACGTCTTCTGTAACGCCCTCGACTCCGATATCGTCTATGCCAGGATGGGCGCCGCCCCACGCTCTATGGCCCCCCTGCCCGCCCTCCTCGTCGCCGCCCTCCTCGCCGCCCTTCTTTCCGCCCTGTAGCCCCCCCTCTCCCCCCCTCCGAACCACACACCCCCTCTTCCCCTTCTGCTCGTCCATCCAGGACCCCCCCCCCCCTTCTTGCCTAGAAAATGTACGTATAGATCTGTTTATTTGCGCCTGTTGGTGCGCCGCCGAACGATGCCTAGATGCGTGTGGATTCCATGGAGAGACAGAGAGGGGGGGAGTCGTGCAAGGTGTCCTCGCGACGGACGCCGGCGACGGGCGGGTGCAGGCCGAGGTCGCGCTGCGCCCGGGGCCTGCAAGGCCCGCCCACACGGCCCCTCCGACGCAGACACTCGGCCTGCAAGAAACATGGGAAATCACAGGCTTCATTCCGTTCTGCACCCGCCGTTCGTCGCTGGGCTCCGGCACTTTAAGAGGGGAGCAACCAACGCACACGCCCACGTGCATACATATCCTGGCCATCTTTCAGGGCTGTACACGGCGGTTGCATAACGCGGTCAAAAGAGCCGCAAGTTCGGCCGTCAAATTGACGGTACCCCCTCAGCCATTGTTGACCGGCAAAAAACAGCCCCCGCGTCAGCCGTCAAATTGACGGCCGAATTGTCAGCCCGCTCACCAGAGAGAAGTCGGGCAAACAGCTGGCAAAACTTCCGGCCGGCCGACCCAAGCGGCAACTTGACGTCAACCCCCAGCCCGGGCACATTTTTCCACCGTCTGACGGCAACTCGGTTTGTTTTTTGAGACACCCTCAGGTCAACTCACAAGGCACTTGCAACTTTTTTTTTGCTTTTTTCTTTTTCTTTATGGGTTTTGTGTACAAGTTTCAATCAAACAGAAGGAAGAGAGGCAGTTGTTATTGGTATTGATATGAGGGAGACACTTGCCGGTAAAAAATGGCTTCCGACCGAGAGACTCCGGCAGTCTACCAAAGCCCGGTGATGCCAGCTATCTCGCGGATGGTGGGCGTGAAGACAGCGATCTTGGCGATGTGTTTGTAGCCCCCTAGCTCAACCTTTGATTCTCCTGTTGTCAAGTAAAATAACCGAGCCATCTAACCCCAAACCTCCTCTCCAATTCAGAAAAAAAGGTTCATACAGAAGTTGAGAGGGCTTACTTGAGGGGAGTGAAGAAGGGAAGAGATCAGGGGGCCAAGTTTGATAGACTGGTTGACACTACCAGTCACAATGATACTTTCGTATGAATCTCCTCACCAAGGCGGGCTGGTCGAGGCTGGAATCGGCGTTGTAGTAGTGGTGGTGGAAGTGATGAGTTCTTGGTTTTTGCAAAGGGATGAGGCCGGAGCTGTGCCGGAGGATGACGTGTCCTGCTGTACTCCGATGAGCGGACTTTGAAAAAATGAGTGGGAGCCGAGGGTGACGTGTCCCTCCGATGAGCGGACTTGGTAAAATTTTAACCTGCCCTCTTGGGTTAGGGCTATTGGTGAATCAACCCAGGCAAGTTAACAGAAGTTAAAATTAAGGCTTTGTTTGGAGCCGATATAAATATAGGTGATATAATCATTGGTTAATTCAATGAAAACTACAAAATTCAACATAAAGCCTCCAAATATTTTTTCTAGGCAACCTACAATACTGGTCTCTTCAAGTATGAAGTCAGATTCAACTGATTCAGCCATATTCAGTACTGTAGTACCATTAAATCTCTTTTGACCAAAACAAAGCAATATAATGGTATTATGGTGCTGAAGATGGCTAAATCAGTTAAATCTGACTTCATAGTTGATGAGAGCAGTACTGTAGGTTTCCTACAAAAAAAATTGGATTCTTTATGTTGAGTTTTGTATTTTTTTTATTGAATTTACAAATGATTATGTCACCTATATTTATATGCTCCAAACGGGGCCTAAGTGGCCTGAAGTCAAGTGCCGGCGGGTGGGCTGGCTATTTGGCTGTCAATTTGACGGCTGACACGGGGGCTGGTAGCTGACCAGTCAAGCCGACCGATACTTGGCCCCTCACGTCAAATTGCCAACCCAAACTTTAATATGTGCAACTGCCGTGTAGGGGGCCGTTGAGATCATTGTTTGTGCCCGCTTCGCTGTGACATCCTTTGGCACTTGTGAGGACCTCATCAGGCCGCCTCCGCTTCCAAGACAGCACCTTATCCTGTTCGTCTCGATCCAGAAGACAGCACACCAAATGCGTTCTGCAAAATGGACCAAGCCTGCGAAAAACAGAAGCTATTGGGGGACTTCCCGTCGCTCTGGAACTCCAGCTCTGAGCCGCCAGAGTTCAGAGTGTGCAGTCAATTCTTGCGCCCCAAAGCCCCACAGGGATCCAGAGTTCCAGGCTCCAGATCCCCTGCAAACTCTGCAATTCCAGCTTTATTCAAAGTTGACGGGCAGTGGAAACCTGGTGCAACTGTTGGGATACACTTGCGCAGTCAAAAAATTCCTGGTCTGTAAGAACCAAGCAGGCAAGAGCGGGTTTGTCTTACCCGTGTCGATTTATGACTAAAGGTGTAACCCGGGGTTTGGGACGGGTGGTCATACCCATCCCAACGCCCGTATCCGAATTCACCCGGGTGGACACCGAACCACCCGGGTGTTTAGGTTTTTTTTTTGTCAGTCGCAGCCAGCCGGTGCCTGGTGGCATCATCATTCATGTTCCGACCCCTCCAAACATAGCTAGCATGAAGAGAAAGCGGAACACAAGCAGAACTAGCCAGCCTAGCAAAGCTCCAGACAGAAGCAAGATTGATTTTTTTGATTCAGAGTTCTATGAACCTACCGGTCCGGACGACACAATTGATGCCGAGATCAAGCGGTATCTCAAAGAAGACCCCGAACCTGAAGGAACAAACCTTCTTGATTACTGGCGAATTCAACAGCAATCCTTCCCAATCTTGGCCAGAATGGCTCGATCTTACCTTGCTATCCCCGCTACAAGTGCGTCGTTGGAGAGGGTGTTTTCCAAAGGCCGGAGGGTCTGTTCTTGGTCGCGCTTGTCCCTTGCCCCTGGAACCGTTGAACAACTGCTTTGTATTAAAGACTGGTACCAGTCTTTTGATGGGCTTATTTAATTGTTTTTCTCATTTCTTCCCCTGCCTCACTCAACGGTTCAGCACCAGTCAGCACAATACAACTCAAGATGACAACTTGCAAATAGGTCACAATACAGAATATAACCTCCAAATTGTCACAAGCAAGCAGAGATGAGATAGTTCATACCCTGTTCCTCCCCCAATATAAGATGCACAACCACCCGGGTGTTTGGGTGGTTCCAAAGGCTCATCCCGTGGACCAACACCCGGGGGGTACCACCCGTGAAAACACCCGGGGCACGGGGTTTGGGTTACACCTTTATTTATGACATTGAAAACTTCTGTGTTTGACCTATGTACACGTTAACAGCAAACACAAAATCAATGCTTCATCCGTAAAGAGATATATTTGGGGAGTTGAGAAATTGACTGCCATAAATTACAAAATCAACTCCCAAAATGAGTTTACGTTGCGCGGACCGCTGAAAGACGTCCCCCCTGGGTCTTCATGACCAAATTTTGACCCGGGCGTGTTTTGGGAGTCAGATTTGTAATTCCGCAATCCCAAATGGGAGTCGGAATTTTAATTTTGCAAAAAATCCCACAAAACAAAGAAATATTCATATCTCCTGACTGGAGCACCAAAACGCTCCCAAATTTTTACAGCCATCTAGATACACTGTCTAGAAAATGCTTTGAGATTTACAGGAGTAGAAAGCATCAGGAAGGCCTTGTGGAACAGGGGGTTACTTTGGCGGATTTCCTTAATAGGAAATCCCCCGGGGCCTTAGCTACAGTGCTCCAAACCCTCCAGAATTTTTTCCGAAACATAAATACACTCTCTAGAGCATATGTTAAGATTCACCGCATTAGCACACCTCAGGGAGACTGTGTGTAGCCGGGGGCGGATTTGGCAGATTTCCTACTAAGGCAATCAGCCAAATTCTGAGCTACGGTGGTCCAAATGCCCCCAGATTTTTTCTGAAATATAAATAAGCTATCTAGAGCATATGTTGAGCTTCACGGAATTAGCACACCTCAGGGAGACCGTGTGTAGCCGGGGGGCGGATTTGGTGGATTTCCTACTAAGGCAATCCGCCAAAACCTTAGCTAAGGTGCTAATATCACCCCCAGATTTTTTCTGCCACATAGATATACTCTCTAGGTCATATTTTGCATCATTGGGGCCTAGCAATTCCCCCCGCTGGGCACTCCTGGCCACGGACATGCAGGGCTGGGGAGTGGTCAGCGGGGGTCATTGCGGCAACAATGGGAGGTTACGCTACCCGTAACGGTAGCGTAATGAAAACGTAACGGAATCCTTGCCGTTATCGTTACCATGACAGCAGCAAAGCTTCCGTTACGTTTTCTTTAATTTTTTTCCCTCTCTTCCTAGCCTCGTTACGTTATCCCTCACATTTATAGGAGGATAACCTGCGCAAAAAAGGGGGGTTTTCCCCCTTTTATGGCATTTTTGCCTCTGGTAACGCGGTTAACGCGTTATCTCCGTTATTTTTCTGGGTATTGAGGGTGAAAACACCCTCTGTTACGTTACCCACCGGCCCAAGGAGCCATGTTGCCAGATAACGGTAACGCGTTATCTGGTAACGGTGGGAATTTACGTTACGAAAATCCCTCTGGATATCGTAACGTATGTAACTAAGCCGCAATTTGCGGCTTTGGGGGATGCAGGCTGCACCCAACAGTGGGCCATTACAGTTAACCGTAACTGTAAAGTATTAAGTTACAATACCGATAATTAAGATTATCGAGTGTATAAAATTAATCAACTATAACACCCATGGGTGCAAAAATACACAAAAATACCCTAAATAACAGCAAATATTGGCCATTTTTCATAGATACAGCCAAAAATGTATTGTAATTTATTGTCAAGTATTGAAAATTCGGACTTACTTCGCGCACTGCAAAAAACTCTTTGCGCACTGCACAGTGCGCGCAGTCCCAAACACTTCGCGCACTGCGGGTGAAATACACAACTTTTTCAAGATTTTTTTTGACCAATCAATAGAACACCTTTTAATTGGCCTCTCTGAATTTTTTGGGAGTTTTTTGAAGCATTCTTCCATGTTAACAAAATCATGAAAAACTAGAACAAATGTAGGATGCGGGGGCCTTAAAAACAAGGTTCCCATTACCCAAAAATTCCAAATATTTTATTGAGTAATTAAAGATATGAGGACAGCTCTTTTAGAAATTTTTAGCTAATTTGTGGAAGGATAACGGTCCGAAAAATGAGGATATTCTAGAGGCAATGTGCTATCATGGGGTGAAATTTCCTCATTTTGCATACCCTTATTTTTGCACAAAGTGGCTCAAAAGTATCAAAGTAGCTGTTCTTATATATTTCATTACTCAATAAATGATTTGGAATTTTTGGGCTATAGGAACCTTGTTTTTTAGGCCCCAACATTCTACCTTTGTTCTGGTTTTTTATGATTTTTTTTAACGTGGAAGAATGCTTCAAAAAACTCCCAAAAAATTCAGAGAGACCAATTAAAAGGTGTTCTATTGATTGGTCAAAAAAAATCTTGAAAAAGTTGTGTATTTCACCCGCAGTGCGCGAAGTGTTTGGGACTGCGCGCACTGTGCAGTGCGCGAAGAGTTTTTTGCAGTGCGCGAAGTAAGTCCGTGAAAATTTGATATTTTTTCAATAAAATTAACACCTTTTTCTTAAAAACAACGGTCGATGTGTTACGCGTTTATGCCTAACTATTGTAACGTAAAACATTGGCCCACCGTTGCTGCACCCCTCGCACCAAAAAGGAAGAAAGTAAGATTTTTTACACTGACTTTCATAGCCATGACCACCTTGGTGGATTTATGGAAGACTTTCTGGACGGTACCGTAATTACCTTTACCCAATTCTTCCATGAGAGTCAGTTTGTTCATTTTGATAAAGAAAGAGGAACCATTAGAGAAGTCAATGCCATGGGAATGGACGACGGCCTTTCCGCCAAAGTTGAGCCGTCTGGAGGGATTGATGATATTACTGAAGTTAGCAAACGGTGTCTAAGCAGCAGCGCCCAAGATGGTTAAGAACTTAGTTTGGCTGTTCATTGAGGATGAGGAGGATGAGGGGGATTGGTGCATGTCTCCGAGCTTCATCATTGGCTTGATGAGGAATCTGAGGGGGAGCCGGGTCGAGGACCACCAACACTGCCCACACTCATCCATGACGTGAGCCGGCCAAAGCCAAGCCAACTAGATCGTGGCTCATGGACCCTTTGATTGCCCATTGGGCTTCCTAGCCGCTCCGGCAACCCCAGGACGCAGTGGGGGCCCCCCATAACCAGTGGCGCCATCAGGACCCCTGCGTCAGCCAGGCGACCGGCATGGACGCCCCGTGACAGCCGGCGATGACACCTCCCCTACCGGTTTGTCACACAGGCATCTAACTGGGATGGCCATCTGGTGCCCAGGTCGGTGGCATCTCAGTCATGCACCAGGGGTGCCACCTATGCCCACAGTCCCAGTGGCGTCCCGTTGCATGACCGAGTGGCGCCAGTATGGCTCTGGGTCCCTGTCATGCCACTGTGGCGCATGGAGTGCTGGTACGCCATCTAGACGCATCGGCTTTTCCCAATCTGCCCCGCTGTTTATGTTGTTCAAATATATGCAAATTATGGTATGAATACCAATTACAATCAATTCCACCCTGTCTATCTTGACCCAACCAATGTGGTGAGCCTAATCAAAACTTTATTACATCACTCAGACACTTACTGCGTGAGGAAACTCAAAGAACTGGAAGATGTATTCCATAAGATTTCTTATCTATTTACATGTTATTATTATGATAGATAAGGAAGTGGATGGAATTTCTTCTTTACCTGGAAGCAGGTTGAGGGCCGCTGTCTTGTTTTGAGTGCGCTGAGGGTTGACTTTTGTCCTGTAGTGTTGCAGTCTGTCTGTTGCAGCATTTGCACCTAGTCAGTTATCTTGGTCTCTCTTGGACTTGTACTCTAGGTAGGCCAAGCTTACTGGGCCGCAAGTCTTTGCTTTTGTTGGCCTAGCTGAGACGCAATGCTAGAAATGTATTGCCAAGTTTATCTGTAGTTCATATTCATTGGTGTTAGCTCCAAGGGTGGGCAGTTATCCAGATGAAAATCTGGCTGCAACTGACTGTAAAAAGCTGTAGAGATGTGCAATAGATTTTCTATTGTATCTGTGTGTTGCTTGATAGCCCTCCTAACATATATTCATTGTAATTTATTTACATATTGGCTCACTTGCCTTTTTTTAATCATTAAATCTAGGTCAAAAATTCAGTTATCTGTAACTATTTGGCTGGATAACTAATTTCAGGTTTCTTTTCAGGTACAATTTTTACAGAGGTAAAGCCTATGTCTCCAAATTTGCAAAAATGATTCATTATAACTACATAAAGCTTTGTTTTATTTGAATTGCCAATAAACAAAGATATAGGCCACCAAAATCTAACTTACAGATGAAATTAATGGATAACTTGGTAACGTAACTGCCCACCCTTGTTAGCTCTTTTCAGCTTGCTTTTGTCCTAGCTTAAGGTGGATCAGGCTTCTCACCTCCTTTGGTTCCTTTATGGTACGAGGTGGTGACTGCTCTGATCAGGACCCCGGCAAGCCCCTACTAGACACCCTTATGTGATACCCCGGGAATTTGCCATTTTGGAACGGCTGTAGTTTTGATTTTTTGGAGAGAACCAACTGTTTGAAACCCACTACTTCAGTATGTTCAATTTTGCAAATTTTGGAATAGTGGATTGAAACAAGTTACGTAAGTAACATCTGCAGCCATTTGTGGGGGTTTTGGAGAAGAAAAGTCCAAAATTGATGTTCTGGTTATCATTGCTGATGTATTGATTAAAATCAATGAAAAAATCACTTTTAGAAGCCTTTCAGACCTTCCTCAACCCTTTATAATGTAACATGGGAGCAGGAGAGAACAGGGAGGAACTAACATGTATGCACACTATGTTTGCACCTTTAAGCACAAAAACAAATTGAAACAAAACACGTAAGTATGTCATTTTTTCCCTTGGAAGGGAAGACCAGATTGAAACAGGGTACATCAGTATGTCTCAGAAGAAAAAAATCCCAGAACTGTCCATTTGAAACAAGTTTCACAGGTTTACGTAAGTATCATTTTTGCCAAAAAAATCATTTTGAAACAATTTACGTAAGGGTGTCTAGTAGGGGCTTGCCGGGGTCCTCTCTGATCTGACTTCTGGGTGTTTTGCCTATTGAAGCGGGGAAAAGAATTTAGCTTTGTCCTTGTCAGGTATCTGGTCAGGAACTCGAGCACTTACCTAGGGTGTCTATCAAGATCCTTTCCAGTAACAACAGTCGGCAGTTTTTGTCCGCTTTTTTGACCTTGCTGCTTGTGTAGTTGGTACCTGCTTTCATCCAATTGATGCTATCAGTTTTCCCAACTAAACGGGCAGCTGGGGCTGCGGAGGAAGGTTTGCTTTGCTTACCAAGCTCCGCAGCTGGTGTGGTTTGCGGCACCCTCTTCAGCTTGTGAGCTTGGGGCCGGTCTCCTTGGCCTGTATTCTTACACTGTGAGGGAATCAGCACCAACACCTTCTAGAAATCACCCTGGTACACGTAATCCATGCCCACAGACACTTCATAATAACCTAGCACCACTCCTACAGGCGCCTCAAACCCTTCAGTATTTGCTTTCATGGATGGCCCTCCACAATGGGTAATAAAATATGTACAAAGCAGGTTCAAAGTGGGAGAAAGTTCACCATCAAACAGAGCCAGACTGTTAGGAAGGACCCTGAGTATTCACTGCATCTTACTTCTTTATATTCCATCAAGGTGTAACTCTTTCTCAGATGCATGGCAGCTGATGCCCCATGGTTATTGTTTCCTCTTATGTCATCTCAAGCCATGTAGCAGACACCCTGTTGGCTTGTTGCCTTGTCCCCTTGTTGGAGGCTTTTGTAACCTGTTTCTCATCTTTCTCTTTGTCTCAGAACCACCTGTTGTCCCCTCACTATAAATGTAGAGCCTTTTGGCCCATCCTGTTTGTCCCCCATCAGATTGTCACCTTGCATCCCTGGTCACAGAATAAGAATTACATAGCCTATTTTACCATATATTTTACAGTATATTTTGCCCCTTGATTTTGTCTAGAAAGCACTATCCTCAGCATCTCTTTTTTTTTTTTTTGAGTGCAGATTTGATTTAACATTGTGCACTATGCATATTCATCCGGCTTACAAAAAGTTCCGGCAAAATTGCCAGGAGTTACAACAGTATTTTTGTAAATAGAAGGGAGAAATGATATCAAATTTTCTGTGGAATTGGGATCAAACACTCAGCATCTCATCCGCCACACTTTGCTTTAAGAGTCCATACTCTTATTCTTGTCCCATATTACTCTCCCCACCTGACAGGCAGATTTTCATGCACTCATCCCTCTCTCAGCTCTACTCCCCCAAGAGTAGTTTCACATCAATGCCAACCAATTCATGCGGGCAACATTGACAAGTGGGCAAAAGACCTTGTAAGCTTGTTCATGCTGTCAATACTGGTGTTGCTTTTGAGTTGATACTCATTAGAGTTTACGAGTGGCAGGTGTCAGCTTGAACTCATCACCTAGCTCAATCAATTTCTGCAGCCGCAAGAATAATGCTAAAGGCAAGCCTCCGACTGTTGAGAGTGGCACCAGTAGCTCTGAACTGGTTGAACTCACCAAGTGGCTGCTCAATCAAACAAAGGGACAGCCTTGTGTTTCACCTCCGTATTCTGCTTATGGTGATACTGCTAACAATCTGTCGGACTATTTATCTTTTGTTGGTGTTGCTCCCACAAGCGCAAGGGGACACTCGACATTCTACTCCATCATGCCATAGATTGTTCTGGATGTCAACAACCTCAAAGCTCTTGGTTTCAATGTTGGAATTATCACAAAGCTTCGCAGCAACGTGGCCAGATACAAGGCTCACCTCGCTCGATCCTGATGGCCTTCTTTCCAATTTGGTGTTTGTGACACTCTTTCTATGTACCTTGTCCTGCTCCTCAGTCCTGTCCAATGTCTGATATCCTGCCTTCTGCTACCACATTTCCTGCCTGCTACCAAGCTACCAAGTCTGATGTCCGATGTCTGCTACCTGCCAAATCTGATGCATTCTCCCTGCTACCGTGCTACCTACCAATTGTGATGCATTTTGCCTGCTACTGTGTCTGATATCACTTCCTTCTGCTACTGTGTTTCCTGCCTGCTACCAAATCATGCCCGCTGCTGGGTCTGATGTCTGCTACCGTGTTTCCCTCCTGCTACTGGGTCTGATGTCTGTTATGCTGTCTTCTGCTATCAACATTTCTGCCTGCTGCTGAGTGTTATGTCTGATGTCTGATCCCAAATCTCATTCTAATGTCTCCGACCAAATCCAAAGTCTCATGTCAATTTCTCCGACCAAATTTGGAGTATTCTGAAGAGCTGCTATCAAGACATAAGCTGCTGTGCCAATATAGCAAGCTTCCACGAGACCAAAGCAATACCCTTGGTCAAGAGACAGCCAGGGGGTTTGAGTAAGCTGACATGCCTCCGCGGACATGAACCAGCTGCTCCTCTTGCTCGTTCTCGAAGAGCTTCCATCTTCCAGAGCTGGTGTTGAAGGTAGTGAGCCCGCGTTTTCCGGCGACGGCGAGCAGCAGGCTGGGCTGGGACTGGGTGCTGGGTGGGACGTTGAGTCTGCCCGGGCAGGTGACATCCCGGGACAGCGGCTTCGGCACAGGCTTCTCCGGTCGGCTCCCATGATGGAGCCTTCCCCCGGCGCCAGCAGGCCTGACGATCCCGTGGGACGCTGCCCCAACTGTAAATTCTGGGTGGCTGCCGTCACCATCGTCACCACGCCTCTGGCGACCGTATCATCGTCGCGCCACTGTCACTCCTGATGCGTGGCGCAGACGCTTTTCTCCATTCGCCCGGGTGTGCACCAGAATGATTGTCTTTTCCACGCCGAATCTCTCTAGCTGTACTCACCCTTCCCCTCTTCTGATGACCTCGTAAATCCCGCCAAACCTCCTCCAAAAAATCACCCTCAAGGATGAAGCTGCGCATCCTTCCGATACTCGTCGTCGCATGGCTCAAAATCATCCAACTCAGATCTGCACCCATGATGACGACCATAAGGACCGCTCACACTATACAGGATATTGCTGAAATAGCCGAAATGGCCAAAGCTGCCAAAGGTGCTAATTCGGCAGTCGGTACTCTTCGCGATGTTACCGAGTTGGGAAAAGGCATCGAGACCGCCACTACCGCCGGAGTAGATAGTGCCGACTTGTTTAAAGATATCCAGACTTCGTCCAGCTTAGGTACGCCTGATGCACTCGAGGAAAATCCCATCTGTCTGCTCGAGTGCTGACATCAATCTCCAACAACAACAACGAAAAACATTCTGTGTTTTTCCTTATCCCACGCAATCAACTTGACAAATAGGCGGCAAATCGAATTCATTATCCGGTAAAGGGACTTCCTTTTCTTCTTTTATCCACGGGCTCCACGAGCTTTGCACATTGCTTTTCTGATTTTCTTTTCAATCTGATCGCGACAAAACACACACATAGGGTTAAAGTCGGAGTCCACTCTGCCTCGTAAATCATTTTATTTCCCATCTAGGTCTCTTTATCGAAAATCCAAATCTGAATAAAACTGACACTTTCACTTCTATTTCCCGTCAAAAAGCTCTGAAAACTCAGAGTACCACGGCTGTCCAAGAGGTAGGCCTATTGGGCACTCTCCACCTTCCCTGCGCGGTGACCTCTGTATACACTGACGGGGTCGATGGTTCCAACTTCAGAATTCATTGGTCGACAAAGTGTCGGGCGCCGGGAATTCAGAAAAATTTAATCCAAACACAGTTGAAGGAACAAAAACCGCCGAAGCAGTAGTAAGTGTGTACGTCACAGATCCGAGTGCAATCTTTTGGCTGATAAATATTTTGACCAGCCCAAGGAAGGGTCTCCAGAAATCAACCCAAGTGAAGTAGTAAGTATTGACCTGCAAAGACCCCAAAAACCAATTCAATTCTTGTGACTGAAAAATATTTTAACCAGAACAAGGAAGTGCCCAAGGAAGCGCCCAATGAACTTGGAGCGGCCAGCGGTGAAGTAGTAAGCACTTGAAAACCCATGAAAACCAATCCCAGTCTCTTGACTGATAGATATTCTCTCAGACCCAGGTCAAGGATGCGTCGCTCTCCAAGGCTGAACTGGCTAACGGCGTAAGTGCTCTAAGTTTTCTGGAATCAGTATCCAAAGCTTGGCTGACAATCCAATTGCCCTCCTCAGGCCGCAGAAGAACACGGTATTAGTAAGTCCACAAATCAGGATACAATTGTGCTTGCCATAATTATCCTCTGACATAGTTGCTCGCTCCTTGTCCCGCAACCCAAAGTTTCACCCAGCGATGCACCTCTTGTAAGTCAAGTACCTTCCACTTCCCACTTTATTTTAGCATGTAACTGAATGATTTCGAAACGCACAGGTCGGAGAAATAGCGAGTACGTCCAAAATTTCTATTCAACCAGATCTGCCAAGAAGAACTATACGCCGAACTTACCCTCTGCTTTTGGAACTGGATGGTTCTTTTTTCTTAACCCACAGTCAAACCTCTTTCTGAATATTCGGCCAGCTTCATAAGGCAGGAAGAATTGAATCAACTCATGACAAACCAGATGCTTCTCCACATTTCCAAGTATAGCACGGGAGCACTACAAGAATGGGCCAAGACCAATGAGTACGTGCTAGAAGCTATACAATGGGAAAAATCAGAAACCAGACTCGGTCACTTCCTGTCCAAATTCATTGTCCCTAAATGGCGCGCCAAATTTCCTGGGCCGCTGGCGCCTGGGGAAGTTCGGGAGCTAACCAACGGCCAAAAACTCTCGAAAGGATGGATGAAGTTATGGAAAGGACAGTTTGGCGACCAACAGGGTGTCAGGCGAGGAATCGAAAATTCTCTCAAGTTCATAGCTGCTTTGCCGTTTTACCCCCTCACATTCATGGGAGAAATAGTTGGGAAGGTCCGAGGCATGTACAACGTCAAGTTCCTAAACTGGCTCAAGCTCAACGCCCCAGACAACATCCGTGCAACAATCCCCAATTTCGCCATGGAAGGAGAAAAGGCCAATCCATTTCTCATGCCCTCTGAAGCCATCACACGTTCCTCCACAAACCCTCAGACACTCGAGACAGCTCAGACTATCGGCCATCCTGCAGCTGCATCACACACCGTCACCAACACAGCTGCTTCCCACCCAGAAACGGGGAATCTACTGGAAGCCGATATGAAGGTACCGCCCTTAAAAGACTTCGGTAACCAGATCGACTCATCTCACTTGGCGATAATAGATCAACCTCAGCCTATACCACTCCCCAGTTCCGGCTTCGAGCCCCCTCCATCCATTGGTAGTAGTACCCACATAGAGTCACCCTCGTTAAACACAGCTTCCCATGCAGACTCCGAGCCAGCTCTGGTGAACACCGGTACCGAGACAAAGTCGACTCCATTAGAGGCCAATACCATTGGTAGTAGTACCCACACAGAGTCACCCTCGTTAAACACAGCTTCCCATGCAGACTCCGAGCCAGCTCTGGTGAACACCGGTACCGAGACAAAGTCGACTCCATTAGAGGCCAATCTCCACACCGAGCCTCCGCCCTTAGAACCAGCTGGACGTCGCCCAGGAGGCGCTCAATTCATTCCAGAACGTATCCGGCGGTTTTTTTCGAAGTATATTCCTATCAGTCCAGTAAATCCGGGATCCACAGTAGAAGGCTGGAACAAAGAACACCAGGTAACTTCTGCATCACATTCAGGAAGTTCAACGTGAAAACACAATCCAGCCAGTTTTTCGTACGTTGTGTATCAATCGGCCCTCTCTCAGCTTTCTTGAATAGTCAAATTGTTTGAGGCCTGAAAACGGACAGTTTGGAGTATTTTGCAGTGTTTATGTAGCCATTCTTCTACACGAGTCCCTTCGCGTCAACCTTCCTTTTACAGTTATCTTTCTTATTTCGCCTCATGCCAACTCCCTCAAAACACTCTTTGAAAGGGGGGGTGAAAATTACAAAGTGTATTTCTCTTTGTACACAAGCCCACCCAATGCCAAACTACCCAAAACCCAAAAGTACATTAGTTTTGCATGGGCCTCCAACCAAACCAGACAATGCAATCTCATACAATGTAGATAAATCCTAGTGTGTAACAGCCCGTCGGGGAGGCGTGTCCCCCCCTTATCTTTCATCACACAGTTTTGCGTCGCAGACCGTTTCTCCAGCCCAAATTTTCATTTTCCAAACCAACCTAGTACACATAGCATAATTTTATTTCACTAGTCTCCCAAGTCCCACTCGTCGATAGCGCAAACAAAGTCCACTCAACCCACTAAACCTGCAAAGCGCACAGCTTCCAAACCCAGTATCTGGAACACCTGAAACAGAGATGATGAATACGAGTGGTATATTACAGAGGATATAGCGAGGGGAGTGTGTGGTGATGATACAAGAGAGAGAGGGGGAGAGAGGGGGTTGGGAAAGATCAGAGCGGTTTATCGTAAGGTTTCTCACGCCCACGGGAGCCTCGTGACTGGATCCCCCGGGCGGCATGCTCGGCTTCGCGCATCTGACGCTCCTCGATCGCCTGTGCTTTCCGCTGGGCCTGGAGTTCGCGGTCGAAGGCCTGACCCTCGACGTATGTGCCACGGACACGGAGCGCGCTCCTGAACTTGTCGTTTTCTTTCTGCTTCATCGCCGCAATCTCGTGGGCTACACAGATCCAAATCAATACGATGAGTGAGTGCTCAGAAGAGATAGAGAGAGAGAGAGAGAGGCGAGTACGAACATTCGTGGGGTTTGAGGGGCCCGGAGGAACGGAGGAGGGAGTCTTCCTTGAGCAGTTTCTGGCGCAGTTGTGCGACACGCTCCTCGACGACCTGCTCGTCGAGGCCTTCTTCCTCGAGCTCGAGCTGAAGCTCGACGCACTTGTTCTCGACCCTTCGTTTGCGCTCGTGGTCGAGGATGGACTGGTCGGGCTTGCGCAGGCCTCCGCCCGGGCCTCCGTCGTCGGCATAGCGCTCGTTGGGCTTCTTCCCCCGGTAGTCGTCCGAGGGCCGGGGCTGGGACAGGTTCCGTTGGACGTATCCCGACGTGCCTGGTCGGGTTTGGGATCCGGGTCAGCAGGAACACGCAGGGTGGCGAGGGAGAGCCAGGGCACTGACCTGAGCCTCGCGGGGTCGTTAGTCCGATGTTGTTGTACGACATCCTTCGTTCGTTCCTCTTTGATGATGGTGGTTGTCCAGACTGCAGAGCAGGTGGAGACTGTTGCGCAGCAGCTGCTCTGCGCGGAGGGGGGCCCGGGCGCACGGGGGGCCGCGCGGGGAGAGCGCAGTGCTACTTCAGGAAAGGGCTGTTTCGAGTTTCGGAAGAAGGAAAAGGGCCAAAGGAAGAGCCAGCAGCAACAACACGAGCGATGTCTGTCATGAAGAAGAAGATGGAAAACATCTTACGCATCAAGGAGGTGATGGGCGACTCGATCGCCGAAATCACCATCATCAACGCACTCCACCTCCACGACAACGACTTCGAGAAAACACTCAACTACATCCTCGAGGGGAACTGCGAAGAGCAGGACCAGCTGCGCCAGTCGATCACCGATGCATTCACCACCACCCCCATCCGAGCGAACAGCCAATGGCCATCAGCCAACGGTCAGTCTCCATCCCATCAGAACCCATACACTAGCAACTGATGCTGGCTCCCACATATCATCAGACTGGAATCAACTGCCTCCAGTGTAAGCAAGCAACTTGGCCGACGGAAGAAGAAAGAGATCCCCACGCTGATCATTCTCTCCCGATCAGCAAACCCACACAGACAGACTACAACCCAACACTAGACCCCACCAGCGAAGCCCGGGAACCCCTCGTGCTGCCCAACTCGCCCCCCAAAGGCTCATACCAACCGCTGACAGTCACCGGCCAAACCACGCCCACCGAAGACTTGCGCTCCTCCACCCAGCCATTCCCCACAAGCGCAGCCACGAACCGGCTGAAAGGCCCGGCGAGCAGCGAGCCGACGCTTAGCCAGTCCTCGGCAGCCGCAGTCAAGAACACCAACAACCCGGGATCGACAGCAGAAATCCAGCTGATCGATGATAGTCCGGAGAAGCGCTACGAGGCCGAGCTCAATGCGGCCATCGAGGCCAGCCTCGCCGCCGACCCTGCCCTCCCCAACCCCTCCCAGAACCTCCCCGCACTCGACCCCACCTCGGCCACCCTCAAGGATCTCTCCGCCGAGGACGAACAGATGAGCAAGGCGCTCGAGGAAAGCTTGGCTATGAGCGGCTCCCGCACCCTCGAGGCCGACGCCAAGTTCTCCCATCCCCCACCCACCAAACGCCAACGGGCTCCTGCAACGTATGTTCACTCCCCCCCAAATAATAAGTATCCTCAGCCTGTGACTGAAGTGGCGTGGCTTGGAAACATAGACCGACGGCTCTGCGAGTCCATAACCCCCATCTGGTCTTCCTCCCCTGTCTCCTCTCGGCCATGTATGCCGCCCGGCCCTTCCGCGACCGCATCCTCGCCTTCCAGCCCACACTGCAACTGGTCAGTCAAGAGCTGATCGAACACGATATCGATGGACTATGGAATGGGAAGAGCAGCTGGCGGTCTGGCGACAACTGGTCCGAGAAAGCACAGGCCTCAGAAAGTCTGTATATACCTACTTTTTTTTCCTGCTCCTTTGGAAAAAATAAAATAAAACTGATTTTGGGGCCGCATCCGAAGTTATCCTGGCCGTCCAACGCCTATTTGCGGCAATGACTCACACAAAAAGGGCCTACTTGGATGTCCAAGAGTTGTCGCTATTGCTCGGTTACGAGGAGGGAGAGATGATCAGCTGGTCGCTCAACGAGCCCAACAAGGGCTGCAATCGGACGTACGAGACTATCGCCGAGGCCTGGCGCGAACTCGCCTGGTCCCGAGTCAATCCCGGGACCCCAAAGCCTTCTTCTTCTGACCCGATCAACCCGGAACTTCTGCTCGAATACGAAGACGAACTCCGGTAGGTGTGACTCTGCTCTGACCAGCCCCTCTTCTACACATATCCTAACCCTTTCGACTGGATTATGTAGACTGTTCCATTGGAAGGGACATAAACTTACTCTCCCGTTAGCCGAGGAAGAGGACGACGGTCTAGCGGAAGAGATCAGCAAGGCGACTGCAGACAACTCGACGACCAGTCTGACGCTGAATGCGAGCGGCGAGTGCGGCAGCAGTCTGAACGAGATCTACGCATGTATCGATGCGCAGGTATGGCTGCCCGAGATGGGCCAGGCGCATTTCCTGGACGGCAGTTCGCAAGTGATCGCCTTCGAGATCGACCGGCGAGCCTCCTCCTCGTCGTCTTCTTCCTTCGCAGGAGGAGCAGGAACCGGGGTGTTTGGGGACGAGCTCAGGAAGCCTTTCGCCCTCCATCCCTGCTTTTGGGTCGACCGTTATCTCCTCCAGAACCGCCATGCTATCGCCAGGCTTCGCGACGAAATCTCGCGCATCGAGGGCGAGGCTGATGTCTCCCTTGCGAGACGCAATCAACTGACTATGGCCGGGGTCCGTCCTCTTTCGTCCTTCATCCTCCTTTATCCGCTCTAACCCATCTTTCTTTCTCTACTCACACACCGGCATTGCGCTGGCTGTATAGGATAAAGATCTTTTGTCGACGCTCAAAGCTACCGTCGATTACCTCTCGGTCGAGAGCCAGTTCCTGACGCCCAGCTTGGGCGAAAGGGAGACGAAGAAGAAAGCGATGCTAGCGAAGTTCCAGGCCTCGTTAGCCCGCTTAGAGGCCGAACTAACGAGTGAGCTTTTGTTGTGTCCCCAAAATAATAATCCTCATTTACTTAGCGTGTATGTGTGTGTATGGGACAGGTCTGGACGACCGGGCAAAGACGGCGCTGGCGGAGGCAAAGGCGGTCTTCGATGTCGACGAGATGCGAGTCGTCGGGCCGCACGAACTGGCCGCCGTCGTCGTCTCCGACGGCTTCTCGGGCCGCGAGCATATGTGGACTTATGTCAAGGCCGAAGATGGTCGGTGGTTCAAGTCGCTCGATCAATCTGTCACCGAGGTGCCTCCCTTTCTACCTCCCTCCTTCCCTCTCTGCCCTTCTCCCGACAAGAAATAAGACACTTTGGCTACTGCACCGTCTGTGCTCTCTCGTCGCTGGCTTCTTACCTCCGCCCTGTGTCCGTCTTTAGGTCTCCCTCGAAACCGTCCTCTCAGATCCCGCCGGCCTGCACATGAACAGCGGCCATATCTTCGCCATATACGTCCTTAAACCTGCATCCGAAGAACCGGGCCCACCGGACTCATCAACCATCAAACTGCCCTCGCATCTTGAGGTGAGCACATGAACAGTCATCGGAAAAAAAAAAAAAAAACTTGGCCATGGGATTGATTTTGAATGGTATATGTATATAGGAAGCCATCACGAAAGATAACGAGTTGTTCGGGGCCGAGGTTCTTGAGGCGAGCACGATTTTCCAACAGGAAGTGGTCTACGGGCCGTCGACACTGGTGGAGGATGTAGAGATGAGAGGAGCGGGAGACTCTCCACGGTCGGATGTCGCCGACGCGGGCGGGCTGGACCTCGACATGGCCCTCCCGGACGATCCTCCGAGCACATCGTCCATCGGCCCCCCGCTGCGACTCTCCGGCGGCGCCCGGTCTCCCTGCATCGACAATCTCTCCGACGATGATGACGACGAGGAGAGCGAGCTCGACCCCGATGATGATGATGATCTCGATGATGGGGACCGCGTCGAGCTCGGCTTCCTCCAGAAAGTCTCTAGGCCGTTGGATGTCCGGGCGATCACTGGAAAAGTCGGCGGCCGACCCGTGAGCTTCTTCTACCCTCTCTCCCCTGGTTTATCTGATGTGTTTAACGCCTTTCGGGTGCGCAGATCTGGCTCGATCCTGAGAACCCGTTGGATCCTTCTTTGACGGCCTGTCCTTCGTGCGACTCGCCGATGAAGTTCCTGATGCAGGTCAGAGCCCCACCCCCTTTTTTTAGTAATCCTGCTGGTTCTCCTCGACGACTCTCTGACCATCGAGAAAGATTGGGGTTGGTTTAGTTGAACGCCCCGGACGATGCGGTCCCGGAGGCCTATTTCCGCACGCTCTACGTCTTCATCTGTCCCCGCTTCGCCTGTCTTAAACGGTCCCTTGACTCGCCCTCAGGGTCGAGGTCGGGGTCGACGTCGGTCGTCAAAGTCTTCAGGACACAGCGCCCGCAGTCCGCCCCAATCCCTGCCTCTTCTCGTACGCACAAAGCCAACAATAAGCCGAAAGGGGTCGATCGGGCGTTGTTTCGTGAATGGGAAATCGTGTGCGATGAGGAGCCGGCTGATACTATTGCTGGCCAACTCGAATCTCTTGGCTGTCAGTCGGTCTTGTTTTTATTTGATGGGCGATCTGGGACCACAGACTGATCGGGTCTCGGAGCGTGTACACAGTCAACAACCAGCAGAAATTCGAGATCGACTCGAAGAAGAAGCCGCAGCAGAAGAAAGCAGGAGTGCTCGACCCGGATGAGGCGGTGAAGGAGACGAAAGCGCTCGTGGACGACGCGTTCTTGCACTTCCAGTCGCGCATCTCTCGGGCGCCGACGCAGATCCTCAGGTAAGAAAACCCTCCGTATTGAGATGATCAATCTCGAGAGGAACTCTGACAGAAGAGAGTGGATGTTGCAGATATCTGCGCGTCAAATCGCCCGAGATCGAGCCCCTGTGGGCTGCCGACACGTCCCCCCAATCCCTCCAACACACTCTGGCTGAACACCGTTTCTGCCAGACGTGCGGCGCTCAACGGACCCCGGAGTTCCAGATCATCCCCACCTTGCTCTCCAGTCTCTCGCCCCCTTCGTCCGCCCCCGTCCTTGTAGAAGAAAACGTCCCACCAACAATCGGCGATGGGCGGCGGAAGGGATCGCAAGAAGAGGATGAGGACGGGATGGACTTCGGGACGATTGTCGTCTTCACGTGTCCCCGCTCTTGTTGCCCGACCCCCGTCCCCTCCGCCGCCGCCTCTCTCGTCCCCCCGCGTGATCCTGTCCTTCCTTCTCCCCCCCATCCTGTCTCCTCCGATACGCGTCCCGGGCCCGGGCCTTGGACCCAAGAATGCGCACTCGTCCAGCTCTTCTCCGACCATTCCGTCTTCCCTTGTCGGCAGAACTGACCCCTCCACACTCCAAAAAACGCCCCCACAAACAGCCGCCTCCAACCCTGCCTCCGCAACTGCGCGCCTTGTTTTTCTCCTCAAAAAAGAGTGGTGCTTGTATTCTAGAAAACCCCGACTTGAATTTTTGGATATGGGTGAGGCTTTGTTCAAGAGGGGGAAGTGGGTGGGATTGGACTAAGCACCCGAAAGTTCGCGGGGGTCCCAGTTGGTTCCCTTTGCCCTCACTTCCACCGGCCACAACCTCGATTTCGGTGCTTGCGCCAGAGGGCGCTTCTGAGAAGCAGACTGTCACAATTAAAATCTCAGAGAGGGTGTCGATCAACGCGCCTTCTCTCAAGGTCTCAGTTCTGATTGCCATTAAAAATCCTCTTCTCCAATGATTTGAGTTTTTCCGTAGTGACGAAACCATCATAAGCCCTCATACTTGGGGTTGTATTCATATTTTTCTGTCTTTTGTGTTATGATGGGAATTCATGCCAATAACCCTCTGAGTCATGAATTCTTGCAAGGGACAAATCAAAATAAACACAACTCGGCGGATCAGATGTTTGGGTATTCTCTGCAGGAGCAGCCCAACTGGGAGGACCTCGATAGGTCGGAAAATTACTCATTCTGGGGTTAGTTTTGAGATTTGCACCCCCTTGGAATAAGGTTGTGAGCGGGGATTGAGAGTGAGACTACCGGATGTGGGTGCGCGGGGGTGTTTTTACATTCTGCCCTTTAAAATTTACACGCTCAGACTTTACATCGTGTGAAGTTCAAGGAAGTAACTGCAAAATTACATGGAAGGGGTGAGTTTTACATGTGGCGGGATTTACATGCTTGTGTCACTGTAAAGGTGTACCATGTAAAATTCTCCCACCCTGTTTTAAAAAGATTAGGGAGACAGTATATTGCGGGATAGACAAGGAAGGCAGCGGAAGGGCGGAGGGTTTGGCGCTTTATAGTTGAAGGCCGACTTTCAGCATAGCTACATGATCATCATCATCGACCCACCATAAAGAAAGATCAGAGAGAGACAGAAGGAGAGAAAAGTCAATGCCACGTAGGAATAAGGGGGAGAGGTCGAAGAACACAAAAGGGACAAACCAGCTGAGATATCGATTTCCTCGAATTTAGCGAGTCCCTCACCCTCACCATTCAGGATGATTTCCTTCCTCGCATGTATATATTTCAGTTGGTTCCTGAAATGTTTGAGGACGGATTCAGGTGTATGAACTCCTTCGAATAATCCAGAGTTAATCGTTGAGGGGTTCGGGATTAGAACCCCATCCGCGCCTTGGATCGAGTCTAAGTTGGAGGTGATCAGCTCGACTAATGAGTTCAAGTGCTTCGTTGATACCTATGCGTCTCATAACAAGCCATGCATTCTACAATCAGCTTGCCAAAATCCTTGACAGTAAGCACAAAACTGGATATAACACTTACAGCTTCGTTATGCCTTTCGAAATAATAAATGTACTGGTCCAATGCGTCACAGTAGAGCTGGACGCTAGTGAGTTCATCGATACTACTAGTCGCAATCCTGAGGGATTTCTGAAGACATTCGAGGACCCTTTTGCCGTCTCTCAAGAGTTCCTTATCGGGGCCGGCGTCGGACTCCGGTCCGAGTTTCTCGGTCTGCCACCAGAGATGGCTGGCAAGGGCCACGGCAGTAGCTTGGTGACTTTTCTTCAGGAGCTTGGCCCCATGCAAGGCTGCTTTGGTGATCAAGGTGTCATAGTTATCAGGCCCGAAGACCCGGGAAGCTTGCAGGGTGCCGATAATCAGGACGATCGCTTGGAGCTGGGCCCGACTCTCTGAGATCGATTCCTCGTAGATCGTGAACGCCTGCACTGCGAACTCGTAAGCCAGCTCTTCCAGCCCTGCCGCATCGGCTGCTTGGAGCGCTTGTAGATATAGCCGTAGACAGATCTCCGAGGATTCCACGCGGTTGTAGAGCACTGATAACACCTGGTGTATCCACTTGAATAGCGCCGTTATTTTCGTGTCCCAATCTGCTTTGTGATGCTGTCGATAGTTGTATCGTTGGGCTAATTTCAGTGCACAAATTGCTAGGGGTGGATACGTCCATCGTATTCGGTCTCCTCCCTCGCTGAACGCTTTCCTGGCTTCTTGAAGAAGCTACAAAAAGCACAAGATTTTTTTGCCTCAGTTTCCCGCAGGATGATAACAAAAAAAAAAACCCCGCGAGAGGGACTTCTCACCTTGGCATGCACATCCAAGTCATCATTGTGTAATAGATGAACCATTCGGGCCAGCCAGCCCTGCTCTTCAGCCATTTCTTCAGGGTCATAGGTTTGTTGACCTCTAGATCCCATAGGCTGACGATGTCCCATTTGAGTAGGCATTCCTACCCCAGCGTCTCTCTGATCACGAACAAGTACATGGCACATATCCAAGACACCTTTGCAGTCGACCGGGTCGGCAATGTGAGTTTCATTCTTCAAAATCGAGGCGACGACGGAGTGGCCGATCGCGCGACGCGATAGGAATGGCTGGACGAGCAGCAACTCTTGGAAGTTCGGTAAGGCAAGGAGAGTGAGTACGGTTAAATACGAGTTGATCGGGGCCAGCAAGAGCGCTAGAAGGTTTTGAATCGAAGCCGGATGGTGAAGATCTGGACTATCCGCATGCTCTTGCACTTTCATTTTCGCAAAGCCCAATACTTGGTCGACATATTCCAGTCGATCTGGATAGCAACTCAGAGCCAGGTTGGTTAGAGAGACGAGCAACGCCGTGACGTCTTGGATAGAAAGATCTGGTCGAGCCTAAGAGAAAGGAGCGGTAAGAAATAGAGAAATGGCACCACGAATGTATGAAAGATCAGCATGTTAAGAACTGACCCGAATCAGTTCAACAACTTGATGCCAAAATACTTCAAACAAGGGCACATTTTCCGGTATTCCGCGAAATTTCCGAACTGGTTGGTTTTGGTTGCTTGGTCCAGCTTCTGGTGGTTGGATGGAAGCGACTGAAGAAGAGTTTGGGTCCTGAGATTCATCTACAGGTTTTGGGGGAGCAGGGAAGGATGAATGGCCGTTGACGTCCTTGAAGGCGGATTGTTCTTCAGTTGGTGCCCAGTCCGGATTAGAAAACTTTGAGTTCTGCTGTGACTTTGCTCGGGCTTCCTCGCGTTGCATCGTTTGCCAACGTACTTCCTTTTGAGCCTTGATCTTGGCCGCCAATCTACGCGCCGCTAGCTCCTCTTGTCGGCGAGTCTCCTCGGGCGATTCGTTCTCAGCCTCACGAGCTGCATAGGCGGCCAATCGGTCGATCAATGCGATCACGATCTGTTTGATGTTCACTTTTGGGTGGAGCTGTGCGGTGGCTGAGAGGAAGGGGCCCAGCGTCCGCAGATGAAAATCGTCTGTGAATACCTAGGGAACGACCAACGTCTATCAGTCGAGAATCTGAATCCGCGAAGCAGTGTCTCTCTCCCTGACCTGGATAACAACCTCCATCAGATACTCCTGAGCAATAGTATCTTTACAATTGACCACCTGTTCCAACACGGCCGGGAGAATCATTCCCTGATACATATCGAGATCGACTCCGTCTAGCTGACTCAGTCTGACGAGGTTCGTGCCGACTAAGATCCTGAGTTCCTTGCGTTCCATCTCCCTCTTCTCTCGATCCCTGCTCAGACCTTGGTGTTGAAGTCTGACCCAGAGCTTGTTCATCTCGATAAAGTTAGTGAGGACGAAGCCTAGTGAATCATGCAGGTTTCCGGAAGGACTGGCTCGGCCAAGTGGAGGTCAATAATGTCTTGAAATGGTCTGTCTAAGATTGGGGGTACGTTGAGACGGCAGTTACACACCCTGGAGCTAAACCTATCGGTAGATGATCTCGCGTCATACCACTCAGGTAGTGACGCAAGAACAGCCCCCGAGTGGGATGTTGAACACCACGGGTCATCTCCATCATATCCTTCATGATCTCCTTAACCGGTGCATCAGCGATCGACATATATACCGTCCCGACTGTTATCATCAAATACTACGGACAATTGAAATCAGCCTTCGATTCCATCGCAATTGACGTTGTGTTTGTAAACATACTAGCCGAGGGACGATATTTCCAGCGTATTGAACTAATTCGTAGAGGTCTGCCAGGTGGTGTTTTCCCGATACGTGTGCGTCATAGAGATAAGCCGAGAGATGACGCAGCGCATCGAATACAGCCATATCTGCCGGACATAAAGGAAATATTTGGTCAGCATCCACATATCATAAATATATATTATTGCGGTTGGGCTGATGCAGATGGAGACCGGGACCGACATAGCTCGTAGTACTGTTTCGGGCTTAAACTGCTGGTCCTCAGTTCGGCCAACATCGAGCTGGCGCTCTTCAAGGCATCCATGAGCTGATCGGCATCCTGTGTGGTGTGTTACGACGCACAGGTCAGTGAAGCAGATAGCCAGTCAAGTGAGATCATCCATACCAGCGATCGTTTCATTTGAACCAGTTGGATCTTGACAGTGGCCAGAGCCTCGGAGAGCAGTTTACCGTCGATGACATCCATTCTTCAGTAGGCTTTGATCGGGTTGCAGCTGGATGGGTATCACCACCTATCGCCACAACAATGCTCTACTGACCCTCCCGAACTCCCGGGGGAACCCCGAGTCCACTCCGTAGGACCGGCTTGTCCCTTCTGCAATGGTAACTCAAGTTATCAAGAGCAGCAAAAGTGAAGGCATGAGGAAGCAAGGATCAAATAAAATAAAACCAGCCTATGTTGGTTTTTTTCAATCGTGCCAAACCAGCACGGATATCGACGGCATCTGCCGCGGTCCGGACTGAGCATATATTCTGAGGTGGCTAGAGAGGAGAAAATATAATGAAACAAAATGAAGAGAACAAGGAATTAGAGATAAGGAGACATGAATAGAATTTGAAGATAAGAGTATGAACTTGTTTAGGCAACAAAATTGCACAAGATAGAGAGAATGAACTGTGGATTTATGTGGAATGAAATTGAAGTTGATTTGATCTTGATTGATGAAGTTATTTTATAAATGAGTTGAAGGTGATTTGAGGTTGAGAGTGAGAAAGAATGAGAGAAACAAGAGTTAGGTAGAATGGTAAAGAGAAGAGAGAACAGGATAAGATGAAAGATTGAAAAGAACTGAACTCAGGCAGAGGAGAAGCAGCACAACTATCTTGTGATTTTCAGATTATCAAAAGGGAACCCCCATAGATTCACGGGGTCTAAGGGAATCTCCTCCAAGAAGTTGATCTACTACACAATTCTTCTGAAAAGAATACTCATAACGTTTTATAAACCTTGTCAAGCTTTCATTGTTGATAAGATCATCTATTTGTCTATTAATTTCTTGAAGCATAATGTAATTATGCAATTTCAAATTCTTGGGAGATTCATTTAGTTGATCCTTTTCAATCATCAGGCTTCCTATCCTAGCAGCAAGCTCATGCCATTCTTCAGATGTTGGGGATGGTTGAGTTTCTCTGCGACACATTTCAAAATATGGTAACTCCTGTTTAATGATATGTACCCTTGCCCAGATATCACTTCTGTGAGAAATTGCTTTAAATTTCTCCATAAAGTTCCCACCAATTTTTTCTTCTTCCAGCAAATCTTGCCCATAATTTTCTCTAACAAAATCTAGAATCAAGAATAGAATATTGAGGTATATCTCTTTTCCTTTGATGTTGTCCAAATCTCCAATTTTTACAAAGAGTTTAGCTATATCTGTAAGATACTCCTTCACTTCTAATATTTTGAGTTTGAGTTGATATGAACGTCTTCCTGGTGATTTATCTGATTCTGATTTTCTTTCTAATATATGTATATATTTGTTTTTTTGGAAAAATGACTTGATTTTCAGTCTTGAAAATTCCTTTTGAATAGCTTCCAGATCCTTGTCAGCTTCTCCTTCTGCAGAATAGTCCAAGGTTGAAATAATGTGAAATCTATCATCAGTGATGAAATTTAGTGCAAGTAAACCATATTGTGCTATTCTTTTTTCTTTATTATCAAACACTTTTGATTCAAATCCAAGAAACAGAAAGGCAGAAAGCAGAAACAATTAGTTAAACACGTCAAAAAGTTTAAAATAATGATTTAATTTAAATCATCTCTCACCTTTGTCAATATTTTTGTAGAAGCCAGCATTACTTCCAAGGGAATATGATATGTGTTTTATTGGAAAATTTAAATATTTATTGTGGTAAGAAGGACCTTTATCTTGATGAGTAGCAAAGAACATAGCAATTGTGGAAATCTCTATGGTGTTTTCATGCTTGAAGAATTCCTTGTAGTCTTCAATAGTTATCAAATCATGTTTGTACATGAGATCAATTGTCAACAAAATCAAATTCTGGAGGACAATTCTTTTTTTATAATCAAGATCATCTTTGTTATCAACTGCTTTTTCAATTTCCAATAAACCAAAGCTATTTAGGACACAATTTAGCCTCTTGACCAAATCACTACATGTACTTCTTTCCAATGTCGTGGGTACTTTGCTGTGAATCTTCAAATTTAAAAAAATTTGGTAAGAAAATATCTTCTTTGATTTGAGCTTTATTTTCTCCATGGGGGAAGATCCTAACTGAAAGTAGATAAGCTGAGGAATATCTCCTTTTTTAACCCATTGGCTCATGATTGAATTTCCTCCACCCATTTCATTCAACTTGTTCTCCATATGTGGCAACAGTAGATCTTGAATGTGAATTAGATCTAGAAGATCATCTGAAATCTTGATGGTACCATGATTATTTTGTGCCAGTTGGCTGTTCAGAATCTCTCCTATGGCTCTTGCAACAGAAATTCGCAATGTCTTGAGTTCATAAATTAAATCCAGAACTTTCACTGTGATTTCAAGAATAAATTCAACTATCAATTTTCATGGAAAGAAGACTACAGTTTAGATATGTTGAAGAAGAATTGTTCTTGGTCCACAACTTACATGGGTCCCATGATGCCATGGGCCTGATGTATCTGTAGTTTCTATTGTAGACTATTTCAGCCAAATCAAAAGCTGAAGTTTTTATCAAAAAGTGGTAATCAGCTACAACAATTTCCTGATAAATTGGCCTGGTTTCTAGTAAGAAATACAAATCAGTGGAGAAAATACCTTCTATCTCTTCCTCCATCTCTTGGCTATTGAATTTCCCTGTGTAAGATATAGAATGGATCAGGTGGCCATAAACAATTTCTGCAAAGGATGAGTGAGCTTCTGACCTATTTCTGGTGATCCAATGTACTTTTCTATGGAACTGTTTATATCCATATCCAGTTGCCTAAAATCAAAATTTCCATCATCCAGAAGTTCCACTACATTTCTTTTGGTCAATTATCTGGGAGAAAGGGACTGATGATTATTCTTGAAATTTTCATGCATGTGTGACCTACCTGGTTGTAGTGATGCATGTTCAAATGCAGCTCTGAAGTATTTTTCATAGTTATATTCAAAGAAATTTCTGATGTATATGTCATAGGGATCTTGATGTAAGTTTTCATATTTGGCCCCATAATTTCCAACCATTTCCATGCTGTATGCATAATGGGAATATTCTTCAAGTCTCCGACTCCTGGTAAAGTAAAGATCAAAAAATAGTTAAAATATTGTTTTCAGAGATAATTGGCCCAGTTTGAAATTTGTCTGATTAATTTTTGCCAATGAGTCATGGTGATATGTGGGAATCATCCAGGTGATAAACTTCATAGTCTTTTTGACCAGGAAAGGGTAATCTTAGCCTGGGAGTTTATAGATTGTTGGATGGGAGAGGGAGAGTATGGTTTCAATCCTTGCTGGTCAAATATCAAATCAAGAACTGAGATTTATCCCTTGGTTGAGCAAGGAATTCTCATTGGGGAGTATTTGGGGTATATTTATAATCCCTCTGGGCAGGAGAAACCCTTTTTGTGTAAATTTTTGGCTATATCACCAGCTGGGAGGAATCCCTCCTGGCCTGGTCCACAATGTATTATTTGGCAGATTTTCAGACTTGGAGTTACCATCCTGAGCTACTTGATCCACATTGAATGTGTAAAAGTTTTTCAGGATAAAAATTATAACTCTTCAAATGAAGAAGATATATCAAAAGGTTATGAAATTACAAACTTTTCTTTCCAATAAAGTGTCACTACAAAATATTTAATGAGAAACTTTGTTAGTAAATCTTTTTAACATTGATAAAGAAGTGGTCCACCTATTTCGTCTTCCCCCATAGCATATCTTGAAATGGTGTTTCTTATATTTGATATCAATTCCTGACTCTTGATTCCAGGCATGAATCTCTCTACAAATCATCAATTCCTCTTGTCAATATTCATGAAAAAATGATTACAGGTTGAATAAGATCAAAGTTGGCTTGCCTATTTCCTGTGTTGTGCCCATTAATTCATTCACTATGGCACAAATTATAGCAAATCTCAATCTTTTGTTCTTTATTCCATCGAGAAATTTCACTGCAAAGAATAATTTCTTGGATTCAACCTTCAGGGAACATCACAGAATTTGAAATGGAATGAGGAAGATAATCATTCCTCAATTGATTGAAAATTTTTTGACTTACATGATTCTCTTATGTGTCTAATATTGGCCCAAGTGTGCATAGCATTGTACTCTGCCACAGCTTTTTGTTCAGAAGGTCCACAATTTTCAGTGCCAAGCTGTTTTTTTGCATATGGATGGGAAGAGAAGAAATACCTTTATCTTCTTCAGAGATTTTTTCAGCTTTCAAATCCTCTTTGAAAGAAACCATGAGGGGGGTGCTTAGTACCTTTTTTAAAAATGGTGATGGATGGGTGGGTGATTCACGTATTCCTTCTGGACTTGTGGTCTCCTTTTTAACTTGGATCTGATTGGAAGCTTTTCCAGTCTGATTTTCAATTTCACTGGGGAGATGCAATTCCACGTTATTGCGGATATCAGATGAATCAATCACTGTATTTGCAGTGTCTGTGTGGCCTGAGGACTGCATTCCAGAAAAAACTAGTTTTTTTGTTGTTGGAGATATTTGAAAATGTTAGTCTAGCCACAAGTTTATGAAGTTGCTGAAAGATTGAAAGCAGCCCCACTGGCCAGCCCCCGGCTTAAATTGCATACCATGTTCAAATGAAGATCCTGAATCACGACCAGAAAATGCAGGTAAGCTTTGAATTGCTGGCAAGCAGCATAAAGCTGTAATTATGATATTTTTTTGTAATTGGGAGAAACCAGGCATTCCGACTGATGATGAGAAATACTGGAAAAACAAAAGCTTGGAAATAGATATTTTGGTTAGGTGAAAATATGGAAGCTTTTGATGAACAGAGAATTTCAATCCATGTGTATTTCCTTTTTATATAGACTCATCCATTCTGAATCTGTCTACAGACTGAAGAATCAATCAACCTACATACATAGCTACACAGCTTGAGGGAAGTATGAATGAAGCAAAACTTAAATATAGGGTGAAAACCTGTCACAGAAAATGCCTGGTGCGGCTAGTTCAAAGAAACATTACCTGGGCCCTCATCTTTGGACTGTGAATTTGTTTCAACAAGGCAAGTGTTGCAAAGGCAGTACATAGAAGTATGTAAGAGCAACACCACAAACATTACAATAAATGTATTGCATTGGGCAATACTGTGTATTGTATTTTTTTCCAATCCCCAGCAAAAGCAGTATTATTTATTGTATCAAAAACCCAATACAATACAGTTGTATTGTATTAAAAAAATTTACACATCTAGTTCTGGGTGACATGGACAAAACCAAACCCAGTTATACTCACACTATTAGATTGTATTGGCTCCCTACTACACACTTCTTTGATATGTATGGATTGTATTGATATACAAATACTATCAGGCACAAAAACTGATCCAACAGCAAGAACTACCAATCAGTTTATTGGATTTGTTGCATGGTTGGTAAGAGAAACTGCATTGGTTCCAGCTTTAGCATATATTCAGCTCATACAATTAACTCAATCCAAGTACTCAAAAGCACTTGGTCTGAGTTAATTGGACAAAAATTCTTCCCAGATTAGGATTTGGATTGAGTAGGAGTCAAGTAGTCCGTTTCTGATCCTGGATTTCTGGAAGTAAGCATTATTTTGTTTTGTTTTTAGCAACTCTGCTGATGCTACATCAGCAAATAATGTAAAAAAAGTTGTGAATTTTACATTAAATTTCATTCAGGTCAGCAAGTCGCCAGCAGAAACAGTTCTATGTGATGCACTAAACATTAGTGAAATCAGCCAAGTGAGCCATCAGCAGAGCTGCTAAAAATTCAGATGTGTGTTGTGAAGTGTCCTATTGCATGCATTCTTAGACTCATTCATATCAAGCACTGCCCCCCAATCAAAATATTCAGGGACTGGAACCAACTAAGAAGACTCCCTATGGAGAAAGTTTCATATGTGTGCTCCAGAACCAATATTTTGGCATTTCAGATGGGGACGGAAATGAAACAACAGGAAGGCTGCCCAATTTAATGTTAACGGTCTAAGGCCTGAGTACAGAGTTGGCAGAACACACTGGAAAAGAAGGGTCAGCTTCCAAGCACTACAGTTGCAGTAGTCATCCATTGGGTCAAACAGGCAGTCCAAAGTTGACAACCAGACGTGGGCCCAACCTGAGAGTCTGATGTAGGCCCAAAACTCACCTTGACCACATTTTTGGGGTCTTTGGAGGTTGTACATTCCAAATCTATGTGGGCTTGGTGATTGCTCCAGCCAAAAAAGGGTTTCATTCTTTTCCTCAATTAGGACCCAGGCATATATACATACTGTAAGCCCATAGATAGGGACTTGTACATATTTTATGGGGTTGTGAAATTTTCTTTAGAAGCATGTTGACTCTCAATGCTGCATTCCAAGGGATTCATTGGTGCCTAACCACCCATGTCCCCTGCAGGGTCCCTAAAATTTTCCAAAACAAAAAAATTGGGGCCCCAAGCTGGGACCAGATGACTCCCACTACTGTATGTACCCAAAAAATGCAGCAAAGATTAGGCCCTCATTTGGCAGAAAGAAACTTACAGGGTGCACATATTAGCCCGGTTCACATTGGATTTTTAAGGCCATTTTTATCCATTTTATCATTAAAATTTATCATTTCCTTCAAGTTGGTCAGATTCTTCTGAAACCACTTTTTCTGATGATTGAAAAATTTGTCAAAATTTTATGATAAAATCAGATAAAAATAGGTTTAAAGTTGCCATCGTGAACCAGGCTATTTATCAGATTTAGTGGAGATTTGGTGGCTTGCCTTTTCTTGCCCCTCTGAACCAAAGACATCAGAAAAAGGAGAGTTGCTCCTCCACCCCCAAAATATACACCCATTTTTGTACGCCAAAGGAATATGTACGATTCAATATCCAATGAAAAGTGCTTATCAAGAGAATATTATATTAGAGCAATTTTGTGTGAGTGTGTGTGTGTGTGTTATTTAGTATGTAAATATGTTGGGTGTATGTAGAATGGAGAGAAAGCCAGAACATAAATAAGATAAAACCAAAAAGGAATGAAAGCAAGAGTCTATGGGTGAGAAAGAGACACACACACACAGGGAGAGAGAGAGAGAGGAAACAATAAAAAAGGAGGGATATATGGGGCCGAGAGGGAAACGCGAACGGGTTGTACATCGCAAACCGTACAAATACATACACACCAGGGTTTTCAAGTATATATAGACAACAAAAGCAAACCACTAACCAACCAACCAAAAGAGAGAATGAATGACTAAAAAAGATATGTATGAGATCAACAAACACCACCAAAAAACCGATAATTATGTGTAAAGTAGGGAGAGACAGAGAGAGAGGGATGAAGTCGGTTAAGGTTCACAAGTCTTAGAGAGAAGTCTGAGTTGTTCGGAGCTCAGACACTTGATTTTGAGGCAAGTGAGGAACCATTTCGAGTCGGTTTCGAAGGTGTAATTGCGGATAGAACGGGTCTGAAACTCGCGAATTTTGAGGATGATTTTGGCGTAGGTCCGGAGCTTGTGGATGTTCACCAAGGGGTAGTAGCCAGGCTCTTCAGAATGGTCTTCGTCGTCCTCCTTCTGGGCAGGTGGAGCGCCGATCGCCGGCAGTGTGGGTAGGTTCTCAAACACTTTCGGGTTCGATAGCTTCTTCAACTTGCCCGTATTCGGCTCAATTTCCACCGGCATGCTCGGGTCAGTCGGGTCTAAGTATGTCGGCAACTCATCATTCACCGTCAGATCTCGCAAGTAAAGACCTGCAAAACAAACCCGTTTTTATTTATCTATTATTAGCGATTTCCTATTCATTTCTAGTTGAGTAGCAATCGAAAGTTGACTCACCCAGGAATGGAATACACGCGTTGTTTGAGTTCGAGACCCGACTATAATTGTGACTGGTGCGGACGTTTGAGCTTGCAGGGGCCTCAGAAGGATGATGGAGGAAGTGCGCCGAGCCAGCACCTGAGTGATTGCCAGCAGGATTGACGGGGAGATTACCGCTGTTGTTATTTGATGCCGAAGTGGCGGTTTGGGCAGGGGTGCTGGGCGAGTCGTTGATCAGACTGTCTTGGACGTTCCGTAAAGACTTGAAGTTCGAGAGGTGCGACGTGAACTCCTTCAGGTCTCGGAACATTCGCGACTCCCATATCCCTAGCTTCGACCATGTTTTCTTTAGCCTCTCTACATACGGCGTCTGTAGGCCGTGGATGATTTGCGTCAGGGTTTGGAAGTTATTCTGTCGATAACATTTCTAAGAAGAAGAATAAAGTACGTGCGGTTTGATTTGAAGTTAGAGATCAGAGAGCAAGAGATTTTGATCGTCAAGAAAAGAGAAACTTACAAATGCCAATCTGATGAATTTGCCCAAGAGAGCGACACGTTCGTCGAGATTTAAAGTGAGAACCAACTCGGAAGCGACCCAATTGCAAGTCAAGTTAAACCTCATAATGAGGGCATTGATTTCGGTTCCGTCAAGTTTTTGAACAGGAGCGCCAACGGAGCGGTTTGAAGGAGAGTTAGAGGCATGATTTGAATTGGGTTGGATCCTGCCTTTGATCCGCATCTTTTCCTTGGCTCTTTGCTTCATGAAAGTCTCCCAACACGTCACCGCATCCTCTCCAGAGACGCCCTTCTTCTTCCGCGACCCTCTCTGGCCGGCCCCGCCACTGAGATTGGCCTGGTGGTGAGAATAGCTTCTGTCTTCTTGCCATTTGCTTAATAAGAGTTCTTGCCAGGTGATGTTCCTTAAAAGATCTCGCTCGATTAAACAGAACTGCTGGGCAAGGATTTCCGTCCGGCAGTCTAACAGGAATGAGCGATGGACTGGTGGTAGAGGCAAACTGTGGATGATTGCCGGTTTCCCAGCCATCGAATTATATGGGGGCGGGGGCGGGGTCGGTAATGCCGGGATTGGCCTACTACTGGTTCCTTTCTGCTTGAGTTGGCCACTCGACCTTGCTGGGTTGTTGGTAGCTGAGAACAACTTGTGTAGCGAGCCTTTGCGAGTCATCACTTGCTGACTGCGTACAGCCAACCTCCTCCCATTTCCTCTGAGGGTTTTAGTATGGTCATCCGAGTGGTCATTTGTCACTCCAATATCGTCTAGCGATAAGCCCTTCGAATGTGCTGTAAAGAATTTGATCCCAGGCTTGGAAGCCATATGTTTGGGAGTGATCACAACGGGTAGTTTGGGTGAAGCCAGACTTGTTTCCGTTACATCTGCCGAGGGTGCCTTGGAAAATTCAGGGGTTCCTGATATGATCAGGGAGGGGCTAGTTGCTATGATGGGTTGAGTATCTGGTTCATCTTCATCTCCTTCAGCTATTGGCGAATCCAATCCGGAGCGTTCGGGCAAAATACTCATTGATTTCCTAGCAGGTTCACATTCTTCATATTGTGCGACTTTATCTTTAGTAGCGTCATCTTCTCCATCTTCCTCTTCCTCCTGGTCATCATCTTCATCTTGCTCGTCCTCATCCTCATCCTCCTCGTCACCATTATTGGCGTCCATCGCATCCTCGTCACTCTCGTCTGATGCATCTTCCCCTTCGGCAGATTCGGAGCATGTTTCGAGTTCATCAGCGTCGTCAGTCTGAGAATTGTAGCTATAACGATCGGCGGAGGTAGAATGAGAGAAAGTTCTGGTTCGTCGAGAGGCTTCCATGGACTTGATCATCTGCAACTCTACCTTCCGAGCCTTCTCCTTTTCTCGATCAGCATCGATGACTCCCTCCAGCCGACGTAAAGCTGCTTCGACGTCTCCCGGCTCATCATCATCACTTTCAAGCCCATCGGCGACAAAGTTCGCAACCACTCCCGGTGTCCCGTTGTCAGATCCACTCTGTTCGGTTAAACTGGATTCTTGAGTGGATGGAGCAAGAGAAGATGTAGCACTGTTCGGAATAGATGATCGGTGCGAGAGTTTGCTACGTCTAAACATCGATGCTGCGATCGAGGGGACCCGTCTAGTGCCTATCGACGAACTCGTCTCAGTTGACATCCTTTTCGAGCGATCGTCATTTCTCAATAAACCACCTTTCAAATTGAACAGCGATTTCCGACCAAAAGCAATGGCCTGCTTCAAGTCAACTGCACCAGGTAACCGTCGAAGTTTTTGTGTGCCTACTGGAGAGTCTTCATCGCTGTCAAACAGATCGAGGTCGTCTAATTGGACGCTCGTCGGTCGTCCGCTGAGGTCCCGCTCGCCATTTGGGGAAGAAATGCTGATCGAAAAAGGGTTCAATCGCGGGCTTTCCTCTGAGTGTCTGATGAATGAGTTTGAATGCTCTGGTACTGTGCCAGAATACGATTCATCCATCGAGGCCCGCATAAGGACCGGACACATATCCTTGTTTGTGAACTTTTTCCTCAACTGCTTCTTCAGAAGGTCCATCCCTCCACCGGCAAGAGCGAGACGATGGGCTTCGGATTTGATGGTCTCGGTGCTCATTGATCCATGTAAAAGGTGTTCATCGCGAACGGGGGTAGATTTAGTAATCACATGCTGTTCTCCAGAAACATCTGTAGATACCTGAGCGTGGACACAGAGAATTAACATGGTGCTCAATTTGGCGATCGATCAACTGGATTTTCACTTACCACGACGAGATCCCCAGCAGAAGTTTGAGTCTGAAGTTCTCCTTCAGATTCAGAAGGCATCGAGTGGGTTGTACAAGTGGTATTGGACAATGAGGATGATAACGACAGTTGGCTTTCGGAACAGTTGTCATATTGGACCACAGGTGAGGCCGACGACTGATCTACGTCCACCGCGCTTTCGGGTCCTACATTGGTGCTGGCGTTCCCTTCATCCTTCGAAGATTCGCCGGAATCTACTCCGGTAGGTTCTTTGGCAGGATTATCCTGGTAAGAACTGGTCGAGGAATCTTTCTGAATCTCGAAGAAGCTTAGGTATCTCTCCAACCCACCTTTGGCGCATAAGAGATCCCCAATCTCATTCTGTTGTTGATCATGCTGGGAGCCTGTTTCCCGAGATAGGGAAGAGGAAGACGAATCAGGTGCAGAAACGGCTCCACTATAATGGCTGCTGGTGATCGCCGGGGTAGAGGCCAAATGAGGACCAGAACGATTATCGATCATCCGCTTGAATCGGCCAAACGTGCCCATCGTAGAGGTGAAATAACGCTGGAAAGGATTGTGGTGTTGCGGAAAGCTTAAGCCACTTTGACTGAACGGGGCGGATGTGTGATGGGAAAGATTCATCCTGGGTTGGGCGCTGTTGTGTGACTTAGGTATGTCGGAGGTACTGTTGGGGGCTCTCATACGAGAAATCATGAGCTGACGCTGATGTTGCATTGGTAATGTACTGCTTGCTTGGTGGAGGGAGAAGCGCGATAGATCTGAGTCAACCTCCTTTGAAATAATCTGATGGCGAACACCATCTCGGGCTCGTCGAGTGTCAGATTCGAAGACTTGTTTAAGTTTCGAAACCAATTTCTCATCCGACTTGGATGAATCCACGTCGGTCGATGCTTGAGGAGCTTCCCCTTCTCGTAAAATTTCTGGTGCCCTGGTCGTGTCCTTCTCATTGCGAAAGGAAGAGAATTCGAGTGGAAAGAAGGAGCTCAATACGTGAATGATGTTAACCAAATATGAGGACAACTCACGTGATCATCCCCACAAAGCCTTAGATCGCTTCGGGCAAAGTTGGCGGCGCGAACTTGAGCAAGAGTGTTGACGGAATGAGCCCTTCCGTGCCCGAGATCAGATTTAGGTAGGGCGCGTTGAAGATCAATGAGATCAGCGGTGTGAGATCTGCGATTGCGCCTGGCTGAAGTCTGGTCATTTAGTCTGCTTGGTTCCGTAAACAGGTCTCTGACGTCCACTTTGGGAAGTTTGCGATTGAGTTCCTTTGGCTTTTGGAGCGAATCAAGTTGATCGATGTGTTTGGTAGAATCAAATTCATCCCGAGCAACTACATTAAACGACTGGTGATGGGTTAATTGAAGCTCTTTCAAAACTTTCCGTAGATTCTTTAAGATCTTCAAGTCGTCATCTCCACTGTAAGACGAAGGTGCTGCTGTGGGGGAATGGTGGTTAAATTTATCGCTATCGGAAGTAGGATGAGTATCGAGCCGACTGATGACCCGTTGAACCCGCTTGATTTTTTCGGTCAGATTTTCCAGCCAGTTGTGTAGTTCAGTTTGCAGAGAAATGTCGGCTAAGAAATCATCCTCAAAGTGATGAAGCAGCCAATGGCGAATCATCACAAAAGTTCGAACTTTGGCCACCCTTCTGAGCGTTTCACTCTGGTGATCTATTGAGATCAGCCTGCCGTCGATTCCTAGAATGCCTTTCTCCAAGTTGGGATCAATCAAGAAACTGTGCAAATTCCACTCGGGCAGAGTTTTGGCGTAACTGGGACTCCTGAACATGATAGACCATTCGAATCTGGAAGCAAGTAGTTGGGCCAGTTCCGAGGGTTTCATGATCGCCCGGTAAGTATAGAAAAATTCAACCAGGCCGAGGGAATCGATATGAGTCGTCAGTTCGGCAACCCAGCGTTCGATAGTGGCGGCCATGAGGATCCGATCGTTCCCAAGTTTGGGGCTATGTTCCTCGCCAGGCAAGATGGGAGGAGGCCGATGAAACTCCTCTCGAGATCTTCGGTGATGATTATCATCGTGAGGGTGACGTACATCCGTCAAGAGGTTGGGAGATGAGTTTGAAAGTGAGTCAGTGTTGGAGTGATGGCTGGCCGGAGTTCTTGCCGAGCGACTCCATCTTTTGGAATTGCTCGGACTGGATGGCGAGGCGAAAGCAAACGAATTTGAATTGAAGGCGTGCGTCAAACGGCCCGTAGAATGATCGATGCCGAGGTTGGAAGTGCTGGCGGAGGCGGGGTGATGAGGGTAATGGCGAGTTTCGACGGTAGCCGAAGCACGCTTGCGGGATGCTGGATACACGTTGGCTGCTGGTTGCTGGCGGGGGGCACTCGACGGACTCTCGGCCCAGATGACAAATCGTGGATCCTTATGAAAGGGCGGGTTGAGATTTGGACAAGGCCCAAGCAGATGGGAGGAGTTCAGAGAAGAGCTCATGGAAAGACCGAGATGTTGTGAGTGGGAGGGGTTCGAGGAAGTTTCGGATGGGGTAGATGAGCCGGTCAATTCGGGCGACAGAAATCGACGCATGAGATCGGCCGGGTCTCGGCGATGAGTGTGAATGAAAACATCAAAGATCCCGGGGTTCTGGAATCTCCGGGGACGAGCCGGTGGCGCGGAAGAGTGATGGCCGGACGGGCGCAGATTCTGAAGGTCGGGCGAGGGCAGGTTCTGATGGTCGGCTGGAGGTGAGGGTGGGTGGTCATCGGTGGGGGGGAGGGATGCGGCGAGCGAGTTGAACTCGGTGCTCGGCTTGGCAGTCCGGATGGATTCGTTTGAAGCGACGCCATGCATGGTTGGATGTGTGGAGGAGGGGCCGATGGGTTGAGCCGAATGATCGCTTTCATCTGAGTCGGGATGCTCGAGCTGGATGGTCTGAGACAGTCGCCACCGGGCAACTGGGACAATCGGCCCAACGTGTGCTTCGACGGTCAGGGCTTGGTGACCGCAACCATGACATCCCCAAAAGGGGACAGCACCCTGGAAACCCCCCATGGAGCTGGGTAGCCAAAATTCTGATTCTGGCAGGATTCATACATCGGGGGGCACCGGGGAGTAGCCTTTTTCAGTGTGTATGCTACACCCCCCCCCCCCCCCCCGGGGAACCCCAGAACCCGGAGAAAAAGCTGGGTTCTGAGGGTAGTAGCAGTTTTAACCAACTTTTGGCGGAAATTTCATACATTTCTGCCATGTTTGATGCCCCTCTTGGGTTTCAAAGCCCATTCCTACCAGCTTCATGCCTGCTGTTTACACTGCGCAGGGGGTTGTATTGGTTGCAACCCCCCGCAGTAAGGTCAACCAGAGGCAAAGGAATATCCCTTAACACAAATCCCTTCCTTCTGAGGAGGCGCAAAGCGCCCCCAAAGGAGGGACTTGAATATATTGTCCCAAATCTTATGTGAGGGCAACCAGCCATTTGGCTGGGGAGGGCATTACAACCCCCAAATCACCCACTCTGATTCTGGTCACACCTCTCAGACCATTGAAAAGTAGTGTTTTTTTGGCATATGTAGGGCCCTCAAAGCTCCACATTTCCATAGCATTAGGAAACTGTATTAGGCATTGGAGCAATCCACCCAATGCAGACCCAGATAAAATTATGGATCAATCTGGTCCTCATAGCATAAATAGCATAAGGCATACATCATAAGCCATATTTACGTGCCGACAACTACAAATATGTACATATTTCATTAAAAATACAATTTGATACTTCAAGAGCCGCAGGACTCTCCCTGACCCAACAAGAGCAAGGGTCAGCAAAGTCTAATTTCCCAAACCTGTAAGTGCCCTTGCAAAAAAAGCTGCTGAGCAGGCTATTTATGGCCAAATTTCACCCCAAAAAATCCAGACAACTGTGCCAAAAGGCATTAGAGAGAGTAAATTTATTCATTTTTGATCTTGTGTTGAGTTTATTTTTTATCATTTCCCCGCCAAACTTTGGCTGTCCTCAGGCCAAGATGGTCCGCTTTGAGGTGGTGGTGTTGCAGAGCAATCCCACTGCAGCGGCGTATGACTGACTCAGGACTAGAGATGGCCCCGACAAACCCCTCGCGGGTACCTGCTGTCCGCTGGTGGGTACCCACCCATGGTCGGTGGGTACCCGCCAGCGTGTGCGTGTTCGAACTTAACTAAGTCCCGCCTGAGGCTTCGCCGGAGGGACTTATGCCCTATCAGGAATTCTCGCGTGAGACTTTCAGATATTTGATCCGTGAAAACGTTATATTCCTCGCCACTCCTGCAGATCTCATCCTCCGTTCTTGAAACCCATTTTTCCTGATGCGCCTCCTCATCCCCTTATTTGTTGTATTTTTACCATTCTTTGTATCTTTGTTCATTTTTTTTTATAATTTTTTTTGTGAAATCTCGAATAAAAGGAAAATAACTATCATATCCCAGCATACCACCGGGATTTGTGAGCACAGACCAACTTATTACTTAGCGCCGAAAACACGACCGCTTCAAGGATTGATCAAGGCTAATGCACGTACGTGATATCACGTTGTATCAGATCTGCCAATCGCGCACGGGCTTTGTTGTTTAGTGATCCGCTCCGAACCTGGGGAATCATGTTTTGCAAAGTTTTCAAAAAATAAAAACAGCACGAAGATGAAGAGGAGATGGTCCCAAATTGTATCAGAAGAAAGAGACGATGTAGGCCTATCATGCATTAAATTTTTGAATTGCTAGCTAATCATCAAGGTTGAGTTCTGGGCACTCAAAGTTGAGTACCACCAAAACTCAGAATACTGTCACGCGAGAATTCCTGATAGGGCGTAAGTCCCTCCGGCAAAGCCTCAGGCGGGGGAGGGACTTAGTTAAGTTCGGTGCGTGTTCGGGTGCGGATGCTGGATTTCTGGGAGAAATCAAGCGGGTACCCGGGTATTCTAGCGGGTACCTGCTCTTGTGGCGGCTGCCATGACGACCAGAAGGACTGGGAAGGCCTTCCTTCTGGTCAAAGAGGTTTTGTAACCTCTTCAACTGGAAGGCCTTCCTTCTGGTTGAAGATGTTCTGTAACCCCTTCAACCGGAAGGATTCCTTCCAGTCGAAGAGGTTCTGTAACCCCTTCAACCGAAAGGATTCCTTCCAGTCGAAGAGGTTCTGTAACCCCTTCAACCGGAAGGATTCCTTCCAGCAACGCTGCAACCAATCCAATACATGTATTGGATTGGTTTTGGTCCCAATACATTGTATCAGTATTGTACTGCTTGGCTGATCCAATCCAATACAGTGTATCAGGTTGCCAATACAATCCAATACAATCCAATATGGTCCAATACATGCGTATTGGGTTGCCAATACAGTCCTGTATTCTGTGTATTGGTGGGATCTACACTGTATTGTTTGTTTCAATACAATACATTGTATTGTATCTCTTTTTCAATACAATACATGGTATCAAATTTGTATGTATCAAAAAAACAATACAATACACCATATTGGCCAATACCCGGATTGTATCAGATTGTTTCACTGTTGCTTCCAGTCAAAGAGGTTACAAAACCTCTTGGAGCAGAAGGATTCCTTCCAGTCAAAGAGGTTACAAAACCTCTTCAAGTGGAAGGATTCCTTCCAGTCAAAGAGGTTACAATCTTTGACTGGAAGGATTCCTTCCAGTCAAAGAGGTTACAATCTTTGACTGGAAGGATTCCTTCCAGTCAAAGAGGTTACAATCTTTGACTGGAAGGATTCCTTCCAGTCAAAGAGGTTACAATCTTTGACTGGAAGGATTCCTTCCAGTCAAAGAGGTTACAATCTTTGACTGGAAGGATTCCTTCCAGTCAAAGAGGTTACAATCTTTGACTGGAAGGATTCCTTCCAGTCAAAGAGGTTACAATCTTTGACTGGAAGGATTCCTTCCAGTCAAAGAGGTTACAATCTTTGACTGGAAGGATTCCTTCCAGTCAAAGAGGCCACAGAACCCCTTTGACCAGAAGGAATCCCTCCGGTCAAAGACTTTTTGGACCCTCTTCCACTGGAAGGAATCCTTCCGGTCAATTTTGAGGGGCAGGTACCCGCTCTGACCCACTCTGCGGGTGCGGGTGTCTGATTTTGCCAAAAAAAGGTGCGGGTATCCGGGTGTGGCGGGGCCATCTCTACTCAGGACATCATGGGTTGCTCAGGGCAGTAGTTTACATCCCGGAAGTTGAACAATGTAACACTGATGCTTGTATTGACCTTGATATCTGACAAGATCAGTGAGAAATTTTGATCTCAATCTAACATGATGACCTTTTTGGAATTTTAAATTGACATGGAAATTATACCCTAACTAACCAATTCTCCTGTGCCTGGGGCTTTTCCAGGAATACATGTGAAGGATGTATTTTTTTAACAATGTGTGTATCTTTTTTATCTTGATTGAAATGAGGGCTGGGAATTTTGCTAGTGGCCACCAATTGGATCTGATATACTCCAGGTACTTGCCTTTGGTGATGCAACAGGGGCCATGCTGGCACATCTGCCTTGTTGATTTTGATACTTGATGGTAAGGGGTCACTTTAGTTCCTGGAAATTGCAGCGGCGTAGCCGCTTTGAGCTCTAGTCTACTTTAAATCATTGCTGATAAATTCTTTGTGATATGAGTCCGAAGAGAGTTATCTCATGAGACCGGAATTCATCACCAGTAAATCTGACAGAGTTGTTATACATAGCACAAAGGGATTGATTGGCCTTCACGACCTTAAACATATGATACAAGACAGCCAGGGCTGCCACCCTCCTATAGGCCGAGAAAGAACGTAAATTTGTGCAGAGGTCCCCGAGAGCTTTAGTACTTTCCACTAAGTTTGTGGACATTGCTTTGGTGATCTGAGAATCGTGTTTGAAAATTTCCCTAAGTGTTCCTATTTCGCCTGGGAAGTGGGAATGCAATGATGGACGGAAGGCAATGTCAATGAGTTCAGGTGCCAGTCAGTATTAAAGAGCACTAATTCTACAAACCTAGCTCTCCAAATCCCTTCTTCGGATTAAGGATTGCTAATTTGGGAAAGAGTGGGTAGGTGGAAAAAGTGCCATGAGTGTGATGATATACCATGACAGGGTATCTAATGGCGAAACAAACCATGTTCCCATCCGAGATAAACTGCTGGATGAAATTTGCTGTTATCGCGGATTTTTTGCGCATTCAAAATCACTGCATCGATATGACGGAGAAGGTCCTCATGAAGCTTTTTATGTTTTTCAAACCTTGACTTGAGGTCGAAGAGGCCGTACAACAAATATGCGACCATGCGTGGTGCTGTGGGATCGTGTAATTTTCCAGCTACGTTCAGGGCACTAGAAAGAACTGCAAGCCAATCCTTGATTTCCGCGTGCGTCAGTCGGGAGCTCTCCATAATGTCTTTGAACTTGAGGTCTATTAGGCGACCTTTATATTCAACTCGAACATCCTGCTTGTGCATATAATCGATGATCTGGTTGTATGGGTTGCCTGGTTTTAATTCAGGGCCGGCCTCGACTGAACCAAAGGTGAATTATCAGCTTCATGGGCACTATATAGAATCGCATTCACTAGCTCTGACACGTGTGCTGGAAGGAGTCCACGCACATTTAGCATAAATCTCGGCGACTGTCAGGGAACGTTATAAACCATACGAGTCAGCGGGAGAGAATGCGAGAAGAGAAGAGCAAATTGAGGAGAATAAGGTAGCGTAGGGGGTGCAAAAAGAATCTCAGCATTGGCTTTGTAATTACGCTGGCGGGTGCACATTTGAAGATGCGGATCAGTACTGACGCGTGTTCTTATCTGCATCATTTGGAGTTTGTAATACTAGACAGAGAAATATCACGGGAAACCATACAACTCAGCAAGCTTCTTGGCAATCCGTGGTGTCAAAAATGGTGAACAATCCCGAGGCCTACGTGGAGTAAGATTTCCTAGAGATCCGGATTGTGAAAGAGAAAAAAAATCCGTCAGTTCTTCTTTGGCAAGAAAATAAGGAGCTGTTCATGTGTTGTTTGCAATGGTAGAGTTATTCTGCGCACCGGGAAAACGAGGAAGCGTGAATCCCGAGAGATGTTCATCCATTCCATCAAATGTTGGGGGTGAGATCCAATGTTCACGTTTCTCCGCTGGCGCGGCTGTAGAGGAAGCCGCTGCGTTTACGGATCCGCTAGCCATCTCCGACAAGGGCCGTTCCCTACCAAAATTGTGAATTGTTCCTTGTGTGGTAGCAACCAGTTGACAGAGAAAGTATGCAAGACATAGGGCGGTAGATACGCTGAATAGCATCTGGTGCTGCTCAAGGGGGGAAAAAAGTGTGATGATGGGGTCCGATGGCTGATGTTGGGATTACGGGGTAGAATATTGGGGAAGGGCCTTAAATGTTGAAGCAAGCAGTCGCCCGAGTGGTGGTGTTTTTTCCACATCTGTACAGTACGTTAACCCCAAGATCTCGAACGCGTGTGACTTGAACTTCCATGAGTTCCAAAAGGAAGTGGGTAACACTTGTTCCAAGCTAATATGCACCACTTGCAAAACATAAACATGAAAACAGGGTCGACTCCTCATAGGATTGAGCACTTGCTTTGTGATTGCAGACTTGACTTGTTTATGTCGTGCCCACTGCGCACCAGTTCCGTCAACAAGTTCTTCACGGTGGCACAATTAAACGCGCGTCTACCGGTGCATGCCCACGCCCGGTAAAAGAGCATGCATGATAATGATGAATAGTATTGACAATAGGGGGTGTGACCCCCCACTTGTCTTGAGTGTTGAGTTTCACTCAGGTGTTTCTGTTTTCTTTTCTATGCCTTACACATGTCTAGTACACTTCACACACATTTCACAGTTTGTATGTAGTGTACCTGAGGCAGCGGACGTGGAAGGAAACTTTCCTCATCCTTCCACAAACCTCGCCCGCTCACCACATCGTGTCCGCTGTCCTCAGTCCCAGTCGAGCTCAACAGGTTATGAGCACCAGTTAGCTTCCAGCTAAATCATACAGCTTCGCTAGGCACGTTGAAGACAAGCGCATCGAGCGGTAAACCTCCGTGGACCTCATAAGGATCAACCTCTCTCCTCTCTCACTCGCTAATGGCTAACAAAGCCAAAGAGGAAACCACCACCCATACAACTGTTGACCTCAATTCTAAAATGTTGGCCCCCACCACTAAAATATCAACTGCCCGACTCCCAATACTCAAAGCCCCCGGGTCCAATTCCAACTATCTGAATTGGAAGAAAGTCGTTCTTTGGGTCTTCAAGTCGGCCAAAGTCAACCATGTCTTGACTCCAGTAGCCACCAACCTTTGATTGGCCAGCTGGGAAGAGGATAATGACCTTGTCTGCGCAGTCATGGTTCAGATTGTTGATGAGGCAAATCTTCGCCACCTAGCCGACAAAGACAACACAGCCAAGATCTGGGCTGATCTGTCTAGAGCTCATCAGGATACTTCGACCGGTGGCCGCATATTTTGGATTCGCAAGCTATTCAACGCCCGAATGGATGGAGACAATTTCAACTTGCACATTGACTCCTTGGCGAATTCGTACAAACGTTTGAACTCTCTGGTCACCCCGGAAAAACCCCTCACTCCAGACAACGTCCACAACGCAGCTCTCCTTGGTTTGCTTTCCCCCGACTGGATCCCCTGATCCATTTATATCCAAAATTTACAAGGTTTAAGGGTTAGGGGTTGGATTAGGGATTAGCGGATGGATTAGGGATTAGGGACTAGGGGGGATAGGAAAAGAAAATTGTGCAAAACTGGTCAGAAATTAGAAGTGTGTGGTAAACTTGTTTTCCCCAGTTCTGACACAGCTTCTCCCAGCTCAACCCTCCCATTGGTTCCATACCAAATATAATGGCAAATGTATCTTTGGTTTACAACCAATGGATCAAATAGACATGTCTCAGAACTTTGTATCAGGGTGAATTGTATGAGGAACTGAGCCCTAATTGTTCCCGTAAAGTTTTAATTGATTTCTATTTGACTTCTGGAGAATTAAATCCACATATCATGCATCCTTCCACTTGAATGGTCATTTTTCAATTCAAGTGAGACATCATATTGGAGAAACAGCATATGAATAAAATGGTATGAGTATATCAAAGAGCACAGTGAGTAGATTCTAGACATATTTTTTGAGGAATAACTTGAAGTCTTGTGAGAGCTCCTTGCCTCTCAAAAAAGGTAGCAAAACCATTATCTACCCACTGTACATGCTGTAGATTACCAGATTTTCAAAGATCATCATTTAAATGTCTGTTGTAAATTTTTGAAATTCTCAAATGTGATTTAGATAGAACCTATGTCACTCACTAAATAACAACTTGGTGAATAATTGTAGACTCTGGCTTTTTGTTTTTTGTGGGAAGGTAGGCAGGGGTTCTAGATTTTAAATTTTAACAATTACAGCGGTGTAGCCGCCTTGGCCTCTAGTATAACATAACAGAATCAACAAACTCATCAATAGATCAATACCAATTGGTTTATTTGGTAAGAATGCAGTGTACTCAGTCCTGATATATAATGGGAAAAATGTAGAACATTGTGGAAGGGGATGCATTTTTTTAATTTTGAATTACTCCCAAATGAATGTCCCTTAGTGGTTAATTTTTAATCAAAGGAGAAAGATTGTATATGAAAAAGTTGCAAAATGTCCTAGTGGTTAATTTTTTTTTTGAAGGAGAAAGATTGTATATGGACAAGTCACAAGATAAAGCAAAAATTGCTTTTGAGAGGTAGAATAATTGAGATTGGTGGATGATTTGTTTTTATAGGATTGATTAGTATTCCTGGAAGATTTAGCAATACACTAACAATTGTTTCCTAATCCATATCTTGAGAGCCCATGATACATGCTTACAAAGGGTTGAAAATTCTGCATCAATGGTCTGGGCTGGTGTGGCGCCCCTCTTCACGCAACTATTCAGTTACAGGAGCTACCCTTCTCCTCCTAGCCATAAAATTTGCCGCCCAATTATACATTCCGGAAGGCTTATTCCAAGCCATATTATCACCAAATTTCAGTATCTTCCAACCCATCGATTCTTCTGGAACCTGAGATGCATCATGAGGACCGTCCTTGCCCTCTGAGGGACCTTTTGGCTATTCTGCAGACTCTGGATGAGTTTTTGGATCTGGTGTGTCTTTAGGCTTTTCATGAGGATTCGGAGTTACCTCTTCCGGCTTGGCGTGGCTTGCACCTGAGTTGATCAATTTGGAATCCTCAGCACCATGAGTGGCCGCAGAGTCTGCCGCCTTGGCCCCAGCGCTTCCCTCCTTGCCTTCTTCGGCTACCTTCATACCAAGACGGGCTTTGTTCTTCTGAATCCATGAATAAAGTCTTGTTTTCTTCCACGGTACTTTCCAAAATGCGGCGTGATTTTGAAATTTTGACATGTGTGCCTTTGGACTGACTTTGGCGACGTTATAGACTTTTTGGAGCCGAGTGGGAAGCTCTGCTTTTGCATCCAATTTTCCCACGAGTTCCGTTGGGAGCAATTTGCGACCCTCATCTGTACCGTGAAGTAACTTAGTCCCCAGGAACACCTTGAATTTGTTCCATTTGCCGCCAACCCAGCCAAGTCCCTGAGAAAGCCATGCCAACGGCATAAGTACGGGCGTGAGCACTGCCCCGGCTGCCAATTTGAGGCGAGAAGGTGGCTTTGCCGCCTTGGCCCCAGCGCTTGCCTCCTTGGCCCCAGCGCTTGCCTCCTTGGCCCCAGCGCTTGCCTCCTTGGCCCCAGCGCTTGCCTCCTTGCCTTCTTCGGCTACCTTCATACCAAGACGGGCTTTGGCCTGTTGAATCCATGAATAAAGTCTTGTTTTCTTCCATGGTACATTCCAAAATGCGGCGTGATTTTGAAATTTTGACATGTGTGCCTTTGGACTGACTTTGGCGACGTTATAGACTTTTTGGAGCCGAGTGGGAAGTTCTGCTTTTGCATCCAATTTTCCCACGAGTTCCGTTGGGAGCAATTTGCGACCCTCATCTGTACCGTGAAGTAACTTAGTCCCCAGGAACACCTTGAATTTGTTCCATTTGCCGCCAACCCAGCCAAGTCCCTTAGAAAGCCATCCCAACGGTGTAAGCGCACGTGTGAGCACTGCCTTTCCTGCCACTTTGAGGCGAGAAGGTGGCTTTTTCGCCGCTTCCGCGCTGGGATCTGTGGGTCCTTTGGGAGCGTCGATTTCTTCGGGCCCTTTGCCATGGGGAGGTTCGGGTGGTTCGTGTGGCTCGGGCTCGTGTGCTTTGGGAGGCTCGAATCCTTTGGGAGTTTCAGGTACGGATCCCTCGCCTCGGAAACCATCTATTAGCGCCTTCGGATCAGCTTTACCGGCGGTGAGGGTGGAATCGGGTACGCCATTCACGCCATGCATGCCTTCAACAGCATTGCGGGCGGCTTGGGCCCCGTCGAATACCCCTCCCACGCCTTTGCCTGCTTTACCCCCCTCGGCTGCCATGCTTGCAACCTGGGCTCCATGAGTAGCGCCGCCAAGCATGGGATGAGGCTTGGGCCAGGGTGCACTGAGGATTGAGTATGCAAGAAAAGCCCAGCCAAATATGGCAGAAAGAGTGAATCGATGGATTTTCATTCCACTAACCCACCCTTGGATGGGCTTGGGATTCTTCGGGATGAGACTGGGGATTTCAATCTAAAATTTTCCATAGAAAATGGGGGCATTTTGTTCAAGATTCTGTTTGTGAGCATTTCGTTCCATAGGAGTAGAATCAAGGTACAAGATCTATGACGAACCTTCTCTGCCGATGTGTGTTTATGGGTGGATACGTTGAGGGTGGTTGTCGGAAAGTGGATTTAAATAGTCCTTGGGATAAGTTGAGGTAAAATGTTGACCTGAAGTTGCACTTTGTGATAAGAAAACGAAAGTGGGCTTGCGGTCGGCAGGAACGGATTTTGCAAGGAAAGTAATTGCTAGTCCGTGTTAGAGAGAGTGTGGAACAAATCTCCCAAGTGGCTTAATTTATTTGTGAACCAGATTTCGAAAGCTATGTATTTTATTTATGAAGCAATAACGAAAGAGAGAAAAAAACATTGGGAAGAAAGTCGAGGCTGGAGAGATCAGAGGGAAACTCTTAAGACAAAGGACAATTCCAACAGAATCGAAGTTTCAACCAAGGGTTATTTCCATAGAGTTCTCGGTTAGAGAGGTACCGACCAGCTGAGACACATCTGTGCTTTGTTGGGAAGAGGCGGGTCCCCTGACTCGGGTCGGAAGGTTTTGTCGATTGCTCGAGGCTGCAGCCTGACTGGGTGAAGCATCTGCTCGTGGTCATCGCTCCTGCCCCCAAACCAACGAACACATGCCACTATATGGCCCCGGCGGTTGCCAAGAGGGCAGCTGTTTGGGTGACCCTCGGAAGAATAAATGTGTCGGAAGCAAATCTTAGCGACCCACACCGGATCACTTGACACACTTGAGCGAAGTCTGGATGGGCTCTCGGTTGCAGGAAGGCTGTTGTGTGATAAGCCTTGTCTCCACCCACTGACGTCATACTTGAACAGCCATCCTCATAATGGTTTGAGCGGATCATGTTGAGGGGAGCGACAAGTTCCGCTCAAGCCTCATGCCCACCAGCGCCGATCTCCCATTGCTGTACCGAGAATGGCAAGCAGATGATTTCATGTCGCCAATGTGCAGCCTCAAGGAAGACCTTTCCACACAGCGCACTGGTGAAATCCATCAGGCCATTGGACAAGATCCCGGATATCATCTAAACTGGCCCTCCTGGTCCCCAGCCGTGAAATTCAGTGGTTTGCAGACCGCCTGCGGGTGCGCCTGGTGGTCAGCGAGGCCGCTGATCGCGCATATCAGTCATCGAGGATCGGGCCAGCCATCCGGCCAATTCTTAGGCCCCGTTTGGAGCCGATACAATCCGGGCGATATGTGAGTTTTTTTGCCTGACATCCTATGTGACATCTGATCAGGTCCGCCAAAACTTGATCAGATGTCACAAAATTCCAGATTATATCACGCAATTATATCGGCTCCAAACGGAGCCTTAGCCACTTCTTTGTTGCCTACCGGGAGCGCTGACGTGGGTGCGGGGCGAGGTCCATGGAAAACCGGCTGTAGAAACTCCCCCGTCGGTTTCGAGGAGCGCAGCGTCGCGCCGGTCCAAGCCGTGAAATCCGTCTCCTTTCCTTCCGCACAAGAGTGATTGGTACCAAGACTAGGAAGACATTGAGGAGCATTTTAACAGACTACTTATGTGAGATTCCCAACTGCTCCTCCCATCTCACCACCTTCCTGTTGGCCCTCCCACTCTGATCTCTGCTGATTTACTCAAAGATTGTGCTTCAAATGCTCCATCCAAATCTTTCTCCACATAAACACTTTAAAATATGTCCCAATCTTTGAAAATTTCACTTTTGAAACCCCCTATTGGGTCTATGCATTTAAGGCTGCATGGCCAACCATTAGGATTAAGAATCCACAAAAACAGGTGATAAGCCTTGTTGGCCTGTATTATCACTTGAGTTTTGGATATGCTTATATTCTTAGTCTGTATGCTTCTATCAAAACATAGCATGTACATATTTGAGGCTGTTTCTAAGTGGGTTGCTCCAGTTGCTCACAGGGAGAATCTCTATTGATCTGTATACCAAGGAAAATGAAAATACAGAGACCAGAGTAAACCATGAGCTGAAAATATTTCTCTTCAACAAGACAACACAAACATGGAGAGAGTATGGCTTTCTGCATCTACCACCTACTGTCTACACATCTAATTTTTAAGGCTGCAGAATCATCGAGCTGAGAACAAAGACAGAGAATGTGCAAGTCTGTGACTTTTGGGCTCTCACTGGGGGCTTTTTAAGCTAGAATCATACTTGGGGAAATTCCTGCCACTTTCAGATCAGATCCAAGAGTAATAATGGAGCTTAAAGGAATCCCATGAACACACATGTTATGTATCTTTCAACAATTTCAAAGATTATGTGTATCTACATACAGGAATGCTCTAGTCTTCTGGCAAATTCAAACAATTGAAAGAAGTTAATTGAAGGGCTGTGATCAGTGGTGGGTAGTTACTTTACTTTACAATATCTGTTGGATTTTACTATTAGTAAAGTAGCTTCCTGCCATTACTTTTGCCGCCATTGTTGTTATCAGTAACACGCAAACAGTGTCATCATGTGTAATGTGCTGGGCTGGTTTTTTTGAGGTTGTGACTGGAATAACACATTATCAAGCAATAAAAGTCCAAATTAGCCCTCAAATTCTCTTTTATTGCTTTTTATCTTACTCAATATCTTCTTCTCCACACACAAATGATATTGCACCAACTTTAACAGTAACCATGGCGACAAAGGTCAAAATTGGTTATTCTAAGTGTTACCGCAGCAATAACTGTCCACTTTTAGTGTGATTACATTATAATTAGAGGGAGTTTTATTATGACATGTCACAACTATCAGGTATCAAGTGAGCCTGAGTATTATGCTGTGGATTTTCAGCAGCAGAGCCACCTTGACCTCCAGTTCCTACTAAGTACTTGAGTGTTGTAACTAGAAAGAGTGGGAATTTGGTGGTGGTGCTTCAAGTGAAAGACCCCACCTAATTCTGCACAAGAAGATGATTTATTAAATTTGAGGATATTTTATTAGTACTCTAGTTATTAAATGAGACTGTTTGATCATTACAATACCAACAGTATTTTGTATACTCTGGCGTAAAATATCTAAGGCTGACACAATCAGTTTACTTCAATCATGTTAGACTTTTGGATGAAATTTGCTAAAATAGTTTCTGGTTTACCCTATCTCCAATACTGGATTTTGCTTGGATTGATTGCACTACACAGGTTTTGTTTTAAGCTTTACATCAGTCCATGCAACTGATACTCTAGTTTGAGATCAACATATTTATGAGATCTTCTAATTTTGAACCCCACTTATTAGCCCATTTCATATTGCAGCAAGTCCCCCAAAAAAATCACATTTGCTGGCTGATAAAATGTGAAGCTTAACATGGCCATTATGTGACTCCATCCTTCCTAGGTGGATGCAGTCAGGAGAGGGAAATAGGTGTTGTTTAGGCTAAACTCAGTAGAGTTCCAGATGATGAGATTGGAAAAGATTGAAAGATAGCTATGGTGGGGTTGGATTTCAATAGAAAAACCAAGTTAGATACTTGGAGGCATTTTGGATTTGTTGTTGAGGATCAGAATGAAGATACGTGGCGGAAAAGAATCTGCCAGACTCAGGAACTCCAAAAAATCAAAACTATGATGCTTCTTGTTATGGTTGTTACTGGGGGAGGAGGGATCTGGGTCCAGTGCTTGTGTTCACAAAGGAAGTAGATTGCTAGATGGGGAGAGTGTGAGGATCTCTCCCTGGCTTCCCCTTTTTGGAGGAAGCAGTGACATGTGGTGAATGAACAACAATGACGGACTCCAGGATCATGTCACAGGAGGATTTCATCATCTCCTTGTGCATGACACACACACAGACCATACAGCAACACACAAACTGTGAGCCTGAGTCTCTATAGTGACAGCAGGACACAAGAAATGGGGGGACAATAGTTGGATTTCTTGGGATAAAGAAAATACAACTATAAGAGAAAAAGAGAAAGAGAGAGAAAAACTGAGCAGGATCAGGATAAAGAGAAGTACTAGGTTATTCTAGTGGGAATGCACGTCCACTGGCAATGCTACTCTTCAGAAGAGTGCTGCTAATCTGTGCTAATCTGTGCTACAGCTTCCTCTCAGGAGGGTATCTGGATTAGATAAGTTTAATCCAGCCACAATTTTTTAGCTTCCTTCTGGATAGTCAAGGTTCTTAAAGGGAAACCTGAGGGACAGCCCTGTAACCTAGATTTGAGGCAAAGGCCAAATGATAATAAGGGACAGCCCTGTGATCAAGAGTGAGGCAAAGGCCAGTAGATTTGGAGGGACAGCCCTATGATCAAGAAGAAGACAAAACCAGCAGAAAGAGCAGATCAAGCAAGACACAGAGTTGTACCTCTGAGATAAACAAGGTTCAGTGAAAGAGGTTACTTACTGTCAATATCCTAGGCGCCTGTGACGGTAGGTATACTGGGAGTGTTGTAAGCTCTTTGGTGGTGATCCTGGGGTTATCTGGGTGGTGGTTCTGGTGTGCTGAAGTCTGTAGATCCGCCTCAGGCAAGGGGGATCCTGACTACAAAAATTTTCACAGTTTGCTTATGTAATTTACATATGTACATGTGGTTTGGCGCGCCTGGTAGCGCTGACACGTCACAACTGCGCATGCGCGTCACAACTCAATAACTCAGGGAAGGAGTATAGTTACAAGGAATTGATGAGTTGTAACTAGGGTTAAAATTGCATGAGGAAACAGAATATGAAGTCAAAACAAGGTTATCTCTTAAGGTAAAAAAGATATAAATTAATTCATATGTAAAAAGTAGAAAAAGGCAGACTTTAGGTCAGCTGAGTTGACTCTAAGGCTGACACAAACACACAACTCAAAAAACACATGTCACACAGAAGAAAAGAGAACAACCATAGAAAACAAAGAAAAAATCTGGCAGAATGAATTGGAAAACCTTCAATTTTGTTGTAGCTGAAAACTTAAATGTTGAACTCTGCTCTGTGAGGATCTTTCAGACCAACACACATCTGAATCTTGAGGCAGAACCTTGAATACCCCACTATGCCTTTCCAACATCTTGAGGAACCCAATATTCTTGATCCTGCATTTTGCGCCAGTGTGAACACCACACTGTGGGTATTGAAAAAGCTGAAATGTTGTTAAGTGTGTCTGATTGTTATCAAAGCTTTGCTGTTCAAGGTAAAACATAAACCAGGCTAGTACACTACCATGTATAGCTTGGCAAACCCCTAAAATGCTTTTTGTGGTGGCCTTAAAATTGGCTTTAAAGCTTTACCAAATCCAACTGTGAACCCCACTATTGGCACATACTATCATGAGTAAATCTGTAGACACAAATACATGCAGAATGCTTGGGCAGAGTTTAAGGCCTGTGTGTTGTTTGGAGTTATAGAGGGGCCTAGATGGGTGTCTTGTTTGAGCATATATGTATACAAATGTAGGACTTTACAGCCAAAGCTTGGGCCTGGGGCTGTGTAGCAGAAATCAAAATATTGGTGGCTTGATAGCCTAGCAGTGGCCAGGCTCATTGCTCTTTAGTGTGCCATGTTAAATTAAACTGCACTCAAAAAAAGCAGATGCTGTGCACTCAAAGCACAAAACTTTGAGGGACCAAAAATCTGCTTTTTCCAGGCAACAGGAAGAAACCCAATACATACATGAACAGGAGTCCTCACTAATCAGGAAAAAAACCAATGTTACTGGGTGCAGTAGTTACAAAAGCTTAAAGAACTTATATGTAATGATCAGTTTTGATTACACAAATCAGGGACAAGTGATCACTTGACAAATCAGTCAGGGCCAGGTGATCACACCGGAATTGTCGCTGAACTAAACGTTAATGTTAAGTTATGGGCCGTTTGTTGACGGTGTGGAGTTGTCTGCTCATGGATGATGGGGCATTGTGGTGTTTTTATGTACAAAATTTCAACACTCTTTGTCAATCGATTATCAGCGTTGAGTTTGCAAGTACCCGTTGTCCAGACCACATTTGCTGAGATGCAGATGGATCATGGGGATGTTCCCATTTTTTTCTGTCTTCTCCCCTTTGGCGCCTTCTGTGTTCACTTTTGGAGAGCGAACTCGGCTGGATCTTCGACTTAAAATCGGCTCGACTATCCCAGCACTGCTGCCCCTCGCCCTTTTTTTTGGACAACCTTTGAACGCAGCCCTGTGGAGAATAGACACCTCTAGATTTCTTGCTACCCACCAGAAGTGTGACCGGTCTCATCTTGCTGCCGAGTGAGGTTTGCTTGTTCCTTTCGTGCTTCCCGTCCATCTATATATCAAAAATCAACATCACCGAGAAAACAAGAGAAGCTTTCTTCCGTTCGAGTACGCACGATTCTCCATGCAACCCAGAGAGAAACGGATACAATCGAACGACCTAAACATGGCTCAGTCCACCTCGTCGGGCTTCGCACCGGTACCGCGGCCGAGCCAATCGAATCTCAGGACCAATTATCTGTTGATATATAACCTGCTCAGCTGTTTTGCCTGGGCTTGGATATTGGAGAGAGTCATATTCGAATTGTTTCTCATCCATCCAACGTTAGCTTTTTCAATTCCTCACCTCAAATTTCATAATTCAAGGAGTAGCTCAGATCTGTTAACGCGTCATGGCACCCTTTTCACTGGTTTCTGACCGAACTTGAAATCCCTTGATTACACTCCGCTGTCGGAAACTCTCACCAAACTCCCAGCTCACTGGGTGAAGTATTGTTAGTATGCTTCACCTTCCCTTGAACAGATCCACTCTCATCTGAACACTTATGCAGAGATCCTGATCACCATACTCTTACGTTAAACTCACATCTTGCTACACATCTCCATCCCTTGACCTTGATTCTCAGATCGAGGGCCGGTCAGATAGATCAAAAGATCGGAGGGTCGATCAAGCTCATCCAATCCTGTGCAGCCTTGGAGGTCCTCCATGCATTATTCAACTTGGTCAGATCAGGAGTCTTCACTACTTGTATGCAAGTCTCAAGCCGATTATGTATCGTCTTGGCCATCCTACCTGCTTTTCCTCAGGTCCGTTGCTGTCTTTTCACCTCGCCCTCGACCTCAAACTTAGACCTTGAATCTAACAAGAGCAAAACCCCTCTTAACTTTGCTTGCTCTGGCTCGATACCACATCGTACCTCTTTGATCATTCATCCTCGTCCTCTGAATATCTTTATCTACCTTTTTTTTTTCTCCAAAAAACATATCTTTCATGTGCCAAGGTGGGGAAATCGCCTATCTACGCCAGCATGGTGCTGGCTTGGAGCTGCACAGAAGTCATTCGATATGCCCATTATGCCCTTGGTTTATTGCAGATTAAATCCGGCGCGCTGGAGTGGCTGAGGTAATCACTTTCTTGCCCATCAGTATTCTTTGTCATTAGATATAAGAATTTCTATAATCTGACCTTTCTATCCCTCCCCCTTATTACTTGCGATCAACTCGTGCGGACGAAAATAGGTACTCGACATTCTATGTCCTTTACCCCATTGGGGCAGGAAGTGAAGCTGCAGTGATGTTCCTAGCTTTCCGGTAAGTCCCCCTGATCCGCTTGGTCACACTGCCCTTATTGAGATTATCGGTTGTTGTTCTCTTTTCTATTCGACTGATCAACGTTTGTGCTCCTTGCAATGGTATCGACTTTTAGGGCGGCCAAGGCAGCCCAACTAGGACCTGCGACGACATATACGATTCTGACCTTGGTTTGCATCTGGCCTCCTTCCCTAGCAGTGATGATGAAGCATATGACACGTCAAAGGAAAAGTATGACCGTCATATGAGTTTTCATACATACATCTCATCGTAGTGCTGATACTCTTGACTAAAAAATTCTATGACTCGCAGAATATCTAAAGCAAAGACGAACCACCAAAGTATCCTGAACGATATTTCATCGCGACGAAAACGGAGCAAATCGACCAACGTCAGTAATTTCCAGGGGCTACCCACATCCCCAACTATGACTAACGGACCCATTCATCCTTCATAGTTTCAACACTCGTAGACTCCGGAGTTGAATATCTTATAAAATCTGAGGCCCTTTGCCCACCCACTTGTTTCTTTCCAAACGAGAGGACCATGTGCAATTTAGCCACCATCGTTGTCTTTTCCATCAGCAGCATACATGTCTCTGAGTATTCCTCCTGTGAAATAGTTCACTGCAAGAAAAACTCTAGAAACTGCTTGCAGTTGAGATGCAGCAAGCTTGAATCAAGCCTCAGCTCAAGCTGGAGTCAAGCACCCCAATTCCATTCTGGTACACCTTCATTGTGTACCTTGTTCAGCATCCCAATGCTTAACATGCTGGAGTGCTCATGCAGCAGGCTGAGACAAATTTTCAACCTTGCACATGAGCATCCCCCTGAGCACCCTTTTATTTTCTTTTATAAAACACTCCATGTGCCATTGAATCCAGCCAGAATAACATAAAAAGGGCATGTACACATGAAAGGGATATGTACATATGAGAGGAATATGTACGCATGAAAGGGGAATGTGAGAAGGTGTATTGACACATAGAAGGGCTATGTACACATGATGAAAGGGGTATGCATGCATGAAAGGGGTATGTATTCATCAAAGGGGTATGTAAACCTGAATGAAAGGGTTGAAAAGGATGTAAAAAAAGTCAAAGGGGACATGTAAACATGAAAGGGTCATGAAAGCCTGATGAAAGGGGTATGTACATATTGTGAAAGGGATACATGCACATGAAAGGGATATACGCACATGAAAGGGATATACGCACATGAAAGGGGTATGTGCATATAAAGGGGTATGTACACATTATGAAAGGGCTGAATATATACAAAAGGAATATGTGCATATGAAAGCGGTATGTGCACATGAAAGGGGTATGTGCAAATGAAAGGGGTATGTGCAAATGAAAGGGGTATGTGCACATGAAAGGGGAATTTGCACAGGTATCAACTCACTATTTTGGAGCCTGTACTCAGTTTTTTTGTACCTTAGAATCACTCTTGCATAAATTATGCAATGTGCATGGAAATTGAATCAACCAGTGCTTGATTCTTGCATGAGGCACAGCTTGCCTTGAGCTCTTGCATCTCAACTGCAAGCAGTTTCTAGAGTTTTTCTTACAGTGGTTGAAGTTTCATGTCCAGAAAAACATATTACAAAGCATCATCCCACTTCTTTTCCCGTCACTAAAAAGCATTGCAAGCAGTTTGGGCTGAGTTGAGAGTTGGCAATGTTTTCGTAGATTAGATCATCTTTTCATCTCACAAGGGCAGCATGCTCGTATCACATACGGTGGTACCTCAAGGCTGGCACTTTTGAGAAAATGCTTCGAAGGGAAATAAATCCATGCGTATGGTGGCAGGGAAACGCGTCAAGTTCATTGGCCAACAACCAGATTGCCCAGATTACGCTGAATGTCTACTACCAAACTTATCTTCCCCACAGGGACCCTCCCTCTGCGATTGTTATAGATTGTAGTGCCACTCCTCAACGGGCAGGGAGGGAATTAACCAAGTTAAGACTGGCTCTGAGGGACTGTGGCATGTCCAGGTTACCTGTTGTGCTGGGTATACAGAGATGGTGCGGTGGTACAATTACAGACCTACATACACAGCGGGACTGTAAAAACCCCGGGGAAGGAAGAAAAGGTACCACCCGACTACACAATTGTAGCGGGCATCAACTCTCCCCCGGAGAGGTATAACACCAGGCCATAACACTCCCCCGCAAGTCAATATCACTGATAACAGAGGTGATATTGGATTGGACACCAAATGGGCTGGTGTGAAACTACATACAAATCTAAGTGTTACTCCCTGACAGACTTGTTAACTGTCAACTTTCACGCATACTGGCTACTAGACTAATGCTATTTTGACAGACTATACTATGATTTATCCTAAAATGGGACTTTTGGCACCCATGAACCGTGGAACTATTTTAAGGCAACCACACTCCTAAATCAATAATCAATAATATGCTTGTATGTAAGACTAGGAGTAGCTAACACAGTTATGTCATGTTATGTGAGGGCTACAAGCTGTGGAAATGTGACATGTGCAAGATGCAGGCAATGGGAATTGAAAACGCAACAGAGGCAACACTGGGCTCATAACCTGTAAAAACCCCAGGGAAGGAAGAAAAGGTACCACCCAACTACACAATCGTAGCGGGCATCAACTCTCCCCCAGAGAGGTATAACACCAGGCCATAACAGGGACTAACCTGTGTGAATTGTAACCGCAACCAGTACGCAACAGCAGCTGTGGTGTCGTACAACGCAATAAGGCACACCTGGGACTGCAAGTCCCCGTGTTGCACCTATGGCACTGACTGGGACGTGCCCAGTCACTAGCCCAACTTCCCCACACACCTGTGACTCAGAAAGGACTGTAACGTCCTGCCCGCGTCACCAGGTGCGTCAAAAGAACACTAGGGCTCTGTCATTAGACGGTGGACCCAGGCTGTGCCACCGCCGACACCCAGCGGTAGTGTAGTCCCTTCCCTGGGGGCCCAGCCCCAGCTCACACCCACAGGTGAGACTTCAACGGTTGTTTTTGAGCAGTGGAGCCTTTTCCAGGGGGCTCCAGGTTGGTTTGAGGTTTTTAAAGAGAACGATCCGTGTGGACCAACCTGCTCAACCAATGTTCCACTCTGCTCGCACGGAACCTCTCCCTGCCCTTGAGGCCAGAACCTCATCTCCTCCCCTCTGACTTTTTGGCAATGATATGAACATGCCTCCCCGCTCACCTCACAGCCACCCTCCCCATGCTCTGACTCCCCATCCAGCCCCCTTATTAGTCCCAAACAGCAAGCCACCCCAGCCGGCCCTGCCAACCGCTTCCCGCACTCGCCCCGATGTCTCCCCTTGCTTCAGCTTCTCCGTCTCATCCAGTTGCAATAGGACCCGCAAATCTCACCTCCGCCACCAGCAACCTGCCTCAGCCTCACCAGCCACCTTGCGCTGTCTGGACCAGCAGAACGAGTACATATCTGGCCAAACGGATCTCTGTGCCAATCTCCAACAGAGTGAGGAACACTTTTTTTTCATGTCCCACATTTTCTATGCGAGTCTTATGTACCCCCAGCTCCAATGATGTCCCCAAGACCCCATATCCGTGTACTCCTCCCCACCCCCCTGAGGAATAAAAATATACCTGCCAGTGTATTTTGCTTCAACTTGACCCAAGAACGATTAATCCTATTAGGGTTGAGAATTGGGCCGGCCCATACTAGCCCACTCAGGTTTCTGTTTGGCCCGACATGGGTCCAAGCCCAAATGGATGGGCCAACATCTGTGGGACTCTTGGAATGGCCCAACTCAAAACGGTTGGGTTGGTCCGGGTTACTGATTTGGTTGGTCGGACTTGGGCCGGACTCGGGCCAGAACCCACAAAAAAGCACTTGCGAGGTAGTCAGTGAACATCTGAGCTCAACTCAAGTCACACTTTCTGGTAATCCGTTTCTTCTGCCAGCTGACTTCTAGCCTTTGTCTATCTAAAAATCTCTCATCTCACACAGTAGTTCCCGGCGGCATCACAGTGACCATTCTACAAAACCCAAAAAGACCATCCAATGAGCTTTTTGGTTTTATTTGAGAATGTTTCATAATTTAGGAAATTACATAGATACAAATAAAAAAGAAAAAGTCATTTGGTTGAACAAAAACCAGAAAATGCTTTGAATAGAAACAAATCATGCTCATCATCTTTATCATTGTTGAGAAGATTTTGTGAATTTGAAGCAACTTTCTCTCTAGGTGGAATTGTTTCTGGTTTGGATGCATAGCTAGAAAAATATTCATTGAGGAGCTCTCTGATGCGAGTTAATTGCACTTTGCTTGTATCTTCACTGAGTCCGAGATTGTTCAAAAAGTAAAACCAGATAAAGTCAAGCTTGTATCGTGCAGATCAAAAACAATCGCTAGGGAAGCAAAAGTTTGCAATGGCTTCCAATGTTGTACCTGTTGAACTTTCCATGCATTGATTCTGCAGCAACACCAATCAATGGACAATCTTTACTACGCGGAGCGTTATGATCATTTAGAGCGTTAAGATTGTTCGGAGCATCCAACTGTTTGGAGCGTTCATACTGTTTGGAGCGTTCATATTGTTTGGAACATTTGTACTGTTTGGAGCGTTAAGATTGGTTGGAGAGTTGGAATCGTTTGGAGTGTGAAGAACATTTGGAGTGTTAAGATCATTCTGAGCTTTGATGATTTTTGATGAAGTGCAGACGGCACCTCACCCGCCACACTGAAATTCAATGGGTGCCCATGGGCTGCCCAAGACCCGCTATCCAAACTCAGGGGCCCATTGGGCAAGCTCATTACCCATGGGCCAACCCGGCCCAATTCTCAACCCTAAATCCTATTGCTCGGTCTGTCCGGCCAAAAACCCAGGCCCTGCAAAAAACATCTGGCATGTTTCTCACGGGTCAATGTCCGGACCACTTTTGAGTCATGTGACCGGATAACATGACCCACATGATCCAACCGGATAATCTTTCAGCCCACAATCCGGTTGGATGAGCCCCGGGTCATATATATTGGTCAGAAGTGCGTTCCAGGGACCTGCTTTCCCCGTTGTGCCACCCATCCACGACCCTCACGGGTCGCGTCCCCCCTGCGTGGGACCTGACTACCTTGACCGCAACACAGCCCAACGTCCCCCTGTTGCAGGGTTGCGGCGACCATCCGGGTGTGTCCCTGATTAGTCGCTGTGGGCCCGCTGTGTACATAGCTATATTTATCCAGCCGGGTACCAGATGAAACTTGTCTCACAGGAACGCTTTGTTGGATTGGGTGTCTTGTAAGCTTCCTTTCTTATGGCGGAACTTCACGTGGTGAAAATGGTTTCAAATGGTTTTGGGCCTCTGTTGGAAGTTGCTCCACACATCCAGAGCGCTCCATCTCTGATCCACACTCCTGATTTGCTTTCACCGCACGCCGTCAGTATCTCTCATCAAACCCAAGCCAACTTCTGATTGCTTGTTCGCCTTTATCCTACCATTGTGGCTCTACAATGTCCACGGTTACTTTGCCTTGAGATGCTACTTGTCTACCAATTCTGTCTTACAGTGGCATCGCCGCCCTTGGTCCCCCCAGCTGGAGTTGAAGAGCATTTCAACATTGAACATGATGTCATTGTGTTCACAGATTGGTCACTTTTGAGAGCATCCACCCTTGTCTCTGTAAACCTGCTCTTTAAGTAAGATTTACAGAGTATGTAAGGGATTTTCCACCCCCGTGCCCTCTTTAGGGCTCATTAGCTAAATAATATTTAGGTAACTCTCTAAGCCTCGCTAGATTTACCATTGACTACAGAGCCTCTGTAAGGAAAAATTGGACAAGCCTCCCGACCCTCGCCAAACACAAGTACATACTACACAAACATGCCAACACCCACCCCCCGCCCCCCACCAAAGAAAAAATAAAAAACGATAATATACAATATACATAACACTTTGACTCACCGGTCATTGATTGACCGGTCATTGATTGACCGGTCATCAATGGGATGACCGGTCATCAATGGGATGACCAGTCATCAATCAGCCGGCCAATGATAGGATGGCCAGACCGGTCCTTGATCGACCGGTCCTTAATCAAGCGGTCATTGGTCAACCGGTCATCAATGGGATGACCGGTCATTGATCAACCGGTCAATGATAGTGATCAACCGGTCAATGATAGGATGGCCGGACATTGATAGACCGGTCATTGGAATATAGGATGACCGGACATTGATATGATGACTGGTCATTGAATGATCCATCATCAATAGACCCGTCCTTGATGGGATGACCGGTCATCGGATAGTACAACCGGTCATCAGGATGACCTAGTTGAAATGATGACTGGTGTTCAGTAGACCGGGCATTGGGTCATTGGCCTATATTCTTATGAATATGTGGGCTGTTTTGTGCTTAAATACATACATACATATTTATGTAGACACAAGGGTGGCGGGGGTGTCTTTATCTAAATATGTGTAGCCTACCGAGCCGCTATCTAGCGATGAGGGTGGGTTTTTTCTTTAGCTAAGCAACCGAGCCTCGCGGGACTCGCTGGCTACCTAAAGATTTACCGCAACAAGGGTGGATGCTCTGACAGCGCAGCCTACAGAACCAAAAACACTCGCTGCTCATGATTTAATCCAAGATGATTTTCTAACTCAGCCCTCGCCGTTTCTCTCTCCGTGTGATGATCAAGTTGATGACCACAGAGAGCTCTTATTTCTACATGGTGCGCTCTTAGCTTGTTTCATTTGACTTGCCTACTGATGTGAAAACTCCCTTTGTAGACCCCCATTTCGAGAACTGGATGGAAGGATTTTTCTCTGTTAAGTCAGAAGCAGGAAACCAAATTAATGGATCACCATCAGGAGAACACTTGAATTCTATTATTGCCAATGAGGCCAATGCCTACAAAGGTCAGATGAAGCGCAGTCTTATCAATAGCGCAGTCCTATCAATAGAAAACTTCTCTGGCCAAGTCGGCTCGCTGATCAAATACCCCCCACCGTGCTGAGCTGGATCACCATCAGAAGAAAGTGGGAATTCTATAATTGCCAATGATGCAGGTCAGATCAAGTGCAGTCCTATCAATGCGATGCTTTGGCCAATTTGACTTGCTGATCAAATATTCGACCTACGTTCCTTGTATCCAGAACCAGTCGCTCGGGTCGTCAATCAGGAGGAAAACTCCAATTCCATACGAGGAAAACAGCCAAGATCCATACTGGGGAAACACCCAAGAGCTGAACCAACGGAAGAAATAGATCCTCCACTCCAAGAGCAAAAGAAATTCACTTGGAATATGTTGGCCAAATTATACAACAATAAACAAGATATTGTGAATCTTCAAAGACTTGCAAATATTAACTTTTGGAAATATCATCCTGAATATAAACAAATTACTGACAAATACAAAAAACACGTTGAAAAAGAATTGTCCAAGGTGAATGTGACACCAGGAAAAAACAATGATCACTGGTCTGCAAGTGACATAAGAAAGTACAAAGGCCCCTTTGTACTTTGCTATGTCACTTGTTGACAAGTGATAATTGTTTTTTCCTGGTGTGAATGTCTTCAGATTTTTGGATATTAGAGACTCACAAGCCTTACCAATCAGAATCTACAAGGTCAGAAATTCAGATAGTGAGACCACGTACCAATACCATATGAGACTACACCAGAAATATAGAAATAATGAACCAGTTCCAGTCCGCAAGAAAGTCATCTTGAGACAAGCCGTCAAGATTGCCAGAGATCTTAGCCTTGATCACAATTGGTTCGAGTTAGCTGGACTAGATCAAGTGATGTTCGGGGTGACAGGGAGGAGGCAAAAAGATTTAATTGTATGGCTTTTTGAAATTCTACTCAATGGAACTTGGACAAGATGGCCACTACTCGGCCAAATTGAACTTGATGAAGACCTACCAACAAATATTGATGAATTCTTCAATAGCAATGCTCAGAAATGTCTCATCAACTACCTAAGTCCTGACCACACCAAATACGTTAACAGGAAAGTCACCTTAAGGGTTGCAACAGGACCCTGGAAACCCCCAATGTAGGTGGGTAACCTAAATGTATGAATTTTTACATTTTTTTGCAAAATGTTAGGCACAAAATTGGTATGAATGGGGTTTGGAACCCAAAAGGGTACGCACCAAACATGGCATTTATGTATGGATTTCTGCTGATAGTCAGTTAAATCCCCTAAAACCCGCAGAACCCCGCTTACCTTTGGGGATTTTGGGCTCTCCGGGGCAATTTTGCCCCAGGCATAGGCACAAAAATGTATGAATCAGCCAAAAAAAGCCATTCCCGGTGCCTCCCAATGCATGAATTTTGCCAAAATCTTGGACTTTTGGTTACCCACATCTATAGGGGGTTTCCAGGGTCCTGTTGCAATTGATTTGATGGGGTTTTGGTATGAAGAATCTGCTTCTGGCATCATCCACGCCCATGCTTCAACAATCATTCCTCATCTTCCCAGACCCTTTGACCAGAAGATTTATGAAAAAATAGGTACATTTGTGTTGCAGGACAACTATCTTTTGACTAGGCATCAAAAATCAAAGAGGACAATCAGCTGAAACAATCTCTACAACAACAAAAACCTTTCCCAACTACCACCATCTGATAGATATCTGAGACTTCATTACTGCTGTTGTCATTTCACCTAATTCAATGAATGTTTTTTGCACATTCACATGACAATGTGCACATTGACTGTGCATTGATTGTGCATAGAAGAAAAAGGAATTCCGCAAAGATATACCAGGGAAATAGATTATCACTTGATTACGAGTGACATTGAGCAACAATGGATGCAACTCCTTTTTGGCTCCTGTTGTACTGCCAATGGACTACAATGAGCTTTTTTCCTCTAATGGGGGCTTCACTCATACATAAAGAGATACATAGATGTAGTACTGGACACCGGCCCAATTGCCATCACCCTCCATTACTTACTTTTGTATGTGGTTACAGATTCTGTGGATTTACAAAGATTGGGATTTCCTGAAAATCTTGCAATCTGTGGCAAGCTACTTTTTGAAAACATTAACAGCTGGTTTTCAATAATTTCTTGATGAATTTTGGTGCTTGAAAACCCAGACTGCCACTGCAAAGATTTGGGCATAACTCGCGACCCTCTGCTGCAGATAGTGTCCCGCCGGGATGTGGGGTCTCTTTGGGACCCTCCATCTGAGAGGCTTAGAGCAACTCCACCGCGGGCCCTAAATTGGGTCTCTAGTTGGAATTTACTGACTCAACCCAACCCACCGCGGGCGCTATTAGTGTCAAAATTTTACAGGTGTCCCCAAATTTCATGCCCGAGTCCGTACATGTAGGGACTCCTAGAGACTCTCTCCAACGACCCAAAAGACACTGTCACATAACAACAACATTGTGAAACTCCATTGGTCACCTCCTCAATGAACGGAACCAATCTTACAATATGTACTCATCTCAATGAACGGAACCAACCGGCCATTGAGGAGATGTATTGCTCCTCTCGGTGACCGGAAAGAACCGGCCATCAAGGAGAATTATTACTCATCTTGATCACCGGAACGAACCGGCCATTGAGGAGATTTATTGCTCCTATCGATGAACGGAACAAACCAGCCGTCAAGGAGAGTTATTATCCTCTTGATGACTGCTCCGTTCCGGCCATCAAGGGGAGTTATTACTCCTCTCGATGTCCAGAACGAACCGGCCATCGCAGCAGCGACCGACCGGTTGTCAGCCACACACACACCAATCAATCCTCAATGACCGGTTTGTACCGGTCATTGAGGTGAGTCCACTTCATGATTTCTCGATGACCGCCATGGAAGGCCATCAAACGAGGCGGTCATCAAAAAACATGCAAATGTTCTGGATGACCGGTTAGTGACGGCCATCAAGGAGTGTTATTTATGTATCCACCTCGGATGGTCATTGCACAAAGTGCATTCGTTCTGGATGACCGGTTTGTGCCCGTCATGGAATACATGTACATCAGTGGCGTGTCAGTGATTTTTAGAGACTCCCTTTGGAGGCTCGCGGTGTATGCCGCAGCAGTTTGGGGCGGTAAAACCTGCTGCGCAGTCCCGAAGATTGAATTTTAGCGACCCCAAACTAGGGCCCGCGGTGGAGATGTTCTTAGGGGTCATTGGGCAGGGTCTTGAGTGGTCTACCATGATCTGGCCCAAGTCTTTAAGCACAGGTGACACATTCGGACAATGTTTGACACAAGTTCGTTCATCTGGCTGCAGGGTATCTCTAGGATAGGATTCACCTTCTCTAAATCTCTGTTAGGCAACAGAGTGTGGATGAAGATTATCATGCAATTAAGAGACAACTAATACAAAATTATAACAAAACATGACAAGAGAAAATAATGGATGCAGTTCGGACGATTATGATCGCTCTCCTCTCAGCCTTCGGGCGAGTTGGATGTCCTTGGGTTGAATGGTGACACGCTTGGCGTGAATAGCAGCCAAGTTGGTGTCCTCGAATAGTCTAGATAAATACAAGATCATAATGATTTAGAAACTGTTCCCGTGGGTTTCAGATGCAGTGAGGACATTGACGGCTTACCCTACAAGATAGGCTTCTGCCGACTCCTGGAGTGCCATGACGGCAGAGGATTGGAAGCGCAAGTCGGTTTTGAAGTCTTGAGCAATCTCACGGACGAGGCGTTGGAATCTGTATGTATGTTTGCAATCGGCAGCCACATGAGTTAGGAGCTTTCATAAAGAACTGATGATAATCGGGGCCATGACTTACGGCAATTTGCGAATCAGAAGTTCGGTAGATTTTTGGTACCGACGAATTTCCCGAAGGGCTACAGTTCCAGGGCTGGGATGAGGGCAAACCAACACATTCATTAGTCTCAAAGCAATGACGATTGATGGAAATGATGTGTAGACGTGGGTTATTTTAAGATGTTGGAGAACCTGGCGCTTACCGGTAGCGGTGAGGCTTCTTGACACCACCGGCTGCGGGGGCCGCTTTTCGGGCAGCCTTGGCGGCGAGCTGTTTGCGAGGGGCTTTGCCACCGGTCGATTTGCGGGCAGTTTGCTTAGTGCGGGCCATTGCTGAGAAGGGTTGTTTGGGTTAGAGTTGGGTTGGGAGGAGTGTGTCGGGCTGGTGTGCTGGTGAGTGATTGAGGTGGGCGGATGGGGGAGGGAAGTTGTCTTGACGAGACCTGGTTTTATACCATTCGGAGGACCGCGAGAGCGCGTATCATGTGTACTGCCCATCTCCGGCACCCGGGAAAGTCCCTGTGTCGGTGGAAATGTGACGAGACACGTTCGGCGCGGGCGAATTGAAGTTGGTGGATAGCCCGGGGAAGTCTGACCAATAGGAAGCTGGCATTGGACCGAACAACGCTGACGGGCTCCTGGCTCGCGCCCGGAGGCTCCCGGCCGGGTTGCTGACTTCAATCTTCACACTGGATGCTCCTTGGGGTCTATATAAAGCGCCTCTATCACCCCGCTTTGGTCTACACACTCCAGCACACTCACCAAACCATCAGGCATCCCACCCATCCACACCAATCGCTCTTGCACACCCTACCCCAATTCATCCCAACAAAGCATTATCATGTCTGGACGCGGCAAAAGCGGTGGCAAAGGTCTCGGAAAGGGCGGTGCCAAACGTCAGTCCGCTGCACTCTTTCCACTTACATGGTGACATTGTCCCTGATCTTGTTATCTTTACCTCACAGGTCACCGCAAGATTCTCCGCGACAACATCCAAGGCATTACCAAGCCAGCCATCCGACGACTTGCTCGAAGAGGAGGCGTCAAGCGAATCTCAGGACTAATTTACGAAGAAACTCGAGGTGTCCTCAAGGTCAGCTGAATTGCCAATCCTCTCATGATATGCTGAGCCATACACAAAGAAGTTGCCCAACTCATCGAGACCTTTCTTGTTTGTTTCATTTGCTTCAGATCTTCCTCGAAAACGTCATCCGTGATTCGGTCACTTATACCGAACATGCCAAGCGGAAAACCGTCACCTCCCTCGATGTAGTTTACGCCCTCAAACGACAAGGTCGAACACTTTACGGCTTTGGAGCTTAATCACTTCTTTCTCCCATCAAATTTAAGATCTTTCCGCTTTCATCATACCGCCCGTGTACATGTATTACTTTGTTCTGGCGTTCACCTGCTTTCACTTTCTTATTGCGAGTTATGTTGTTTAATTACCCTTTGCAACTTTTTTAACACATTCATCCAAATTAAATGAAAACTCGCTATAAGTGCATATGGTGCTGCAAGTGTCTCTGGGCACATACCCAGCTTCCGCTTGGCCGAGTGCCACCGAGGGTTTCAGGCATGCCTAGGGCACTTATAGGGCAGGATGGGCTTGGCACATGCCCCAGGCCGCTTGGCGCTGGGCCGACAGGATCGTCAATGACTCGGCGCACACGCCGGTCAATCACACAACTCCGGCCCCTCGCCTGCAGCTGACCCAACGAATGCGTCTGTCCGCTCGAAGTAGCCTCGGTCAGCTAACCTGCCCATAAACCCGGGTTAGTTAACCCGAGAAATGCGAATGCTTAACCGTTGTCACCAACGGTTGGTCCAATCACCCGAAAACCTTCCCAACCCAGCTTGGTCGCCATCAACCGAGAATCTGTGCCCCTCTGACGCCCTGTGTTTTTCAGCTTACACTCCCATGCAGAAAGCTCTGTGGAGTCCGGCTTCCAAGCCGCTGTGGAACTCTCACCTGTATTGCCAAAAGGATGGAACCCGCTGAGCCCGAGGTATAAACTGGAATGTGCACTTCTCCACAAAATTGGGCAATGCTCTCGAGGTCCGTGATTGGACAAAAAGTGAACTCTCCGTCCGGGAATTGAACCCGGGTCACCCGCGTGACAAGCGGGTATACTGACCTCTATACTAACGAAGATTTCGATGCTAGACAAAATAAATTTCGGGTATAAACCAAGGCAGCCAAGTCAGGAGGGCTTGTGGAATAAATGTCATGACTCCTGACGCGACGGTACGCGTGAGCTCTCCCAGCACCGCAACGTTCAAACACGACCACATCATGGCGTCACAAAGCATCTTCAACACCGGATCGGAGGACTCACCGGACCTCTACAAGACCTTAGAGTTGATTTCACGCGAGGCTACCGAAGCTGAGATCCGAACGGCCTACCGAAAACAAGCACTCCGATATCATCCCGATAAGATATCTGCCTCAAAATCCGAGGAAGAGAAGCTAGAAGCCCGTCAAAAGTTCGATCAGGTCGGACTGGCTTACAAGATACTCAGCGACGCCAAACTTCGCGAGCGTTACGATAAGACTGGCAAGACTGATGAGAACCCGTTCCTCGATGGTCTCGATGACGAAGCTAGTTGGTCCGCATATTTCAAAGACCTCTGGTCGGGTGAGGTCAACGCCCAAACGATCGAAGAATTCACGAACAAGTATCGGGGTGTGTGTATCCTGCAACTTTTTAATAGTAATCTCTTGCTGACGACTGTGATGGCTTGGTGATGCGTTACGTTGAGTAGGCTCGGAGGAAGAACTGAATGATCTACGCGAGCATTATATCGAATTCGATGGGTCCTTACCCGAGATCCTGTCACATACGATGTGCGCAACCGACGACTGTGAACCACGACTGGTCAAACGAATCGACCAAATGATCAAGGAGGGCGTTTTAGAATCTAAGCCAACCTGGGTGAAGACCAAGAAGGATACCAAGGCACGTGCCAAACGACGTCAGATGGCCGAACAAGAATCAAAGGAAGCCGAAGAACTCGCAAAAGAACTCGGAGTTCATGACAAACTCTTCGGAAATCAGAATCCTAACGGGCCTTCTTCCAATGGAAAGAAAAACTCCAAGAAAGACGATCAATCGAACTCGGAAGATTCCTTACGAGCTCTGATCCAAGCAAACGCATCCAAGAAACACGAGGCTCTGGTCGCCAAATTAGAAGCCAAAGCACTTTCTGAATCAACCACCACCAAGAAACCGAAAAAGACCGGCAAAACCAACGGGAAGAAGAGGAAAAGTCTGGCGGAAGAAAACGATAGCGATCACAAAGAAGAAGAATGCGTCCCTTCAACAAGTGGTCCAACCGAAGAGGAATTTCAGCAGATTCAGGCCAGCTTAAACGCCCATAAGAAAACTCTGAAAGATTCCAAATCTGACGATATCCGTTCTTCCTCAAAAGGCAAAAAGAAATCTAAAAGATAGCCTTCCTTATCACTGCGTGACACCTTGTACCCGAGCATTCTTTGTACTTTGAATAAAAAAAGATACATATATTACATAATTGACACTTTCGATGAGATGTATGTTAAAGAAAACGTGAGTTCGTATGTAGCTTAGAATTCAGCAGCGCATAATTCATGTTATCCAAGCAGGGGACAAACGTAATCCAAATTGAAGTGTAGTCCCAAGGTTAGATGGTCTTTATGGGTTGTGTGCACTCAAGCTTTCAGAAAGGAATTCGGCAGATATGTACCGGCACAGCTCAAAAGTAACCCTCAAGAACCAAGGAGTTGATTTAACTGCCACTGTCAGTATCTGTGGCTCATCAGAAGAGAGAGTTTGCAGGAGAAGACCACAGCCTACAGAAATGAAGGTACCAACTGTTTGTAAAAACTGGAAGAACAAGTCTGTTTTTTATTTCTTTAGGGGCTTGAAGGCAGAATCACAGGATGACTTGACACAAAAATCCAAACAAACGAAAAAAAGGCTTGACAACCAACCAGCAGGGAAGTTGATTCCCTTTTTTTTGCCGTTCACAATTCATAGAATTGTACCCAACCTACGTATACAAGAGTAAATAATAAACCAAGGTAATGAAACATTAAATATTTGAGGAGGTGGGTTGGAGAGAAATGGTTAGATGTGTTTGTTGGTCGGTGATCAGGCGCACAAAGCAAGCCCGGTTCAAGTGATTGAATTGGTTTAGAATGTACATCGTACATTGAGGAAAAGAGAAAGAAAGAGATTAAATAAAGAACGTCAGTATACTAATGATAAAAGAAATCGTAAATCAATAGAGAGTGGTGGATAAGGGGTTGTCCAAACTCGACGACCATAAAGCTCCCCGCCCGTTTCGATGCCCAACCGATTCACGAAAATGGAGAGATCGAAGAGGAGGGGGGAGGTTATTTATCTGAATTTCGCCAGGAATCTCCGGTCGGGCCTTTCCAGATAGCCACTCCCAGGGCGAGAATGAGCCCGATTGAGAGACTCATGGGGATAGCCGAGGTAAGCAGTAAGGACCATCTGGAGGGCGGGATGATCGGCGTGGGGAAATCGGGCGGGGAGGGTGATCGTCGACGTTGTCGGGAGGGGTTTAGAGAAGAATGGGCTGAAAATGTAGAAGCAGTTGCTAACCCAATTTGTTTCAGTGAGCGAAGATAAACTGTTCAAGTCAAACATTTGAAAAACACGGTCTTGTGAGTCTGACACGTCGACGTCTTATTGGTGATTTTTGAACAGAAGATGATTAAACTCACATATATCTAAGTTTCGTTCTGTTTCTTCCTCCGTACCCACTGGGACACCGGTTAAATGAAGTTCAAGCTTGGTCGAGTCAGAGCCTTCGGCGAGGGAGGTCTTCAATTTGCCAAAGTGGCCTGAGGTTATTTCAGAGCGTATAGGGGACAATCCATAAGCTGTCAGCCTGGAAGGCAAACACCAGGAACTCGAACGATATGATGAGACGAGGGCGCTGACCTGATGGCCAAGTAGGAGCTCGCCAAGTAGTTACAAATTCTTTAGGTCGCTCAACGCTGACAACCTTACCCGTCACATTTCCACCAAACAAAGACATCTCTGCACCCACTTCGGGTTTCATCTGTTTAGATTAAGACAGGCAGGCACAGTTAGATCTAGCAGCATCCAAGATAAAACCAAAAAACAGAAAAATGGCTCACCTTCGCGGGATTACGGCTCCACATGGGTATCTTACTTTCGTCAGTCAAGAAGTCAAATAGATCAGATGCACTGCACATGAACTGTCCATCTATGCGGACACTAGAGGTATTAACCACATCTCCCTTGCTCGTCTTGGTCGATGGATCATCTACCGGTACTGGGGCGGCTGTGGGGGCCGATTTGGTTTGTAGGTTCCCGGCAGTCGGTTGAGGGGTTGATGTCCCTGAGCCTCCGGGGGTTTCGGATGGAGACATCCCATTTTCCTTGTAGAAACCAGCACCATGTGCATCAATGATTGCCTACAAAGAGAGAAAACAGGGACACGTTGATTGTTAGTCCATTCCTGTGATCAAAGTCTTTTATTTGTGCGATGACCAACCTTGGGGAAAGCCTGGAATATCTTGCACATCGCTGGGCCTAGACTTTTCTTGGCCTGACTTTCGACTTCGGTCTTGCCACCGGAATCCAAGGCACCGTCAAAAACGTAGTCGGACTCGACCATGTCATGAGAGATTTCAGGGATGGTGAGAGTGCCACTGGAGCCCTGGCCCGACCAACGAACAGTGATTCTCAAATCGTAAATAGTGATCAACCTGAGGGAATTCCATGATTTTAATTTCAGATTTTGTGAATCGTTCTTCTTAGTATTCTGCCCTGCCGATCATGATGATAATAGTCTCAATTGTTTGACAAACTTGGCCTTTCGCATCCCTAGTTCGCAATCTCCCTCAAATGTCGAAATGCTCTCGACCTTCAACCCGTCTAGCTCTCCAATGCTTAGTAACTTTTCATCGAACTACAAAATAGACGGTAAGGACTCAGTCAATGTTTTTTGAAAACTAATAATCCTTTGGATGACTTTATAAAAAAGAGATGATCGCCTAACCCAATCTTTGGCCCATCTGGAAAGGTCCTTGGTCCTAAGTGTGATGGAGAACAGTATAGTGCAACAGTTGGCCAAAGTCCCTCTCTCAAGCTGACGACAGCAAGTAAAATGCTAGCACTTGCCTCCAGTGGTAGTTAGTGATGAAGTTCGACATCCTTGGAGTTCTCTTGGGGCCCGGCGAACCTCTTCGTGGGGAATAAATTTGGTATCAGCGTGTTGGGGAAGACAGTGTTCCAGTGGAGGTGATCGATTGATATGTATGGGGAATGGTCCGGCCACAGTCCGACTGGCCGACGACTTTCGAGAACCTTCCAGTCGATTCCCTGGCAATCGACGTCGAGTCGACCCGACGAGCCAACACCAAAGGAGGCAAACCCTGGCAAATAAGGCCCCGTTTGGAGCCAATATAAATATAGGTGACATAATCATTTGTAAATTCAATAAAAAATACAAAACTCAACATAAAAAATCCATTTTTTTTTGTAGGAAACCTACAGTACTGGTCTCATCAACTATGAAGTCAGATTTAACTGATTCAGCCATCTTCAGCACCATAATACCATTATATTGCTTTGTTTTGGTCAAAAGCGATATAATGGTACTACAGTACTGAATATGGCTGAATCAGTTGAATCTGACTTCATAATTGAAGAGACCAGTATTGTAGGTTGCCTAGAAAAAATATTTGGAGGCTTTATGTTGAATTTTGTAGTTTTCATTGAATTAACCAATGATTATATCACCTATATTTATATCGGCTCCAAACAAAGCCTAAACCCGCCAAAACTCCAGTCTTTGGGTGTGTAGAGTAGGGGGTTTCAATATTGATCCAGGAAGCGTTCCAAGTCGGATTTTCCAAGAAAAGTAAGCGACCTGGAACGCTTCCTGCGGACCTGTGCACCTTCTCCTGATGCCCTTCCAGGACCTCCAAGACAACAGAGAATCAGGAAAATTACAAGCGGTTAGTTAATTTCTTCAGTTCTGAGTTTTCTTGAAAAAGGGTTAGCCCTAGAGATGGGCGCACAAAACCCTTTGCGGGTATCTGCTATCCGCTGGCGGGTACCCGCTGGAGGCCCTCAGGTACCTGCCAGCGGATGCGGATGTCTGAGATTCTGGCAGAATCCAGCGGGTACCCGTGTATTCCTGCGGGTATCTGCTCTCCCTAGGGTATGCGAGCTGCGGCGGTTGGCAGCCATAAAGCCGTTCTATGTTGCTGTTGATTGGGGGGAGTCGCTCCCGGTCAACAGCAACATAAATTAGTCAACCGGGATGAGTCCTTCCCGGTTGACAGGCATATGTATTGAGCAGTTGACCGGGAGAAATCCCTCCCGGTTGACAACTAGACATACCAGTCAACCGGGAGGAATCCCTCCCGGTTGATGACTATACACACCAGTCAACCGGGAGGAATCCCTCCCAGTCAACAGGTATGTCTAGTTGTCAACCGGGATGAGTCCTTCCCAGTCAACAGGCATATGTATTGAGCAGTTGACCGGGAGATATCCCTCCCGGTTGACAACTAGACATACCAGTCAACCGGGAGGAATCCCTCCCGGTCAACGACTATACACACCAGTCAACCGGGAGGAATCCCTCCCGGTCAACAGTCATATATTGAGCAGCCGACCGGGAGGCGTCCCTCCTGGTCAACAGCCATATCGAGCAGCCGACCGGGAGGCATCCCTCCCGGTCAACAGCCATATGGAGCAGTCGGCAGGGAGAAGTGCCTCCCGGTTGACTGACATATGCAGCAGTCAACCGGTAAGCACATTTTGAGGGGCGGGTATACGCCCAGGCACGCGGGTACCCGCTGTCGGATGCGGATGCCAGGAAATGGCTAAAATTGGCCGCAGTGTGGAACTCCGACCGGTGCTGGGCCGTCGGCAGTTACTGGAAGGGATGAGTGCGCCTTGACGCTGCCTTCGCGGTGGTCCAGGTAGATTTAGGATTCTGGGATTTGAGGGAATAGCGTTTTGGGATGGGGATTTTTACGAGAGACGACGGAAGGTTGATTTCCGTCGGCGGTGGTTTTGATGTTAAGGATCTGAGACAAAGAAAGCCGGCGAGTTCAGCCAGAGGAAAGTGATCTAAAAAAAATAAAGGGATCTAGAAGAGGATCGGCGCGGGGCTGAGAGGATGAACTCAGAAGCTCCGCGAGTATATCGGCAAACAATCGGATCAATAAAATTTGGATTTGGGATTCTGAGGTCAATGGATGATCTGAGATAAAATTCTTATGGTTCAGACGAAGTCCATGCCGCCCCATCATCTGAGTTCGAACTGAACTCAGACTCCGGGGACTGCAACATGCTGCGGACAAGTCATCATACACCCGCGCGCACAAACGCGCAACAACAACCAGGCAAAACAGAAAGAAAAGAAAACAAAAACAGAAAGAAAGAAAACACAGTGATAGGGAAAAGAAAAGAACAAAAAAATGAAACAAAACAGAAAGAGAGAAGAAGGAAAAGGCAGAAAACACTTAGGGCAGACCATGATAAACAAGAAAGAAACAGAAATCAGAAACCAAACAAGGAAACAAAACCCAAAGCAGGCGCTGTGTTAGGACCAAGAAAGAGAAGAAGAGGGGGGGGAAAGCAAGGAATTTCGAGAAAGGAAGAGTTGGAGGAATGAGCCGGGATGAAGTGCCTGAGTCTTGAGGATCTTGACGCCTTGTGGGAGGGAGGAAGTTCTTGATCCTGATACGCCTTGATGAGATCTTGAGGTGTTGCTGATCTTGAAATCCTGCCGGATATCCCTGCGCACCAGCGGCGCACAAGTATGGTCACCACATCACACCACCACTTGGAGTCTGTCCCTAGACTCCTTGGAGAGTTTCCATACAGTCGCTGAGGAAGCCTAAAAACCAAAAGCGAAGGAAGGGGGGGCCAAGGGCTGCTCACAGAGTGGCTGAAGTAGGGCTTACGACAACGGCGGTAGAAGATACCCTGAGGTGCATACACATGGGAGGACTTACTTTTGGTCAGAAGTGCCTCCACGGGAATAAAAGCGTTTGACCTGGTCCGCAGCGAACCGGCGCTTCAATTCGGTACCGTCGAGTTCCGCCAACACGTAAGAACCTCCTTCAACCTGCTTCACGACGCGGTAGGGGCCGTTCCACCGGTGAGCAAACAACTGCCCCCACTGCGTCTCAAGAGACCGATTGAAGGCGAGAACTTGATCGCCAGGCTTGAGGGGTTCGCGAATTCTTGATGAGTTTTTCTCTTCCCAATAGCGCAAGGAGTCTCCTCGCGCATCCATCATCTTTTTGTAAGCAATGCTGCGCGTCTCTTCGCTGCGTTCTAACTGGCGAGAGCGCGCGACGAGAAGATCCAAGGTGTCCTTGACTGCTTCCCAGTCGACACCCAAGTAGGATTCGATTTCGAGATCGAGCGGTAACACTGCGCGCTGGCCAAAAATTAGCTTGTAAGGGGAATAGCCAGTCGTCCTTTTAGTGGAAATTCGGTCGGAAAAAAGAACTAAAGGCAAGTATTTGCGGCAGTTCTTCCCGCTTTTGCCTGCCAACTTCACCAGCGCAGCCTTGAGAGGTCCATGCCTGCGCTCGACCATGCCCTGCCCCTCTGGGTAGTAGGGAGTTGAAACCCTATGCTGGCCTGGTAAGGCACGCAGCATCTCCGCCAAAGCTCCTCCAAATTCTGAGCCTCCGTCCGTAGAATACGAACGCGCCAACCCGTAACGCATGGTCCAATGTTCCTGAAGAAAGGAAGCCACCGCCTCCGACGTGAGGTTGTTGAGGATCTTTGCTTCGACCCAACCAGAAAAGTTGTCCCTCGCAACAATCAGATACTTAGCCCCACCGGCTTTGAGGTGAACCGCATCCATCAAGACACGGCCGAACACGGTAGACTCGCCAGTTGGGTATCACAACTCCTGAGGTCTCCGGAGATCCTTCTTCTGACAGGCCTTGCAACTCTGGCACCAGCGCGAGACAGACTGCTTAAGGGATGGCCACCAAAACCGTTCTGCAACTCGGCGATACGTCTCTGCCGTGCCGCGGTGGCCGAGTCCCTCGTGCAACTCTTCAAGAATGGATTCTTGCTTCTTGGCGATTGTGATGACGATGCGAGGCAGAGGGCTCCCGCGTTTCATAAGACGGCCCGCCTGCAGGTAGAAATCCGCAGACCTACGCTTTATCGCGCGGAACTCCTGATTGTTAGAACCTTCAGGCCTGGCCAGAGTAGCTAGGAAGACCTCCAGACGGCGCCAAAAGCCCTCCTGGTACCCGGAATAGCCGGATTCAGAGGTGACAGAGAAGCAGTGCACTGGCCGGATCAATGGAGTGTCTTCATCAAATTCTGAGGATGGCTGGTCAGATTCGTCATCGCCCCGAGGGCGCCGTGAAAGACCATCCGGCATCAAAAAGGTTTTGCCTGGTTGGTGGATGATGTCGAACGAGAACAGCTGGATAAACGACACCCAGCGAGTCATGGGGGCGTTGGGCAGACTTGGCGCGTTAATCATCTGGATGAGCGACTGCGCGTCGACTCGTAATTCGAAGTGTTGGCCCCACAGGATAGTCTGGAGCTTCTTGAGGATCCGCGCCACGCCGCACAACTCGAGCTTTGATTGGGAGTATCGAGATTCCACGTCAGAAAACAAAAGGGACTCGTATAACGCCGGCCGGTCCAGACCATTGACATCCTCCTGCGTGAGAACCGCACCTGTCGCGTGGAAGCTTGAGTCAACTGCTAATTTGATCTTTCCCGCGTTGGGGCCGTAATTGATCTTGACGAGGACGATATCCTGACCAACGATGACCTTCAATTCCTCAAAAGCATCCTCACATTCCGCGGTCCAAACAAAATCCACGTCCTTTCGGGTCAGACGTCTGAGGGGAAGGCAGATCTGTGACAGGGAAGGGATGAAGATGCGGACATACACTACCACCCCTAAAAATCCACGGACCTCCGTTGAATTCGTCGGGGTTGGCCATGAGAGGATCTTGTTGACCTTAGTCTTCGCCATGCGCCGGCCCTCCTTGCAGACGACATGGCCCACAATTTCCAGAGCCGGCACGCACACGGCTAGCTTTGACGCTGAAACTGTGAGGCCAGATTCCTCAATGCGGAACAAGATCCGCTCGAGTGTCTCTGCGTACTCCCATACAAAACGTCGTATTCCCGGATGCCAGTCCAGCGTCTCGTTATCATAGTCTGACACCGGGCCCTTGATTCCTCCGTCGTCGATAAAAATACCGGCGTGGTCTGGGATCTCATCCTGGAGGATCCAGACCATTTGAGCTTGGTACACCGCGACCGAGTTGGTCGCGCCTTGAGGAAGTCGGGTGAGTTGGAAGCGACCCAGAGGAGTGTCGAACGTAGTGAGAGGCCAAGAAATAGGATGAAGGGCGCGCTCATCATAGCCACCCATGATGTTGCCGAGGCCGTAGCAAGCGCGGCCAGAGAAAGACTCTACAAATTCCTCCGTGGCTGGGGGCACGCCGGCGTCTCGGATAGTGACCTTATTCAGGGGTTGCAGATCGTGGACAATCCGCAGTTTGCCGTTGCTTTTGAGCACGCAAAACACCGGGCTCGTGTAGCTTGACGTCGACTGCTTGTAGAGTCCGTTGCGTACGCGCTTGCGAATGATCTTCACATATTCTTCCATTTTAGCCGCGGGGATAGGGATCTTGCGCTTCTGCCAAGGCTCGTGCTCTACCACGGGAATTATGTAGGGGAGCCCGTAGGTTTCCTTGAGCAACCCGCGCTGAGACTCGTTGAATGCTATTGACTGGCTGCGCTCCGCGAGGACGTTCTTGATTAGATTCAATTCCGCAGGATATAGCCATCCTGGCGGCCCGAAATTGACAACCTGTAGGCTCTCCTCTGTTACTCTCCCGCGTGGAATGAAGGGCCCTACCAGGGATCGTGAGAGGCCACAATAAGGATCGCGCGACAACGGGGGGCACTGCAAGGGCGGGTTGAGGCTCTGAGGCATAGGTTGATTAACCGGCTTGATCTTCCGCGCAACCGGTTTGTACTTTGTCGCAAACGAAAGAAACGAGCCCTCTCGCCAAGAATCGGCCAACGCCATCTGAGCGCCAAGACTAAGCCCATGCTCAAGCAGGCTCCACGTCCGATGCTCCGATTTGTCCTCAAATGCCGCTTTCTCTGGGAAAGAAAAACCAAACAAAGGATTGCGGCTCACGTATGTGGCTAGAGTAGGGTTTTCGAGACGTGCAGAGGAACCCTCGGAGGTGCAACTATGGGAGGAACTTACTTTTGGTCCTCCTGACCCCCGCGCTGTACCAAAATACACAACTCCCCCTTCCGCCGCCACTCGATAAGTATCTAGTTTCACCTCATCGCGGAGGATCTTTAGTTTTCCCTTGTTGCGGAGGCTCGGGAGTTTAGGCTCATCGCGGAGTCGAACTAGATTACCCTCATTGCGGAGGACGTCAAGAGACGTATCTAGTTTATTCTCATCTCGGAGATAGGAACGCTTATCTAGTTTATTCTTGTTACAGAGACTCGGTTGGGCGGTTGACAAGTTTGACGAAAGCCTGAAAGGAGAACCGGAAAGTTGCGAGTGGCTCACGAGAGTGGCTGACGTAGGGTTTTCGGAAATAACGGCGGCATCACGCCCGGAGGTGCAACTATGGAGAGAACTTACTTCTACGTCTCCATACCTCCGCGGGGTACCTTTTTCCTCCACAAACACCCTGGCCTCCACACTCAGGGGCCTCATTCGCCGATAATCCCGATCTTCGACTTGAGACTGAACCCACTGAGAGTGAAATGAAGAAACTTGAGGGACTGCTGGTACACTATCTCTTGAGGAAATTGAAACGCCTTGAGAGTTGATAGTTGATTTGATGGAAATGTTTTTAGGTTTTATAAGATTTTCTCGGTGTTTTTTAGGTTTAATGATTGTGTCGAGTATCGAGAAAAAAGGAAATTGAAAAGGAGATGAAAAACCGCAACCGTGAGACTCTGAAAATGAAGTTGATCCTGCGGCCAGGCTGCGAGACTCTAGATTAAGCCCACCGCTTTCCAGACCAACTTGTCCTACAAAAAATGACGACCCTCTATGGGATCCTCACGAGCCTTACCCGTGCGGGTAAGGACCGCCTTGCGCCCATTGCCCGGGAAGTTGCGCTCCCAGCGCCCGGAATCCACTGAGCAGAGCGAAAGCTCGATTCTCCGTCCTGCCGCGTCCGGAATAAGAATCTTCTCGCCCGTCTGTCCGGAGAAATCAAGCGTGACGTCAAAGTCCATAAGGAACGGCCGGCCCAAAATGATGGGCCCGTCCATCCGAGTGATCCAAAAATGACACGTTCCCGCGATGGACTTGCCGATCCGGATAGGGACGTCCTCCGCAACGCCAACGAGCTTGCAAGCCTGGTTGCCAATACCGTAGACTGCGGAACTGAAGTTGACTCGGGGGCTAAGATGGAGCTTTGTCGCCTGCGCATCCGAGATCAAGTTCAGTTGGGAGCCGGAGTCCACCAGAGGAGCCACGTTGCCCTCATTTTCGCCGAGAAGGCAGGCAAGATAGCCCAACGGGCACGAGTAGAGTCGATTCTCCTCTTCCTGGGGCGGCGACTCCTCCATCAGCGTTCCAGACGACACCTTGAGCTCCCCTGCCCCTACCTCCACGCGCCTTTGGGAGACCCACTTCTTCATCCCGTCAGCGACAGCCGGAGAGATGGCGAACAGCTCTGCCACCGTCAGTGTGGGAACAGGAAGGTCTCCAATCTTCTTAAGCACTCCATCGACAGCGTTCGGGTGATCCTTGGTGATTCCGCGCTCAAAGCGGACTCTGGGGTTGCCAGCCTCTGCTTTGGCTGCTGGTGCCGAGGGTGCGGAGTCTGCCACGACTGGGTCTTGTGGGAGAGAGGCCGGATTTCGCTCAAAAAGCTCAGACTCCTCATTCATCTCATCCGGCTCTGATCCGGGGCTCTGGGAACGAGGCTTCCGAACGGGCCTCTTCGCGGCCGAAGGAGGGACGGCTGGTGCCTTATAGGGATTAGGCCCTTCGTGTTTCTTGCGCGCTGGATCCGACTGATAGGTTCCTGAGAAGGACTGAGAAGAGACCGCTGGCGGGTACCAAGGGTCCAAGGCGCCACAAGTCGTCCGGAACTCGGTCTCCACTACGTTTGTCTTTGGCTGATAAGATGCGACCACGTGGCGAATCGGACGGGAAGAGTTGAACGGAATCAAGGCTCCGTTGGGAAGGAAGAAGTTCGTGCCCTTTTGCTCGACCAACTTCTCGTCCTTATCCTTCTTTAGCTCAAAACAACGAGCTGTGCCGTGGCCCTCGCGATGACAATAATAGCAAACTAAAGGGCCACGCAATCCCGAAGGGTTTGTGGGCCTCGGAGCGCCCGTCGAAAGCTCCTGTTTTAACCGCTGCTCGAAAGACTGGAGCATCCTCGATAGATCATCCACTGTAGCTGGCGCCGTTGGTTGTAGCGGCGCTTCCTTAGGCCGCCTATCGGCCTCCATCTTGAGCATGGTCTCATTAGCCGCCTTGAAAGGGCTTGGGACCGGAACCGAGGAGCGCGAATCTTCAAATGTTAAGGCCGTCTGAGTAACGATCACCTCAGTGACGGCAGCCTTGAGAGCCTGAAACGAAGGCAGTCGATAGCGCTTGTCAAGAGTCACGACCATAGACTTATCCTTGATGAGCTGAGCACAAATGCGCTCCTGAAAACCGGCCGAAAACGCCTGATAGTACTTTTTGCGAAGCTCCTCCTCAGAGTCGATGTGCTTCTTCGACACAAGGTATGATTGAATCGGCTCCCAAGACTTCCGAAAGGCCTGATACTCCGAGACGGAAGACACACCGCCCTTGGCCACCCACGTTTCCACAAGCGTATCCAGATCCCTCTCCGTGAAAAGAGCCGTATCCACCTCGCCCCAATATGCGATCATCGCCTCCTTCAACTTGGGCCATTTGGGCGGCTTAAAACCTTCCAACGTCTTGACGATTGAGAATATTTCGCCAGCCTGCACGAAGCAGCCCAACTGCCGAGCCATGTCGTACTCGGATGCGCCGTCCAACTGCGCCGCCAGCTCATAGAAATCGAGAAACTCCTCGACATCGGTCCCATCGAAACACAGATTTTTGTTCTGTGGCTTGATCTTAATCATCATCCGATTGGCTGGTCCAGGGATTGGGTCGGCCATGTCGAACAAAAAGAGAAGCGCGTCCAGGGCCTAAGAACGGAGGTATTTTTGCGGCTCACGTATGTGGCGGACGTAATGCTTTGACGACGACAGTAGAAACCCTCGGAGGTGCCACTATGGGAGGAACTTACTTTTGCCTCCTGTAGCCTCCGCGAATAAAACAATAGGTTCCTTTTTCCACAACGGAGCGTCTGAGATCGGAAGAACTAATGATTGGAGAATTAAGAAAACAAAGAAAAAGAATCCCGTGAGAGGAACCGGCAAGTAACTGATAGAGATAGGGAGTTCGAAAGAGAGAGCGCCTCAAAACCGCCGATCGTCTCGAAATCCCTAGAAGACAAGACTGTAAATCTTGAGGTCGCTGGTTTGATCCCGGCTCGGGGGACCAAATGTGGAACTCCGACCGGTGCTGGGCCGTCGGCAGTTACTGGAAGGGATGAGTGCGCCTTGACACTGCCTTCGCGGTGGTCCGGGTAGATTGAGGATTCTGGGATTTGAGGGAATAGCGTTTTGGGATGGGGATTTTTACGAGAGACGACGGAAGGTTGATTTCCGTCGGCGGTGGTTTTGATGTTAAGGATCTGAGACAAAGAAAGCTGGCGAGTTCAGCCGGAGGAAAGTGATCTAAAAAAAATAAAGGGATCTAGAAGAGGATCGGCGCGGGGCTGAGAGGATGAACTCAGAAGCTCCGCGAGTATATCGGCAAACAATCGGATCAATAAAATTTGGATTCGGGATTCTGAGGTCGATGGATGATCTGAGATAAAATTCTTATGCTTCAGACAAAGTCCATGCCGCCCCATCATCTGAGTTCGAACTGAACTCAGACTCCGGGGACTGCAACATGCTGCGGACAAGTCATCATACACCCGCGCGCACAAACGCGCAACAACAACCAGGCAAAACAGAAAGAAAAGAAAACAAAAACAGAAAGAAAGAAAACACAGTGATAGGGAAAAGAAAAGAACAAAAAAATGAAACAAAACAGAAAGAGAGAAGAAGGAAAAGGCAGAAAACACTTAGGGCAGACCATGATAAACAAGAAAGAAACAGAAATCAGAAACCAAACAAGGAAACAAAACCCACAGCAGGCGCTGTGTTAGGACCAAGAAAGAGAAGAAGAGGGGGGGGAAAGCAAGTAATTTTGAGAAAGGAAGAGTTGGAGGAATGAGCCGGGATGAAGTGCCTGAGTCTTGAGGATCTTGACGCCTTGTGGGAGGGAGGAAGTTCTTGATCCTGATACGCCTTGATGAGATCTTGAGGTGTTGCTGATCTTGAAATCCTGCCGGATATCCCTGCGCGCCAGCGGCGCACAAGTATGGTCACCACAGCGGGTATCCAAACACGCGCAGGTACCCGGATGCGAAGCGCCCATCTCTAGTTAGCCCAGGCCAATGTAATTGCTGGTTGGGTTAAGTTGCTAGAAATGTTCAACTTGTTTACAAATTTGAATGCTCTGAGAGTGAGTAATTAGAAGAGAGAGATGGGAAAGAGACAGGTTTTAAGCTGGGTTGGGTGGATGGCTTGCCTTTTTTGGAGCATCCCCATAAGAAACCACTTCCCAAAAACACTAGAACAAGAATTATCATAATTCCTGTTCCTTTTTTGACTCTCAGACTAGGAATCCACTGCACACCATGATCTGTTTCTAAAAATTTACTTTTAGCCAACAATCAAATTAATTTGGAACCTCTTTGCAGGGTAAATTTGGGAATTTATTGAATCATGATCTGTTTATATACACATGTAAATTTCAATTCAAAAAAAGTTTTTTTACAGCTGTGTGTTAAAATATGCAAGAAACATTCAACTCTACACCTGCTAAAAATACATTCAGATAGGTATCAAAGTCAATGAGTGAAATTCAAACACAAAAAAATGTAATTGTTGGAATTTTGAATGGATTTGATCATTTCCAGATACAGATACAGATATATAAAAAGGTTGAAACCAATGCCAGCTAGAATTGGAAAAATTTAAAATCTGTTTAAAATCAAACTGCTTTGCTGGGCCTAATAGGCCTATAGAACCTTTTAATCAGAATATGATCTCTGTGTTGGTTATTTCAGTTAAAATAATTGAAAGGGGTGAGGCTTTTCTGAGGGCAAGGAATCATAGCACTGAATCCTTGATACCAATTCCCTAATTGCTGACAACTGAAACAGAACAAAAAGAAAACCATATCTTTTTGACATGTATATAAAAAAAAGGATATACATACTGGCAAGTATGAAATACATAGAAGATACAGCTGATGTGTAAAAGCTTGCTGTTTTCCGCACTTGTTTATTTTTTGGGTCAGCCTAAATGCACCCCAAAACTTTACTTCATGTACACCAACATTTTGGTGTACCCACATGTGCAACCCAATATAAATGGGGTGCACTTCTGTAGTACCCCAATTTATTGGTGTGCAGACCTACTTACCCCAAAAACATTGGGGTGCAGGTGTTAAAACCCCTAGACTGCTTCAATTTTTGGGGTGAAATTTGATGTACACCAAATGAAATGGTGTACATAAGTAGTGCACCCCATCGAGGGGAGTTACTCCCCCACCCACCCACCCGACTAGTCAGACCTGCACACATTGGTCATCAAGGGGAGTAGCACCCTCAATGACCAAATGTGCCGGTCATCAAGAGGAATAGCACCTTACATCAATGACCAGCACAGAACAGTCATTGAGGGGAGTCGCAACTCCCCTCAATGACCAATCTGTGCCGGCCTTCAAGGGGAGGTGCTACTCCCCTTGATGAATGATTGTGCCGGTTATTGAGGGAAGTAGCACCCCCCTTGATGACCGGTCTGTGTTGGTCATCATGCCGGTCATCAAGGGGAGCAGCACCCTTGATGACCGGTCTGTGATGGTCATCAAGGGGTGCCACTCCGCTCAATGACTGATATGTATGTAGTCGGGCAGGTACGGCACCCCAGATACGTCTGGGGTGTTGAGTGGCTCACCCCTTTCACAGGGTAACATATTGGAGTACTGGGGGTTTGCACCCCAGTATGATGGGGTGTTGTGGCTGTGTACACCATAGATTTCACCGGTTTTGGGGTACCCTGTGGCTCACCCCAAATTACATGGGGTATGAGGTGCTGTACCCCATCTTCACTGGGGTGCGCAAAAGTATACCCCAAGTGGTTTGGGGTACATTTCAGCAGTACCCCTTTTTGATGTACATGAAGTAAATTTTTGGGGTGCATTTAGGCTGACCCTATTTTTTTTTCCAACCCAATTTTTTTTTTCACCCCCAAATATTTTTTCCCCTAGCGGGGAAGCCCTGGTCACCCCCCGGCCTCCTCAGCTCACCAAAAGCACCGGCCGCAAACCGCCGCAAACCGTTGATACTGTCAAACAACAATTCCGGGTCGCCTACCACCATGGAACAAGGTATGTATTTTTATTCTTTTTTCTTCTTATCTTTGATCTGTTCCATTTAATAATCATTGTTTTTTTTTTCTTCAGACTATTCCAGTCTCATCAAGCAAAGCGGGTCGCTAGACAAAATTGATGAGTGGTTATTTGGCCCCAAAAGTCCAAAAACTCCGTCCCCAGCCGCTGATCCCTCAAGCACAACAAAAAGCCCTTCAGTAACAGTTGTTGGCTTGGTATTGGAACAGTCACTGGAAACAACCTCAAAGGATCAAGCTGAAAGTGACAAAAAGGTCAAGATCTTGTTTGATTATTGACTGTATGTTCCCAAACCAAAAGTCGTAATGTCTGGTTGAGCGGCAAAAAAACGGAAGGTCCTGGCCAATGATCCCAAGGAGAAATACACAAAATTTGTTCCTCAGAAGAAAATTTGGTTTTCTTGGAAGGTATCCAACAGCAATCTCATGGCTTTCAAGCGTTTTGCCATCCACATGATGACTACTCATGATGCAATCCAAAGGCGCCGAGAACAACTCCATTGAAGTGACATTGTAATTTTTCTATCTATCCAGTTTTTCCTTGTACTTTATTCCTGCTTGATTTCCTTTCTTCTCTCTATCTCTCTTGATCTCCACTAAAAAGGTGCACTATGTATTTTTTCCAGTTATTCTGTTGATTCGGTCTTTTGGCTGTATGCACAACAACATGTGACTCTAATCTCTAAGTGGAGCAGGGGATGCCGGCCCCTGACTGCCATCCCAGCCATCCTGGCCAAGAAACCTAGATCTATGTATCTGTATTGCTCAAACACGTCCAAACACACATGGAAGGATGAATTGATCTATCACAAAAGTATTATTGAACAGAATACAAAAAGAGAACCTTGTCTTGCAGTGGTATTTGAAAACAAGTTTAACAGTAAGTAATGGAAAAAAGCCAAGAAAGAGTTGAACGACTACAACAGATGATGGAAAGAACAACGCAATTATTCAATCTTCCTTCTATCCAGGTCACTGTCACCCTAAACAACTGGATTTAGCTTGTCATTGAAACCAAGGGAGCCCAAGAAGCCTGTATCAAGAGCTACCTACAGGCCTTCCCCAGTAAGATTGTTACCTTTCACAGCAAATTTAATGGGTGGTTTGGCGGCGTCATTTCAGTATCCCAAATCAAGTATAGTGTCTTTCCAATGATTCCGTTATCTTCTATCAAGCTCCACCCTGATCCAATGAATATTCCCATAAATAAAGCACGGGGCATCGTCCCCCTGAAAAAAGAAGACATGGATTGCCGTTAAGCCGGATTGTAAGGTAAGGATGAGCCTTACGGCAAGGAAAAAAGGCAAATCAATAAATCAATACTTACAGCGTAACCAATAAAGGTTGAGTCATAGTACCAAGAGTGAGAAGCCCAATACCCAAATGACTAAGTTGTTGCTTGGCGACTTTGGTTTGGAAGATTTTGCAAGACAGCAGTTGGTTATCCACCAAGCCACCAGCTTCCTACCGCCCCTGAGTCTTCTCTGTCGTTCTTGATCTTGTTTTACTATGTCAGGGTGCACAACTCCATCATGATCCAAAATGTCAGAGCTGACATGCTGCAGCACTGAAAGACTTTTGGTATGAACGGGCGCTTGGGGAGCTAGTCCATTTGGTGCGGGTAGCCCTAGCATACCAGAAATGAATGTGGTAACCCCAAGCAGAAAAAAATCCCAATGAAATCCAGCTCGCTTTTTGACTGGAAAATGAAGTGCTTGTGCCATCAATGAAGAGACATTGTGGTCAAAATACTAGATGAGAGAAATTTGTGTTTATCATTCTACGCAACCTCCACAAGTGGCGGGGAAATGTTGAGCTTACAAATAGCAAGGTCAACAGAAATCCAAATGGCAAGGCTACAAAGACCCATCAAGCTTTTAAGTTCCAGAATTCCACAATCCAATTGTGATTAATGGTTGGTTTCCACAATTGGGTGATCGGTAGCTTGGTCAAATCTGCCGATTTCAAGTATCCGGGTCTGCAATAATTTTTAGGGATCCAATTTAGCTTCAAAATGCACGCCCGTGCTGGCAGAAGCATATATTGCAGTCTTCCCATTGATTGCAGCTCTGATAACTGAGTATTTGAACTCAGCCAACTACTTGTGATAAACCATCATTTAGCAAGCTCTTCTGAATGATGAATTAAGTTGAAAGATACACTCACCAGTTGATTTAATTTTTTGTCACTGGATGGTTCCAACAGTATGCAGCTGAGGTTTAGCGGGATTGATTGTTGGTGGTTGAGATTTGGCAGGATTGATGGTTTGCGGCCGGCCGGTGTTGTTGGTGAGCTGAGGAGGCCGGGGGGTGACCAGGGCTTCCCTGCTGGGGGAAATAATATTCGGGGGTGAAAAAAAAATTGGGTCGGAAAAAAAAATAAACAAGCGCGGAAAACAGTAAGGCCCTGTTGGCAGCGTGGTTATTACGCAATGAATAATCTTGCCATGTCCCCCTACATTGCGTAAGACATTACTTTTCCGCCTGATCTTTTGGAAGTAGACTGCCAAGCCTTATGAGGGTTTACTTTCAAAAGATTAGCCTAAGAAAATATGTTTTACCATATGTAATGTAGCATGTTTCCTATTATTACGCTGTGTAATATGACGCTGCCAAACAGGGCCTAAGCTTTTACACATCAGCTGTACATATCTTGGTTCTCTTTTCAAGTTTCTCACCAAGGTTGATAAGGGGAAAGAGGAATAAAAAGTCATCATAGAAAAGCCGCTCACTTTGACGTTCCTATGTACTGTAATTACGAAAAAGCTTGTCCCTGCCCGGGACAGAGCTCCAAATATTTGGAACAAAATATTCAGACTTCTGCCCAGTACGGCGGAAGTTTTGGAAGATACACAAGTGCACAGCACTTGACGTGCTGGCCTCTTCCAGATCAGTACGCCTGTACCTCTGCGCCTCCCTCCGTCGTCACTCCGGTCCGGCCGCCCGACAGGATTCCTCCCCCCCCCACATCCTGATTCCCCCCACCCCCCACCTCGGTTTCCCACCTTGTTTTTCCGGGCCCCTCAACCACCTTTGAATCCAGTCCACACTCGACCTCTCAGGTATCAATCATCTTCCGGGCACCCAGTAAGTCCACACTGTCTCGCATTCCATCAGTGATACCAACAAAGAAAACTGACCTTTTTTTCCATGTCATGCATTAGGACATGGGGTACGTGAAGTATGTCGCCAAGGTCAAGACGATTGTGGTGAAACTCCTTCTCCAAGGGAAATCCCGCGACGACATCAACGCTATAGTTGATGAGAATATATCCTCCAAATCCCTGAGCCGCTGGAAGAACATGTTCATTCAAACACACTTGGTGGTCCGAGACGCCTCGCTATACGAACCTTGTGGCCGCCCGCTTGCAATCTCCGTCGAAGAGCAGGACTTCATCTTGGATATTATCGGTGTGGACCCGACGTTGTATCTTGACGAGATACAGAAGGCGGTGCTCGAGTCCTCGGGGGAGCTGTATGCCATATCAACCATCCATGATGACCTCCGACGTCGACTTGGCCTGACGCTCAAGGTTGCGCAACACGTTAGCCCATCTCAGGACTCGGTGAAGCGAGCAAGATGGACCATCAGGATCGCCAACATGCCACCTGAGTATCTTGTCTTTGTCGGTAAGTTTGATGTTTGTTATATCCGCATAGTGCCCTGCAAACAATTGTGTTCACTGACCCTGTTTATCTATCTATCAGATGAGTCCTCCATTTGTATTGCCACCCAGCACCAGCGATTCAGACGGGGGGTTTGAGGTAGGCCTACAAAACGAGTTTTTTGGGAGTTTCAAGGCCCTTGGTTCACGCTTCTCCCTGGGGTGTCAACCAAAGGACTCATAGGTGTTATGTGCCAGCAAGGAGGTATTCAAAGAAATGACTTTGAATACTTCCTTGATGAAGTCTTAGTAAGTGTTCCACACTCAAATGGTAAAACTGAGGACTCATACTGACAGAGTGGCGGTTCAGTTGCCTTTCATGAATCCCTTCCCAGGCCCCAGGAGCGTCGTCGTAATGGACAACTGCCAGGTCCATCACCGCGGCCAAGTTGCTCACTTGTTCGAACGTTGCAACATGCTCCACCTATATCTGCCCCCTTACAGCCCTGATTTCAACCCCATTGAGAAAACTTTTGCGGTCGTGAAGAACCACCTCAAGCAAGCCCAGGTGCTCACTGGAACGAATGACGACACCACGATCATCAAGGATTTTGTCTCCGACTTGGTCACACCGGAGTCTATGCAATCCCTCTTCCGCGACTGCGGGTACATGTAATCCCCTCACCCCTCGAATTTCTCTTATCTGAGTGTCTGATCGTAACATGTTTCATATGTCTTAGCAATAAATGACTGGTGTTCCCCCACTGGGTCCTTTGAGACTCACTTTATTAAATACTGTTCAATATTCCTGATTTGGAGGACCGCCGCGGGTCATCCATATCCCTGAGCCCTTTAAGGCTCCAAGTTCCAAAGTCCCCTCTGTCTGAAGGGCCAAGACCTATAAGTTGTCATGTCTTTGCTTCTGGCCCCCTCAGGTCGTGAGCTCTTCATGACTCCAAGTCCACGGTTCCAGGTTTCCTCTCTGGACTTGGTGAGGTCTTCATCTCGCCAAGTCCTCGCTTGGCCTTTCAGCGCGCGAGCGGTCCTATTGTCCGAAAGGACTTCATAAGTCGTCATGACTTCCCTTCTGGCCCCAGGGTTCCTCTCTGGACTTGGACTTGGTGAGGTCTTCATCTCGCCAAGTCCTCGCTTGGCCTCTCAGCGCGCAAGCAGTTCTATTGTCCGAAAGGACTTCAGGTCCTCTCAGCCAATAGAATGTCTATGCCCAATTGATGCCATCCTCTCCTGTGTGAGAACTCGCAAAGACCCGGGCTTCCTGACCACTGGGAATGAGCCCGTCATGTCCCCGAGGCCTCATAGCATCTCTTGGGGGAGCGTGGATCTGATGAAGCACCCCCAGTTCTCGCAGCCACTCGGCAAACAATAACAAATTATAATGGGACCCTTTGTGATTGGGACGTCACGGACGTCCCAATCACAAAGCAAGGAAATGATGATCAACTTGCTAACATGGTACTCGAGTTACTTTGAGAGAGAAACAAGGGAGGGCATAAATTGGATGCCCAACAGACATGGGCAACAGAGGTGGGATTGAGGCATGCTGGGGGTTACCTATGGGGCATCACCATCAACCATGTTGAACCCCGGTGCCTTGTCAGAGTTGTCCGCGGGTGGGTTGCTTGCGGCACCACTGCAATCTGGATCAGCCCAATCTTCTTCCTCACTAACTTGCTGAAGGAGCCGGGCACCATCGCAGATGAGTTGGGCGGGGCCGGCTTTGAAACCAAGTTGGGTCAAGTCGGCCTCCGAACTGCGTAAAAAGTAGGACCACAAAGTGATGTTTTGGTCCTGGATTAACCACCGGGTGTGGAAATCCTCGGCTGGGATCTGACAGTGCCGTAAGAAGAAAGCCATAGCGTTCGCTGCGGCCTCGCGGGGGGGGACTGAATTGCTTATCCAAGAATTCGTTGAATCAGGGGTACCTGGGGTGGAGTCTGCGCCAAGGTTCAGGCGACCCAAGCGGGCCAAGTTGATAGGCGTGATAGTTCTCCGGGGTCCGGCGAGCGTGCAATGTGCATTCCCCATGACTACAATTTCAGGGGATGACGGGGCTTGAGCGGGATGGTTCCCTCCATGGATGTGCTTGATCGAAGCGGCGATAGATGAGGCAGTGGAGGAACCGGTTTCAAGTTCTCCTACGTCCGCATGGTTGGGTGCCTCTGCGTCTTGTCGGGCCTGACTCATCAAACAAAACATCCGGGTAAATGGCGATGAAGTACGAGCCCGGGGTCGTCTGAGGGGAACTGAAGCCTCAGATGAGGGACTCGCCTCGGGGGGATTGGTGACCGGCGCACAGATCACATCCTGGGAAGGCGACAAGTCGGGCGGGCCCGAGGTGGATCCACCTCCTCGGAAAGTGCGGGAAGCCGGGGATCCGGTGCTCAGAGTTGGCGCAGCTTTCCTCTTTGGGGTACTTGCGGAGATCCAGGCAAACAGGGGGGTATCCGGGGGGTTGTCGAGCGTGACTGAAGGGTTGGGGCCATCAAGCTTACGGGCCCACCCCCAAAGGACCTTGTGGCTGAGCTTGATATATCGGCCATCCCCGGAGGGGTGCATCGCCACCTCGCCCTCTTTTGGCGGAGCCCAGCGCTCATTGCGCATCACCAAATGATGGTTCCGGAGCAGCTGCACCTTCTCAGTGCCAGGTTCGGCAATCTGAGCATTGGGCTGCAAGTGATATGAATGTCAGCCGTGGTGACAAGACCAAAAGGACAAAAACAGCTCACATTTGCCGCAAGCCAAGCTCGTTGATGTTTGAGCGGAGCCCTCTCTGCATCCGTGCCGTGTTGCATGATCAGGCGCGCATTAACCTCAGCGTTCTGGAAGGTACATTTGGAGGTCAGCCCACATATGAGAGACACAAGAATCTTAATCAAGAGCTCACCTGAGACTCTTCCCGGGCCACTACGCGGGGGTCCACTTGGGAGAGGTCAATGCACACCGCCTTTGCAGGGTAAGCTTGCTCCGTGGCCAATGCAAAAGGTGCCCAGGTGTTGTCGTCCGTGATTAAGTATTTTTTGCTGCACCCGTAGACCCAATCGCCAGTTATGATTCCCTGCCAAGTGATTAATCCGGCTCAATCTGACACGGTTAATTCTTCCGCAAGGTACCGTCGCTCCGGGCCGAGAAGCTCAATGATCTCTGCCTTGGCCATGCCCCAGTCCCAGTTAGTTGGGACACACTTCCAGATGGGGAAGGGAACCCTTGAGGTGGCCCTGGCGTATTCGCTCGGAGGGCGCCCGCTGCCGGAGCCCGCAGACCTCTTCACCACGGTTGGGACGGTGGACCTGAGCCAAAGCAGGTACTTGATGGGAATCTGGACAGGCACCCCTTTTGTTGGGGTGGGGCGGACCCGTCGGCTCCCATTGTTGGCCGGGGCTGGTGTGGACTGAGCAGGGTTCGAGGCCGGGTTGGTGGCTGGGACCAGAGCACGGACCTCGGCAGGCTGCAGCGGTCCGTCGTGGGCCTGTGCCACGGGTTGGCGGCCGGCTACGGTTCGAGCTCCAACGTCGGCCTGCGGCGGCGCAGGATGGCTGGCTGGGCTTGGAGCGCTTCCGAGGGCCGGAGGGGGGCAGGGTCACCTGGCATGGCGTCATCGAGCTGGCCACCCGGAATTGAGTGGGAATATCCCACGGATCAGCTTGGTCCCGTTCGAGCTGTTCAAACTGCGTTTCGGATACAAACTGCGTTTCAGCAACAAGGATTCGGTTGGGGGCAGACATGGTTGAGTTAAAAAAACTGATTGGGTGTTCCTGAGGGGGTTTTTTTGTGACGGATTGGTATTCGGCAAACAGAATATTGATTGATTGGGTGTGCCAGAACAGGTTTCGGTGGGTGAGGGGGGGGGTGATATGGACTGGTCATACTGGGCGGCTGGCCGGACCGGAGCGACGACGGAGGGAGGCGCAGAGGTACAGGCGTACTGATCTGGAAGAGGCCAGCATGTCAAGTGCTGTGCACTTGTGTATCTTCCAAAACTTCCGCCGTGCTGGGCGGAAGTCTGAATACATATTTTGTTCCAAATATTTGGAGCTCTGTCCCGGGCAGGGACAAGCTTTTTCGTAATTACAGTACAACAATGGGATGGGTTGGTCTTACACTCATGTGGTTGTGTGCCGTGGACGGGGATCCGCGGGCCAACCTGATGGGCAGTACGGTGCTGATACATGAAAGTTCTCGGGCGGCTAACTTGTGGGTCAGCAAAACATGCGGCCGCGATGGAATTGCACTTTGCTGGCCAAGTTAACTTAACGTAACTCATGGCCCGTCCGGGGTCCCTGCTGGGCCTGACACAGCCAAGCTCTTCGTTCTTCATCATTTGTCCCAAAAAGTGGTTTTGTTCTGCACTTTCGATCGATGAAAAACAAAATAAGCACCCGAGCGTAATCAGCATCCTCTCTGCATCTCCCTTAAGTTCCCTCCTAGAGAGCATACGCAGCGTGCCTGTATCGTCCTGGAAAGGAGATAACCCAAGCATCGGATGCAGAGGGTGATCTGAGTCCAGTTGGTGCCGAGCTTGGTTGATTCCGGCCACGGTTTTTTTTTCGACAAATCCCGCCGAGGACAGCCAGGCCTGCTCTGCCGACAACCATCGCAGCCAGCCCACGGCCACGACCGAGACTCCATCCAGAATGCCCGGCTTCTCCTCCCTCAAGCTCTTCACCGGCACATCCCATCCCGCCTTGGCCCACCATGTCTCCCGTCGACTGGGCATCCCCATCTCTCCCGCTTCCATCGATAGACGGCCCTCCGGAGAAATCTCGGTCTCCATCAAGGAGAGCGTCAGACAGGCTGATGTCTACATCATCGGAACCGCTAGCTCGATCACTTGCACCACCAATTCGGCGCTCATGGGTATGTTCTCCTCCCCCTCCTCTTCATTGCCACTCGGTTGATTTATTTATTTTGTACTTGCCACCAGAACTCTTGATCATGATCCACTCCTGTTCGATCGCATCCGCTGGACGAATAACCGCTGTGATTCCGCACTTCCCATATGCGTCAGTCACTGCTACTACCCAGTCTTGGTTCTACATATCTGTTCAAATGTCTTATTTTTTTTTTTTTTTTTTGTATCTTTGTGTGTCGCGATCCATCTTAGCCGCCAGGATAAGAAGGACAAGTCGAGGGCTCCGATCACAGCCAAGTTGGTTGCGAATATGATCCGTGAAGCAGGCGCACATCATGTCATCGTCAGTCACTCTTCTTTATCTCAGGTCTTGAGAAACTTCTTTTGATAGTTTGGGTTAATCGACAGACGATGGATTTACACGCATCTCAAATCCAAGGATTTTTTGATTGTCCGGTGGACAAGTGAGTGTTTCCTAACCGGCAAGATTCCAAAAAAATCGGGAAACTGACGGGATGATGACAAAAAAACTCTGCAGCTTGTACGCCGAGCCAACACTAGTCCAATACATCCGGGAAAACGTGGACGTGAAGAATGCAGTGATCGTCTCGCCCGATGCAGGAGGGGCGAAGCGGTGAGTAAAGTGTGGGGAAAAGCCAAGCAGCTGCTGGGGAAGATGCATGGAGAGACGACTGAATGCGCAAGGCCCTCTTCCCCAGTGCCTCCTCGATTGCCGCCCGACTCGATCTCGACTTTGCCCTGTTCCACAAAGAGCGCAAGAAAGCTAACGAGGTCTCGCGGATGATCCTTGTGGGCAGCGTCAAGGGCAAGACGGCGATTCTTGTCGATGATATGGTCTGTCCTCATCCTCCCTCCCTCAGCCCTCTCCATCTCCACAGTTTGTTTGTGTGTGTGTGTGTGTGTGTGTGTGTATTTGACCGGGCCGATTGGAATCGTTTGCAGGCAGATACTTGCGGCACACTCTGTCTGGCCACCGAGAAGCTCCAGTCCGCCGGCGCCGTCAACGTCATTGCCCTCGTTACCCACGGCATCCTCTCCGGCCCGGCGATCGCAAACATCAACAACTCGAGTATGTCCAAACTCGTGACGACGAACACGATCCCTCAACACGAACATCTCGAAGGCTGCTCCAGGCTGGTCTGTGTGGATATCGCCCAGGTGCTTGCCGAGACGATTAGACGTAGTCATTACGGGTATGTCATCCCCTCTCCTTTCCTCTACAAACTAACCTCCCCGTCCCTCCTGAACAAAACAAAACAAAAATGCAATGCTGATCCGTATCGGATATATAGCGAATCCATCTCCTACCTCTTCGATAGTATCCCCTGGTCCGGTTCTGCGGCCATCGACTATACCACCCAATCGAGTACCGATGAAGCCAAGTCCGCCAAGCCCACTCGGCCTTCTAGTCCCGATCAGCCCCAATCTCCTAAATCAAACATCCTCCTTGATCTTGCCAACCAGGCTCCCCTCTCCGCCTTGCCCTCTTGAGCATCTTCCTGTTGCCCTTTTGTATCACTTGTCTTCCTCTCAAACACTGCAAATTGACTCAATAAATAGATACATTCTAACCCCTCCCCCCTGTCACGCAAAACAGATAGAAATTTATCACGTATTTTAACCTAGAAATGCACGAACTCAGTCAAGACCCTTGATTGGAGGCGGGCGAGCGCTGTCGCGAAGCCACCCTCCAAAGGAATTGAGCTACCCCACAAGATCCACAAGAAGCATGGCTCTCCGCATATCTTTTTTAATTTTTTTACACCCAAACCACATTTTTAAAAAATTGAAGAACAGCTAATAAATCTTGGCAGATGTCCAAAGTATTGCTCAAACCAAGGATCTGTTTGAACTAGGCCCTGAATTCCATTTTGTTTGTTTTGGGCTTCAAGAGAGGTTCTGAGAGGACTTGGCCTGTAGAAAGTGGCAGGCAGAAGAGCTGAGGTCGCCGCTACTCAGCTTTTTTATAGCTTGTACCTGGACTGAGATATAAAGAAACTGAAAATTATCCCCTGCCAAACTTGCTTTCTTCTGCCTACTGTTTTGCGAGGTTGGTCGCAAGTCTCTCCTTAGGAGGGTTGCTTTGCTCAAAGAACTCAGTCCCCTCTTTGTGGAGGCATGCCGTCCCGGGGGGACCTTCCCAAGGAGGGGCGCAAGGCTCAAGCTGTACCAGGCCCTCCGAGGAGGGAATTGTGAGTTTATCCCGCGCGCCTCCAATCGAGGGACTTAGCCAAGTTCGAGAAATGCATCACATTATTTGTAGTCCCTGCCTGTCGGTCCATGTAGATGTCGTAGCTATATTGGAGGGACCAGAGCAATGCCTTTCATGCAAGCAAGGGAATCCATCAATTATACGTAGGCATACAAAAAAGGACAACAAAATAAACCAGAGAATTTCAGAACATCTTTAATCCGGAAGATCAATACCTGAAGAACAAAAATGGACCATGCATAAAGAAAGTTTGTATTGAATTTGTTGAAATATAGCAGCCTATTCGCCACCAAAGATTGACAGTAAGACTTCGGCAACTCCAGGAGGGGTAAGGATACCAGAATCACTAATAACAAGAGTGATCAGATCAGGAGTAGTATAATCAAGTGAAGGATTATTTGCAGCAATTTGTTCTAATGTGAGTTTGGCCGAGATCGATGAATGGCCCTGGATCATCGAGCCGGGCAGATTGGGTATCGTTTCATATGCTCCACTAGGTTTGGAGAGCTTGCTACTCGGGAATTGGAGCGTGGGCTGTTTCGTCGGTACGTCGTATTGTGAGAGCGGGAACAGTCGCAGAAATTTGTAGCTGTTTTTTGATCGCCATTGATATCCAAGCAGATCGGACAGTGTTCAATTAATTCATTGTAACAAGCGGGATCGCCTGAATACGACAGTGACACTGGAAGGGGAGTGACATTACCTTTCGGTGAGAGCGTAGAACGGCTTGTGATGAGCTTTGGCAGCAATTGCCATTTGGTAGCATCCTATGTAGTTAATCAATCTGTAGCCAATCAAAATTGTAGTGTTAGATCAAGGAGAGTAAGTGTTTTTTTTTACATAAAAATCTTGCAAGCTTACCCGCCGTCCTCCAAGACAGCTTCGGCACCAACCAAAACTAGATCAACTTTGGCCATTGTATATGCCACCTAAAATCTCTCTGCGGAGATCAGTGATCAAGTCACAGGAACTGACAGCGTTTTTGCAGCATGAGAGGAGGCTTACCGCCGAATCTAATACAACCACACATGGAATTCCGTGTTGTTCAAGTATTGCATGCGTTTTTAATCCCAATCCGGACTGATCAAGAAGGTAGAAACAAGCGTTGGTCGGCAGGAGAATGAGCGAGGTGCATATGCTGGACTTGCTTTTTTACTGCAGAACGAAAAGGTAGGGGGACAAGTGACAATACTTACTGGTCGAGATTCAGTGACGAAGACCTGGAAGCGCTTCCTAGGTTTCTCGGAGGGTGAATATGCTTGGAGGAGTGTATGAAGGACAACGCGGGAGTATCCATGGACCATGATAGTACTGCCGTCCTCAATAAATCGGGCGGCCGAGCTGGCGACTTTCTCAACACAATTTGAGCGCGATTCGGCGACATACTTGTGGGCTTGATTTACGAGGGAATGTTTGTGATCGGCGAACGAGAGCATATCCAGCGATTGGTGAGTCATCAGACTGATGCATGTGTATAGATCAGGCATGTCATTAATCAGTCTAAAAAATTAATCGTTGGGTTTCTGGAGAGGGAGAGACCGACAAACGAAGAAATAGATCACAGCCGGCTGTCAGTGAAATAAGGTTTGAGGTGGCCTGCTTGAGAAGGTCGATGGCCACGTACAATGTGCCAATCAGCTCTTGCATGGTCGATGCTACCCACACAAATCAAACGGACAATGTGACGAGAATTTCAACAACACCAGATCAGAATAATTTAAGTATTCCCTTGCCAGGTTTCAAGACAAATGGAAATCAAGAGAAGAGAGGCTTACCAGTTGATTTGGCCACGCATTCCGATAAACATTGGACGGCTGCAATGGGTACGGCTAGGTTCTATGCCGCGCATGCCATAAAAGAAGCCAAATCAGCGGGTGAGGACCGAGGTGATTACACCGCTTGAGCACTCACTTCATCTTTTTCCAATATTCGATGATAATACTTCACGATGTCGAATTCGATTGTTTCATGCGACGGAGGCGATGATACAATATTGAGGGTCTCCGGCATGGCTGCTTGCTCGATTGGTTGGAGGTTGTACAATTTTCTGCAAGACTTGTTTCCTGTCCCTTGCCCCGGTCTCCCCCGACCAGATTTCCACATAACCCCCGGGGGAAATTATCCGAACAACCATCGCGATTCGCGAGCGTTTCTTGAAGAATCGACTTGGCACACCAACCTACCTACACCAACCCATCGATAGCCTCAGGACTTGGACAGCTGCTGGCCCCCATGGCTCGCCCTTCTCGATTCAACCAACCCAGTAATGCTGACGAAGCACCAGCTCCAAGGCCGTCATCAAATCCATCAGCTTCTACCTCCCGAGAAAATACAAATCCGGATGATAACCTACCAGAACCGGCAAATCCGACTCCTGGTCCGTCTCAGCCACAGGCATCAACCTCAGCGGTCACCGGGCCGACTTCTGCCTTGACATCTTTCTTAAAAGTAAGTTTTCCGATATAATTATGTGTTTATATTTTTCCTAACATTTGCTGACTGATCGATTCTGGCTGTCAATTAGGAACAAGGGATCCGAGCTAGGAATGTGAATCGTTTCACGCCTATCCGCCAAAACGCATCAACTTCCACGGCGAACGCGGCTATCCCAGAGGTGCCTGAAGAGGCTTCGAATGCTTCAAGTGACTCAGAGCCAGATTCAGATAACTTGGACGAGAAACCTGAGAAGAAGCAGAAAATTAAGAAGCCCACAAAAACAAATGAACTATTTTCCGCCTCGAAAGCAGTAGCCTCCTCATCCAAAAAGAAAAACGACAAACCTGAAGATCCTGAACCATCTAAACCCAAGCCAGGGAAATACGCAGATCGGAAACCAGGCCTCATCACGACCTGCGCCGAATGTGGGAAGCGCTTTACAGTTACTCGGTATACGATTAGTGCACCTGGTCAACCGGGTCAACTTTGTGATGGCTGTGCCCAAGAAGTCGCGAAGAATCCCAAAACCCCTGGGAAGGATAACAATCTTCCGACCCCAGCCCCTAAGAAACGCAAGACAACGAAAAATCAAGTCCTCAGACAACCTTGGTCTGAGAGCTCGATCCAAACCTTACAAATGGCATGTATTAACATCATCGCCCGTAACATCCAATGCGTTGAAGAACTTGGCAATATAGGCAGTGTCAAGTCAGTCTTTTTTGAAATTATGTCTCCTTCTTTATCTGTTCTCCTAGTCTCTCGCTTGCCTAAGTGCATTGTGACTGTTTTGTTTGCGCGCCGACGCAACCTGTTTCTCATGATTGCCTGCTGACACATAATTTTGAACTGAAAACCAGCCTCGAAAAAATTTGCCAGATTGTCTGCAAGCATCGTGAATTAACCCCATCGAATCTCGCCTTGTTTGTAGACGCTGCTTATTCTGATTTGAAACTGTATGACTGTATCAGTAAGCTTATCTTAAGTTCTCCAACATAAAGGAACGCCCACAAGCTCACTGACACAAACCTTTCCAAATTAGATTTACGCGAGTCACACTTGACAAGTATTGCGTTTTTTTGCCCTCGGCTTGAAAGATTGACTTTAAATCTATGTGGTCATATGACTGGAGACGTCCTACAGACCTATGTTGAACGACTACCTAGACTCCGAGAGCTCGATCTTTTCGGACCCTACCTTATTCGAAAGCCAGAATGGCTTAAAGCGTTCGAGACTTGGAGTAAACCCAGGCTTGTTAGTGAACGACAGCTCCAAGACGTAGACCCAGATGAAATGGCTGTGGATGATGACGAAAATGGTAAACAAGTGGAGTTAATCCAAGCGCCGCAAATCCAAGGTTTTCGTTTGAAACAATCTCCGCGATTCGATATCGATTGCGTCAAGGCTCTCGTCAGCTCTTGCAGTAACTTGACCTCCTTACGGTTAATCGATATCGGCCTCATGAACGATAACACCCTAGAAATCATTGCGCAAGCTGGCTTAAAAAAACTCACAGACTTGTCGATCGCGAATGCAGGTATCCACAATGGTGCAACAGGTGAAGCTTTAACCGATGTTGGGGTGACAAGGTTAGTGTTTTATTTCGTTCCTTTTTTACATTACTGCTACCTCCAAACGTGCTGACCATTTCCTATCCTTCTTCTCTTTGTGTGTTTAGTCTTTTAAAATCGGTGGGAGGAACGGTCGAACAGTTAGATATCAGTCAAAATAAGAAATTGACCGATGCCGTCTTGGAAGGCATTCAAAACTTCTGCCCTCGATTAACTTATCTTGACCTCAACGGCTTGAAAGAACTTTCGACGAAGGGAATCCAAGAACTGTTCAACAAATTCAAAGAAACTGAAGCACCCGGTCTCAAACATCTCAACCTATCTCGTTGTATCAAAGTAAGCTTGATACCTCGTCTACTCTATTATCCTCTCTCTCTCTGTCCTTTGAGCCATCGATTTCTTCTAAAAAAGGTCGGAGAATTCAGATTGATTCCACCATTGTCCACACAAAAACCAGGTTGGGAATGAAGCGGTCTATTCGATTCTAGATCACTCGGCCAGAAATTTGCGGATTCTAAATTTGAACAGTGTTGACGAACTTCGTGCCGAGGCCCTCGAGAGGTTGGCTCGAGAAGCGACCAATCTCGAAAACTTGGATGTCAGTTTTGTTAGAGATGTGGATGATTTTATTATCAAGTTGAGTTACTTATTCTTTCTTTCTCAAATCATGTGCTGTCTGTATTGACTCGTTTTTTTCTCTATCTTAAATGTAAAAGGGCTTTCCTAGACCACATGAAGAACCTCAAAAGCTTATCCGTTTATGGTAACAATCGGGTCTCGGATCTGTGTCCTATGAGGAAAGGTGTGACAATCAGAGGACAAGAGCGCTCAATTGTCGTCACTTGAACCAACAATTCGCCATCTTTAATTTTTTACCTTATCACTGGAAACTAGAGTTCACAGGGGGCTTCGCCGCCTCCAGGGTCTTGGAGTTATGGTAGACTACTGTATCAATTTTCAGGACTATATATGTAGCAGTGCAAAACCATGAGAATTGTTCTATTCAACAAAAAATAGTCATAACCAGATAAATAAAAGTAAAAAAAACTGAATTTTGAGAAGAAGAGGTTACTTGTCATTGTTAAATGTCCTGTAATTTGATGTTTGAATCTGCGTCATTTATCAGCTTTTGGGATTGCACAAGAAGAACTATTGTGTAGATTTCCCCCAGCCAGAATCCAAGCAAACAATTGACAAGTTAGTTGGTTATTTGCATGATCAAAACAGCTTTTTTAATTTATGCCAAAATTATAATCAAACCTCATTTCATGTCCTCTCTTCTGTGCTTTGACCTTTCTTTTCTTACATTCTCATGTGATTTGTTTTCTTAGATACCATCAGATTATGGCAGACGACACCAAAGAACCATGGGCTTTGGAGGTATGATGCTTAGCATTGCAAAATCGTCAGAAAACAGAAACCGCATCCAATATTTCCTCACTTGCAACTCAGATAGACCTTCAATTTGTTATTATTTCTCTTCTCTTTCCGCCTCTCTCCCACTTTTTTCCTCATGGAAGCTTGTTATTGTTACGTTTTTAATTTTCTATTTACTTTTCTTTCCAAAGAAAGTTGTGAATAAGCGGTTCATTATGAAAAGAATCATAAGAGTGCATCTATATCATTTCTTTTTCAAGTTAGCCTTTGGCAACGTCAAAAAGTATTGACATCACCATGATCAGATGGACCCTTTTCACAATGATTTTGCACTATGGAATCATGGATTGCTGGGGTGTTTACCGAGAAGAAAGGTTGTTGATTCTTCAGGATTCTCCTATCAAGTGTCGACAGACGCACAAATGTCATGGAGTTTTGGCTTTCATAGGACTTTCAAACTGAGAATCGACAGAACAGGCTACCTCAACGAGAAACTCCCAGTTTGAGATTTATCGCTGAGTTAGGAAAGCTGGACTTCAATTTGTCACTTCAAGCTTAAGAATAATACGTATTTACCTAAAGAGGCTAAGAAGGATCAAGAGGTTTGAATGACATAGCCTTGTACCGTAGAGTTTCAAATTATATCTAAGGAAACTGTGAACATAAAAAAGGCCGAATAATTATAACTCAGCAAAGCCAACCCAAACTTAAACAAGTCCCAACGATCACAGGCAATCTACGAGGTGTTTATCGGTTAGCTCGACCCGAATCTCGCCGTTGAGACGTTGAGAATCTGGTTGGATCGGTGGCAGAGGGAAGCAGGAGGCAACATTTCATAGGCAAGTTGAAACCGGGAAGCTTTCCGCCCAGGTTTATCATATCGGCATTTGCCATGCCGATGTGACTATTGAAAGTGATCTCAAGTGATGCATGGGGAGGGCGGGCAAGCCATGAGGTAGAAGAATTGGGAACTTCGATGTTTATGAGACAGGGGCGTGTTCATAACACCGACCCCCTCAATTGTTTCATTGGCGAGAGATGGAAGAACCCCCATGCAGGTGCATGTAAGGCTATTATAAATATATTCCAAGCAGGCTAATGTGAGACCTGAACTACAGACAACATGGCACGGTTGATAGGCAAGAGGGGTAAGAATTTTAGTCTGATTAAATTATTTGCGCTGGGCTCAATGACCTTGGCCATCGACGAAATCATCACCAGGATTGGTATGTACATTAGGCACACCATGAAGGCTCCGTGTGGACGACGATCTTTCGTTCGGCCGAAAGATGGAGTGCCCATTATCAAACATTCCGGTCAGCCTATGTACCCAGCAAGAAAGTGGAGGCATCGACGCTGAGGGATTCCCTCCGGACGCGATTAGGCCCCTGACTTCCGAGGTTAAGGCAATGTTTCTTCGAGAGCCCCAGCTAGAGTCGTCGAGACTAGTCTTAGAGAAAAGCTAAAAAAGTTAATGTGGATGCAGCAACTGGCTCGGAAAGAAGGGACCTTTGTAGATCAAACTCTACCTCATCAGCTGTTTCATTCAGCTAGCAGCAGCAGCAGCCACGCCAAGCCAGTCAGCACTCAGCAACAACACATTCAACAACACGTTTCTGCTCATCAGCCGAGCCAAACTAAGCGAACACAAAACTTGTATTTGTTGTGACATCGTACCAGCTCAGCAGGCCTCAATTAACCTTGTCTATTGGGCAAAAAATCACGACCGCCTAGAGAATTGACTATCCGGGATCTTCCCTATTTCCCCCATTACTTTCTTGTCCACAACTTTCTGGTCTGGCCTGCATGTTATGGGCTTGTTCGGTATCTAGTTTTCCTAGTTACGACTGACCATCATTCTACTCAACACTTCGCCACTCGTGTCTTGAAAGCTAAACGAAAATAGATAGTATAGCATGGTAGGGCTATCTGAACTCCCACTCGAATTGAAGGGGATGATAGTGCATTGGGCGACCCAAATAGACTGCTCTTACTACTCAAGAGTGTCTGGGGATGGAATTATTAGATTCGACATATTTTCCAATGGGGTTGCTCCGAGAGGTACGTCCCAACTTATTGAACAGTTTCTCCCCCAAGAAATTTCTCGGAATACAAATACATGCAGCCCGCAGGATTAGAGATAGCTAACTAAAATTCACTCGGGTGATGATCTCTTGAAATCCAGACAGTTGTATAAGAACAATCAGTCAGTTGGACCGGGTATTCTTTGCACTTTGTAGGCCAGTTCTATGGAAGGTAAGCATGTGTGCACGAAGCTCTTGATCCTAACATCCGATTGGACCTGATGAGACTGACTTAACCCATCGATGGTATTCAATCACAGGTTTTCGACCTCCGGAAGATTCCAACGACGGCATTGGGCGGCTTCCATGGCTCCGAAACACTCACGAAGAAATACCTCCGAACCTTCACCCGCGATATCAAGACCGAAGTTGTGGTCTTTCAGCAACCCTTCCGAGAACTCATCGTGATGGATGACTGCAAGCAGCCGCCCGAGTTCGACCGCTTCTTCCACATCGAGAGAATCCTAAAGGAAATTGATCCAGCAGCGATGATCGATACCTTCGACTTGGAACTGGTTTTGAACGGAAGATTGCTCGACGGATTCCTACCCACGTGTTCGCACCCCCTCACCGCACGTCTGCTCACAAGTTTTGCTCACTTGAAAAATGTGAAACACTTCCGTATCGTCTCGCCAATCTCTTTCTCTCTTCCAGAAAATTTGCTGGTTCAAACGATCATCAACATGAAAATCCTCACATCTTTCTCGGCTGAAAATATCGGATACGAGGAGGCAACGAGCCACCCAGAAAATCTGGGAATAAAAACCGGGAATTCGCAAGAAAGAGTAACCGATGACCAGACTAAGCAGCCAACGACGACAAAACTTGTGGAGTTCCTTTCAAATCTCAAGTGCTTGAAGAGCCTCCGGATGTATGACTCCATATGTGTTGATCATCTATGGAGCGAGATGACTTGGCAGTCTTCATTAAGGGAAATAGTCTTAAGAAGATGTCCGAATCTCTCGAGCCTTTCACTCCAAAGACTGTCGAAGAAGTTCCATCTTTCCTTGAGGACGGTGGATGTGTCAACGATAGGGATCTCAGAAGTCGAGCAAATCCAAACAAATTATGCGCCAGGCTATCTCTGGGAAATCCTGCAAAGGGAAAATACTATTTCTTTCAAGAAACTCAGGGCACTCAAGCTTGTCGGAATCAACATGGGTGAACACCTTCTCCGATCCTTCCAAGACTCGCCGAAACTGAGGAGAGTCGAAATCGACTCCCCGAATATTCGCGCTCAAACCTTGTTCAACTCGATCCAGCAGTGGCCCTTACTCAGAGAGCTCAATTGTCGAATCCGGGGTGGTTCTGGAAGTCTAGACTTGATCATGTATTGCTTGACTCAGAAAGTACTTCTCGACGAATCATTTTACTAACAATTTTATATAAACGCCTTTCGAACTTTGACTTCCCTCACCTCTTGTCCTGCTCTGCCCAATTCGGGTCAGCCTGAGTTTTTTCATCCTTCTCCAGTTCTTTCCACATACATGTTTGCAGAAATGTTGTGACTTTTTAGGCATCAGTAAATTCTTTTTAATGACTTCCCTCTCGTTCCAGTCTGTTGTTCTCGTCGATTCTTGGTTTGTTCCGTGTTTTGGGATAACCAACTCTGCAAGCTCCAGATGAAGTTCATCCCTGGTTGAATTGCCTTGTTTTCAGCCATCCTCTGCATTTGATTGTCTTTGTAGCTTGATTCATCTCAGTATTCTCGTTCATGCCAATTCTTCAAAGAAAGTCTCACCTGAGCGGTGATACTTCTGATTTTAGAAGTGCCTCTAGATAATAGAAGACTCCCAAAGGTGACAATTGCAAGAACTGAGATTTATGGATTGATCCTCCTGGCATGCATACTTGGATGGGGAGGCTTGCTGTGTATAAAGGCCACGGAAACTGCACGGTACAGTCCGGCGGCGGTCAGCTCTCCACGTGTTGATCCCGGGTATCCAATCTCGGTGAGGAAAGAGAGAGGATCCCGGGCGTGCAAGAGCTAAACTGTACGTGCCCGGCAGTGGTGAATTTCTTGAAAATTCTTTTTTGAACATATTTCCATCCGGTGTCCAGTGTCATTACAGCAATTCGCACTAATAGTACATCACAGGTTTGTCTCCATCAGAATGAACCTCCCCTGCGGGGTGTTGAGAGCTTAGTTTTACTCAGCTATTGTGCCTCTGGCGTTATGCTTCGACTATTTTCTTGTCACTGCGGCACGCCAGCCTGGTTCTCTATCATGAGTGACTTGGAACTGGTCCCTTCATCGCGAGACGCATCGCGTTTCCCCTCGCGTCTGCTAGTAGCATCCGCCGGCCAATCAAGGCCTGCGTCGGCGTGGGGTCCGAGAACCAAAGAGAAGGCTAGCACACTATGAATGGGTGGGCGCGCTTAGAAGCTCCGTGCAGCTTCAAGAGCGTCCACGTCATTCAGGTGGGCTGGTAATCCATCAGTCTGACTCAAAATATCTCTTGCCATCACGGCAAGCTCTGGTGCGTTTTGATGTGGACCACGATGGAAATTCGGATGGTCTTTGGGATAGACCAGCCATCTTTGTCGGCTTCCAACGCCTATAAAAGGAGCAGTCCGGTCGTCGCTCTCCACCTTTCTCCATCCTCCATCCGCTATCGTTTTCAGACCCCACATCCCATCAGCATCCAAAACCTCCAGAACAATCTTCAGTCCAGCAAAAAGAATTAAAATCATCTCTACACGCGACGTGATCACAATATCCTTCCTTTTCCTCAGCAAAGCGAACAGCTTCTTGAGGATAATCAGAGTCTTCTTAGATTTTGAATAAAAAACAAAACAGTGAGTTCAGATTCATGAACCCATGTTCCTTCGCAGTGATCTTTATAACTGACCTTTTCGTCTTCTTTGATTGCTTTACAGATTCACACCTGTGTTTTTCTACAGACTTTTTTTCTTGGATACCCAAAGATGTTGCTCAATACCCCAAAGAGCCTGCTTCTCCTCAAAGAATGTGATTCTATCACTGATTCAGAAGGCAGTCAGAACCCGCGAACCAGACTTCTTCTTTCCAGTTCAACCCCACTCGAGCCTGCAGTTTTGCGCACCGCCACAGTCAAGTCAATCATCCAGCGCAACCACTACCGACACGCAAAGGTTGAGCTTGACTTATACCTTCTGCTTGACTCGGACCCAATGCTCGACGGCAATCTCCCTTCTGCAGGACACCAATCCTCTTCCTCTACCGGAAACTACTGGCTCGACTGCGCGGAGTCAGAAACATCAATCTCTTTCAATGATCCCAATGAAATACCGTCCCACCTCTACAACCCTCCGCGTCTGCCCATGATGCAATTGCTCAAGAACTGGTGGCGATACCGTTAAAGCAAATGATTCAAAAGTATCATCCCGAGACCCGCAACGTCTCACGCGCAGAGCTCCTCGACATTTTCCTCTGCTCATGATTACTTGAGTCAGGTGTATCCAGGGGCTCCAAAATCACTCACAGGGAACATTCAAAGCAATGCTCCGGAAGGATAAACACTAGCATCGGCCACATATGGACTACCATCCGCCACATTCACTATGGGGCATCCTTCTCTTTTCACCAATCTGTCAACATCAATTGATTCTTCAGTTGTTCATCTATCTGGCTGTTATCTGTCTCTGTATTGGTTCAGTTTGTTTCTCTTTTTCCGTCCTGCCCGATTCCATCTGTCCCTCTGTTTTTGTTTCTGTTTCCCTTCTTTCTCCAATTCGCATCTGTTTTCTGTCTCTGTTATATCTGTGTTTCTCCTTGTCATGTAACCCCCTCATTTGAAAACACGTCAATCAAATCCATCATCCTGAGCTCCAAAGATTGATTCCGCCCGGCCTCAGGAGAGGGTCGCTTGTAAAACCGGCCGGGTTTTTGAGAAAGGCACGGTGCTCCCCTTGGGTATCGCCATCAGATCCTACTTGATACCTGTCAATTCGGCACGTGGGGCTTGAAAATACACAGCAGCAGGACACTTGCTTTGTGTTTTGTACAAATGGAGCATAAGAATTTGATCTTAGAAGTTGGACTGGCAATCGCAAAAGAAGAAATGCACACTTCAAGAATATTGATGCAGCAGTTGAGCTGATCTCCGCAAGGGGCATAGGTCACACGTAGATTGGAATGTTGACGATATGGATAAAAGTCTTCATGTCAACTTGTTCGTGGCAAAACAGCAAACATGAGAAATCGGTACATTGGACCAGTGGGGAAGTCACAACAACGTTTTGTCTCCATACAGGGTTAAGCGTGTGTTCGGCCGTTTGTACGAGTGAAAAGCCTGGGGCCGGCGCAACATCGTTTCCGCCGTCCGGCATCAAAGGCAAGATTCCAACCGGCTGAGATGAGGGTTGTAGAGGTGGAGATGCTCTAAGCAGTGCTCAACGGGTGCCTCCGGGGGACCTTTCGAGTTCGGGCTGCGTGGACCTGACGTCATCCGCTCCCACCACCAACCTCACCGATTCGAGCGGAATTTGCGGACAGAGCCCTCACCCAGGATCGCCGAACGATGGACTGCAAGCGAATCGAGACTGCCGCGGCCCGATATCCATCCCCTCCGGGCCTCAAACACACCTTTGGGACGGCGGGCTTCCGCGCCAAGTTGAGCAGACTCTCATCCCTATCCTCCGCTCGACCCGCCGGTGCTTGGGGAGCTGACCAGCATCCTGTTGTGTGTTCTTTGGACCGTGCTCGTCGCGGGCAGTGCCGATACCTTGGACCGCGTCTTCTTCACCGTCGGCTTGCTGGCCGTCCTTCGGAGTAAAACGCTGGCTGGCCAAACCATCGGCGTCATGGTCACTGCCAGCCACAATCCCGTGCAGGTACCCACAGGTTCTCTTCTGCGAGCATTTTTGTTCCTCGAAAACGAAAGAATCAACAGCGGTTCATGAAATTGATCATTTGTGTGACTGTGTGTAGGACAACGGGATCAAGCTGGTTGACCCTCAAGGAGAGATGCTCGTGTCGTCCTGGGAGACCCATGCGACCACACTCGCCAACTCCTCCGACCTTGCCTCGAGCGTGGAGGAGATCGTCAGCTCGGAATCGATCGATTTCAAGCAGCCTGCCAAGCTGATCTTCGGCCATGATACTCGTCCGTCGTGCGCTCGACTGATCACAGCCTTCAAGGACGGCGTCGCCGCCTTGGATCCTTCCGCACAAATCATCGACAGCGGCCTCAAAACTACCCCTCAATTACATTACTTGGTCAAATGTATTAACGACGGTGGCCTCTATGGCACTCCTACTGAAGAAGGATACTACAAAAAACTGTCTGACGCTTTTATTGCTTTAAATGTAAGTAGACATTCTTCATCTTTTTCTCGGATGCTTGGCTAGTGAATATTGATTAACTGTTTTTTCAAGGCCCAAACGACGACCCCTTACACTCTGATGGTGGACTGTGCGAATGGGGTTGGAGCGCCGAAACTTGAGTTGATGGCACCCTACCTGGAGGGCTCAGCACTCCGGCTGAAGCTCTTCTCGACAGACGTGGATTCGAGTGGGAAGCTGAACAAGGATTGTGGGGCGGACTATGTGAAGACGACGCAGTCGGCGCCGGGCGGGGTGACGCTGGAGCCCCTTGCAAGGGCTTGTAGCTTCGACGGAGACGCCGATCGGATCGTGTATTACTATTACACAGAGAGCAAGACTTTCAGGCTGATGGATGGCGATAAGATCGCGACGCTCGTGGCGAGTTATATCAAGGAGTTGGTCGAGCTGGAATCACCCGATCTGAAAGAACACTTGCGAATCGGGGTCGTTCAGACTGCCTATGCCAATGGGAACTCCACGAGATACATCAAGGATCAGCTGGTACCCACGCCCCTTCTCATTTTCTTATATCGCCAAAAAAAAAAAAAAAAGAGAAAAGTACTCTGACCTGTGTGGATTTGGTTGGAATAGGGTCTGGCCGTCACTTGCACGCCGACGGGAGTCAAGCACCTCCACCATGCAGCCCAAACGTTTGACATCGGGACGTATTTCGAAGCCAACGGGCATGGGACGGTGGTGTTCTCGGAAGACATCCTCAAGAGACTGCCGGGGTCGTCGAAGCTGCTCTCGTTAGCCGGCCTGATCAACCAGACGGTGGGGGACTCGATGAGCGACATGTTGCTAGTGGAGACGATCCTGAATGCGCGTGGATGGGGGATGGCGGAGTGGGATGGCAAGTACGAGGAGCTCCCGAACAGACTGGTCAAGGTGCTCGTCTCCGACCGCCATGCGTTTGTGACCGAGGATGCCGAGAGGGTGTTGGTCAGGCCGGATGGGATGCAGCGGCAAATCGACCAGATCGTGGCTGGCTACCCCGCCGGGCGATCGTTCGTGAGACCCAGTGGGACGGAGGACTGTGTGCGGGTGTATGCGGAAGCTGCGAGCAGGCAGGCCACCGACGGTAAGCCCGGTCTCTCCCCTCCCTTGACACCCACACATCATTGTACTCAAGCTTTTTGTCTCGGGGGGATGTCTCAGAGTTGGCATTCCAGGTGGCTGGGATGGTGTTCGACTTTTGTGGGAAGGGCGACAAGCCCAAAGAGTTTATATGAAGAGCCCCCATGCTTGTTGTTTTATGTAGAGCTCTATAGATTGTTATAGTTTATATTGAATCAGCAAATCAAAGCCTGTTGAATATGTAAATATGTGTGTGTTACATGAGCTGGGCCGCCAGCCCCCGCCAGCCCAGCAACACCCAGCCGGAGCCAGCCCATCGCCAGCCCACCCCCATGGCCTTCTGGAAGTAAGTCTCCTGGCCCAGCTCCCTCGCCGCCGGCCGCCCGCTGACCCGCTCTTCCAGGTTTGGCTTCCACGCGCAGTCGGCCATCGACTCCATCCTCTCCACATCCACCGCCAACCAGCACCATGCCCACCCCGGCGCCGGGTGCTCAGCCCCCTCGCTCTCGAACCCCTCGCTGCTGCTCGACAAGCTGCTGGAGGAGGACGACCTGCTGCAGGAGATCAAGGCCCAGCATCCGAAGCTCGTCGAGTTCCTCGGCACCCGCCAGGTCGTCGGCCGCATCCTCGGCTACGTCTCCGGCGTGATCTTCGACGACGAGGACGAGGACCGTCTGGCCGAGAACTCCGACTCCACCCTCAGCCGGCTCTCCTCAGCCCATCCAGCACCCTCCCAGCTGCCCGAGCCCGCCGCCCCCGCCGAGCCCCATCCTGCACAGCCCGCCGCGGCCGTCATGGGCTACGGCGGCGCCCTCTTCAACTCCTTCCGGACCAGGGTCGTCAGCGACACCATCGGCGCCCTGCTCATGGATGCCCTCGACTCCGAAGGCCGCACGCCCGAGGACCGCGCCAAGGCCGAGCGCCGCAAGATTCGCTACCCCTACCTGTGCACCGAGATCCTCGCCTCCGACCTCTGGAGCGTCACCAGCCAGATCTTCAGCGACTTCCCCCGCCTCAGCCTCCTCACCCGCTTCTGGGACGCCGTCCTCGACCAGCCTCCGTCGGCAACCGCCTCCAAATCCGTCCAGATCGGCTACTGGGCCAAAGCCAACATCACCCTCATCAACGCCAAGCCCAGCGAGATGATGTCCTTCATCCGATCCTATCCCAACCTGATCCCCAAGCTTCTCGCCCACTTCAACTCCTCGCCGATCGTCGACGTGCTCATGCGGATCATCCAGTCCGAACAAACCGCCGACGGGACCATCGACTGGCTCATCGACTCCACCGACTTCATCGAGCTCATCATCAGTCTCCTCCACCCCTCCCGCACCCCGGACCTGCACCGATCGGTCGCCGACTTCCTCAAGGACGTCATCGCCTTCTGCACCAACCAAGTCGTCTCCAGCGCGCCCTCGCCCAACCTGCCCAACCAGAAGGCCTCCTCCTCCACCGGCTCCCCGCCCGGCTCCGAGGCGGGCGGGCCCAACAACCCCTCAGCCAGCTCGCCCGACCTCGCCGCCCGCCCCGTTCCTGGCCCGTCTACCCAGCCACCATCCGAGCACTCCGACGACCACCCCAAATTCATCTCCACCAGACTCATGCGCGAACTGTCGAGCTCGGCAGTCGTCGCCAAACTGCTCTCCTTCGGCCTCGACACGCCCGTCTCGGAGGACGACGACGTGATCACTAGCGCCAGTCTAGCCTCCTCGCTCATCAACTCCCTCTCCGTCGTCATCGACCTCATCCGCCGGAACAACTCGGACTACTCTGAGCACCAGCTGATGGTCTATCTGCGCGACTATCCGCCCGCTCCGAGAGGAGAGGAGGAGGAAGCCCAAGGCCGGCCTCTGAGCGAGAGTGCACCGCGGGTAGTCCCGTTGATCGGCCTGTTGAATGCGATCGGGGACCGGCTGGGCGACTTACAGAAACTGATCAAGGCTCCGCGCTCGGCGACCAAGCCTCTGCCAACGGTCGTCGGCCTGTCGGTGCCGTTGACCCAAGAACGCTTCCGGCTGATCGAGCTCTATGCCGAGCTGCTCCACTGCTCCAACATGGCCCTCGTCAACAGACTCGACTCGGAACCCAGACCGATGTACAATAACGACGGCGAACTCGTCGGAGGCTTCGACGCTTTGCTCGCCTTCTTCGGCCCCAACGCCACTGATGACCCCCTCGATGATAAGTCCCCAGACGACGACGACGACGGCGGCGGCGACCAACACCGTTCTACTGGGCTCAACAACGACCTTCGTACGCAAGCTGGCCTGGATTCTCCCAGTGACTCGGCCGACGCGCCCATCTCGATCACTGACTCAAAAGAACCACCATCAGAGGCAAAGCTACCATCATCATCATCCTCACCAGGCAAGTCCTCACCAGGGAAGCTCTCTCCAGGGCAATCTTCACCAGAGAAACCTTCGCCGGGGGGATCGTCACAAGCAGGAAGCGTACCAGCGGCAGGCGCCGGCCCGGCAGTGCCAGCAGGGGTGCGAATGAAAGAGCTGTTTCTGGAGCACAAAGTGTTGGACAGCTGTTTCGAGCTCTTCTTCGACTTCCCCTGGAACAACTTCCTGCACAACGTGATCTACGACCTGGTCCAACAGACCCTGAATGCCAAGTTCAGCTGCCTCACGCCCAGCGGATCGGCTAGTCTTAAGCTCGCCCAATCGTTCTTCACGAAGACTCGGATCGTCGATCGTTTGTTGGATGGAATCGATGCTAATCAGCTCTATCAGTAAGCCCCCCTCCGCTCTCTTTCATCTCCATTCATCCCCCTCTCTCTCTCTTCTTCTTCTCTCCATTTTGTTTTGGTTTACATGGCTTCTTTATGGCCACTGTGTGCTTGTCTGTGATTTGACAGGTAGATTATCAGCCAGATCCTCCCCCTCCCCCCTTTTTCTTATTTTCTTGGTGTCCTCACGAATTGATAAACAAACGTCTGGACACAGAATAGAAGTTGATATGGAGTGAACTTTTGGGCTTTAATTGATCACAGAATGAAGCCGAAGAATGGACGATTGGGTCACATGGGCCATCTGATTTTGATCGGCGACGAGGTGCTGAAAGCGCTCGAGAACAATCCGGAAGAGTTTGAGATGATCGGCCGGGAGCTGGAGACGAATGAGCGCTGGAAAGCGTTTGTGCGAGGGCCGATCGACGAGGCGCGGGAGCATGCGAAGCTCCCGTTAGGAGGCGTGATGCCGGTGATGGCCGGAGGGTTGTTGGAGGGCACGGTAGCACCGGCGACGGACGAGGTCGAGTCTAGTCTCCTCTCCGCCTCGACAAGCAGTCCTCCTGGTAGTACTGGCGAGGGCAGCAGCTCTATCCTCGTCGATGGGAGCGGCAAAGACTCGGCGAACGGGAAGGGCAAGAAAGTAGCACAGGGCCGGACGAAGAAAGGTGAAGGATTTGCTCGTTATCTTGTCGAACAGATCTCCGTCGTCCGCTCGGGAGCTGACAAGACCGACGCCTATTCGTCCTCCTCTTCCTCCTCCTCCTCGGATGACGATGACGATGACGATGATGATAATGATGATCAAGACGGGGGGAAAAGCTCAGATGAAGCCGAGAAGTCGGCGCGTGTTCCTGCAAATAAGGCCCCTCCGCCCTCTCTTTCTCCTCAGCCAAAACACGCCGATTACGATGACGATCAGTGGGACTCTAGTCGCGCCTCTGACCCCTCCAACTTCCGCTCCTCTATCCTCTCCGATCCTACCGATGCCGCCGGCTTCCCCAAGATGGCCCCTAGTATTATCTCCAATCCTACCCCCTTCGGCTTCGATGACCGCTTCGATGCCTCCGTTCGTTCCTTTCCTCAGCCGTTCCAAGAAGACTTCGATCTCGTTCGTCTCCTCTTTTCCTCTCTCTCTCCACTCCCCAGCCCACCAAGACTTCCCCCTTTGTCCCTCTCTAAGCAGATCGCCCGATCTCTCGCACGAAGAAAGACTGATTGTTTATTCTCTGTTTCGTCTGTTTACTATTGTGCCGATGTAGAGTGAAGGTGATGGCCAACAGCCAGGCGGATTTGATGACGACTTCGGGGCGCTCCAGGAAGCGGAGATGCCGGCGGGAGGATCGACGAGCGCCAAACGAGGGACCCCGCGCCCGGGGACCGCGCCCTACCACCCGCAGGGCTCCGCCGTCCGCCTTCCGGCTTCCTCAGGGGAGGAGACTGGGCAGGAAGAGGAAGAGTGGGGAGAGTTCGCCGGCCCGTCCCCCGCGATCACTCTCACCCCCTCCCCGAACACGTCTGTCCCTCAGAACCCAGCCCTTCACGATGACGATGAAGACCGCTGGAACGACTTCGATCTCTTGGTCGACCAATCTAAATCTCTCGCTCTCAACCATCCCTCTCCTACCCCTCCTCCTCCTTCCTCTCCTGGCCCTCCTTAATTCCTTGCCTCTCTCATCTTTCTTCGGTTATTAACCTCTTTCTTAGCTTCTGTTCTTCATCGTCTTCGTCATCGTGCATCGTTCTGCCTCCATCATGCATCATTCCTCATTCTTGATCATCCTCCCTTTTCTTTCCATTTGGTTTGTATATATATTTATACAAATATACATATATATATATATAAATACACATAATATGTTTGTATGTATGTCTTTCACTTTTGTCTGATAGATTAGATTTCTTTTCCTCCTCTATTTCTTCTCCTTTCACCAATTACTGTTATTATTGTTGTTGTTAAATCGCAGCATCAGAACCGACAGACCAACAAAGCCATCATCATCATCACCGATGAAGCAAGTACATGCACTTTGCATGCAACAAAGGGACAATTTAAGCTTGAGGGACAAGAAAAATAATTTTCAGTCTTTTGTAGGTTTGGTCCTTGTTGGTCCGTCAGTGTAACCTATTGATTCGAGTATCTGCATTACGATTTACGCATAAGAGAGTGAAGAATGTAGTTCGAGGGACGGATCAAGATCGTTTGGAAAGTTTAGGACGTTTCGCGGAGTGCGGTGGCTGGGTTTCTGATGATTTGTGCTTCGAAGAGGTTGGATGGCTAGGAGTAGCAGCTGCAGGAACCTGAGCGGCGGATCCGGCGTCTTGCTCGCCCGTCTCTAGGTTCGCGCCATAGGGAATGTTGCGAAGTTCGAGTCCTGGAGGCTGTGGTCGCTTGGCAGTAGATGTGACGACACAGTCTTTCTCAGTCAAGATCGACGAGAGACTCTGCTTGGTCGATTCCCCACTATTTGGAACTCTTCGCCGAAAAAAAATCGACCTGGATATCCGCTGCGAAGCTGTGTTTTACCATGTGGTTTGTCACCAGTCAGCCTCTCTTACATTTCATGCTCTAGTCACGCACGAATCGTGAGAGGAGTTTTCGAGGATGTGATTCCTGCTTACCTAGCACGACGTGAGTTTCTTGCGGGGTTTTCCTTTGGTTAGGAAGCAAGGGTGTGAGCCGTGAGATTTCGTTCGTTTCAGGTGACAGCTCGAGCGGGCTTGGAAGAGCTGATTTGCGATTGTTCTTGATGAGAGGAATCGATTCAGCAAACACATCGTACTCGACATCGCCCACCTTGACCTCGCCAATGCTCTGCGGCCCTCCACGCGAAAGGTCTGGGGTGTCGGCAGAGCTCAGGTCGAGTTGTAGGCCGGCTAAATGTTTGGGTTTGACCTACGCAAAAATAAAAAAAAATGGCACACCTGAACATCAGCTTTCTGTTTAAGAATTTTGTGTGGTGCTTTGATTCATGTCAGCTCACCCCTCTAGGTAGCCGTACTACCCATAAGTCACCTGAATCGATTTCCTGGGTATTTAGAGCCGAGACCGACGCGGAAGTTGGATTGGAGGAAGGGGCAATGGATTGATACCCTGGAGGGACTCGAATACCGCGCGTCTTGTTGGCCGGAGTGGTGCTGATTACCTCCCAGTGTCAGCGTCTCATCCAGAATAATATGGAGCTTCAAAAGTTCGACAGGCTTTTACTGTAATCTTCATTTGAGGTTTATTTGAAAAACTGGTCTCACCTTGAATCAGACGATCCATCATCGGATGTGACGATTGATGAGCATGATGAGGAGCTTGCAACCGATTCCATGTCTTCATCTCCCATCGTGTCCTTGCTGATAGTGGTTGAAAGTTTTTGGTTGGATGCGTAATATTACAACAGGTCTTGGTCTTGGAAATTTTTTGGACACCGACCAACCACCATGCCGCGCGCGCCGCAGACTTCCATCATACAGCCTCGCAGACGGGGGCTCCAAAACCCGGGACCCCCAATCGTTATCACATAAATATTTAAGCACAATTCTCGATCTGTTTCATCTTCATGATGCCAGCCTTGGGCTTTCTATCCGTGACCGTTGTGTTTGAAACAGTTGAAAATACGCAAATATTACACTGCTTCACATAAATATGTGGAGGATCCTCGGCGCAACTCGACCTTCGACAGAACAAGGAAAGAGCGGGGGACAAGGCAGATTCACCCCTGTCGCCGTCGGCAGTTGATAAATATACAGTTCTCAAAGTTGAATGAAATAAAATCCTAGCATCATATAATCTTTGAATAAATGTCAAAAAGTTGATATGGGATCTTGTGTAATGTGATCTACTCAAATCCCTCTACCCTAAAAATTGGTTCATATCATTTTTCAACACTTATGGTGTTCAAAATTGCATATGACACTGTTTACATAAAATCATAAAGCCAATTTTGGCTGGGAGATTTCAGCGTGCATAAAACTTAAAGTGACATCTCCCAGCCAAAATTGCAGTTTATGATTTTATGTAAAAAAATCTTATGCAATTTTGAACACCATAACTGAACTTGCACCAATGAGGCTTGAAATTTGTATGTTTTCAAATTTGACAAATTATGAAACACTGAAGAATAGACAGAAAAACTGTACCCCAGTTGTATAATTGTATGTACTTGTTGCAAAACGGTTTGCTGTCTGCCCACTGTACAACCAAAAAAAAGATAGGTTGGACATTTATAAACTCAGCATTGCCCATGAGTTTTCCACCAAGACCTTAAACCACACATTTACCTTCAATGTCTTCTTTTGCTATCCGTCACAGACGCTCCTTGGTATTTCTTATCATTTTCAGCTTCACAATTGTTCTGTCAACACGGTTTGAGATTGACTTGAACCAACCGGCGGCAGAATGCTGGGAAGAAGTCAAGATTCCCAGTGTGGATCTTGGAGACTCCCCAGGAAAACGGAAAACTCATCCCGTGCAATTTTTGAGCTTCAGCCCGGCTACCAGCCGCATTTGTCTATCACATACTGTCACAAATGATGTGCCTTCAAGATCAGGTGTGCTACCATTTGGCTTTTTATTACTGTTGTCACAAAAACAAGAACTGACCTAGATCTTCTCAATAGATTTTTTCAACCTTAGGCTGACAGCCCAAGACAAATTTGATCCAAGCAATTTGGGGGGTAAACATTCAAACTTTGTGGATAATTTGACAGTCAGGGAAGGAATGATCCCACCAAAACATGGCTGTAATTCCAATAAGGAACCTCCCAATGTGCAGAAGAGCCCAAAGCAACCCGTCCCTTACAATTATTTTTTGCCAAAGGAACATGTGGTGGAGCAATTGCTCAAAAAATACAGCACACAATTTGACAATGAGCTCAGCCTGATTCAGACTTTTATGCCTGGGGAGAAACACAAATACTTACCATTTGCACGGGCTACTAAGAGAAAAGTAATTGGAATCCAAGTCTTTAAGGTTCTCAAAATCTCAGGAGATGGTATACAGCCAAGGCAAGAGCTAATTCGGTTATATAATTGCTTGACAGCATCCTTGTACAAGATCCACAGAGAAAAATTGCACCACTTCAGGGTAACAACATTCAACCACAGGATACAGCAAGAGAAATTATTAGACTGGCTTTTTAAGCAAATATTTCACCCTGATCATAGCCCTCCAGTAATGGGAGTCATCCATTTTCCATATTTGTCCTTGAGTTTGAATGATCCCAAGATGAAAATTGGTGCCATTCAAGAAAAATTGATCAACTACTTCTCCAAACCAAGCTACCAAGCTGATTATGATGTAGGTCAGATTTCTAATGATCTACTAAAGATTTATGAAGATCAAAATCCAAGTGAGTAAACCATTTTTTTTAAAAATTCAAAACTAGATCAGTTTTACAAATGCCCCTGTACTGATTGAAACCAACTAATTTAAACTCATTTTTGACATGAAAATTGTTTAAAACCACCAGTTGACTATGCCTCCTTAAGTCACAGTGCAAAAGCATCTCATGAGGATAATTTTTCCATGATCCCAAGCTTCAAAGCAAGCACAGAATTCCTATCAAACTGCATTGAAGACTCAGATTATTTGGTTTTCAGGAAGTATGCAATCAAAAAATCCCCTCCAAATTCTACACTTTTTAATAAAGCCAACTTCATGTTCAGTAAACTCTTTGAAAAATTAAAAGTATCCAAAACTGATTTCAAAAGTTATCACCCTGAACTACCAGTAGCAATGTTCTTTATTAAAGAAGAACATGGTCAGCAAGCCTTGCGGATGATCAGAACAGGTGATGGAAAAATATGTAATGAAAGAATTGATGCAATACCTAGGTTCAAGACTTTGTTGAAAATTTTGGATCATTTGCATGTCAAGGCATTGGAAAAACTGAACATTACGGGATCAAAATTGAATGAAATGAGAGATGAATTGTTTCAATATGTTTTGAAAGAGATTGCCAATCCAGATCTTGGCCTTCCCCTGTTAGGATTGTATAAAGCAAATCAAGGTATTCCACCGTGGTATGATCCATCCATGAAGGACTTCAAGTTGTTTGGAGAGCTTCAGCTGAAACTTCTTGAATTTTTCACAGAAGATTTGACTGATTCCCAGATGAAAGATATTTCAGTGTATATTTTGAATCTTTGGCTTTATCACAAAAATCCATCTTACTTCAGTTATTTAAATCAAGATCTGGCTACCTCAACACCATCTATAGCATGTTGCTGTTTAGTACACAGACCCATATAATTTTCAAGCTTGTTTGAAGTGAAAGTTTTTTTGTTTTCATTTTGAACTCTAAGGAATATCTGGGTGTAGAGAATCCCAAAGTAGAGCATCTCCCATTACCAATGAGAGGCGTATGAGCTATCAGCATTCAGCCACATGAGAGCTTTGGAAAATTGGTGGCTCTTCACCAACCCTTCTAAACAAAGTAAGATTAGAAATTGCACACTCATTGTGATATAACACAGCCAAAGCCAGTGTATAGTGGAGCTTCTTGGCTTTAATGCAGTATCAATCTCATAATCACCAAAGTTCAAAGAGAGTGCTTACCTTTGAAACTTCAAAGGGGCAAGGCAGCCTGGAAACCCCCCCAATAATGTAACCAAAATGTATGAATTTTTTGACAAAAAAACAAGCTGGTATGAATTAACTTTCTTTTCCTCAATGGTGACACTTCAAATTTATGATTTATTTCCTAGGGAAGGGATTACCAATAACTTATTAACTAAAACAATATTAACAGAGGCAGATTGGGTACAGGACCTCACTATGGAAAAACATTTAAGGATTTTTCTTGCAAGGGGAGATAAATTTCAAGGCTTGTGATTTCAATGGTGCAAAAGGAATGACAAGAATTACAAGAACACAAGGGAATGTTGGTGGAGACAGGGGTGGGGGACATCTTGCCACGCGTATGTATTGCTTGAGTCCACATTAGACAAAAAGTCCCTCCTTTGAAGGTTGTTGCAGGACCCCCAATGGAGAGACATGTTTTAAGTTTGTTTGACATGCTGAGCCATCCTTCAACTGAAAGTTAAACAGTGGTCAATGTGAATCCAACATATAGTGCTATCAGTATCACCACACCAAGTGAATGTTGGAAAGTTCAAGAAAAGTTCCGGGTAGAGTATGCATTGAGTTCTTGGATGTCAAGTTCAACTGCTCCCAGTTTCTTCGGTTTGATTGTAGTGTCGTACAAATTGGACCCTAGTTGCACAATGTACTCGTTGCTAAACGCTTCTATTCGTGCCGTCTGCCCACTGTAAAACCAAGAAAAAGAGAGGTTGGAAGTTGATAAACTTTTCTTACCTGTGAGTCCGCCGCTGAGACCTCATAACACGCGCTCAACTTCAATGGCCTCGGTTCGTATCCGAGAAGCACGTTCCTTGGTATTTCTTATCATTTTTCGCTTCACATTTGTTTTGTCGGCATGGCCTGAGTTCGACTTGAACCAACCGGCAGCAGAATGCTCGGAAGAATTTCCGATTCTCAGTACGACTCCTGAAGACTTCCCAGGAAAACGAAAAATGGACCCGGTACAACTTCTGAGCCTCAGCCCGCCGAACAGCCGTCTTCGTCTACCGCATTGCGTCGCGGAAAACGTGCCTTCAGGATCAGGTGTGCTACCATTTGACTCTTTATTACCTCTGGCGCAAAAAGACGAACTCAGCTAGATCTGCTGGGCAGATTCCCTCAACCTTAGACTGAAAGCGCAAGTCGAATCCGAACCGAGTGATTCGGGGGTTAAACGTTCAACCTTCGTGGATAATTTGGCGTTCAGACAAGCAATAAGCCAACCAAACACTAGTGAAAACAATCATGAACCCCCTACTGCGCAGAAGAAACCGGAAAAACCCACCCCTTACGTTTATTTTTTATCAAATGAACACGTAGTAGAGGAACTGCTCAGCGAATACAGCAAAAGATTCGAAGATGAGGTCACCCAAATTCCGGGTTTCAGGCCCGGGGAGAAACATGAATACTTGCCATTAGCACGGGCTACTAGCAGAGACGGGAGCGGAATACCAGTCTTGAAGGTGCTTCAAAGGTCAAGGCAGGGTATACAGAAAAGGCGCGAGCTAGTTCGGCTATATAATCGTTTGGCAGCATCCTTGTACAAAATCCACAGAGAAACTTTAAATCGCGTCAAGATGCCAACACTCGACCACAGGATACAGCAGAAGAAATTATTAGACTGGTTGTTTAAGCAAATCTTTGAACCTGACCATGGCTCTGCAGTAATGGGAGTCGACCATGTGCCATATTTGAACTTGGGTTTGAATGATCCCGAGATGAAAATTGGCGCTATTCAAGAAAAATTGATCAACTACTTCTCCACACCAAGCTGCGAAGCTAATCATGATTATGTAGGTCAGATTGCTACCGATCTGATCAAGAGTTATGAAGATCAAAATCCGAGTGAGTAAAATAATGTTGTTTTAAATTCAATACTAGATCAGCTTTACAAATGCACCTATACTGATTAAATCCAACTAATGTATCCTCATTCTTGACATTTTCTTTTGAAAAATTGGCAGCTAATGGTGCAGCCTTAATTCAAAGCACTAACTTGTATCATGAAGACCAGTTTTCCATGAATCCAGCCTTCAAAGCAAGCACAGAGTTTTTATTAAGTTGTATTCAAGACTCAGACTATTGGTTTTACTGGAATTATGTCATCAAAAAAACCAATCCCCAATTTTCACTTTTCAATGAAGCCATCAACACTCTCAAGAACATCTTATTCAGACTGAAAGTATGTAAAGGAGATCTTAGAAGCTATCACCCCAACCTACCTGTAGCAATGTTCTTTAAAACAGCACATGGTCAGCAAGTCTTGCGGATTCTCAAAACAATAGATGGAAGATTGTGTGATGAAGACAATGACACAATGCCAAGGTTGAAGGTTTTGTTGAAAATCCTGGATCATTTACATGTCAAGATATTGGAAAAATTGAACATGACAGGATCAAAATTCAATGAAATGAGACATGACTTGATTCAATATCTTATGAAAGAGATTACCAATCCAGATCTTGGACTTCCTCTGTTAGGATTTTATGAAGCTAATCAACACATTCCCCCATGGTATGATCCATCCAAGAAGGACTTCAAGTTGTTTGGTGAGCTTCAACTGAAACTGCTTAATTTGTTCACTGAAGATTTGAATTTATCACATGTAAAAAACATTTCAGTGTACATATTAAATTCATGGTTTTATGAGAAACACCCAGTCTACTTTAGTTATTTTACTCAGAATCTTGCTATCTCAACACCATCTGGAAAATGTCATTGTTTAATACACATCACATCCAGAAATTTTTAGTACAAAACACATACAGAAGTTTGGATGAGGTGGGACTTATTTTGTTTTCTCCTTTGAAGAATTCATCAATTTTTTTTAACACCTGACATGTAATCCTGATAAGATTATGATACTAAAAATTTAAACCCAGGATCCAGGTGGGATGTATGTGGTATAGGCTGCATAAGAAAACCTCATGATCAGCAAGCAGGCCAGGTTGTAGTAGCTCACCAATAGCACTTGGCTGACAAACTTTTACATACTACAGACTGCTCCACAGAACACCATGAAAAATGTAGGGACTAAGTGGCAGGTGGGATGAAGAAAACTCCAGCCAAAACATAAACTTAGTCCAAAGCAGTGGAACCACCAGATGATAGCAAAGGGGTCATTTTTATTCAAGGGGAGTACTTCCAGAATACTACAGGAATTTTAACAGATGTTACTGAATTTTGCCTGACACCCATTCACTCCAATATTTTTCAATGGACAGTCTGACTCTTGTTGGTGTTTCATGTTCATATCTGCAGTACTAAACTGTTGAGAGCCTGAGCAGGCCTCTTGGGGTCAGGCTCCGTGGGTCTGCCTGGAAACCACAGGAACAGGGTCCAGCACTGCAGATTGCCCATTTGATATACTAAAATTTTGAGCCTCCAGACCATGCCTGCCAAGAGATGCAGCCATTGACTGCTCCAAGGAAGCCAACACTGGGGTGTACATCATGCTCTGAAATGTTTTTTCTTTTACTGTTAGCCACACTTCAACAGTTTGTGTTCAGAAAAGAATTACTTTCTGTGAGCACAGAGATCAAGTTACTGTGGTATTCATAGCTCCAAAAAGTCAAAATCCACCACCAAAAGTGACCATTACAGTTCCATGTTCATACTATGAGTAGATTGCTCTGAGTATTGATGTGTTGGGGTTGTTCTCATAGATATAATGATCATACACCAACTCGCCAGCTTCCTGTCTAGATGAAATGAAATTATGCTAGGAGCAGCAGTTGTTAGTGGCGGACCCAAGCCAATCAATTGACACTTGCACAGCCCCAACTCAAATAGTGTTCAAATAACAGGCTCTCCTCGATCACATCTCCGCTGCATACTCATACACAGGTTGTTTTCTTTTTGCTTGGACTGCTGCCCACGTCCAAGAGCCGCTATATATACTCATGAGATCTGACTGTTTTTTGATTGGTTGTTGTGTTTTCTTTTTTGGTTGGATATTGGTTCCCATTTCTTAATTTCGATTGGTTTAATGGGTCTACATAGATCAAAGTGAAATCGTCGCGCTTCAGTAGACAGAACTCCATTTATAGAACGAGGCAGGGTTAGATGTGATGGAAGGACCGGTCCAGTAAACGATGGAAAAGGGGGCAGCAGACACAGAGAAGAATAAAAAAAGACACTGACGGGTTTGATCTTAAAGTGAGCAGAGATGAGCGAGAATACAAAGATCTATATGGGTAGGTTGAGAGGACAAAACACCGGTGAGCGTTTATTTCTTTTTCAGTCAAGACGGGACAGAGAGAAAGATGAGTGCGGCATACCCGGAGATCTTGAATGAGGTAGTAAAACACGCGCAGTCCTTCTGGATCATCTGATCCTTGTACGTCGACCAACGATCCGATTTTGGCCGTCTTGATGAGGAAGAAGCGATTGGGGTTTTTTAATTGGGGGGGAGGGAGGGAATAAATGCCATGGGGTCGATGATTAGCTTCGTTCGAGGAAAGTGAGCTCGAGTGATCACGGGGTGGATTACACACTTCAAAGGAGATATGGGTATCTGATAACCGCACTTCCAGTTCCTGTTTTCCGACCACATTCTTCTTCGGCCAGTTATGATCATCTTCCCTTAATTTTTTTTAAATACAGTCGATCAACATAGGTTTTTTATGGGGTGGATTGCATGAACGATGGATGCTCAGGGTGGAGTCAGAGGAGATGTTTGATTTACTTGATGATTTCGCTCTCTGCAACGATCCGTTTGAGTTCCGAGATCGTCAAAGGAGACAGCCACACTGTGTAGGAAAAAGACATGTATTAGATCAAAATAACATGCTTAAGAGAGAGAGAGATAGAAGAGTAGCTGACTTTCTTTCCTGATCAAACTGTCGTTTCGATAACTATATGATGGAATTGTTGGAAGGAGAAGGCATCAGCGCAGGATTTTACGAAGGAGAGAGTCAATAGGGCCGACTTTGAGTTGTTAGCGTATCTCAACCGACCCTCGCTGAATTCGAATTCGAGGAACTCGTGGCCGTATCGACCCATATGACCGCTATAATATCGCACATAGAACGGGTCCGTCTTTGCAGGCATCGTCTGGCGGGTGTTCGCGTAGTGGACAGGCTTCTTCTCGGAGCGGGGGCGAGTGGTGGTTTCGCGTTCGGATGGGTGTTGTGCGGCTCCAAGACTTGGTCTTGATCGACGGGGGGCTCCACCCCCGCTTAACTAAGCCTCTCGATCGGAGTCTCGGGGACCGACCCCGGCGCCTCGGCGCATTCACCCACTGCCCAGCTCTTATCAATGAGACTACAGTCAAACCTGTCTAAGGGCATACCCTTTGGGAGAAGACTTTTGGTGTGACTTTAGGCAGGTTATGCCCTTAGAGATGGTGATTTTGCTGGTCAATCAAGAATCCGGGGAAGTCTTTTTCTATGCTGTTAGGCAGATTATGCAGTTAAAAGGGTATGCCCTTAGACAGGTTTGACTGTACATATTAAATGAAATTTGTCACCAGCGGATCCCAAAATGGGGTAGAGGGTAGACCAGCATGTTTTAAAAATGGTGGGTTTTCTCAAACCCATCAATTACATAATGGTGGATTTGATACCCCCTATTTTGATCCTCTGACACGTGTACTACTAACAAATTCCCTACATCATGTACATGAGATAAGCCAACATTATGCCCATTGACAGTCAGGTCAGAGTGATTTTGGTCTACGGAAACCATTGTGTTCACATTGAACGCACTGTCAGAAGTCTCATGCAATTGGTTTTTCTTGTCTCTTTCATCCTGTTTTTGCTCAGTTTTCAACTTTGGTCTGAACTCTCTCCCTTCCAATTGCTCCAATTATCCGCTGGCTCAGGCCTGCAAGTTTTACATTGCCAATGTTTGGTTTCTCCCTAAATCAGTTGAAGATGTCTATCTGAATGACCCACAGCCTAGAATTGTCAATTGAGCTGCAATTCAATCTGACAGCAATTGCATTGTGATCAAATCTGGTGCCAAAGTGGTGTTCAAAAGTACAAAAAGGTTTAAAGTCTATGGAACCAAGAAGTTTACCAAAGAAGTCATCAAGAAAATATTAGAGTTGGACATGGTCAAAGACTCTCAAGTCAAGATCCAATTCCAAATCCAGGTTGAGCTTGCTTGCAAACACCGCAACTTCATAGCAAATTTTGTGAATCAGCAAGATAAAAAAAATTGGCCAAGAGGTCTTGTCAAAGACATGGAAAAGAGAAGGCACTACAAACCTGAGGCTCACAAGAATAAAAAAGTGGAACATAAAGAGAGCAGCAAAAAAAGCAACACATGAAAAGTCAAAAGGACTTATGCCATGGGCTGCATTGCATCAACACTGCAACTGTTTCAAACCATGTTGGTATCAGCCCAAAATCTGATCCAATATCTTTGGATTGGATTCAATTGGCCTAAAGTACCATTCCAATATCCCAGTTGAGAATAATGGAGATTGGACGGCCAATGCCAGAGAATGCTTGTATTGACCTCTGTTCCAATACTTTTCATTGGATCACCCCTCAGATATGATACACAAAGTTGATGAAATCATGTATTGGGTTAGCAATCCAATCCATGGTATTGCCAATAAAATCTGCATATTGGAACAGTTGCAGTGTTGATTGCATCCAAATAGATACTATATGTGGTGCAGTACATCAGATCAGAGAAACCAATTCAACCAAGTACAAAGCAGCTGTACTTTTTTGTTGCATTGGAAAAGCACAAAAAGTTGAAGACAAAAGAGGTTTAAAAAACAATAACACACAAAATGATTGCAATTCAATGGAAAATAAGAGGAGACACTATAAATAGAGGTCCTCTCAATGCCTTGAATGAGTTTCCTCATTGCAGATCCAGTGGGGGCCAAAGGTTTCTCACAAGGTGGTCTTGCGGTTGAAACTTTTTTTTCTCTCTTGCAGGAGTTTGTTGCATGTTAAGGTTGAACACGGAATGGGGGCTTATGTATGCATTCAGCTGATGGCTGGGGGGTCCGCAGTGTTTCTGTTGATCTGATTCCTTGTACAACACTTTAGAAAGAACCAAAAGCATCCAAGTTATGTACCCACAAGGAAGAATTAGATATCATATTTTTGTCAACTCTGGGTCCATGTGGTCAGAAATGAGCAGAGTGAAAAATGGTGAATCTGTCTTATGGGGCAAATACTGTGTTTTGCATAATTTTTGGATCATTTCCCAACATTTCTGGTTTTGTTGACCGGGGGCAATCATATATTTGTTGTATCTTTTCCGAGATTTTTTGCACAGTGCACCTGACAGATGTCAGATGAAGCCCAAGGCCAAAACTACCCCTGGAGCCAACATCCTCCAGTAGATAGTCTTGGATTTGGGCTAGAGACAAACCAAGTTCATATTTAGAGCCAGAGCGCCTTCTTTACCCTACCATCCACTGCCCAGGGCTATTGGCCACTGCCCACTGCCCGTATGGAGGGGGCAGGGAGGGGCCGACCAAGCGCTGGGTTGTTACAGAAGGACATCCCAGGCGGAAGTCAATCTGAAGGTTGGTTTTAAAGCTAGGTGTGGATTTTTGTCTGCATATGATTAAAAAACCTTGAATGCAAGGTTGGCCCAAGGTTTGGTGTAAAGTTTAAATTAAAGTTAAGTACATAGCAAAAACGGAAAATTTGAGCAAAATCCAAGCAATAAGGTTTGGTGTGAAGTTTAAATTTGAGTACATTAGCACTGTTCACGTAAGAAATCTATGACCATGGTGAGAGATATACATCAGCATACTTTCCCAGCCAAATTGGCTGGCACAATGGGATAAACTTTATTTCAATCTTGCTGATGTTTAGCTTACGTGAAGAGTGCTATTATAGCAAAACCGGAAAATTTGAGAAAAATCCAAGAATTCTGCAAAACACAGTAATCTGATTGAGTTATGTTGAATCCAACTTGCGACTCTGGGTAACAATGGAGGACTTACCTTCGAGTTGCGCTTCTTTGTTGTCTTGTTTCACGTGTGCAGACCCCTGCAGTCCGGTGGATTTTGGTGTTGAGTGTTTCAGGGCTTTTGCTGAAACACAGAAGTTGGGGTTGGTTGAGTTGTGGTTGATTATGTCATCAGCCCACACCCTCTCCGCCAAACAGCAAGCCATTCTCGGGACTTGCATTTCTCTTCCTCGGCCTTCTGTCGTCTTTCTTTATCTTTACTCTGCCTTTCCTTTCGACTTTCCCCATCAAAAACAGCCGACCAGCCGAGATGATCAAGCCCACCAAACTCGCATCCAATCTCATCAGCAACTCCCGCCAGAACATCAAGCTCCCCTCCATCCTCAGCCTCGCATCAGCAGCAGCAGCATCAGCACCCGTAGCCTCGTCTTCATCCTACAGCAGATCCATCTCAACCACAAAATCAAAATCAAATCTTCCTCGCCCAAACCCTGCTCCAGCCTTCCAGCAGAAACCCTCAACGATCAGCACCCCCACTCCCACCCCTCAACCCCTCAACCAACAAACCTCTATCATCAATGGAGAACTCATGGATCATAGCTTCATAGGCATGAGTGGCGGCCAAGTAAGCCATGGTATTCATTCCCCCTCCCTGCCTTTTCAAAAAAAAAAAAAAAAAAAAAAAAGAAAAGAAAGAAAGAAAGAAAGAAAGGAAAAAATCTGACGATCGAATGTAGATTTTCCATGAAATGATGCTACGGCATAATGTCAAACACGTTTTTGGATATCCTGGAGGCGCGATCCTACCGGTATTCGACGCCATCCACAACTCGAAGCATTTCGACTTCATCCTACCGCGACACGAACAGGGCGCAGGACATATGGCGGAAGGATATGCACGAGTATCAGGGAAGCCGGGAGTGGTCTTAGTGACATCGGGACCAGGGGCAACGAACACGATCACGCCGCTGCAGGATGCCTACAGCGATGGGACGCCGTTGATAGTCTTCACGGGACAGGTGGCAACGAGCGCGATCGGAAGCGATGCGTTCCAGGAAGCCGATGTGATCGGGATCAGCCGCAGCTGCACCAAGTGGAACGTGATGGTCAAGGATGTCAGCGACCTCCCCCGGCGGATCAACGAGGCCTTCAAGATCGCCACCTCTGGCCGTCCAGGCCCTGTCTTGGTCGACCTCCCCAAAGACATGACCGCCGGCATCCTCCGTACTCCCATCCCTCTCAAATACACTCAACCGGACCTCATCGATCGGGTCCTGCCCTCCAACCCCCTTAGATCTCGACCTTGGTCATCCCCTGCCGATTCCACTCCGAATTCTAAATCAGCCCCTTTCGAAACACGCGAGCTACGCCAAGCAGCCGACATGATCATCAACGCCAAACGCCCGGTTATCTATGCCGGTCAAGGCATCTTATCTTCCGATGAGGGCCCAAAACTCCTCAGACAACTCGCCGATCAGTGGAATATCCCCGTGACTACTACCCTCATGGGAATGGGCGCTTTCGATGAGGAGGACCCCAAAAGCTTACACATGCTCGGCATGCACGGCTCGGCCTATGCTAACTTGGCCATGCAGGACGCCGATGTCTTGATTGCTCTCGGAGCTCGGTTCGATGACCGTGTGACTGGGAAAGTTAATAGTTAGTCACCCGCTCTCCGAGTTCTTTTAAAAATTAGTTTTTTTTCCCTCTTTGTCTGATGATGAACAATTTTGATTCCTACTTTCTTTAGCTTTTGCGCCTCATGCTTTGGCCGCTGCCCAACAGGGACGAGGAGGGATCATTCACTTCGAGATCCAACCGAAGAACATCAACAAGGTGGTCCAAGCGACATGTTCAGTCGAAGGGGATGTGGTCCAAAGCTTGACGCATCTGCTGAACATCCTGCCAGCGCGGACGAGTCCGCCGGAGCGAACAGAGTGGCGGGCGACGATCCAGGGGTGGAAGGAGAAATATCCGTTCGTGTACGAGTCGTCGGGGAAGAGCGAAGCGATCAAGCCGCAGGAGGTGATCGAGGCGCTCAACGACTGGTCCAAGGCCGTCCCGGGACGCAAGGATAATTTGGTGATTTCTACCGGCGTCGGCCAACACCAGATGTGGGCCGCCCAGCACTATCGTTGGACCGCCCCACGCTCGATCGTCACCTCCGGAGGACTCGGTACTATGGGATACGGGCTCCCCGCCGCCATCGGCGCTAAGGTCGCACGCCCTGATAAGTTCGTCGTCGATATCGACGGGGACGCTTCCTTCTCTATGACCGCTATGGAGCTCGCTACCGCTCACGAATTCAATATCGGAGTCAAGGTCATCGTCTTGGACAACGAATTCCAAGGTTCGTACTCCCCCCTTCCTCCTCTGATACCCACTCTCCACACCGCTTGACTGTTGTCTCTCTTCTCATAGGTATGGTACTCCAATGGCAAGACCTGTTCTACGAATCAAGGTCCGTTTTCCTCACTTTCACCCAAAAAACAAATCACATACCAACATCTGACCAACACTTCGGTTTTACAGATACTCGGGGACTCGAATGACCAATCCAGATTTCGCTCAATTGGCCAAAGCGATGCGATGTCATGCGATTTACTGTGATCAAAAGGAAGACTTGAAGGCGAAGATTGACGAGTTGATGGCTTTTGATAACTCGAGACCGGTCTTACTTCATGTCAAAGTCACCGATAAGTTCGTCCTCCTACTCCCTCCAAGACGCGCGTTTTTTGGTTCTTGAGCAACAAAAAAAAACCGATGCTGACTTGAAACATCGTCTGGTATTTTCTTTGGTTCGGTCTTCTTTTTCTAGGGAGCATTGTTTCCCTATGGTCCCAGCTGGAAAAGCCTTACACGAACGTAAGTCATGTCATGTCCTTTTATTTCCTTTTGCCTCTTGGGACATCCGATTGATTTTAAATCTTGTTATTTTCGGGTGGGCGTTTAGAAATCTTACATCCGATCCTTAGAAACAAGGCTTCTTCTTGATGACTGCCCCTGCAGTCTTCTCCAAAAACCCTCACTGTGACACACCCCCACACATGACTTCTATATGATAACTTTGATCACGACAAAAAAAAAGCTCTCTTCATTTGTTTAGTTCATGCTTTTCCTCTTTCCTGGTTGTTGGAATCTCATTCCTAGTTAATGCGCAGTGCCTCCCTCAGACCTCAATAAAGGAGTATCCCAAGAGTGTACACTATCCAGTGAGTTGTTCGGATTGTGTACGCTCATCAGCATCAGTTTACTTGTCAGACGAAAAGTGGCATCAGTGACTTGACTGGCTTAAGTTTTCATGATCAAAATTTGTGATCTTCAGCATTCGAGACGAAAGATAAAACACCAAACCAGCTTGATTGATGTCTTAACATCATGCAGGTTTTTGACATGAAAGGCAAAACAGACAAACGAGATCAATCAATGTCTCAAAATCATCTTTCCCTCCAGCTTTCGACATGAAAGACGAAACAAACCATCTATGTACTGTTAAAACTCTATAGCCGCATAGTTCATGGTAACATGGATTTGTTGGGTGGTTAGAGTGGTTATGCATTGGGCTGGGCCCCGGGTGATATCCGAGGCCTAGAGGGCATCCCGCGCTGGTCCCCTGCGGGTATACCCGAGCTCGGGTATCAAATTCGCTAGTCCCGGGCACTATCCGACGGATATCGGGTAGCACCCGCGGGGACCGGCAGTTGCACTGCTCCAGGGCGTGTAGAAAGATTTTCCCAGTAGAGAATTGAGATTGATACCAGCAACACGATGTCGAAAAAACGCTCTGCTCCAGAAGATAACCCGCCGTCCCCTCCGAAAGCGCCTCAAACTTCCCAGCCAACCCGCAAGTCATGGGTGTGGAAGTATTTTGTCGAAGATCCGAAGGAGGATAAAGTACGCTGTACAGCTATTTTGAAGAAAAATGGTCGATTGTGCAACGCTTTGCTGGCCCATGACAAAAGCTCTAGCACCAAATGATTTTATTCGAGAGGAGATTGCCTCGGATTTTGATCCTGCTATCGTTCTCAGGGATTTCAAGACCGAGGCCCGCCGTTCCGATCGCAGTCCAGCAAAATTTGGTGCAACACAGCCCCAACAGATTCAGAGCTCCATCATGTCTGACATCTTTGGTTCGCAACAAGCAGCAAACAACTTGGACACTGAAATTCAGAACTACTTCCGTGCAACTACCGAGTCGGGAAACACCAAGGTTCTTGAATTTTGGCGGAGCAACAAAGCTATCTATCCATCACTTGCAGCAATGGCAAAATGTTATCTTGCCATCCCTGCCACCAGCGCTCCCTCGGAGCGAGTTTTTTCGAGATCCAAATCTATAGTTGGTCCTCAACGGAGCAGTGTCAGTCCAACCTCCGTTGAGCACCTCTGCCTGAAGGACTGGTACCGCGCAATTGGAACGCTCGACCCCGCTCCTTATGATGAAACCGACGTATTCGAGGATTCTCAAGTCACACCAACTCAATGATGCTAGTTTTTTTTTCTCAACTCTTCTTTCTGTTTTTATTTATATGTTTATCTTCTACAAATCACTCTTCTTTCTGTTTTTATTTATATGTTTATCTTCTACAAATCTGAACTCGTCAAGTCGCCTCAGCATTCTGTTTCAACTTTAAATGTAATCAAAGGTCGGTCTCCAACCCTTCGCAAGACTCCTCCCGAGTCCTTTACCCGAGATATCCGATTGGATAAAAAGCTCAAAAATTCCACCCGCGCTCCGAGCGACCGGGTCGGGTAGTCGGGTATACCCAAAGGAGCTCGGGTCGGGGCCCAGCCCTAGTAACTTATGCAGTTAAGATGTTCAAAGTTGAAAAGGTTCCCATAGCCCAAAAATTTCAAATGATTTGTTGAGTAATGAAACATGTAAGAACAGCTACTTCAAAACTTTTCAGCCACTTTGTGCAAGCATACAGGTCTGAAAAATGAGGATAATTTAGATGCAATGTGCTAATATGTGGTGAAGTTGCTTATTTTTCAGACCTGTATGCTTGCACAAAGTGGCTGAAAAGTTTTGAAGTAGCTGTTTTTACATGTTACATTACTCAACAAACTATTTGGAATTTTTGGGCTATGGGAAACTTGTTTTTTAGGTGCCCAAATACTACATCTCTTCTGGTTTTTAATGATTTTTTTAAACATAGAAGAACGCTTTGAAAAACTTCCAAAAAATTCAGAGAGGCCAATGAGAAGCCTGTCTATTGATTTGTAAAGAAAAATCTTCAAAAATTTGCTTAGTTTACCCGCAGTGTGCAAAGTGTTTGGGAATCCGCGCACTGTGCAGTGCGCAAAGTAAGTCCGTTTTTTTTACAGGAATTAAATTCAAGAATGGCAATTTTGCTTTCCTATCCTTCGGCATCATCAAACAGAAGCAATTGATGAGTTGGACTTGGGTGAAATATCATTTCATCATATTTTTTTCCTCTAGTTGTACCTAGAAAACAAAAGAATTCTACACAACATTGTGTTGACTCCCAAATCAATTCTGACTGACTTTTGACTCACTTCTGCATCCACTTCAATTCATTTAGGGATGAGTTACTGATGCACATCAGGCTCACATCCAACCAAAACTCACATCAAATTCAGCTCTGGCACTCCCTGGGGAGTGGGAACATATCTCCCCTGGTGCAATCACACACTTTCCAGACAAGCAACACTGGGTCGCTACGCTACACTACGCTATTTCAGCGCTACGCGTTAGCGTAGCGGCAAAAAGCGCCCATCTATTTTGCATAGCGTTAGCGCGCTGTTAGCACCGCTATGCTGCGCTAATTTTCAGCGGCGCTAACAGCGCGCCAATTCTTTGTTAGCGTTAGCGCGCCGCTACAGTCGCTACGCTACAGCGCTTTTAGCGGAAAAAAAGCCCTTTTTTCCCGCTAAAGGCGCTGTAGCGCAGCATAGCGCGCGCTCTTTTGCGCCCTGCATGCGTAGCGTTAACGCAATTGCGCGCATCTGCGCTAACGCTACGCTATCAGCTAAAATAGCTGCGCACCGCGTGCGCGTAGCGTTAGCGCACATGCGTGCAATTGCGCTAACGCTACGCTAAAAAATAGCGCATTCGCGCTGCGCTACGCTACGCTAACCGCTATGGTTAGCGTAGCGACCCAGTGTTGAGACAAGAGGGGAATTTCCAGCTGAATCATTTCCAAACTGTGTCACCCACATTTACTCAGCAGAAATGCCCCTCTGGGCTTGCAAATTTGTGATTGGTGTGTGATTTGTCACCATATTGTACGCGCGTACAATAGGGGGTTTCAAAGTTGGCCAGATGCAACTTGTATGCACTTTTGCAAGTCAGTGTTCAAGTGCATTCTTGAACATGGAGTTGCAAAAGTGCATGCAAGTCACATTGTAATACACCCCCCAAACCTGCTTGAATGTTTCTTTGAATTTTGGTGTTCATGACAAGCCTTTAACACCAACTTGCAAAAGTACATTATCATGCAAGCATGCATGGTCAACTTTGAATCCCCCTAATAGGGTGACAAATCACACACTTGACCAGAGGGGAATTTCTGCCAAGTAAATGAGGGTGGCACGGCTTGGAAACAATCCAGCTGGACATTCCCCTCTTGTCTGGAAAGTGTGTGATTGGTGTGTGATTGTCCTTTTGCTGGAAGGCGGCAGGAATATAACCAGCGTGGCAACAGTTGTCCTGTTGTCGCTTCAAGCCCGCTGCGTTTCAAGAACAAGATATGTACATATATTTTGCTACCTCGCCGGTAAGGCCCAACGTGACCCAAGGTAGAGCACGCAGCTGTGCGTGAATACGCAAAGAATAGAGCTGGAGGAGCTGTTGTGATTAGAGAGGAAAAGACACCTGCATACATATTTGTAGTGAGAGTAAGTAGACCTTGGGCGTCATCAGATTTGTGGGATCCATTGGACCATTGTGGTTGTATTGCTGCAAGCGCGCCTGGGCAATATTACCCAGTCCGCCCGGCCGAGTGCCACTGGGGGTTTGGTATGTTATGTATGTATTGTCTTTTCCAAGAAGCTTGGACAGAGTTTAAAAAAAATGTTTTCAAAAATCCTTTGCAAATCGCATATCTTTCATATATACTTTTCATTTGACAGGTGTCAGATACAGCCCAAGGCTAAATTGAAACCCAGAGCCATCATCCTTGAGAAGATGGTCTTGGAGTAGACCTCAGGAAAAACTGAGCTCATATTTGGAACCAGAGCTGCTTGTTGACCCCTCCGACCATGGCGCATGGTGACAGACCGCTGCCCTCTGCCCGAACGGAGGGGCCAACCAAGCACCAGACCGTTACACAACCTGCAAAGGACAAGAGGGCTGTGGGATACTCCAGCCAAAAGTTAATCTCAAAATCAAAAATAAACCCATACACCAAAAAAAAAAAAAATTGGAAAAGGTCCAACCTTCTCGGAAAAGACAATATGTGCCCAGGGTTTGTCATCAACTATTAGACCATCCGCACCGGGCGCTAAGTTAGCCCGGATTAGGGCACTTAGTTCGACCCCGCAACCGCATCGGGTTGGATTAACCGGGGATCAACTTGACCCGGAGCTTGGTTTGGAGCTAGTGGGGTATAAATCTAGCCCCCACTAGTCCTCGGACTAACCTATAAAATGAATATGCATCATGCTCAATGGCGTGAACTCTATGTGTTTAGGTGCCAAACACATACCATACAGGCACCTAATCACATAATCTCCGATAGCCTCGGACCTCCCAATCTACGCCGATGCGGTCGGCCACTCGGATTAGCTTAGTCCGACCGTAATCCAAGCTAGTTAGTCCAGACTAACTTAGCAACGGATGCGGATGCTCTTAGAACTGTTGGAGTAGAGGCAACAGGATCATGGGTTTCAAGATTACAAAAACTACTTACAACCATAATCTTGCATTTAGTTTATCCTACCCCGGGGAATTCCCCCGGGTTAGGACTGCGGCCACTACTTAGCCTGGACGTTCCCGCGCCCCGGCTCCAAATCTTTTCCTCACCGAGATTCGGAGACCGGGATCGACTAGTGCCGAGTGCTAATCAGCGACGAGGCTGTTTTGTCCAGGTGAGTAGCGTTTCGGCATGTTATCAGCAATGTACCGAGATTTGGAGACCGGGATCGACTAGTGCCGAGTGCTAATTAGCGACGGGGCTGTTTTGTCCAGTTCCCATTTGCCTAACTCCATACGGCATCTTATAAGAACAACACGTCAAACAGACTTCCTCCCTTCCCGACATTGACAAGGGAGCTTTCCCTTTAGTCTGCAAATTGGTGATCAAGAAGCAGAGACTCCTCTCTTGGCAGAGAATGCTTATATCAGTCATCAAGAAGGGAGTCTTCCCTCCTCGATGAGTGGTTTGAAGACCGACCATCAAGGAGGGAAATTTCTCTGCTCAATGACCGGCATTTTTTGGTGGTGTGGCATCCCCGCTTTGCATCGGCCCAGCACAGCTTTATCCTAAGCCCCATCAATTTTGTGATGTGTCAAGTGGTGGTTGAGGGAGGTTGAGGGAGGACCGACGTTAATGGTGTGCCAAGCGGGCTTTGGGATCGGCGCAACGCAGCGCCGCCGTGACGTATGAAAGGCTTCATGTACAAGGTAGAACACGCGCCAGCACGGGAAAAAGGTCCGCCCCCCAGCGCCACGGCCTCTCGTGGCCTTTTCCCTAGTTTTTATAAAGAACACATGATCCCCCTCGTGACCCGTCCCATGCCTTCATTGTCAAACCACTTCATCACCGCACACCCTAGTTGACCACATTCTAGCTACAGATCTCCAACCTATCTTTCAGCTTGAAACCAGAATTCTTTACCGCGTACATCCAGTGCCTTGTTTCATCCCAAGTGACTGAAGAACTTGCCCCGTTTATTCAACTTAGCTGCATAACCCATTGTAATTCTTGACAAACAAGTGCAAGTTTTGCTTTGAAGATAGTCTGTAAATTTGTTTGCTATACTCTAGATACAACCGCTCTCTGATCTTAGACACAAAAAAGTCTCAAAAAATGCTATTTACTCTCAAGATCAATTTGCTTAGTCTCCAAATTTTCCTTGCTACTAGCGCTTGGTGTGCCTCTTTGGGAAACATACCTGTTCTGATCCATACTCCGGGTAAGTTGGATCGTCCGCGTGGGATGAAACTGAAGTATTTGACCCGCGGGTACGGTACACAACATTATACATGTCATGGGGACTATTGGGTCCTAGTTGAGGAAGGTACGCTAATTTCGTGATTCTTTACCTGACCCGTGCGGAAAACTTTATAAGTAATTTCTTCCTTTTACTTGGGTTATATAACTGGCCGGAAAAAGAGGCGACATTAGTTTACCAACCGAAAGACAAGACACAGAAGTTGGCCCGGACCGTCGGACATTATCACCACAAACCCCCCCAGCAGCCAACATTCCAGATTTCACGCATTGGCACCATCATCTGTGAGGAAAAGCGGCATGTCCCCGATCCGCATGGACAGGGCATTTCATGGGTACAGCAAGATGTTGTGGGAGGTACTCCGGGTATGGCGAAAAGAGTTGACCGCCTTCACACTGTCGGAGGACTCCCTACCGATTTTACGTGCAAGGCGACTGATGAGCCAATAAAAGTGAAATATTCTGCATCTGTGAGATTCAAATATCCTTTCTTTGTCCAGAAAAAGAAGGCAAACTCACAATTTGTCCGTTGATCTTTCTCACTCGCATAGTATTATTTCTGGGCCTGAATGCGGACTATGAGCCTAGCCAAACTAAGGATACCGGATCAATATTCCACTCCCTCCTTTAGATTAAAACTTCAACCCTCACATTTTTTCTCAGATTGTCGGTGTCATCCGTACTAATAGACATTTTACAAAATATGCGCACCTCCGAGGACTCCAATTTATTGATATGTTTATCCCTTAGCCGCCAACCCCATCTGGTCACGTTCCATGAATCTTGCGTCTTGAACAAAGCCCAATGGACCTTCTTCTGTGTGGTATTTAAAGTTTTGATCTTCACTCTCCCTTCGCCGCCAACCCAATATGATCACGTTCCATGAATCTTGCGTCTTGAACAAAAATGGCCCGTCTTCTTGTGGGATAATTAAATTCTTGATCCAAAACATGATCTGTCTTGGACTCAACTGAGCAACAGCTTGACATGGTTTTCTTTCTAAAATTCCGCAATTACGCGCATTACTTAAAAACACACGTCAATCGCAATCAACGATGAGCCTGAATTGCCCTATAAAACATTATTGACCTTGCCCCTTGCCCCTGTCCCCCAGCCCGTGGGCCCGTTTGACTCACAATCAATTTCCCGGAGGTGATGTGCCCCGGAGCTGTGTGGCGCCTGTGGCTGAAAATCAAAGTACAAAACCATTCATTTTCAGCCACAGGAGCCCGCAACCTTTTCTGCCTTTGCTGTATCCGCAAGTTCCTGCCGTACTCGCGGGGTGCGAGCACTCCGACGGGCTGTATGAGACGCGTGCTTAGCGAGCCCGAAGAACACAACTAGGAGCCGACATGTGGAGTCCCGGACCACACGTTTTGACTTTGTTGTTTGTGTTTTTAAATTGTATCAAGCGTCGCCGTGACGTATACATACATAATTTAAAGGCTTTAGACCACACACAGTATACGGGTCAAAGGTCCGCTCGCACCCAGCGCCACAACTGTTGAAGGACTGCAACGTGGTGCAGTATGGTGCCAACCTGGTATGTATGTAGACAAGCAGTCAGCGTGCGCTCTTCATTTTTCAAGGCCTGGTTCAATTATTAGCTGCACGGATACTCTATTCCAAATCTTGACAAAGTCCAAACTACTTGAAGGATAATCTGCAAATCCGCTTGCTATACTCTAGATATATCCGTGCTCCCATCGTCGACACAAGCAAGACTCAACAAGATGAAATTTACACTCAATATTAGGTCGCTTAGCCTCCAAATTTTAGTTTTCACTAGCGCTTTTCGTGCCTTCAATTTCAACGAGCTATATGAGATACCTGCTCAACTTCCTTCTCCGGGTACGCTGAACCTGAAGTATTCGACCCGCGGGTACGGTACACAACATTATGTATGTCACGGGGACTATTGGGTCCTAATTGATGAAGGTACGCTAATTTCGTAATTCTTTACCTGACGCAGTAAAACATTGTAACCGTTTCAATACTTTCTTTTACTTGGGTCATATAACTGGGCAAAAAAAGAGGCAGCATTAGTTTCCCCCGCGAACGACAAGCAGATACCGACCCGGAATTTCGGACAGTATTACCGCAAAGAGCAGCCTACATTCCGGATTTCAGGAATTGGCACCATCAGCTGTGAGAAAAAGAAATCAGTACCCGATCCACGAGGGCGGGGCGTTGAATGGTTGCTGTTTGATGTGGTGGGAGGTACTCCGGGCATCGCAAAAAGAGTTTACCGCACAAACACTGTCGGAGGACTCCCTCGCCGATTCACATGCAAGTCGACTGATCGGCCAATCAAAGTGGAATACTCTGCAGATGTGAGATTCAGATATCCTTTCATTTTTTAGAAAAAGAAGACAAACTTATAGTTTTTTCATTGATCTTTCTCACTCGTAGTTTTCTTTCTGGGCCTGAATTAGTTAAATTTTTGACTCCCACTCTTGATAGCGGAATTTGTATTCCAACTCCCAAAAAAATCCCGGAGCAATTTTGGGTCCTGGCAACCTGCGCGGACGTCAGCAACATTTGGGAGTTGGAAATTTAATTTTTGGGAGTCAATTTTTCAACCCCCTAAATCTATAAAATGCCGTGAGGTCCTTTTTTTACCTTCAAGGTTAGATAGCTCAGTGGCATATCATGTTCAGTTTTCTAAGCTGATCTCAGCTTTGTATGTTGACCTCATTCAACTGTTGGTGAGGGTGTGAGTTTATGGTCTCTTGGGTTTCCAGTGCATTCCTCAATCATTTTTGCCTTTGAAGCACCCGGACAAGCAACAATGGGTATGTAGTTATGTTACGTTACATTATTCACGTAATTTGGATAGCGTAACTACCCTTGTTACCCACAGCTGCCTGTTACGTTATTTGAAACAGGGTCTTTGCAGGCCTCGCGTGTAACGCAAAAGGCCCTTTTTTTTGAGGCTGTTACTGCGCATTATCCAGCGGATAGCGGGTAACGGGGCAAAATTGGCTGTTATTGGGTGTTATCTGGCGCTCCGCATGCGCCATTGATGCAATGAACATCAATATCTTTCTGTCACCTTGGAGCGGTACTGTCACACACTGCCTTTACAAATAACAGTAAAAATAATGGCTGAAAAATTATTATGTTAGTGTTGTGTTACTGTTATTGGCAACATTGTGGTCATTATTCCTGTGTTTGTAGGAAAAAAATTCAAACTTATATGTGTGCTAAAAAAACACCTCAAGATACAGCCAAATGGACATCATAAATGGAATCTAGGACCCAAATAACCCTTAGACGCCCACTGCAACTACCTCATATCTCCATTGGATCAGAAGATACACAAATCACACCTTTCATGCACCAGTCCAAGTGGTTTCACACACAGACTCAACTCTTGGCTACCATACTTGGCATATTGCATACAACACATGAATTACTTTTTCACTTCCTTTTAATAGTCTTCACCTCCTATATATTTTTGTTTCCCATTTGCATATCTTTGGTCTTAGTAAATCCTTGTATGAATATATATGATCCTGTTTGCATATTAAAGGGACACATTGTATATAGACTAGCTATATTCCCTCATTCCTACTTTCCCACCAGCTAATATCCCTCAAACCTGCTCCCCTGGAGCTAAATTCCCGCGTCATTGTCTATATAAGAGCAACTCCCCCCGGGTGCTATCTGACATATAGCTCCAAGAATGACAAATTTAAGGGCCACCCGGGTTGTTATCTGGGGTTTTAGGAGTCTTGGGAGCTCACTCAGGAGCTCAGGTTGTGCCAAACATAGCAACACCTGAGATCCCAAATAGCTCCTGTGACATCTCAACTTTTGCTGACATCTCACCACCCCACACTCACACACCCCCAAACCCCCACCCAATACCGCACTTGGGGCTTGGTGAAAGCCAAGTTTAGCTCTTAGGATAGCACCCGCGCGGTGGATGCACATTATTTTGCAGCAGCTTGGGAGCTAAACATGGTGAACTTTTAGCACCACAGAAAGCTCCGGCGGTGGAGTTGCTCTAAGGAGGCCTCTGCCTGACAGTTGTTCCCTCCTCATCCCATCAGGGGAAATTTCACCTCAGATCCTCATGCATAAAAGACTTAGAGGCAAAAATAGAGATAATATTTCAGTTGAGACAAATAGAGACCCAGTAAACAAAGCAGACAAGGAAAGAGACTGAAAATACCTAGAGTATCACTTGGTTGAGCAACAAGACAAGACGAGGGAGCAAACAAGACAAAATGAACAGAAACAAACAACAGAAGAGACTGAATGAGAGAGGTCAGTATGTGAAACAAAGGAAATAAGAAGTGAAGACATAAGATGGAATGGAGAAAGAGTTACCACCACTCTGGACTGAAGATACTGGTGATCTCAAGGCAACAACAATGACAGGTTGAGTTAGACCTGGTCTGAGTTGTTTGTTGGGTGTGCGGATTGAGATGAGGAAGGTTCCAGTTGGCCGCCTTTGCTCCAGCTGGGGAGGGGTGGCTGCGTTCTTGGGCTGCGGAGCACTTGTGCACTCCTGAAGATTCAGATTCTGACAATGTGGTCTGGCGGTGTGGTGATTTATATAGGCATGCGTGGTAGAATTTCCACTTGGAGATAGCGTGGGCGGGAATGCACAGAGCGGTGTGGTATGCTTTATGGTATCCCATATACCAAAAATCAAAATTTCCTGCTTTTTCTTTCTTATTTCTATTAGTTTTACTCTTAATCTCCCTTTTCCTCTTATCAATCACTTAATATTCCTCAAGATTCAGTTTCTAGGGACAAATTCACCCCTAGTCTTGCCTTACAGAACACTCATAAGGGCACTCACTCAGAAGTTACATACTCTTACACACTCACAATACTCCTTACAACCTCAAACAGTTACACAATCCACATTTACAACACTTAGTTACACACACGGTTACATACATAGCTACATACATATTTACACATAGCTGCATCATCACTTACATACATACAGTGTACACATGCAGGCACTCATGCAGATGCTAGGTGCATGTGATAGCTGCATGCACTAAGCTGCATGCGCTAGTGGATTTTAGTTGCATAACAACAGCAGGTGACCTGGTTACAGCATGACTACACTAACGTACAGTATGACCAATCACACCTCCTGATTCAGCCTGCATGTCATAACCCATAATCACCTGTACAGTCCTGACCAATCACATTCACCCATTCAACATATGTACTAGCCAAAAACCCTCATGTACCTAGCTAAAATCTCTCAGGTGGAGCTCCTCTGGAGCTAAAATCCCTCACTGTTGTCTATAAAAGGAGGCTCTCCTCCCCTGTTGTAACTTTCCCCCAGCAGACTTCCTGCACTCAGTTTCCCCTATAACAAAGTACACAATTGCTCACTCCACAATATATCAGTCACCCTATATTTTGGTTTTACACATATCACAGAACACTTACACACGAAATAACAACTCTACACAACACTCACATTACATAACACAAACCTCTGAGGGGTCCTCTTTAACCAACTATCACCTGGTTGAAGTCCAGACTCCTCACTCATAACACAGTTTAGCAACTTCATCGCACCCACTTTATAACAACAGTTATCTTTTGATAACACTCCACTATCACTACATTAAACCTGCCAATCTGAGATTGGTGGGCTTGTTTGAGTGTCTAGTGAACCAGGAAAGGCAGAGGTTTCCTCATACATCCCTTTCTGCACTCAGCAAAAGGTTCTCAGGAACACTATTGAGCTTTACAAGGGAGTCCCCAACGTGATAGAGGATCCTGTTGTTAGCAAGTGGCTCAATATACATCTTGAACTACTGTAGCAAAATTTTATTAGCATATTTTTAGTGAATTTAGTTAGTTTACAACAGGAAAACTTACCTGTTTTTGGCGAAGTGCAAGGACCGTATCTCCGTTTTAACACTTCCAAATTAGTTTATACCAATAGTTTAGTAAATAACCCTAGTACAAATCCGGATTAAATAGTTAAATACTTGACAAAATCACCTATAACATAGAAAACGAGGGGACCGGCGAAACTCGCATATTGAGCCTTAGGATATAGATTTTAACCACCAAAGTGGTGGCCGTACAAAACTCAATATAGCACATTATTAAGTCTATGACAACCTCTGACTATTAGAATAGTTGAAGAATAAAGTAGTATCATATTATTTAATTTTTTAGTATTATTTTAGTGAATTACCCCCCCAACTTGCCCTGGAAAAAATCCAGAGACCAATTTTTTAGGACAACTGTTAGCAAAAATCAAACCTACTAGCGGAAGACGAATTAACAAGGAATCAATTAAAACTCGGACATGGCTTTTCCACAAACTGAAGACTTGGAAAATGTCCTACCAACAAACAATCCAAATCCACTCGGACTATTTAATGGAACTCAAAACAGTCAGAACACAAGAATGAATGTTGATCCACCACCTCCACGACCAATGTCTCATACTCGAACAAGAATATATTGCAGAAGGCTGGCCAACAATGGAAATGCTCAACAAAATAATCAGACTCACCCTCCTGGAACTTATGGCTTGCCGGCGGACCCTGAAGGCAACAACCAACCCAGGGAAGAGCCCAAAAGAAAAGTGACAATCATCAAGGCGGCAAACCTATTATACAATGGCAAAAACTTCAAGGAATTTCTGGACCGATTTGAACTGGTGGCGGAAGTTTACGGAGCAGAAGGCTACGATATGGTTTGACATATTTGCAGCTTTGTGGGACCGGAAGATCTGAAGCAGGAACTGGAATTGATGGACGGTTACGAACAACAAGACTGGGACATGCTTAGGCGCAGCATGAAGGAAATATGGGGCGACACCCATGCAAAAATTCGATTCACCATCCGGGATCTGCAAAACTTTGTGGATGAACAAGCAAAGGCTGGTGGACCGAAAGGATTTAAAGAATACAAAAACTACAAATCAAAATTTTTATTAATAACAAAGTATTTGGTTGCTAATGAGCACATTAGAGACCAACAAGACGTTACTCACCTCTTTTGTATGGCTTTTTCTAAAGAATTACAGAAGTCGATCAAACACGAAATGGTCAAGCAAGACCTGATTCCCTATGGCAAGGATAGCTATCCCAAGACACCCCACCTAGAAGATTTGATGGATGTGGCTGAGGATGAAGTCCGAGCTGCAGCAGACAAGACGTTTGTAGGAAGCCGGTTCAGTGAAGCCAATCGAGCAATGCAGAAGAAGTTGGACGAGAAAAAAGGGGACAGCAAGAAGCGTGAGAAAATGGTTGAAGAAAACCCACCTGAGGTGCTTCAAAAGCAGGTTGACAGTCTGGCAAAAGCAATTGATGCTCTAACTGGCAAGTTAACAAACCCACCCAAGGCGGAATACTCTTGTGGAAACAAACGACCAAGTGGACGACTTTACGAAGCTCAACCTTGTGCTTACTGTCATTGAGAAGGTCAACCAACATCCATGTGCTATGAAGCACAGAAAGATGAAAGAGAAGGCTTAGTAAAACGGGAGGGAAAGGACTTCTGCTTACCTAATGGGGATAAAATTCCTTGGAATCCCTCCAGGCCCATTCAAACGGTGGTAGCTGCGGACTCCGCAAAACCTAAAACCCAAGTCAACGCAGCATTCAGAACCAATCACCCGGCTGTGTTTTCAATCAACAGCAAAGAAACTCAGCAAGAATCCAACTGTACCTCTTCAATGCACATAATTGACTGGGAACCACCAAGACTTGGATCAGCAAACTTTGAAAAAGTTAAACTTGAAGCAAATGTAGCGACAACTAGAGCAGAAGCGCTCCATGGACGACGAAAACCCCCGGCACAAACGGATGACTCAGCAATGGACGTGGACCCAGAAGACGGACCAGAAGAGGTCATTCAAGAAGTACCGGCAACCAGGAAGACGCCAGGACAGATCTTGGACCCTAATAAGAAATCAGCTCTCACAAAAGGAGAAAAATCAGCGGAAGCGGCCTTAGTCACGGAATTGGAAAACTTGAAGATACCAACCACATTTTCTCAACTTACGGCAATTTCCCCAACTTACGCTCAAGAAGTTATCAACAAAATTCAAACTCGAATTCCAGGGTACAAAACTTCTGCAATGTCATACAAGAACGGAAAAAGATCAGATACTAAAGTTTCAGCTTCAATGTTACTCAACCAAGAGGAAGAAGACTTGGAATATAACTATTACTACAGTTGTGCTTTGGGATTTATTGACATTAAAATCTCCGGACAAAAAGTACCATTCATGGTGGATTCAGGATCAATGGTGAATGTAATCCCCAGCCAGGAGGCAATTGATCTAGATCTAGAAGTAGTCAAAGTAGAAATTCCAATGAGAGGCATCGGCGGGGAAAGATGTGATATCAAAGGAGTAGTGGAAAACTGCACCCTTGGAATTGGGTGATTCTCTGGACCCGTACACCTCTTCGTTTCACCTCAAGCTCAAGAGTGTATCCTTGGACAACCTTTCCTTTTCGACTACAACTGCACGTTGGACTATCCAGGCTCGGGCGAATTTCTATCTTTTCAAGGCGACAGCGGACAAAGGATTACGGTACCAATCGCTAAAGTAGGACAAGTACAAGGATGGAATCAATTAAAAAATTTAGGACAAAACCCCACACAATCGGCACAAACAACAGCTTACATGACTCAGCACCCGAATCAGTCACGCTTCTTGAACAACACTGACTCCATCAAAATTCAATCTAAAATATCAAAGAAACTGGGATGGGTTAAGAACATGTGCCTGCGTCTCAGGAAGAAACCAGAAAAGGAAAAAAAACATACCTCAGATCACAATTCAACCTCCGACTTTGGACAAAGATTTACAAATCAATAGTTTACTAGTCACCGGACTAGGGGCCTCAGCGCAGCAAGATCTCCGTAAAAATTGGAAAGAAGATAACTTGTGGTGTATGACTAAATACAAACCGGTTGCCAAGAAAGTTTGACCTATCAACCAAGCTATGCCACAGTCAATTAATCCACCTCTTCAACAACCTACCTTATCACGAGATCCTTATAAAACACCTCTAATATCAAATCCACCGGAGTTTCAAACTACAGCAAAAATAACCAAGGAACGCCTGAAAGTCATCAATTTTGGACCTGAAGGTTGGCTCTGGCCAGAGGAAATAAAATTATTTAAACATCTCATTACTATCCAACAAAATGCTTTAGCATTCTGCCTGGCAGAACGTGGACTGTTGAAACACTCCTATGGCTTACCCTATGTCATGCCAGTGGTAGAACATACTCCATGGCAGAAGAAACCAATACCTATTCCGGCAGCAATTAAGGAAGAATACACGGAATTAGTACGCAAACAAATTAGGACTGGACTTTACAAACCCTCAACCTCAAGCTATTCAAGTCCAGTATTTTGTGTAGCCAAACATGACGGAAAACTCAGAATCGTACTTGATCTGCAAGAAATGAACAAAGTGACAATTAAAGATGCTGGCTTACCTCCTGCAACGGAAGAATTCATTGAATCCTTTGCTGGAAGAGCTTGCTATGGACTTGGCAATATCATGGGAGGATACGACGAACGGGAATTAGCGGAAAAATCAAGGCCTCTCACAACTTTTGACACTCCATTGGGATGATTTCAACTCACTTGATTACCTCAAGGCGCAAAAAATTCAGTGGCGGTATACCAGGCCCAGATGATGTGGATTCTGCAAGACAAGATTCCAGAACATGTGGGGGTATTCATTGACGACGGCGGCATCAAAGGACCAAGATCAACCTACGGCGGACAAACTCTGGAGGAAAATCCTGGGATTCAAAAATTTATCTGGGAATACGCTCAAACACTCAAACGCATATTGTTTAGAGTAGAAGAATCAGGACTCACAGTTTCTGGGAAGAAGTTTTCTTGTTGTGTCCTGGCTCTGGATATTGTTGGACACGTGGTCTCGCAGATTGGACAACAAGTTTCTACACAAAAGAAAAATAAGATATTATTCTGGCCAACCCCTTCAAATGGCACGGAACTTTGCGGATTTCTTGGAATAATCACCTAAGTACAAATATTTATTGAAAACCTGTCAGAAAAGGCAGCACCTTTACGTCAGCTCACCAGGAAGGACGCGGATTGGAATTGGACGGATAAATTCAATCAAGCTTTCAAGCAGCTCAAGGAAATAATCAGCAAAGACATTGCACTCAAAAGCATTGATTACTCAGCGGACGCAGGGTTTATTAAACTGGCGGTTGACTTGAGCTTCATAGCGGCAGGTGCGGTGTTGATGCAACAAGAACTCAAGACTGGATTGGATTGACCTATACTGTACGAATCAATAGTATTTTCACCAGTGGAATCACGATACTCTCAGCCTAAGTTGGAGTTGTGCGGAGTAGCTAGGGTTTTAAAGAAGTCACAGATTTACCTCTGGGGTCAACACTTCAAACTCCAAGTGGATGCCAAATCATTAATTCAAATGATAAACTCCCCATCGTTGCCCAACGCACCTATGACTCAATGGGTGTCTTTTATTCAGCTATTTTCTTACGACATAGTTCATAAACCTGGGAAAACTTTCACACTACCGGATGGGCTTTCAAGACGCCCTATTTCTAGCGATGATGAGGAATTCTACAAGGACCAGGACGACTTTGACGAGGAGGAACCCCTGATCAAACCTTGTTACGCCTTCAGAATTTGCACTCAATCAACAATTCTAGAACTCAAGGAATGGGAGTCTCCAGGATATTGGAGGAACCTTTGGCACTACCTGGAAACCTTGGAACCGCCTGACGGAATGGACAAAGTGGATTTTGCAAAATTACGACGGAAATCAGCTGAATTCTTCAGTAGCGATGGACAACTCATGAGGAAACACTCACCCTCTCCAAAAATAGTAATCTCCAAGGACACCTATCAAGAAAAATTACTCCAGCAGGTTCACAAAGAACTAGGACACCGTGGAATAGAAGAAACTTATCAGCGATTGGTAACTTGGTTTTGGTGGCCCAGCCTGAAGAAGAAGGTTAAGAACTGGGTTCAAAGCTGTGAAGCTTGTCAAAAACGTGACCCAACAGTTCTTAGAGAAATTCGAAATCCGACTGGGGATAGCTACATCTTTGGACAAGTGGCTCTGGATGCATGCCACATCAAAGCTGGTCAATACAAATATCTTATCGTGGCACGGGACGACTTATCTGGATGGGTTGAGGCTGCCCCTCTGGTGAAACTCACTGCCAGCAATGTAGCCAAGTTTATTTTGGAAAACTGGGTCTACAGGTATGGTTCAATCAAGACAGTCACAGTGGATAACGGCGCAGAATTTAAAGAAGACTTCATTGAAGCTGCGAAAAGTATTGGAGAAACTCTGAAACCTACAACACCTAGCTACCCGGAGGCAAATGGAATGATTAAACATGGACATCAACCCATCAAGGATGCTCTGGTCAAAATGTGTGGCAAATCTGGCGGAAAATGGCGAGAGTACCTTCCACTAGTTTTATTTTTGGACAGAATCTCAACAAAACGGACCACCAGATGAACTCCCTACGAACTTGTATTTGGACAACTGCCGGTTTGGCCAGTGGACTTGGAAATGGACACCTATTTAGGAATAGATTGGTTAGCAATCAAAACTACGGAACAACTTTTGGAAGCTCGGGCAATGCAACTCGAACGACGGGAAGAAATTCTGGAAGAAGCTCACACCAAGATGATGAAAGCCAGAGAGGCTTCTGTCCGGTATTGGGATAGGAAGATGGCGGCACAATTACAACGACCCTTGGATTCTGGTGAACTAGTTCTCATCTACAATAAAAGTTTGGAAGATCAGTGGGGAAAATTATTTTCGAACCGCTGGAATGGTCCCTTTAGGATCAAGAAACAACTACCTAAAGGATCTTACTTACTAGAAGAGTTAGATGGAACAGAGCTCCACCGAAATTATGCGGCATCTCATATCAAACGATTTTACCCCTGTGGGCGGCCTTTGGATCAAGTTATTAATGATGAACAAGATCCTGAGCTCAACAGTCAAGATGAAGAAAGTTTACATTCTTCTGATGAAGAGGATTTGGATGCTTCTGATTGAGCATGATCTCCTGGGCATGAGACTAAACTGTTCAACCTCAAATACTAACCTTAAAAAAAAATAAAAAAATAAAAATAAAAACTACTGCTAATACAACCTTTTTTTTCACTTTCTTTTCTATTAACTTTCTTCCCTTAGAAATCTTTACCAAGTCAAAATATTGCTAAATCTGGAAAAATCATAAAAATCAAAAATCATCATAAACTCATCAAAAAACATCAAAGACTCACTTCAAAAATCAACATAAAACACCCTAACTCAGAATCTTAAATTTTAGTAGTTTCAATCTTATAAGTTGGGGGAGGTGCTCTCACTTCTCTCATCCTTGAATCTTTTTTCCTTATTTTCTCTCATCTATGTTATTCTCCTAGTTCTCTCTTTGGCTCTCTCTGTTTCTCTCTCTCAAAGGATCTCAACTCGCGCATATAGGTTGGGGACAACCATTTTAAGTTGGGGGAGGGGTTTGGAGTAGATTACTAGGACTAAAAACGTTCACTAGAGCAGGATGGCCAACAAAAGAAGCTACATAAATATTTTTTGAGGTTTTAGACTCGTATCTCCAAATTTTTTGATTTTTTTTGTTATCTATCGATTTGTTTCTGTTTTATACTTTTCTTACCCCTATGAGATGTCCATCACCGAAGGAGGCGGCATCTGAAGATGGAACAAAGTCAAAAAAGGCGAACGAAGTCATTAGCTTAAGGACCATGAAAGCCAAAGAACGAAGAAAAAGAAACACGAACTTAGAAAGGAACACGACGCATGGCAGCGCGGTAACAATGAGAGGCGAATCAGAAGAGTTGGACACGGCCGTCTCTCTCCAAAGCGTTGGCCGCCGGGTATTGAGCGAAGTGACTGACCATGGCAGAGGCGAGTTCTTGATAGAAGACAGTGTAAGCTTGCGGGGCAAATCGGTACTGATCGTATTGGCCGAAGTCGGGGCGGCGGTCAAGTAAAGCCTCAACTTGATGAGGGGCAAGGCGATGGTAGTTGTCCACGTCATATAACCCGAAGGGGATTGGGGAGGGTACGAACTTGAGGCTCCACCCAACTGTTGTCATTGGAAGTCCCCGATCCAACGGGCTCATTGGGAACCCGGTTCACATACGGGTGATCAGGATCAACCCGGGGAGTGCTGGCTCTAGCAGCTGGAGGAGGAGTGAGAGTCGGATTGATCATGGCTCGATTGGAGATTAAAAACTATGTAAAATGATTAGTTTCAAGCTTTAACAAAAGGGTTCATAAAGAAAAAAAGAAAAAAAAGGGAACGTACGGGACCGGTACGGGCGCGAGTGCTGCCAGTTGCACGACCACGGCCTCGACCACGACCATTTCCACGACCACGACCACGACCACAAACGCGCCCAGAGGCACAAGCTTGGGCACTACCACCTCGTCTAGAGCGGAGAGGAGGCGCACGATATATGGCATCCTCCGCGCCGCGGATGGCCGCTCAAACTTCAGAAGTGGAGAAAGGCTTCTCCCAAAGATCTCACGCTCAAGCTGACGGATAGAGCGGCCCACAGGGGCAGGAACAGGCTGAGCAATGGCCTTGTCAAGGTCCATGCCGGGAGCGGAACTTGGAGGGGCGATGGGTGAAGCATTGGTGTTGATAGGAGCGGAGGAATCAGAGCTGATGGAAATGGCAGTTGGGTCTTCCATGATCTACTCAAATAAAAAAAAAAAAAAAGGAGGAGGAAGTTTCGTTAAACCACCCTCCACTACACTAAGAAATAAGTAAGCTATGACCTACAGGAGGTATAACGATTGGGGCAGAAAAGTTTTGAAAACGGGATACACGGGATGGGAAAACAAATGGATACGGAGTTGGAGGACAAGGGGGCCAAGACATATGAAAACGGCTGGGGAGGAGCGGCAATTCGTGGATGGATTGGTTACTTATACCTGTATTCAAGAACTGAGAAGAACATTCCACACAAGGAACCCACCTCGAAGGCTCATTGCTGGCCAATAACAGGCCATGGTTCAAAGGCCACCACCAGGGAATAGAGCGGGAGTCGAGAGGCTTCAGTTCTGACCAATAACTGAGCACGGTTGGGGGGCTGAAGCCTTCACGGTACCAGTTTGAAGGCCCACGCATCATGAATCGGCCTAAAAAAGATCACGAAGAAGAAAAGGAAGTCAGCTGGTCAGCAAAATGGGATACAAAAAGAATAAAACTTACTCAAACAACCAACTACCAACTGGACGATCCGATTGAACCTGTCAGAAGATTGGAAGTCGGATGCGAATTCATTATTGAGCGGCAAGGATGTAACTGGCCAAGCATATGTATATGTATACTCGGGCCGGTCGGATGAAACTACAAAGACCAGAACGGACAAGCGCAGAAGGCGCGGCGCGCAGGCGAAGCGGCCGCAGTTTAGGACATACCAAAACTCACCTTTTTGGGCAAGCAACGAGTCCCCGGGGGGGGGGGGGGGGGCTCTGCCCTCGGACAGCACTTGAACGAGTCGCAGCCGCGGCTGCGACACTTACACCCCCTGCAACTCTAGGACAACACCCAAGCGCATTGACGCGCGCCCCGACGAACATACCTTTCCAAGCGGAGCACCAATCACCACGCACCACCCAAAAAGAATACACTCTCACTAGAAAAACACATAAAATACAAACTCAAAAATAACAAACTAAAGATAGCAGTACCCCTTTCAAAATCAATAAAAGGAGGATACTAGGCTACAAAAAGACCAAACTAAAAAAAAAAAAAATCCTACATAATTAAATACATGTCATCAAAACCACCTATAAATCTATTAAAAACAGTCAAAAATAAACGGGTTTACTTCGCGCACGGAGGGAAACTCGTTGCGCACGGGAATTTCCGTTGACTCGACGCAACGGTGGGCCGCTACGCTACATTTAGTCCGTAGTTCAGCGCAGCGTAGCGGATCTAAACTACAAATGACAGGGTTTTCCGTTAGCGGGCAGTGATTGCCCGCTACCGCTAACAGGCACCCCTTGAAACTACAGGGCCTCTATCGCCGATATCAGCGCTAGCAGTGCTATTCAACCGCTAAAAAAGCTGATAGCGCTGTTAGCGCCCGTTAGCGTAGCGTAGCGTCCCGTAGCGGGCGCTACAACTAACGGCAATGTGTCAGGAACTACGCAACGCTAAACTAGCGGATAGCGCACGCTACGGATAGTTTAGCGTAGCGGCCCACCGTTGCTCGACGTCACGTGACGTTGGGCCCCCCTCCGTGCGTGCCACCAGCTCCCCTCAAAAAACTATCCGCACACGGGGGTGCTGTGCGGTGACACTGACAGGTGGCCGGGGTGAAGCACTCCGGCCATCCGGAGGAAACAATGCCCTCGATGACCGGCACAGACCGGTCATTGAGAGGGTATATCACATCTCTCTCGATGACCGGCATTCCGGTCATCGAGAGGACACATCCACCGGTACAAACCGGTCATCGGGAGGCTACAATCCTCTCGATGACCGGAATAGACCGGTCATTGGGAGGCTACATCCTTCTTGATGACCGGAATAGACCGGTCATCGAGAGGCTACATCCCTCTTGATGACCGGAATAGACCGGTCATCAAGAGGCTACATCCCTCTCGATGACCGGAATAGACCGGTCATCAGGAGGTTACATCCCTCCCGATGGATGACCGGAGTAGACCGGTCATCGAGGGGACACATCCCTCTTGATGACCGGTCTAGTGAGAGGTCACATCCCTCTTGATGACCGGTCTATGCCAGTCATCGAGAGGGATGTGTTCTCTCGATGACCGGAATGCCGGTCATTGAGAGAGATGTGTTCTCTCGATGACCGGAATGCCGGTCATTGAGAAAGATGTGTTCTCTCGATGACCGGAATGCCGGTCATTGAGAGAGATGTATCCTCTCGGTGACCGGTCTACTCCGGTCATCGGGAGGAATGTAACCTCCTGATGACCGGTCTATTCCGGTCATCAAGAGGGATGTAGCCTCCCGATGACCGGTCTATGCCGGTCATCGAGAGGGATGTAGCCTCCCGATGACCGGTCTATTCCGGTCATCAAGAGGGATGTAGCCTCCCGATGACCGGTCTATTCCGGTCATCGAGAGGGATGTAGCCTCTCGATGACCGGTCTGTACCGGTCATCGAGAGGATTGTAGCCTCCCGATGACCGGTCTATTCCGGTCATCAAGAGCGATGTAGTCTCTCGATGACCGGTCTGTGCCGGTCATCGAGGGTTTTGTTTCCTCCGGATGGCCGGAGTGTCTCAACCCGGCCACCTGTCACCGCACGGCACCCCCGTGTGCGGATAGTTTTTTGATGGGAGCTGGTGGCGCGCACGGAGGGGGGCCCGACGTCACGTGACGTTGAGTCAACGGAAATTCCCGTGCGCAACGAGTTTCCCTCCGTGCGCGAAGTAAACCCGAAAATAAATACTAAATAAAAACAAAAAAAATATGAATACAAATAATCAACATATTTTTTCTTTCATATCTTTTTCTTCATCTATCAACTTATCAAACCTACAAACTCAAACACAGACATCAACAAATTTCAACCAAACTTGACATCAAAATAAAATCAAACATAAGTCAACCTCACAATGAAATTTTCTGGGGACAGACAATAAGTTGGGGGAGGATGTGGTATGCTTTATGGTATCCCATATACCAAAAATCAAAATTCTCTGCTTTTTCTTTCTTATTTCTATTAGTTTTACTCTTAATCTCCCTTTTCCTCTTATCAATCACTTAATATTCCTCAAGATTCAGTTTCTAGGGACAAATTCACCCCTAGTCTTGCCTTACAGAACACTCATAAGGGCACTCACTCAGAAGTTACATACTCTTACACACTCACAATACTCCTTACAACCTCAAACAGTTACACAATCCACATTTACAACACTTAGTTACACACACGGTTACATACATAGCTACATACATATTTACACATAGCTGCATCATCACTTACATACATACAGTGTACACATGCAGGCACTCATGCAGATGCTAGGTGCATGTGATAGCTGCATGCACTAAGCTGCATGCGCTAGTGGATTTTTGTTGCATAACAACAGCAGGTGACCTGGTTACAGCATGAATACACTAACGTACAGTATGACCAATCACACCTCCTGATTCAGCCTGCATGTCATAACCCATAATCACCTGTACA